>NW_026294595.1:16907714-17568921 GCF_007827085.1 Peromyscus californicus insignis | reverse complement strand
TTTCCATTATATAACTTGACTTCTTTGTCAAAAATCAGGTGTCCATAGGTGTGTATATTTATGCCTGGGACTTTGATTCAATGTTTTTATGCCAATACAATATGGTTGCTATTACTGAGGCTCTGTAGTAGAGCTTGAAGTCAGGGATGGTGATACTTCTGGAAGTTACATTATTATACAGGATTGTTTTAGCTATCCTGGGCTTTTTGTTTTTTCCATCTGAAGTTAAATCTTGTTCTTTCAAGGTCTGTAAAGAATTGTATTGGAATTTTGATGGGGAGTGCATTGAATTTATAGATTTCTTTTGGTAAAATGGCCATTTTTGTTATGTTAATCCTACTGATCCATGAGTATAGGATTTTTCCATCTTCTGAAATATTATCCAATTTCTTTCTTCAAAGACTTAAAGTTCTTGTCATATAGGTCTTTCACTTTCTTAGAGTAAAACCAAGATATTTTATATTATTTCTGGCTATTGTGAAAAGTGCTGTTTCCCTGATGTCTTTCTTAGACCATTTATCATTTACATATAGGAGGACTGCTGATTTGGGTTTTTGTTTGTTTGTTTGTTAATCTTGTATACAGATACTTTAGTAAAGGTGTTTATCAGTTGTAGGAATTTCCTGCAAGAATTTTTGGGGTCACTTAAGTACACTATCATATCATCTGCAAATAGTGATACGTTGATTTCTTCCCTTCCAGTTTGTATCCCCTTGATCTCCTTTAATTGTCTTCTTGCTCTAGCTAGAAATTTAAGCACTATAATGAATAGATATGGAGAGAGTGGATGGCCTTGTCATGTCCCTGATTTTAGTGCAATTGCTTTCAGTTTCTCTCCATTTAGTTTGATGTTGGATAACAACTTAATGCATATTGCCTCTATTATGTTTAGCTCTGTCCCTTGTGTCCTTGCTCTCTCCAAGAGTTTTATCATGAAGTGGTGTTGGATTTTGACCTAGGCTTTTTCAGCATCTAATGAGATGATCATGTAGGGTTTTTCTTTCAGTTTATTCATATGGTGGATTACATTGACAGATTTTCGTATGTTGAAGCATCCTTGTATCTCTGAGATGAAGCCTACTTGATCATAGTGGATGATTTTCTCTATGTGTTCTTAGCTTTGGTGTGTGAGAATTTTATTGGTTGTTTATCCCTCAAAGTTCATGAGGGATATCAGTCTGTAATTCCCTTTCTTTTTTGAGACTTGGTGTGGTTTGTGTATCAGGGTGACTGTGACTTAATTAAATGAATTTGACAATGTTCCTTCTATTTATATTTTCAAATAATTTGAGGAGTACTGGCATCAGCTCTTTGAAAATCTGGTAGAATTCTGTACTTGTTTTTTTTTTTTTTTTTTGAGGGGGGAGTTGAGGATCTTTTAATGATTGCTTCTATATCCTTGGAGGTACTAGGTCTATTTCAATTGTCTGATCTTGATTTAACTTTGGTAAGTTGTATCTATCAAGAAACATGTTCATTTCTTTAGGTTTTCCAATTTTGTGGAGTACAGGTTTTTAAATGTATGACCTAATAATTCTTTTGATTTCCTTTGTGTCTCTTGTTGTGTCCTCATTTTCTGATTTTGTTAATTTGGATATTATCTCTCAATCTTTTAGTTAGTTTGGATAAGGATTTTTTTTTACCTTGTTGATTTTCTCAAAGAACCAACTCTGTTCCATTGATTCTTTGCAATGTTCTCTTCATTTCTATTTTATTGGTTTTAGTCCTGTTGTTTCTGTTCCCATTTCTAGATTTTTCATTTCCAGAATTCTCTCAGTTTTTGTTTTCTTTATTGCTTCTATTTTGATTTTCAAGTCTTCAACAGTTTTGTTTACTTCAACTGTGTGTTTGTTTTTTCTTAGCTTTCTTTAAAGCATGCATTCATTTTCTCCAATTGTTTGTTTGTATTTTTCTGAATTTGCTTAAGGGATTTATTCATTTCCTCCTTAGACCTTCTTCATAAAGTTAGATTTAAGATAATTTTGTGTGTGTGTGGTACTGTTGTGTTGGAATACTCAGGGCTTGTTAGAATAAGATAGCTCAGTTCTGGTGGTGACATATTACCTTGGCTGTTGTTTCTTGTGTTCTTACACTGGCCTCTAGATGTCTGGGTTTGGGAAAACTAAAGATCTAGGTACTGATTTCTGAGTTTATCTTTGTTGGATGGGTGTATTTTTTCATTGGTTTCCGTTTCCTCTCTGGTCTTCTGGTCTGGGTGGACTGGGTTTCTTCCAGTTTGTTTGGTCTCTGATAGAGTCAGGAGTCTCTACACTGCTTGGAGTCTGGAGAAAGGCAACTAGGAGGGACCAGAACTGATGACAGATAGTGTAAAGGAATTTCAAGGTATTGAAAGAGTGGGAATGTTTGATACACAGTCAGCCTACCTTGAGTTTTCCTAGTCCGCTTCGTCTCTGGTAGAGCAAGGAGTCTCTGCTTCTGTTGAAGTCTGAGGAATTGCAAGTAGCAGGTCATGGGGCTGAGGGATGGGGGGAAGCTGAAATAGTGATAGAGTGTGAAAGTTTGTGGGGAGAGCAGCCTACTTGGACTTCTCCCAGTCTATAAAGGACCTTGTAAAGCAGGGAGTCTTCTCCCAAAAATGAGAGGGATCTGATAAAGCAAGGAGTCTCTGCCCCTGTTGGAGCCTGGGACATGAGATGTAGGAGGGTATAGAACTGAGGGTAAGGTTGGAGGAAGCTGAGATAGTGAGAGAGTGTTGAAGATGAGGGGAGGGTGGACTATCTCAAGAGGATTTTTCAAGTAGTACTTTTTTATTTCTTTCACCATATACAAAGAAAATAATAAAATATTTCAGCCCAAAACCAATGGATGATAGGGAAAATGACAGATTCTTTGTGATGAATCAGAAAAGGAGGCAGAGCTAAGTGTTTTCTGTCTGACTTGGATTGTTGTAGCTCTATGTGGCTCAAACTAAGTCTCAGGAGCATCTGGCTTCTATAGACTTCTCATGCACAGCTCCTGTCTAGGAAAAATGGTCAGAAGTTCTTAACCCATAAAGTGTAGAGGCTAATCAAAGCACCACCTCCCACTGATAATGCGTAGCCTGTGATCCATTCACTATGTATACATGCTCTCCACTGTTGGTGGGAGTGCAAACTTGTACAACCACTATAGAAATCAGTATTGCAATTTCTCAGAAAATTGGGAATTTATCTACCTCAAGACCCAGCCATACCACTCTTGGGCATATACCTATGGTGATATCTTATTTGTGCTGAAATGTGATTTCATTTGTGCTGAAATGTGATTTTATTTGTATGTTAATAAATAAAGTTTGCCTGGAGATCAGAGGTCACAGCGAGCCAGGAACAGCAGTCAAGTGGTGGTAGCCTACACCCTTAATCTGATCACATAGCAGGCAGAGTCTCTGTGTGGTCAAGGACACAGTCAAGAGTGGTGAGACAATGAGCCTTTAATCCCAGTACCAACCATAGAGACCTGGAGGTCTGTATGGACAGGCAGTGATGAGGAAGTCATGTGGCTGGGCTTAGAGCCAATGAGAAGGCAGAACAGAAAGGCAATAAAAACACAAGTGAGGCAGGAAGAAACTCTCTCAGGGGAAGCTACAGCAGCAAGGTGGTAAGATAAGGTAGTCATGACTCTCTGATCTCTTTGGCTATTTACCTCTATATTTGGCCCTGTGTTTCTTATTTACTAAGACTGTTTAGAATTTCGTCTACATTTACCCAAGGAATGCTCAATCATACCACAAGGACACATGCTCAACTATGTTCATAGCAGCATTATTCATAATAGCCAGAACCTGGAAACAACCTAAATGCCCATCAACTGATGAATGGATTAAGAAAATGTGGTACATCTACACAATGGAGTACTACTCAGCAGAGAAAAACAATGACATCATGAAATTTGCAGGCAAATGGATGGAACTAGAAAATATCATCCTGAGTGAGGTAACCCAGACTCAGAAGGACAAACATGGTATGTACTCACTCATAAATGGATAGTAGATCTAAAGCAAAGGACAATTAAACTGCAACCCATAGATCCAGGGAGCCTACCTAGCAGGAGGGACCCTAGAATGACTGTGGCTTATAATAAGTTTTGGTTTTGCCCAATCACTGGGCAAGCATTAGTGAAACATTTCACTATTAGGATAAGAATTTGTACCGTATCAAGCTGATGAAAGAAAATGCTGGCCGTACTTTCAGGAGGGGAGGCTAAAATCTTTTTAGATTATGGATTAGCCTATAGAAAAACATCTGCCATAAATCAAACACTGAAGGGGAAGATGAGTAGGTATCGCACTTACACAACTTAAGTAAAACATAGCTCTCTGAACAGATGAAGATAGGTTTATTCTGTATCCCAGAATCTAATCAATATTTATATGTATAATTCAGCTATTATTTGGCTTAAAAGGGCTAATTGGGAAATGTTATCATTTTTACTATTTTCTACAGAGAAAATATTTTACTGTTTCAAATAGCCCTGGACTTTTGAATTATAACTTGTTTTTATGTTCAGGCTATCTGTGTATTATTTCTCCTGCAGTTGTACATAAAATGTTTGTACATTAAAAAAAGGACAAATACTATAGAATTGTATTACATGAAATATATAGAATATACAAATTCATAGAGACAGGAAGATTAGATGTTATCTCAAGATGGAAAAGAAAGGAATATAGAGCAATGATTTCCTAAGTACAGAATCTCTGTTTTGTGCAATGGAAAAGCCCTACAAATGGACAGTAGTATCAGGACATAATATCATGAATGGAATAAATCAATACAATTAATGTAATTAATGAATATCAAAAATATAGCTATTGAATGAATACTGTGACTGTAATCAATGAATACCACAAATGTAATTAATATCATGAGTGTAATTAATGAATATGAGTGTAATTAAAAAATAAGTTAAAAAAAGAAAGAAATGTTCTCCATGAATAAATTCATACACTATATCCTCTTTACTCAAAAGTTTTTGCTTTTCATTAATTTCAAATCAGATTGAGATGTTGATATCATCAGCATTTTTCTTTTGTTTTTATTTACTTTTTGAGAATTGCATACATTATATTTTGCTGATATTTTTCCCTTTCCCCAGTTCTTGCAAAATCCTCTCTCCCCTCTCTAACTTTAAATTCATGTCTTTTCTCTCTTAGAAACTGCCACATACACACATACAGAGAGAGAGAGAGAGAGAGAGAGAGAGAGAGAGAGAGAGAGAGAGAGAGAGAACAAAAGACATGGAAAATAATTTATGTTGGCCTGCCCTGGAGTTTGTTTGATGAATCCAGTTTTACTCCATTGAAGAAAACTGATTTTTCTCTCTCTGAGAAGCTATCAATTCCAGCAGTATTTTTATTGGTGGTGGTCATATTCAGGATCCTTGGGTCTTGCAATGTGTTTTGCATATTAAACGTAAGTTTATTAATAATAATTTCTGTGCATGGTTATGTTGTAAGTTTGGAGAGGATTAAATTGAAAGAGTAGATTACTTTTGGTAAGGTAACCATTTTCATACTATTACTCCTACCAAGTCATGCGCATGGTCAGGCTTTCCATTCTTTGGTATCTTCAATTTATTTCTTCCATGTCTTAAAGTTGTCATTGTAGAAGTCTTTCACTTCCTTGGTTAGGTTTATTTCAAGATAGGTGCAGTGTGTGTGTGTGTGTGTGTGTGTGTGTGTGTGTGTGTGTGTATGTGTGTGTGTGTGAAGTAGGAACAGAAAAACTTTTAAGAGACAGAGGCAGTAGATAATGACAAGGAAACAGTGTCATCCAGATACAACAGAGTAACTGCACACATGAACTAACAGGGATTCTGCCAGCATAAAGAAGTCTCATGAAAGTCTAAGCTAGTCCAAACTCCAGCATGGTGAGGGGAAGTGGACATGACACTCAACCATTATTGGAGGATCTATTAGCAATGGATAGCTGCTGGAAAAGGGAGAGTTAATTTTCTTTAAGAGTGTTGTTCCACCCATGCTCTAGTGAAAGACCACACATACAGGAACATAGGAGAATCACAAATTATACTTGGTGGGTGGTAAAAAAGTAAAAAAGAAAGAGCACACAAAGGTAAGTAAGTAGGGAAGAAGAGGAAAGACCTGGGAGGAGGTGGGGAAGAAATGAATATAAGCTCATCTGAAACTATCAAAGAACTAATAAAATGGAAGAGGAATAAAAAAGAATCAGATTGTGCCCAATAATCAGTAGGCATATGTAATAAAATATTGTCCCTAAAAGATGTCACTAAATGTTACTGTGTTTTTCAATTGTTATTACCTATCAGTTAAGAAGTTACATTTCATTATGCATCTCTGAGTGTTTTCAATTTGCACATATTCTTTGAATAATTAGAATAAATTAAGTTCTGAAGTCATAAGTTAAAATATAATGAATAGAAAATAAATAGTTCAATGACCTAGAGATTTTATAGGTAATTTATAAGTTTCTGTTTAGAAAAGAAATACCCCTATCACGGATGTTTATTGTTGCCAGAGTTCTGTGTTGTTGTCATTATTCTTAGAGATACTTGATGATCACACATTGTGGAAAAAAAAAGAAATACCCACTTAGTGTATTAAAATGTTTTTTAGTGGTTGAAAAAAGATTTGTGGGAACAAAATAAAGCATTATATATTGTATGACTTATCTTAAAACCAAAATAAAAGTGGGTGGTCTTCTGTTACTTTTCATTTAGCCTCTCTGTAATTTGTAAAATTAATGTTTTCTGTTCCAATTCAAAAATTTGCTATCTGCCTATTATTTGTAGTCACCCAGCATTAAGCTCATAATTACTTATGAATCAATAAAATGAACTGAACACATTAAAGAATAGTTCAACTCTTGGGTACTCAGCTCCAGTAGGCACAACAAAAGTCCTGCACCTAAGGCTCGGGGGACATCTTAAAAGGTGTGGAAACATTATAAGACCCAGAGAACCAGGAAATCTGCCACAAGATTATAACTCCTAGAAATGTCAGGGAAGATTCCCACATGATACTTCACCAATATGGCTGACTAAACTAGACCAGAACAAGGACAGCACTTGTACACGCTAACACGGAAGTAGGAACTGTCATGAGGCCTTGAGAGGAAGCAAGGCCAAAGATGGGGGTTAATGGGAAGGATTAGAGGGAGGAGAGAAAAGGGGGAAACTGAGGTAATCATATTTTAATTTAAAAGTTAAAAAAAACGGCCATGGTGAATTATGCCACTTTGGCCATAAAACACAGGGCAGATGATAGGCCAGATGATGAGCAGAGCACTGCACTGTTACATCAGCTCTCTGCCTGCTCTCTCCTTGTCTTGCCTTTGGTAAGATCTGCTTCTTTGCTCTAATTTGGAATTATCACATAAACCCTGTGAATAAAATTTCCTTTTATGTAAAAAGAAATGGCACAACTTTCTTCACCCTCAAAGTATGCTGCATCCAAGACTATACATCCCACATCCATGTCTCAGCTCCCTTTTGCGGATAGAAAGTTACTGAAAAGAGTAAATTTTCTTAACCTGTATTTTACATGATACAACTCTGACTGAGCTACAAGCTAAATTCCTCTGCATTGAAACACTTAATCCTGTTTGTGTGTTTCCTTTTCATGGCTCCTCACAATAAGGTTGACACATTTTGACTGTTTTTGAACCCCAAGGTTGGGGAGAAATTTCCTTATGTAGAAAAAACACAGAGAGACAGAAATTTGCATCTTTGAAGAATTTTAATCCTTGTGCCTCAAGCATACATGCCCAAGAAAATTCTTACCTAAAATATAATGTTATGTCTATTAGGATTCCTTTATATAACTATAATCTTCATACAGCTAGCTCCTTTTCAATGGTGCAGTGTCATATTCCACAAGGAGACGACAACAGGAAACAATAAGGGATCCTTACAGTTATATTTAAATGAACAAAGGCTGTATGAGTAAAGAATGTTCTCTGCCTTGGGCCCATCAGTTCATCCAGCTGGTTATAATTTCTGCACAGTTCACACACCTACTTTTACTTAGTAATTCTTTTCTCTTAAGTTAGGTAATTAGACTAGAATCCATTACGTCTTAGACACAGTAAACTTGCCTCCCTTAATTAAGCAAAATGCCTCTGTTGCTTCATTGTTCCATAGTCAAAGTAAGACAATTACTAATCCACTTATATTTTCAGAGGATATATTGTACTTTCAACTCTGATGCGGTTTTCTCCCTCTAATTAGTGCCACCCAGAGCTTCTCTGGTGATGGGAACTGGAAGTGAAAGAGAATTCAAAATTTACCGTACTATGAACTTAACATGATAGCTAAGAGTTTGTTATTAATATGGAAACCATAGAATTAAGGAAGCAACCTTAAGGGTTAAAATAATAGACCTGTGGAAATTTAAAGAGCAGATAGCCTAATTTTATTGAAGGAAAAGGAATGTAAGTGAATGGTTCCCTTTTTTTTCTTTTTCTTTTTCTTTCTTTTCTTTTTTTTTGGTTGGCCAGACTGGAACTGTCTGGTTCCTTCCTAAATCTTCAGCCTCCTCTCTCTCCAAGTGTCCACTCCCCAACCACAGTATCACCCTTCTGGTGTAATCTTCCTGCCAAATCCTTTTAATGAAATGGCAGAATTAATTGCTCTTTTGCTTGGATTTAGAATACCATGATCACTTCCTTCAGCCAATGTAACATCAGCAGATATGATACAGAAAAGCTTGAAAAAAGCACCATGCATTTCTGTTCAGCCCTAGCACCTGCTGGTACCAGGACACCATGCTCAGCCAGCCACAAGAAGATAAAGGATAAAAGATAAAGACCAGATCGATTTAGTGGGCACATTCACATTAGTGACACACATCTCTTGCTGACCCATGGAAGAGCATGGCAACCTTAACAACCCCATCTTACATAATCACAACAGATCGCAGATATTTGAACAATTACAGCCAAAGTAATTAAAAGGGTGGATTGCATATACTCACTGAGTTTTTGTGCAGACCACTGAGATTGTGTGTGTGTGTGTGTGTGTGTGTGTGTGTGTGTGTGTGTGTGTGTGTGTTTGGTTGGTTGCTTCTCAGCATTATTGTGAGTATATGTTCATAATTCCCACACACTCCATCTATGACTCCACTTCCTTGAGTAGTGTTGACAGATCTGAGGCCAGTGAGATACAGGTGCCTTCAGCCAGATCAACCTGAGCTTAGACTGTGAATAAATGTAGAGCTCAGATATCAAGTATAATCATTTCATAACTGATTTCTAATCAATATTTGGTTATAGCAGAAGCAAACACACTCAAGATCCAGAGCCAGCATGGAATTTAGTCAAATTTATGTCATGGAAAGGAGAAATCTTGGTCTACAACAGCACAATAAACAAAACAGAGAACTTTTTGTTTTGTTTTGTAGATAGGCATTGACGGTTCTACACAGCTGTACTGCATTTGGTTAAGAATGCTCTAAAGCCAAAGGCAGTGGAAGGTTCTCTTTGCAGCAACACTTAATCCTCTTAGCAGGGAGCTCACACCCTTTCACTTCCTAGTCTACCTCAGGGCAGCAAAGAAGACCCATTAAATATCTCTAAGAGCCATTGCTGGAGAAAACTAGTTACAGGTGTAACAAGCTAGGGAATTGAAATTATTTCTCACTTGATAAGCCCTAGATAAGATTCCCAGAAAGAATACAAAATGGCAAATTTAATATGACCTTTAGATAGACATCCTTAAACAATATAAGTATGTTTCCAATGTTGCCTGGGACACCCAAAATTTTGTTACTCGAAAATTCAACTCTGATTTAGCATGTTCCGTTTCATTTGGAAACCCTGGCAGCCCCTAATAATTCTCTCTCGTAATAATGAGGACTACTCCATCTCAAATAACCTCATCTCACGATTATTTCTTCTAGTACACTGCTACAATTATCATTTGTTTGCTTCCAGGTTATGTTCTTGTATCTCAGCATTTTTTTTTCTTCACTTAATAACAAGTATTCCTTGCATCTGAAAAGCAACAATAACAGATTAAAAGAGAAAACAATAAGTGATTGTCAAAGATTTAAAATACAAAGATTAGTCAAATATCTCTAAGAGTGAAGGTGCTTGTTGTCAAGACTGACAACCAAAGGATATCAAATAATTTTAAAATTTCCTCCTGCAGTTATGTGGGACATGACACAGTAAGAATTTAAAATCAGTGTGTAAATGCAGCAATGAGGCAGTAAGACCCATGCTAACTCCAAGATGGAGGAACTCAGCACTCAGATTTCCTGCATCAGGACTCCGTTTCCATGATGACTCACTGCTTGCAGATTGTCTGACCTCCAGCTATGACCAGAGTAACCAGAGTTGTGGGATCTTTATTTCTTGTGGACACCAGGGAGAACCTTCCATTGGCATCCTCATAGTTCATCAGACGGACAGACTTTAGACTATTTGTCTGTGTCCTAGACTCAGCATTTACTCACCCTGCTTATTCCCTGTGATTGATTCTCTCTACAACTCCTCAGGGTTGTTCCCAGATTAGCACTGGGTTCTATATACCTACAGGATGGTGGAGAATAAGCAATTTGAAAATGAAAACCACCAGTATGTGTCTAATGAAGAACCGAACAAAACTTAGAACTTGCTAGAATTACCACTTTAAAGGAAGTACAGTACCCAAACACTTCCATACTGCATATGGATGCCCTTTTGCATTCTTCAGTTCTCGGGGGACCTCCAAACTAAAGTTCAACTTCTAAAATGGAGGCTTCAAGTTCAAACATATCTGAATTTAAATTCTGACTCTGCCACTTACCATTGTGTGAACATAAATAAATATATGGATCTTTCCAATCTTGATGTTCTCATCTAAATATATGTGAGTGATAGCTTAATCGAATTATTGAAGGAGATAATACAGCACAATTTTCACTACAAACAATTCTAAGTACATTAGTTTTAGAGCACATAATTATTAGAGAATCTCTAACAATTAAATCAAACAGAGTGAATGGAGAGAGAAAATCATGATCCTTATCATATGTCTACAGCAATAAAATACCTCACACGTCTAAATCTTCTCAATTTTCTCCACATTACTTTTCTAAAGATAACTTGAATGGATGTTGGGGTCAGCAGTATTTATATCTTACCTTACAATATCTTAATTTTTTTGTTCTAAGAATATTCAGGCATTATTCAAGAAGTTTCATTAATTTTTTCCTATGAATATAAAGCATTTAAAAATGAGACAAAATGCATAATACATGATGACCACCTTTGAAGGCACATTGGCCTGTGGAGAAAACAGTTGGTTCCCAGATCATGGTCTTGTTCGTCCTCTGATTCACTAATAACCATAGTGGGTGGCACATCTACCATCACCCATGCCTCTGCAGGAGCAAGAAGGGTGATAGGTGACCTAATACTAAGTAACACATTCCAACTCAGGGAACATTGCAAAACAAGCAAAGTCACACTCCTGCAGTGCTGGGAGGAGCCCTGACAAAGCTGCCATTCCAGGAAGTCCACACTGCAGAGAAGACAAAGCAACGCTCTGGGATTCCAATGGGCATATGTGTACAACCAGCTGTGTGACTAAGGTTCCTTAAATCTCTGGGCTTTGTCTCTTGGTGGAAATAGTTGTGCCTTAGTCTATTTCTGCTCCTAAAAACACAGGTCCACCAACTGGCTAGGTTATGAATAAAAGTTTATTTTAGCTCATGGTAGTAGTCCGATGTCAAGGTTCCACATTTTGAAATTGATGAGAGAATTGCCTGAAGATTCAGGCTATCACTCTGCAAGGCATGAACTGCATGTCGGTTCTGACCAAGCTGGATTTTGCAGAGGACCTATTCTTAAGGAGCTAAGTCATTAATCCTAGCCTCCTCCATCAGACTTCACAACTTCATCCCTCACAATAGGCATAAAATTTCAACTTGAGTTTCAAAGGAGATAAACTGTACTTAAACCAGAGTAATGTCTATGTCCTAGGACCAATATGACAAATTAAGACAATCCATGCTATTTATCAGTGTAGGTAGAAGTTTTCCTGTGTCCTGCCCAGTCCCGAGGACACTTGGTCCCAAGTAAAGAGACAGAAGCTTATAATAATTACAAACTGTATTGCCTGTGGCTCGGGCTCATTATTAACTAACTCTTACAACTTAATTCAACCCATTTCTATTAATCTGTTTTGCCACTTGGCCATGGCATTACTGGTCTGCTGGCATCTTGTTGCTCCTTGGGTGGCAGAAGCGGCATCTCCCCTGATTCCACCCTTCTTCATCTCTATCTTCAGTTTGAATGTGCCGCCTAACCTTATTCTGCCTTGCCATTGGTCAAACAACTTTATCAACCAATGAGAGCAACACATACTCACAGCATACAGAAAGATAACCCACAGCACTTCCCCTTTTCTGTCTAATCAAAAAGGAAGGTTTTAACTTTAATATAGTAAAATTACATGTAACAAAATAGTTATCAGTGGTACTCCCATTGGCTAATAAATAAAGCTACATTGGCCAATGACAAGGCAGAATGGAGCCAGATAGGAAATCAAAGAGAGATAGAGAGAGAAGAAAGGTGGGGTCAGAGCAGATGCTGCAAACTGCAGCTAAGAGAAGCAAGATGTGAGAGAACAGGTAATGCCACAAAACCATGTGGCAAAACATAGATTAATAGCAATGGGTTGAGTTAAGATGTAAGAGCAAGAAGCTTGAGCCATAGGCCATAGAGTTTGTAATCAATAAAAGCCTGAGTGATTATTTCATAAGCAGCTTTGAGAGCTCAGGTGAGAGAGATTCATCTGGACTGTGCAGCTAGGTGGAACCAAGAAATTTCTGTTCACATATCAGTGTCTACTGAAATATAAAAATATTGCTGCCTACAAGATTCAATAAATAATTATTATGAATATGTTTATTATCATAAAGTTATGCATAACTAACTAATGAGAAAACACAGTAATAGAAAACAGTCAGTATGTGTGGTGGAATGTCAATCTGTATGCTGTGAATATATATTGCTCTGATTGGTTGATAAATAAAATGCTGGTTGGCCAGTAGCCAGGCAGGAAATATAGGTAGACAGACAAGCAGAGGAGGAGAATTCTGGGAAGAGGAAGAGCAGAGTCAGGAGTCACTGGCTAGACACAGAGGAAGCAAGATGACAAGGCAGAACTGAGAAAAGGTACCAAGCCACGTGACTAAACATAGATAAGAATTATGGTTAATTTAAGTGTAAGAGCTTGTCAGTAATAAGCCTGAGCTAATGGCTGAGCAGTTATAATTAATATAAGCCTCTTTGTGTTTACTTGGGGGACACGAGTGGGAGAGATTTGTCCCGACTGCTGGCCGGGACGCAGGAAAATTTCCATCTTCATTTAACACCCAACATGGGGCTCTCGAATTTCCATAACACCTAAGAGAGTTTTAAAAGGGCTCCTAACACACAATAACAGAGCCCCAAATAGCTTTCTACTTCATCTCTCATGCAGGTCAAGATATAGACATGCCAAGGTACAGAGATACCAAGGCATGTGGACTTGAGATACAGTATGGTGGGGTCACAGTGTATGGACTTGACCTGCAGCATGAAGGATTCCTGCTGCAGTACACAGAGGAATCTCCAGGCTGCACAGTGTGGTGTGTGGTGGATTTAGCCTTTGCTAGTATGGGCAAAAAAAAAAAAGAAAGAAAGAAAGACAAAGAAAAGGTTTGGGGGCTACAGGATGCTGGATGGAAGTATAGACTCACTGCTTCACCATCAGCAATGAGCATGATTCCCCCAGAGCTGGTAGTAAATGTAGTTCTGCCATGTTGGAAAGCTGAGGTGGGTAGAGCCAGTAGCCAAAGCTGCCATTTCAATCCTAGTAATACTGCAGTTTAAAGCAATAAATTCACAATAAGACAGATTCAGCTGGGATAAACCCTAAACAGTTTACAGTGTGTGTAAAAATGTGCATAGGCTTGGAAGAGAGAGGAAAAGGAATATAGACAGTTATATAAAGAAATAGAAAGTTTAAAAACAAATAAAGTCTTTAAAGGGAAAGTAAAAGTAATATAAAAAATAAGCCACATAAAGATGGAAATCACACAGAGAGTCTGTATTATGTTATCTTTGGGATTTTTAACTTCAGAGAGACATTTGACTGTAAAAGCTGCTGAGTTAAATCAATATGTATATTTTAAAGATATCTTGATTGCAAAATTTATGTCTAAGGATAAATTGCTTTGGAAAAGAGATTCTGCTTTTGTTTCCACAGAAGATGAGAACCTATGGATTGTTTCCAGGCTAATATGGTTTGATCAAGGAAGACCCCCTGAGAAGTCTCCAAATGATCCAACATCTAGAATAGCTTCACATCAACTGGCTCAGAAAATACAGTGTCATAGACTATTCCAGTCAGGACTTGACAATAATTCTTAATTTTTTCAGGATCCCCATTAGATTGCCAGGGCCCTCATCCAGCAGGAAGTAGTATGAGAAACTACACCCAATTTCCCAAAATATTGTTTATGAGTGTTTATTTTTATTTAAAGGGAGTTAATGATAAATGTAATCTCTTTCTAAAAGAAGAAAGGAGGATATGATATAAAAATGTAGGATATAGATATGATAGGATAAAAGGGTAGATTATTAAATCTACTTTTAAAGAGCATCAACTTGTTTAAAATGTTTTACATTGCTATGAATTTTAGTTTATTGATACAAATTTAAAGTCAATTTTGTTATACTGTATGTCTATTTCTACTCTTATTTGAGGTATTATGTTTGTGAAGCTTATTTGAAATTGTAATGTATAGTTGAGAAATATAGATTAGTAATTAGTCATTCATGATAATCAAACTTATAGTCATGTTAGTTTTCTAGGTATACATAGATATCTTTCAATTAGGTAGTTAATCTTCAAATGCTTCAAACACCTACAGAATATGGCATTTAAAATGTTTTAAGAACTTAGACTTTCTGGACAGTGAGACATGTGTGCTCCTGGCAACACCAATTTACTTCAAAAAGGAAGATGGGCATTGAAGACACTTCATATGGAGTGTATCTTCTTCTTGGCAAAAATAGCCATTTGGGCAAGAAACTGCTCTTGCCTGGACTGCTGATAATAAGTTGTATAAACTGGGCATACAGGATCCATAGGAAAATGACCACTGAATTTGCCAAAACAAGGCAAAATGGTTCTTCAGGTTCCTGCTTCACAGAGGAGACTGCCAAATATTTTACAGGACACAAGAAGAAGTGACTGAAAAACTCTAGGCTTATAGGCTGAAGATGGATGCCCCAATGTTACAGAGGAACTTTGGATGACTGTCCAGGCAGGCAGCTGTCGCTGTCATTTCCAGAATTTTTGAAGTTGCTTACAATGTATTTCCTGTTTACTTATGTAATATTGTATCCTTCTGAGGTCTTTGATGTAGTTGAAGACTAGATAGTTATAATAATAGTTTTTCTTGGTTAAGATAAAAATAACTTAGATATGAAACTTTAGACTCACAAATATAAGATAGATAGAATATTTTCTTTAATTTTGCCAAATACAAATAGACTAGATCTTGTAACTGTAACTCTTGCTTGATAACTGTTCTATTGTATGTAATTTTACTATGTTAAAATTAAAACCTTCCTTTTTGTTTAGACAGAAAAGGGGAAATGCCGTGGGATGTCATTCTGTATTCTGTGAATATGTGTTGCTCTGATTGATTGACAAACAAAATGCTGATTGACCAGTAGCCAGGCAGGAAACATAGGCAGACAAGCAGAGAAGGAGAATTCTGGGATGAGGAAGAGCAGAGTCAGGAGTTGCCAGCCAGACACAGAGGAAGCAAGATGACAAGGCAGAACTGAGAAAAGGTACCAAGCCATGTGGCTTAACATAGATAAGAATTATGGTTTAATCAGCCGGGCGGTGGTGGCGCACGCCTTTAATCCCAGCACTCGGGAGGCAGAGCCAGGCGGATCTCTGTGAGTTCGAGGCCAGCCTGGGCTACCAAGTGAGTTCCAGGAGAGGCGCAAAAGCTACACAGAGAAACCCTGTCTCGAAAAACCAAAAAAAAAAAAAAAAAAAAAAAAAAGAATTATGGTTTAATTTAAGTGTAAGAGCTTGCCAGGAATAAGCCTGAGCTAATGGCTGAGCAGTTATAATTAATATAAGCCTCTTTGTATTTACTTGGGGGAAATGAATGGGAGAGATTTGTCCTGACCGCCGGCCAGCCAGGACACAAGAGAACTTCCAACTACAAGTATGAATAAAAATTTCCTCCAAAATGAAATAGTTGGGAAAGCTGCTGATTGTGACATCCCTGTGATCAAACACTTCATTATCAATATCTAAACAAAAGCAGAAGAGCAGTGACTTATTAGGTGTCCACTGGGATTACAGCATAATCCTCACTCTCACACATGTAGCATTTAGAGAAAACAATCCTCAAATGCAACATGGGAAGTCATTTTGTGTATTCCAAAGTCTGTCTATGATTTCCATTTAAAATGCGACCTCTTAATGAAGTATTCACCTTTTATACACATCCAAGTTGTTTTCCAAATTTCACCAGGTTGTAGTCCTTATTAGATACCATGGGAACAAATAAAAATATTCTCCTCACTGTTTTCTATATATTCTATGTGAATTTCAATACTTGTTTTTTCTGCTTATCATTTTTTCCTACAATGTTTAACACTCTCATATAACATTCTATACGCCAGCACAAGATAATTTTCACAAAAGATGAGCATATCAAAGAAAAACCAGGAAAGTTGATGGTCTTCTGAAAATTCCAACAGTTTGTATGAACTAACATAAACATAATTAACTATTTAAAATAAAACATACAGTTATAGTAGTAAAATCTGAGTTTTCTTCATACAGTCTTAGTATTCCTTATACATCTGATTTAGTTCAAGTCCTAGCTTATCTAAGTCACTGTATTTGTTACTTTATTCATTGCTATGCAAAATACCTGACAAGAAACAAGTTCAGGGAGGAGTGGCTTATTTGGGCATATAGTTAAAGAAATAAAGTCCATAATCAAGAAAAGTAATGGGGACATGAGATGGATGGCTATATTGCATCTGGAAACACAGAGATGATTATTGTGTATCAGTATTGGCCATTTCCTTCTTTTTGTTCAGTCCGGGTCCATGGACTACTGTTCTTCATGTTTAGCATGGATCTTCTCATATCAATCAAATCCAGAAACTCGTTCATAGATGTGCCCATAGGATTATCTCCTAATTGAGTCTAGATTCTGTCAAGTTGACAATAACATGGATAAAAGTAAGAGCTCCCCACAATGAAGTGGTGGAATCCTCGAAAGCTTCTGCTCTGTTGCTGGTGTTGAATCAGCAGATCCAACATTTATATTATTCTATATCTTTCACAAATGTCAGTCTCAACTGTTTTTTTCCCATTATACTTTGTACTTCATTATTCTAGAGAACTCATTAATTTGTGCAACATCTAATGTATATACACAAACACAAATTTTAACAGGTTTATATTTGAGGTATTGGGGGTTTATATTTGAGGTATTGAGGGTCCCCTCACATATAGTCCAGGTTGACTTCAAATTAGGCCATAACAATGCTAGAATCACAGGTGTATGAAATCACCACACTCAATAATTTCTTGTATTTTAATAATGTAGGGTACACATTTCTTCTACATTTTATTGATTTTCAATTTTTTTGTAGTGCTGGTTACAGAACTCAGATTGTCTTGACTGCTAGGGAAATGATGTTACCCTGAACCATCACCTCAGCCCTAATTCTGTACTTTTTTTAAGTACAGAAATTCTTGAAGACTTGTATAGCATTCATGCATTTGTTACATCATTAATTTTTATTTATTTATTTATTTATTTATTTATTTATTCTTATGATTATGGAATTGTACCAGATAATGGATAGAAGTAGATGGGAAGAGAGATACAAATCCCATTAAGCCACAGATTGCAGCTCGAGTACCTTTTGAATTCAGTAGGGAACCTGGGTTAGGTAAACATCTGGGATACAAAGTGATCTTTAATAAAAACAGAAACAGACAGTTGCAGGGTCAGTTAAAGAAGGACTTTGAAAGACAAGTCAGAGGTCAAAAGACACAAAGAAAGAAGAGCAAATGTTTTCCTCTCTGCAAAAGAAAAAAAACTGAATTGCCAAGTAAATATAGGAGACTTGGAAATATGCTCAGCAAGAAAATACATTTTAAAACTTCTTTACTTCCCTCTGAAATGTCACAAGCTAGCCATCCACTGTCTGTATGTCTTTCAGCATACTCTTCCAAGCTTTCAAGGAACAACCCACTGAGCTCTGCACATTCAACAGCTTCTCCAGTGCGAAGTTCTTAAATCCTTCAACAATCTTCCCTAGAGCATTATCCAATTTGTCACAGCAATACTCCCAAACTTGGTACCAATTTCTGTCTCAGCGAAGGTTTCTATTGTTGTAATAAAATACCGTGGCAAAAGTAACTTGAGGAGGAAATGTTTTATTTCACCATACAGCTTCTAAGTCCACCATTGAAAGAAGTTATGGCAGGAACTCAAACAAAGAAGGAGCCTGGAGGCAGGACCTATGCAGAGGCCATGAGGGGTACTGCTTACAGACTTACTCTCCATGGCTTGCTCAATCTGCTTTCTCAAGACCGCCATCCCAGAATGGCACCACACACAATGGGCTGAATCATCACACATTAATTACTAATTAAGAAAATGCCCTGCAGACTTGCCAACAGCTTATGGAGGCATTTCCCCAATTGAGGATCCATTCTCTCAGACAGCTCTAGCTTGCGTCAAGTTGACATAAAACTATCACACAATAAAAGGGAAACTTTATGTATGTGCAGAAAGCAAAAGGATAATACAAAGGACAGAAATTTCAATGGAAAGATCCCCCCATATCTGAAGCCTTGACACATTCAATCACCTTTACCTTGATTGTCTCTGTCTCTGAAAATCTGTTCCCAGTCACAATCTTTAGCAATCCAGAACACAAGGATTTGATAGGTGCCAATTCTATTTTAGCTTTGTCTCAGATAAATGAAAAGACCTAGACAGAAACCCATGTCCTGGTATTCAGTTTCTTTGTAGACAAAATGAGAATGGTGTGTAGAAGCTTCAATACTTGAAAAGAAGCATGCAGACAAAGACCTCTGAGACCTTGAGGTGCAAAATAGCAAACGAGATGGAATAAACAATTCAATCCTTCTTCAGAACTGGATATGCCCATTTACCACTATCTTTCAATATCAAAAGAAATGACAAAATGGAATTTTAACTATTTCTCAAGAAAATGAATGTGGTTCTTATCATCCTAGGCTTCATGCTGATGATATATTGTAGAGATATTTTTAGGTGTTCAAGTGTCTTTATTCTCACAGGGCATATAAGTTGTGTATAATTTATTTTCTTGCTATTATATTGTATGAATTAACATGTTGGCAATATTTTTAGCCTTTCACACTTTGAATCAATGCCCAGAATAATTCTAACAAGATTTTTATTCTCTGGAAACAACCTCAAGGAAAAAAGCTCATCAAAATGCCTGTGTATTCATTCACCTTCAGATGAGACTCCAAGTAGAATATAACGTGGAAGCTGGCAGGTAAATGATACTTCATTTCACAATGAATACCTAATCCTGCTATTTTATCAGAAGCAGCTGGGGGAGCAATTACTGATCTCAAATTCCCTCGCCTTTTCATGCAGGATGTATGTTCTAGAATTGAAACATGGTTTGAGCTGTTGCCAGAACTCTGAATTTGTTCAAACTACGTCATCAGTATGTTAGCTTCATTTTATCACCCCGAGAAGACATTTTAATTGCAGCCACAAAATGCCTCATTTCTTGGTATTAATAGAAATAAGGAAAGATCAAACTGGACAATGCTACATGTAATGCAAAGTTATAGACAGGACATAGATTCAAGATCTTGCAGTCATGGAAGGCTCATTGAGGACATGACCTTTACCCAATTTTATTTGGTTCTGATTAATACTAAAGTCTCATATTAACAATAGAAAAAAAGAAAGTGAATAGTGTCTGTTTTCTTCTACCTCCTCCAAACCACCTTCAGTTATTGTATCTTAATAATGAGTAGCTTATAGAACTCATTCTTTGAATCACAGGGACTCAATCCTGCCTACATTGAAAACTTCTATCTTAAATTCAGGGAAGGAATTGTGGGGAGACATTCTTTCCTAATACATTTGATTATACTGTGGGCTGTTGTCTAATGTTATAGGTTGTTGTGATATTCAGTGAACAAATGTCTGTGCTACCTTTTGTAATAAAATATCATTATCATTGGTAAAATGTTGACAATAAGGACACTTCAACAACTTATGGAAAGAAGCTATATCTCAATATAGAAAATTATTTCTACTTTAAAACTCCCTACTGCAACTCAAGAATGATTATGGCCATCAGGAGGACTTAGCCTAGTTATAAATAAATCAATAAACAGAGTTTGAATGAAAACTCAAAGCCCTTCCAATGAATAATTGTGCAACAGAACTCTATCCAAATGTATTATGTGACAGGGAAAAAGGCACATTCTCCCATATTTTTTCTTTCCTTGTTAAATTTAGTAGTGTATCTTACTAGCTCCAATCTGTGCTTTGTACCAGAGGAGAAAACAAAATTACTTTAATACTTTTGGAATTCTTCTCTTTGTAAGATACATAAGAGGAGCTTATTATATTCATTTAAAAACTGGAAGAAATTTAAAAGGAATTTAAAAGGTCTCTTCTTTCTCAAAGTACTTTTACATTCTGAGATAGGAGTATAAATAAAGGGGGAGCCTATTTAAGGCAAAATAAAAATTGATATGCAATTTGAGGAGCATGTGAGTAAGGTGGCAAATCTCAACCTTGCTCCTTCTCATGCTGCCAAGAAAATTGTCAAGGTGTTCAAACCAAGATATAATTGATTAAGTGGGAACCACTCTCTCACTCTTTTGCTAACTGTACTTAATTAATAAATGTCATGGTAAGGTACACTCTAATGCTGCCACAAGGATTCTGAAAAACAAATGAATAGCTTGAGTTTTGCCACCAAAGGTATAAATCTCCTCTGAAATGCAGAACATCATCCAGTAGGGCAGGAGAAGCATAAAATCTGAACCAAAAGCCAAGAGCAATATATGTGACATAGATATGGTGTATCTTGACAGTGATCTAGTCCTGGTGGCCATTCTTAACAATGACTTGGTTTTCTTCAGCTAAAATCAAGAATTCCTTTCCTGGTCTCTAAACGGTATTACCTTGTTAAACATGTTTTCAGTTTTACTCTTGAGTAGAGTTGAAAAGTTGTGTCAATAGGCAATGGCAACCTACAGAACAGGGGAGGTCCTCTCTTTTGTGGTCAGGAATTAAATTTATTTATATCCATAAAGAAAGATATAAGAAAAAGTCCCTTTCAAAAATACCAAAATTTAAGCAAATACATATAGGTATATGCAGTTCACAGGAGGCAGATTCATTTTTTGCCTGGTCCACACTATAAGAGTGCCTCCCTCCTCCATCACTCACACATGCACACACACACACACACACACACACACACACACACACACACCCCTACCTTCAGAGTGTGGAGCAGAAGCTTCATCACAACCTCAATGTTTATTATTCTGTCTTGAATGGGATATTGTTCAATCAAAACTTAAATCAAAATGTATCAGTTGCCTATGTATTATAGATTATATATTGTATTCTTGTATATTGTATTATAGATTGTATATATTATAGTCCTATACTCTCTATTAATGGACTAATGTACACCATTTTTTAGATGGCATCCTCTTAGACAAAAATTTCCAGTTCTTAAAATTAAGAATAATTCATAAAATTATAATTCCTAGAGCAGGAAATCAATAAAGTATATGTAGCTTACAAATCAGCTAAATTGGGCATTACATATTTCAGAGAATTTATTTCTGTTTGGGGAGATTTTTGTTTGTTTTGTTGGTTGATTGGATTGTTGTTGTTGATTGACATATAATAGTGACAATGAGAATGAAGTCCATTTGGACTCTAAAAATAACAGAGAATAATTGTTTATCTCATATAAGTCAAGAATGAATTGCTGTGTATATCACTCTGTATAAATAAAATGCTGATTGGCCAATAGTCAGGCAGGAAGTATAGGAGGGACAAGCAGAGAAGAGAATTCTGGGAACAGGAAGGCTGAGTTAGGAGACTCCAGCCTGCCACCCAGGGAGCAGCATGTAAAGGCAACAGGTAAAGCCATGGAACACGTGGCAACATATAGATTAATAGAAATGGGCTGAGTTTAAGTGTAAGAGCTAGTCAGTGGTAGGCCTGAGCTAATGGCCGAGCAGTTTAATCAGTATAAGCTTCTGAGTCATTATTTATAAGCGGTTGTGGGTCTGTGGGGCTGGGCAGGACTGGAGAAAACTTCAGCTACAGTGAATGAAACAGTAAATCAATACTGATGTTATACCAAAGCACTAATCATTGAGCTTAGAGAGAAAAAATGCATTTGTTCCTTGTTTTTGAAAGATAGTGGTTCTCAGTAACATTGTTGATTTGAAGATTCCTTAAAGTTGATATGTGTATAGTCATGGATTCAATTCAGCTTTCTATAAGAGTACAGTAGTTAATGCAGGCCAGACTATATCTCCCACCTGGAATTTTGTATCTATCTGTAAATTAATAAGGCAAAGTCCAATTTGAAATCTCAGAGCAATGGGAGCTTGAAGGATAGCACAACATGCTGAGAGATTCTCTGTCTACCACTGTAAGAGCTGATTCATAACAAGCCTGACCCCTGTCCTCTTGTATTAATATCTATAGGAATACTGAGGCAATAGCTCTGAAAATTAGGAATATTTGTAATTATGTCTATAAATATATAAAATACAAACACAGGTATTTTCCCAGCAAGTAGGTTTCTAGTGCAAACAATAGTGAACAAGAAAACCAGTCCTGCAGTGGATCCTTGGAAAAAGGTAAAATGAGAAATGGATGGATGCTGTACTGTGAGGGGTCCAACCTGAAATTTAAGCAGTAGAGTAACAGTTCCTCTTCCTCCTACTTTAAGTGTTGGTTGCCATGACATGCACTATATCCAGCAGTATAAATCCCTATCAAAAAGGGTAATGCATACTGACTCTACATGAAGCTACTATAAGTACTGAAAAGATCATGGTGTATGAAGGCAGACTTAAAAGTCTTGGCACCACCTGAATCTTGATAATATTTTAAGATTCATCTGATTCAAGTACATTTTTTCTTAGCTACCGAAGCTAGAGTTGTCTTTGTTTGTTTGTTTGTTTGTTTCCAAAACACTTAGTGTCAAACAATCTATATATCATACATAACTTACAGTAGAACATAAATGTTATCATTCAAACCCACCCCTTGGAGACCTGGCCAATATGCAGGCAACACCTTGGCTCACTCAGGATCCTGACAACATCATGTGCTCATTGCTACACGGTCTCTATGCATGTGCTATGTCCCCTTATAAAAGGGCGCCCCCCTCTCTATTCTCATGAGGTCACATCTGCACCTCCTCTCTTTCCCCTTTCCTCTTTTTCTCTTTTTATTTTCTTCTTCCTGTTTTCTCCTCAGCTCCCTTGTCTCTCTTTCCCCCAATAAAACTCTCCACGTGAGTGCTGTCTGCATGTTATGTCTCTGTCTCTCACCCGCCATGGGATCCCTCAGCTCCAACCCACCAAAGTCTCTCACGCGGCCGGCGATGGCACATGCCTTTAATCCCAGCACCTCATATTTAAAATACGACAATAAAACCCAGCCGAAAGTAGCCACTGATTTTTTTTAAGGATCTATTTATTTTTATTTTTATGTGTGTGGGTGTTTTGCCTACATCATATGTCTGTGTATCATATACATCTGGTGCATGTGAAGACCAGAAGCAATCAACGGATCCCCTGGAACTTGAGTTAAAGCCAGTTGTGAGATATTGTTTCTGCTGGCAACTGTGGTCACCTAAAGAAGCAACCAGTTCTCTTAACCATTGAGCCATCCCTCCAGCATCATGAGAGGCCCCTACTTTTAATCAAAATAATTTGGGAAATTAAGTAGGCTCTAAAGCTTAAGCCCTAAATCTGGTCTATGGAATACTAAAGGTACTGGAAAGCCTGCCTTCCTACTTTCCTTCTTTCCTTCCTTCTTTCCTGCCTTCCTTCCTTGCTTCCTTCCTTCCTTCTTTCCTTCCTTCTTTCCTTCCTTCCTTCCTTCCTTCCTCCTTCCCTTCCTTCCTTCCTTCCTTCCTTCCTTCCTTCCTTCTTTCCTTCTTTCTTCCTTCTCCCCTTCCTTCCTTCATTTATTTAATTTTTTTTTCATTTTCCATACCAACCACAGTTCTTCTCCTCTTCTCCCCACCTTACCCCCCATCCGCTCCTCAGAAAGGAAAAGGCCTCCCGTAGGGAGTGAACACAGACTGGCATACCAAGGTGAGACAGTACCAATCTCCTCCCCCGCTGCATCAAGGCTGAGTAAGATATTCCACCACAGGGAATGGGCTCCAAAAAGCTAGTGCATGCATCAGGATAAATCCTGTCCCATCATCAGGGTCCCCAAAAAGAGATCAAGCCATACAGCTGTCACCACATTCAGAGGGCCTAGTTTGGTCCCAGCTGTCAGTCTAGAGACTGTGAGCTCTCACTAGCTTGGATCAACTGTCTCTGTGGTTTCCCCATCATGATGTTGACCCTCTTTGCTCATATAATCCCTCCTCCCTCTCTTCCACTGGATTCCAGAAGCTCAGCCCAGTGCTTAGCTGTGGACCTTTGCATCTGCTTCCATCATTTACTGTATAAAGGTTCTGTGATGACAATTAGGGTAGTCACCAACCTGATTATAAGGGAAGACCAATTCAGGTACCCTCTCCACTATTGCTAGTAGTCTTAGCTGGGGTCAGTCTTGTGGATTCCTGGGAATTTCTCTAGTACCAGATTTCTCCCTAATAGTTCTTCCCCATAATGGCTCCTTCTTTTGAGAAATCTCTTTCATTGCTCTCCCTTTCCATCCATTCCCCAATTCAGTCATCCTAATTCCTCATGTTCCCATCCCCCATCCCCTCCCCTCTACACCCCCTCTCAGTTTGCTGAGGAGACCTTATCTATTTCCCCTTCCTAGGGTGATCCCTGTATGTCCCTGTTAGGGTCCTCCTTGTTACCTAGCTTTTTGGGGGCTATGGATTGCAGTCTTGTTATCCCTTGCTTTACATCTAGTATCCACTTATGAGTGAGTACATACCGTGTTTGTCTTTCTGGTTCTGGGTTACGTCATTCAAGATGATTTTTTTCTAGTTCCATCCATTTGCCTATAAATGATGTCATTGTTTTTTACTGCTGAGTAATACTAAATAAATTCCTTCATGTGTAAATGTACCATATTTTCTTTATCCATTCTTTGGTTGAGGGGCATCTAGGTTGTTTTCAACTTCTGGCTTTCATGAATAACACTGTTGTGAACATAGTTGAGCAAGTATCCTTGTGGTATGACTGGGCATCTTTTGGGTGTATGCCCAAGAGTAATATTGCTGGGTCTTGAAGTAGACTGATAGCCAGTTTTCTGAGAAACTGCCATACTGATTTCCAAAGTGGTTGTACAAGTTTGAATTCCCACCAACAGTGGAGGAGTGTTCTCCTTACTCCATATCCTCTCCAATGTAAGCTCTCATCAGTGTTTTTTATCTTAGCCTTCTGACAAGTGTAAGATGGTATCTCAGAGTTCTTTTGATTTGTATTTCTCTGACAGCTAAGGATGTTGAGCAATTCCTTAAATGTCTTTCAGCCATTTGAGATACTTCTGCTGAGAACTCTGTTTAGCTCTGTAGCCCATTTTTCAATTGGCTTATTTGGTATTTTGATATCTAGTTTCTTGAGTTCTTTATATATTTTAGAGATCAGCCCTCTGTCAGATGTGGGGTTGGTGAAGATCTTTTCCCATTCTGTAGGCTGCCATTTTGTCTTTTTACTGTGTCCTTTGCCTAACAGAAGCTTCTCAGTTTCAGGAGGTTCCATTTTTTAATTGTTGCTCTCAGTGTCTGTGCTACTGGTATTATATTTAGGAAGTGATCTCCTATGCCAATGCGTTCAAGACTACTTCCTGCTTTCTCTTCTGTCAGGTCCAGTCAGTGTAACTGGATTTATGTTGAGATCTTTGATCCATTTGGACTTGAGTTTTGTGCATGGTGACAGATATGGATCTATTTTCAGTCTTCTACTTGTTGACCTCCAGTTATGCCAGCACCGTTTGTTGAAGATGCTTTCTTTTTTCCTTTGTACAGTTCAATGAAACAAAGAGTTGGTTCTTCAAGAAAATCAAGACAGAGAGCCTTTCAGGGGAGCTGGAAGCTCAAAATTATTTTCCAATAACTCTAAGAAGTTATTTGACTCTCTCTACCCTCTTGACTGTGCACTTATAGTAAAAAAGTGAAGCTGGGTAATTCTGCATCAGTCTGAGAAAGAACTGTTAGTAGTTTTCACTGACAGGCAGCTACAGACATAAGCAAATAAATTAGAAAAATTGCTAGCTCCATTAAAAATTTCCTTGACCATACAGTAACAACTAGTTTCATTAAATCATGGTCCTTGGAGACATATTTTAATATTTTGTGTGATGATATTATAAATACACATCCAGTGTTTACGCTTTCTGTCAAAGTACAATGGTTGCCTCAAGTTAAAGTACTAGTGTGATTAATGTGTGAGCTGTTCTAGTTATTCCATGTAAAATCATTTTGGCTGCAAAGAAAAACAGATAACCATGTATGATTATTCAAATTTTGACATTTTAATAAGTGATAGGCCTGTTATTTTATGATGCAATACTTTAGTTTTTTATTATTATTAGTTTCTCATATGGTAACAGTCTAGAGATATGATACACATTCACAGAAAATGTATTACTCAGATTTCTGATCCTAGAACAAATACTAAACACAATCAACTTAGGAGAAAGTTTATTTAGCTCATGATTTTAGAGATTTCAGTTCATATTCACGTGGTGGTGGTGCTCTGGGTCTATTGTTACAGTGTATCATCACAGAAATGTGATAGGAAAGAGCTAATGGCATCCTGTTGCTCAGGAATCCAAGACAAGGAGGAATGTGTCAATATACTAATATTCCTTCAAGCATACAGACACATCTTTTAACAGCCCTACAATTCTCCATAACTTGGGACCAACCCTAAGATTCAGAGGACAGGACATTCAGAATTCAAACCATGAAAGAAGGGAGAAAAGTAGGAAGAAGGAAGGGAGATATCTGCACAAGTCCTTCATAATTTTTTAGAGCAGAAGAGTTCCTGAAAACCAGTTTGAGAAACATGAGAATCATGAGTCTGTTATTAATTTCAATATAATCATAAAGGAATCCCAAAGATAGTTTGGTGGGTAAAAATCATTTGCTACAAAAGCCCAGTGACCTGAGTTCAATCTGCAGAACCCATCCAAAAGTGGGAGGAGTAAACCAATTCCACAATGTTGTGCTCCGACATCTACATGTACAACTTGGCATGATGGTGTGGCTGCATTCACAAGCATACTCTTCTTAAAGATATAAGTAAATGGAATGAAATAACCAAAAAGAAGAAAGAAGAATTGCCAACATAATGTATGACAATACAAAGAACTCGGGTAAGTTACCCCAATTAGTAAGCTAAGTAAGGAAAGAAAGGAACCATTTTTAGTGATCTAAGACCAGCAAGAATCTGTGATCAAGCCATTCTTGGCAGACCTCATTTCTAACATTCATTTTAAAGAAGTTTAAAATATCTCAACTGTGGGCTTCTGCAATATCAAAAATAAAATATCTTTTATAAAGTAACCTCCCCCTTTTTTTTTTCAAGAGGAAAGAAACAAAAAACAACCATAGCAAGGCAAAATCAAACTCCAACAGTGCAAGCAACTCAAGGCTCAATATCTGGAATTCATTCATAATCCTCTGGGCTTCCCTTGGAGGCTCAGATCAACACTCTGGCCATGCTATCAATAATCTTCTTAGTTGTTTTACTTTGCCCTCCTTTCCCTGTCAGAGCCAAGTGAATTGCCTGACACAGGACATAGAGGAAACCTAAATAAGCATGCCTGAGTCTAGAGAATGGAGAGCTATAGCTCAACTCTAGAGCCAGCCTTTCAATAAAGTAGAATGGCATAAAACAACGTTAATATTGTCCACACCCAAACAACATTTGAAGCTCTGTCTGAACTCTCAATTAACCAGAAATAACCAGAGGGCCATGTGACATCTCACTTTGACCTCTACATAGGGTTGTCATGCCTCATGAGACCCCTAAATCCCCAGAACATGGTCACAAATAATCAGAACAGAACCGGAAGCCAGAAGTTGCAGAAAAAGTTAAAAAAGCTTCCATGACTTACCAGAAGGAGGCCTCATTTTTCAATAAATAAATAAATAAATAAATAAATAAATAAAAGCAAGCTTGCTATTTCTCTCTTAAGCACATCTGTTCACTCTAGAAGTCTGTAGAACCGAAAGCATACCCTGGAGCTATGGACTTTTATTCTCATTCTAAGTCACCTATTTCTTGGGTGGCTTACCAGCCCCTCAAAGCTACCATAGCTGAGAGCCCAGCTTCAGAATTTGAGTGGATAGTCTGATCTTACTGGGCCTACATATGCTAAACCTGAAAACTGAGAAGAGAAAGACCATTTTCATAATTATCCAATTAGAGCAAGCTTTATTAAATACTGACCAGTAAGATGGACCCTGGCCAGGTCCATACCTGAAAACCCAGAAAACGGCACTGAATTTGGTCAGGTGGATGTTTATAAAGGCTATATACCTTATGCCTTCATCCAATCATGGGCAAGCATACATCCTGATGTATTTCCTGCCTCTGTATCTCCACCTACATGTAATCATGTATGTCCTCTTCAGTTAGGGCAACCAGACTTGTTTATTGAAGAGAAAACCTGCGATTTGTTATCTTGAAAGACCAACAGCCCCCAGTATTCCAGGATATTATCTGTCCTTAGGCAAGTGGGGACAGAGTTAGTAGGTTTTCTGCTCCCCACCATCATAATAGGTTTCTCCTCAAACACAGTATGCCAGATCAAGCTGAACTGAAAGCATATAACAACAGGTATATCTAGCAAAGCAACTTCTGGGTGGGTTCTCCAGTCCCAGAGGTCAAGTCCAAAGAAGTTGTACCCCCAACCTAAAGCAAAGAGATTTTATAGATTTTAGGTCAGGGGTGATGACTTGTTGTCCTACACAAGCTGGATTTGTGCCCAACTTTGGTCAAAAGATGAGCACTTAGGCAGGGACTTGTGTGGCTGGCAACTTTGGGGCAAGACAGACTTTTTTGGATTGCCTGCTCTGTAAATAAAGCACAATTTAAGTTTCAATTCCTGTCTCTGCTTATTGTATTCCAAAATTGATAACATGGATCAAATTCTGCATTCAGCAACATATATCTGACTGTGTTGAGTTTTAACACACAGGTACAAAGAGATCCCACACCACAAGACTACAATTGTGGTTAATAAGTAAGTAGCCCATGTCACATGCCCATGAGAAGAACAGGAGATAAAAACTTGACAAGCAGTTCAAAGGGGGTTGGGGATTTAGCTCAGTGGTAGAGCGCTTGCCTAGCAAGCCCAAGGCCCTGGGTTCGGTCCTCAGCTCTGAAAAACAAAAACAAAAACAAAAACAAAACAAGACAAGCAGTTCAAATGAGGGACTCCCAAACCCGCAGTTCCAGCATGTTCTTGGTTCTTGAGCAGAACCAAGCAGAAATGCCAGAAGTGAAATATAGTTCCTTATTTCCTCCTAAATGAGCACCACCACCTGGAAACTGTACTTGTAAATTATCCTAAGCTACATAATAGAAGAGCCAAGGCCAACCTTGAATCAGGATAAGAACACACCCAGTTCCTAGCCTGGGGATCTGCTTCTCTCACTACCTAAACTTTTCCTTTTAGGAATAGGCCATTAGTTACTGAAACCAGTCAGTCCAGATTCCAGGAACCAGGATGTGTAAAAGTACAGAGTCACAAGGCAGTCAGAGGTAATGACTGCCGGACTATGGAATGTCCTCTCCCTGGTTTCCAGGGTAACTGATCACAGAAATGCCCCCACCTGAGGGCAGCCAATGAGAAATGGTGGCGGGTAACCACTCCCTTAGAAGTAAGATTAAGCCATGATTTCTAGAAAGCCCCTAGAAGCGAGCCAATCAGAATTGTACCCGTACTAGCACCTCTAAATGATGCAACCTTATGGTTTTTGCCTTTAAAAATTGAGCTTGCAAGAGGTGGGCACTTCCTCCAGTCTCCACTGTGTTGGATGTATTGGACGAAGTCCCTGCCTAGGCTTGTATTGCTTTTGGATATGCTTTTGGATATTCCAAATTTAACCTTGCTTTTGCATTCCAGCATGCTCGTCTTCGGTGGTCTTTCTGGGGGTCACGATCTGGGCACAACAAACTGATAGGGAAGAACACTAAAAATGAACTAAGATATCTAGAATCATGTTTCTTGAGACCCTTGCTCACTTGCTCGGGGTGTAAGCTTTTCTTTTTTCTCTTCTAAATAAAACCTTTTGCTACTTGTTTTTCTTGTTTTCTCTATTCTTTGATAACATTGCCACAAACTTGGGACCATAACCAACTGATATGTTCTAAAATAACCTTACTTTACAGATGGTGAGATCTTGGAATTTTGAATTTATTGAAAACTAGCTATGTACCTGTATTGTGTCAGAGGTTAACATTAGCTAGTCTTTTAGGGAAGTTTTACACAAAAGGAAATAAAGCAGAGAGCTAGCTATTGAAGAATAGATATTATTAAAGCTGATTTCCAGGAAAGAAAATTTAAACCAGAGAGGAACAGAAAAGGCAAAGAAGGTAGGAGAAAGCAGCCTGAGCCACATGTCTCAAATTAAGGAGAAGGAGCTAGGAATTGACCAGTTTTGTAGACTAGAATGAAATGATTAACTAAAAGAATAAAGTCTCATAAGCTTAAACAGTCTTGAACTTTGTATGACATTACAAGGTCAGTAGTGGAAAACTCAATCTATTTCAGTAATCTCACAAATATGGTAATTTCCAGCATTTATAAGCAGTCTCAAAGAAGAGATTTTCTGAGACCAATTGGAAAACTAGATCATTCTTCTCACTCTTCCAAGTGACTGTGTGTGTGGCTGAAGGCACAGATATTAAACTTCACAGGAATTCAGAATAATAGGCAAGAGGGGGCTTTCCAGGCCTGCAGCAGCAGCAAGCAGCCCAGGGGAATGACATTTACATGAAAATGATTTCCAGTGCTGAAATTAGGCTTGTGATGTTCCATTGTAAATATTGACAGCATCAAAAAGAATGTTGACAGCATCAAAAAGAATGTCTGAAGGAAAAGGACACTAAACTATCATCAGGAAAAGCCTGCCCAGTACTTATGCTAAATTCCTCAAATTACATCCCTTTTTACATAAGTAATGATGCCTCAGGAAACAAAGGAATAATTCTCTAAAGCCATGAAGTGACAGAAGATGAATGTGTCCACACTCTCTGTCATGTAAGAATGCAAGAAGACACCCACTGTTTTTCATCAGAATGACACAGTGTGCCTTCCCCTTCTTTGAGGAAGAATCTCAGATAAGAAAGCTTACATTTTCCTGTACTAAGCTTAGAGAATGAGTAGATACATCACTACAAAAATAATGAGCCCTTAGAAACATAAATGAATTCTGGTACTGAGTTGAGAGTATTGGATGTTGATGAAACATTGACATTTAAACTTAGAGGCATGCTTATCTATTTAATGAGGAACAGGCAGGCGGCTGACTATGATATGGAGCCCCAAATCAGATTTTTCTGCTTGTCAATTAGTAGTGATAATATACTGTGGATATTTACTTAACTGAATTTCTAGGAGCTTTAATTTTAATGCTTAATCAATTTCTGCTTCAACATCTAGTGGTTTCATCATGCACTGCTGTTAATCTGCATGTTGCATGTTGTCTAAGCCAAAAGAAAATAAAAAATAAAAACTGTGGTCTTTTGAGCTCCAACATATTTTTATAATCATATGCAAATTTTTTGAAAGAAGAAACTAAAAAAATTACTCTGGAATTCATTTCCAGACAATAGCCATGCCTTACATTGATTAAGTAATTTTGAGCAAAAATATTCCATTAGTTACTAATTCTATTGCAGAACAGTATATTGTATTTTGAAGCTTGTTCTAAAATACCCTCAAAATGAATCATAATTCTAGAATTAATCATCTTATAAATTTATTTCAAAAGAAGAAAGGTTTTCTTTGAAATATTGCAGTTAATGTGTTTCAATTATTTTAAGGAATGTGATTTGGAGTAATTTTCAGAACCTTACTATGGCTTTGAAATTTTACAATATAAGACAAATTTGTAGAGAAATACTGAACGTAGTAATGTTAAGTCTATTTTAGAATGTTAAATACCTTCTATTAGGATCAATAATATGCAAGATTTAGTTGTTATCTGTAGCATGAATCTTAAAAGTTCTTATTAATAAAATCAAACCTGAGTCCAGTTATTGGGGTGAAATGCTGGAAGGTCAGAGAGATAGAACAAGCCACAGCTAACCTCACCTGGCCAACTTCTCAGCTGATCTTGTTTCCTCAGACTGGAAGCTTCTGTGTCCTCATCCCAATGGCTCTCAGCTGAACTGTGCTTGAAACCTAAAAGCTTAACCAGCCAAATGCTGCTAGTTTCTGGTCCTCACACCTTATATACCTTTCTGCTTTCTACCATCACTCCCTGGGATTAAAGGCTGGCTTTCTGGGATTAAAGGCATGAGTCACCATGCTTGACTGTTTCCAATGTGGCCTTGAACTCACAGAGATCCAGAGGGATTTCTATCTCTGGAATGCTAGGATTAAAGGTGTGTGCTACCACTGCCTAACTTCTATGTTTAATATTGTGGCTGTTCTGTCTCTGACCCCAGATAAGTTTATTAGGGTGCACAATATTTTGGGAAACACAATACCACCTCAGTTATCTCATAATAAGATTGTTGAATTTAAATGAGAGTCACAATCACTTCTTTAGGTTAAGCTAAATAGTGACTATACTTATTTGAACTAAGCACAAACAACCTTATTAGAACAGAAATCATTAAAAACAGAGTAAATGGCAGAAAATAGGTCAACTCTTCAATTTCTCTTTAATATTCTGTTTTATTTTTGTGTGTAGGAATGTGTATACTTCTCATGTTGAAAGTTCAAGGTGGCCTCATAAGCACCCTCAGTTGGAACCTGTGGTTTGAAACCTCACTGAAAACTTGTCTTAAGGATCAATGGATTTAGTACCAATATGAAATAAGAAAAACTGTGCCAAAAACAGAGCAGGGATATACAAGTATCAATTGTCATGACTAAGTCAACAGGACAAGGCATTTCTGGGTGAATAATTTAACCCATAGATTATGAAGCTATAAAATAAGGAAATTGAATTAAAAATCACCTGAAATTACATAAGATGTAGTACACTTGTTCTAATACATATGTGAGACCAAAATGAGCCATCTTAGAAATAAGATCAAAATGCTTTCACCCTAAAACTAAGGCATGAGATTTCTCCTTTTAGGTACACGCCATGAGTTACTAAAACCAGTCAGTTCAGATTCCAGGAACCAGGATGTGTAAAAGTACTTAGTCACAAGGCAGTCAGAGGTAATGACTGCCGGACTATGGAATGTCCTCTCCCTGGTTTCCAGGGTAACTGACCACAGAAATGTCCCCACCTGAGGGCAGTCAATGAGAAATGGTGGTGGGTAACCACTCCCTTAGAAGTAAGATTAAGTCATGATTTCTAGAAAGCCCCTAGAAGCGAGCCAATCAGAATTGTACCCATACTAGCACCCCTAAATGATATAACCTTATGGTTTTTGCCTTTAAAAACTGAGTTTGCAAGAGGTGGGCACTTCCTCCAGTCTCCACTGTGTTGGATCTGTTGGACGAAGTCCCTGCCTAAGCTTGTATTTGGATATCCCAAATTAAACCTTGCTTTTGCATTCCAGCATGCTCATCTTTGGTGGCCTCTTTGGGGGTCGAGATCTGGGCACAACACATAAAATATGTTACTTTACCTTTTCCTTACTCATCTTTGTTCATTAGTTAAATACATTAAATATTTTGATTTACCAAGAAGGGCATAATGCCTTGATACTGCTAAGCTTTCAATAAGCATTAATTCAGTGAATGAACTTATTCTTTACCAAATTAATCAATGAAAAATTTTAAGTTATATAGGATACTATTTTACAATTGATGGTGAAATCAACAGGAATCAAATTGTTTATGCTCACCACTAATTTTTATGAATAAATCTTACAAATTTGGCTAACTATAATCAATATGTCTACTCTTTCCAAAATCTGATCAATACCACAACTATAACAAGTTATAGTTGGAGCCAGGCAATGGTGGTGCATGCCTTTAATCCCAGCATTCAGGAGCAGAACCAGGTAGATCTCTGTGAGTTCAAGGCCAGCCTGGTCTACAGAGTAAGATCCAAGACAGGCACCAAAACTACATGAGAAATCCTGTCTCAGACAACCAAAAAAAAAGAGTTATAGTTGGAGGTTGGAGATTGGAGAATGGAGGGTGCTTGCTGGAATTTCCAGGTTCATGTGTCCCTAAACAAGGATTTGGACTCAGACAGATATATGGTAACAGAGACAAGATGCTTTGTTGTGGGAGAATGGCACTTCCAAGAGCATAGGATAGCCAGAGTCAGAGAAAGGTTAAAAGTTCGATGTCCTCAGGCCCACAAATTGTATGAGTCTTTTATGGATAATTTACCTACTAAATGAAAAAGAAAGAAAGACATGACTGCTCCTAAGGGCTTGCAGTTTTTATTATAGATATAAGGAAGAGTACAGGCAGAGGTATCTAAGAGTCCAGAGTGAATACAGTTGGCAAACTGAATTGGGCCATGTAAGGAAAGGTGGGAGGAAAGAGGGAGAGCCAGGAGACAAGAGGCCAAGAGACCAAGAGATCAAAAGGACCAGTAGCCAAAATGGCTGAGGTTATATAGGGAAGAAGAGCTGGGAGAAAGACAGCCCAGCCCCTGGGCTGGAGAGTTCAGAGTAGGAGTCTGAGTATGCCAGCCAGGAGGACCTGAGGGATTTGGGGAGAACCTAGTGGCCAGACTGCACTTTGATATGTTAATAGGCACCTCAGCTATTTGTCTTGAGTTTGTGATCTAACATCTACTTTTGCAGAGCATAGTCTACTTTTACGGATTTCTGTATGTTTTAGAAAACATGGAGTCTCTTCCTCTGCTGCTGGTTTATTTCATGTGCTATCCCAAATGCTTCACAAGCCTCCCTCTATAGCCTGTCTTACCTTACCCTTGCCATCGACTCTAAACACAATTTTGTCCTGGAGCTGTAACCTGTCTGCTCCATCAGTAAAAACTAGTGCCTTCCAGATGCTCTCAGCTTCCAGAGGCAGGCAATGGTTCTATATGCACAACCTTAAAATATACTAATTGGGAAACTGATGCTTAGTGTAGTTGCTTGAAGATTTTATCTGACCCAGTCCCTAAAATTTACCAAACTAATTGGGCCAAAGTCTTGAGGTCCAAACACTTAAGCCATGTGGTTCCTAAATCATAACACCAAAATCGGTTCTAATCCATCATTGTGAAAATATTCTAAGAGAGCAGAACTAGAAAGATTCACCCCCGATATGTGATGAGAAAATGCTCTATTAGATTAGAATTGGGGAGGTAAGCACTACTCATTGAAACCTTTGACATGTTGGAAAGCTGAGTAGGGTGGAGCAGGCAGCCAAAGCCATGCTCTCGTCCTTGCCACACAGTTTAACAGTTTAAAAACTCTCCACATCAGAAAAGGTACACAATAAAACAGATTCAGATGGAAAAAAAATCTCTAAACAGGTTACACTATGTTTAAAAATATGCATAGGTTTAGGAGAAAAAAGAAAAAGGATGGAGAAAGTCCTTAAAAATGAAATAGAATTTTAAAAAAGCCATATAAAGATGGAAAATACACAGAGAGTCTGGATACTGTATATTATTTTGTTTTCTTTGAGTTTTTTTTAACTGTATATTATTTTGTTTTCTTTGAGTTTTTTTTAACTATAGAGAGACATTTGATTATGGGGGCTGCTAAGTTAAACCAACATAAATATTTTAAAGGTATCTTGATTTCAAAATTCAGTTCTAAGGATATGTTGCTTTGGAAAAGAGGTTCTGTTTTTGTTTCCACAGAAGATTAAGACCTGTGGATTACTTCCAGGTTAATATGGTTGGATCAAGCAAGATCCCCTGAAAAATTTCCAGTGGGAACAGGTGGCCCAGAAGAACCATAGTTTTAGAGCATCTCTGTTGCAGTTTCCTCTGAATTCTGCATCCAGAAAAGTTGCTGGCTGAGATGATCCAGCCTAACAGACTACTCCAGTCAGGACTTGACCATAACTTTATATTTTCTTTGGGTCCCCATAAGATTACCAGCACCCCCAATCAGCAGGAAGTAGCATAGATAACTACACCTACATTCCTAAATAATGGATTATGGATATTTGTCTTTGTTTAGAATGCTGGTTACAAATTGTTATAAATAATGATCAGGAAAAAAGCTAAATGAAGGAGCTTAGATTCAAGGATTTGTTTTGAAAAGAAAAAGAAGGGGAAATGCTATGGGATGATGTTCTTGTACACTGTAAAGAATTGTCACTCCTATTGGTTTAATAAAATGCTGATTGGCCAATAGCCAGGCAGGAAGTGTAGGTGGGGTGAGCAGACTAGGAGAAGGCTGGGAAGAAGAAAGGCAGAGATGGAGTTGCCAGCCAGATTCAGAGGAAGTGAGATAAGAATGCTGGACTGAGAAAAGGTACCAAGCCATGTGGCTAAACATAGATAAAAATTATGGGTTAATTAACGTATATGAGCTAGTCAGTTATAAGCCTGAATAATAAGCCTAACAGTTTATAATTAATATAAGCCTCTGTGTGTTTATTTGGGACTGAAAGGCTGTGGGAGACAGAAACTTCCATCTACACACATTTCCTGTGTTCATGAAACTTCCCATTTCTCCTCCCTTCCTCTACTTTCCTTCCTTTCCTGAATCTCAGTTCTGCTTTTATGTCCAATATATAGAGACTTCTTTATACATCTAATAAAGTCTATAATAACAAATCAAATAACATGCACAGTATCTGTCTCTGAAACTCAATATAATATAACAACCTACAGCCACAAATGTGACTGTCTGTGGAAGGTCTATGAAGAAAGTCTGAATTTTGGAGCATGGACAGCAGGCACTGATCAAAGCCCAAGTAGTCAATATTTATGCTACTTACCAACTGAATATTTGCAAATGTAGTGATTTTATGTGACTTCATCTAAAGCAAGATGCTGTGGGATGTTCTGCATGTTAAATGTGTTGCTCTGATTGGTTAATAAATAAAACACTGATTGGCCAGTAGCCAGGCAGGAAGTATAAGCAGGACAAGGGGAGAGGAGAATTCTGGGAAGGGAAAGGCTGAGGCAGAGAGACACTGCCAGCCGCCACCATGAGAAGATGTTAAGATACCGGTAAGCCACGAGCCATGTGGCAACTTACAGACTAATAGAAATGGGTAATTTAAGATATAAGAACAGTTAGCAAGAAGCCTGCCACGGCCATACAGTTTGTAAGCAATATAAGTCTCTGTGTGTTTACTTGGTTGGGTCTGAGCAGCTGCGGGACTGGGGGGTGAGAGAGATTTGTCCTGACCGTGGGCCAGGCAGGACCAGAAAAATTCTAGCTACAGCAAGATTTTTTTAAGACATTCAAAAAAAAAATTACTAGAAAGCAGGAGAAGGACCAAACAGTAAAATCTTCTCATCCACAGGGATCTAGAAGATAGAATGGAATGTGTGAAGTCAAGTACCTCCTTAGTCCCAGGTCACAATGATAAGAATAGACTGATGCTCACCTAAGTATTCGGTATGTGCATATCTGCAGGAGGATAGGGTCTGGAGGGCCGTGCGTGGGAGTGGAGGGCCTTGTATGACACAGGCATGAAAGCAAGGAAGATGAAGGAAAAGGGATAACAAAAAGAGAATAGAAAGAAAAGGAGGCTAATAAGACACATGAGGTCAAGCGGTGGGGATAGGGAGGGCATGGTACTGCCAGGGACTGGAGTAACCAGTAATTAACTACCTCCATCCACACTCCACGTTCCTCTGTGATACCTACACCATCTGCTAAGCAGAATTATTTTCTTGTTTGTCATCTCTTTTTCTCACTGAAGGCCTAAGGAAACAGTAATTGTGGCACAAGGACTCTCCATGAAGTTATTTCAAGACTACAAACAGCAGCCACATGCGTTCTCTGCTCCTGTGGCAGTTCACCTTGCCACTCACTCTTTAAGCGATTTTAAAACAAATACAGCTCATGAACTCTTTCTATGGCCAACCTAGACGAAAGAAATCTTAAAAAGTCTGAAGATGTTGTCGCCTGCTATAGATAATTGTGACCTCTGTTTATCATGGACTTCCTTCAAATTTCACATTTACTTCATTGTATTTTCTCATGAATGTAAAGCAGCCCCGGGCAATGAGCCCAGGACTTATCCCAGGTGCATGAGACAGTTTTTTGGAACACATTCCCTAGGGTGGGATACCTTGCTTAGCCTTGACATGGGGGTGGGTGGTAGGGGGCTTGGTCCTGCCTCAACTTAATATGCCAGATTTTGTTGACTCCCTCAGGGAAGCCTTACCCTCTCTGAGGAATGGGTGGGGGTGGGGTGGGTGGAGGTTGGGGAAGAGAAGGGGAGGAAGGGGGAAGTGGGATTGGTACGTAAGATAGAAAAAACATTTTTTTAAAAAATAAAAAAAGAAGTGAAATCAACATATGCATGTGTGGGGGGCATGTGGGTGTATATTCAGTATTTTTTATTTTTTATGTGTGGGGTGTTTATCATCATCACAGGCTTTCCTGGTGCCCACAGAGACCAGGAAAGTGTGTTAAGACACCCAGAACTGGAGTTACAGATGGTTGTAAGCCACTATGTGAAGATATCTATCTTCTATTGTATATAACAATATAATACACAACAAAAGATATATGCTTCATATATATATGAAACTAAGTCCCAAAGCTAATAAATGATTAAGACAAGGCGATATATAGGAAACAAGTCTCAGTTTTGCCACTGCCAGTATACTGTGAAGCATGATGTCTATGCATACCTACAATGAATTCCTGAAGGCTAGAGAATTACCCATTTTTTTTCTTATTTACACAAAAGCCTTTAATATCATCCAATAAATGTATTTTAACTTTCTGAATTCTTGACTATATAATGTGCTGAGATTGACTTAGAATAGAAAATGCCTGCAAACAAGTGTTAGAAATGCAGTTTCTTTAGTGTTTGTAGCTCTGTAAAACAGTATGAATTAATGTTATCACCCACCATTTGTCCTAAATTGATAAATTACCACAACAATGGATTCACTTATATTTATTCTCTTTTAACAGATAATATTTTTAAAATACTTCTTAAATGAAAGCAAATGACCAAGGTGGAGTTAGATAATGTTTAAGATTTTAACTACAGTCATCTATTTTCTTTTATTTTAAAATATTTCAATGAAAAGATATTCTGTTTACTGACTGAGAAACCTAAAATCCTACTACACTTTTACATTCTGGGATTAGGATCCTTATGTGAAGATTTATGATAAAATAAAAAAAAAAATAACTCCTCTTAGAAAATTATAACTTCACTTTAGTTTGATTCACCTTTTACATTGCAAATTATTATATAATTCAAAGTTCTAAAACTACTGAGGAAATGTGTATTTGGTAAGGGTAAGGTTAAGAAAAATGATAAACATAGGGCCTTACTGCCATCTTGTGGAATGCTTGCAATTATATCCTAAAATGTCTATTTTGCGGATGTCATTTAGTATTAGTATTAGTTACAAAATGACTTGAGAGTTCCCCAGTAACTTATCTAAACTAATTTCTGTCTATGAACAAAGCATGAAAAAACTCAGGTGTTTTGCATTGGAAAGGCTTTCAAGATTAACATAACTAACCACCTCTTTGCTTCAGTCATTTATTGTCTACTTTCCCTGTGAATCATATGTAATTTTGCATATTTTGCTTGTCAAGGATCACACACAGAAAAGAGGTAATGTTATGAGAGTGTGAACTAGGAAAGTTACAAAGAAAGTACTATATTCTGAGATATTTGGCAGTTCCAACACACAGAACAATTGTTGAAAGGAAGGTCCAAATGTACAAAACTGGATTTTAGGATTAGAATTAACTGGTTTATAAACCTCAGAAACTTGGTTCCCATTTTACACCAATAGAGTCATAATTTGCATTTTTATGATATCTCCAATTGATTTGCATGTATAGTGAAGTCAAAGCCACTAGCATAGGCCATCATTGTTCATCCATTTATACTTTAATTATAAGAGATTATTCAAAAATACAGAGTGAGGAATGGGGAGGGAAGAGAAACGAGAGATTCAGACTATGGAAAAGGCTAAACATCAACACACTTGCATTAAAAAACAGGTTATTTAATTTTGTGTATTGGCATTCAAGCTCTAGAAATGTAACTTTATGTGCCTAAAATATTCCACCTGTAATGAAAAGAAGGTATTCAAAAGATGATTCTAAGACCCCTTTATACTGCAAACATCTTTGATTTATTATTTATGTGTGAATTGTTCATTTGCAAAAATATCCATGCCGTACCTATTCAAGCATTAGAAAATTGGTTGTACATCTCAGTAATTTGATGGCAAGCAAATAAATCAGTTTTAAATCTCTAGCCAGCAGCTGGGCATGGTGGTGTGTGTCTGAAATCCCAACACTTGGGAGGTAGAGGCAGGAGGATCAAAAGTTCAGTTCAGGGACATTTTTAGCTACATAGTGATTTTGAGGCAGCCTAAACTACATGAGACTATAACAGAAAACAATACAAACAAACAAACAAAAAACCCACAACAGAATCCAGGAGGAGTCAATGGTAAGAGTCAGGGGAGTAAATATGATAAAAATACATCATATATAAAGATGAATTTTCAAAATTAATAAAATTTGTATTTTTAAAGTACATAGTGCTTAGCACATTGAATCTCCTTAATGTCTAAGACTGCAAATAAATTTTTCAATAAATACATACAAAAATTTTCTCATTATAGTATGAAATCAGTATAGTAAATTTTTACCAATATTCATATGTGTATAGAGCATCCACAGAAAGCACATAATTCTTCACAAAAGCTTTCAGTATGATCATCTGTGATGGCTATTCTTGGTGTCCACATGACTACATCTAGAATTAACTAAAACCCGGTCAGCTGGGTAAACCTGTGATTCATTTTTCTTAGTTAAATCATTTGAACTGGGAAGACTCACCTTTAATCTAGATCTTTTGAAGTAGGTAGATCCACCTTTAACCTAGGCCACATCTTAAATTGGAAGCCTATATAAAGGACGTGGAAGAAGAAATCTTCTGCTTTTGTTGTTGCTTGCTCTCATTCTCCTTGGGAAGTTCATTCCTTCACTTACACTGGAGCCTTCTTCTTTAGGAGTCCAGTATATACTGAAAACCAGATGAGACATCCAGCCCCGTGGACTGAACTACTGTATTCTTGAACTTTCTGTTGGTAGACAGCCATTGCTGGATTGGTAGACCACAGCCTGTGAGCCATTCTAATAAATCATATATTTTACCAGTTCATATAAAACTTCCAGCACTTATGGCCCAAATCTCATTAAGCTCTCCTTGTCTATCATAAGATCTTTGGTGTTTTTATTTTAGAGCTATTCATCTATTTGGTCAATGGCTGTATTAAAAGATAGGTAGATAGATAGATAGATAGATAGATAGATAGATAGATAGATAGATAGATAGATAGACAGACCTGACCGACATAAATATATATATTCTTTATTATATATTATATTGTATTGATTCTGGTCCTCTAGAAAACCCTGATTAATATACCATCTAAGGTGTTTAGTGACAATATACATTCCTGTACTTTCAAACTGATTTTGAAACTTAGCATCCTCTTGATCCTCTTGAAAATGCTGAACATGAATAAAGTAAACATCACAAATTCACTAAAATTCCACAATCTTCATGGGTTCCTGTTCCTCTTACAAAATGCATGCTTCTATATCTATATTGGGGTTTCAGATTTCTGTACACCAAGATCTGCTAGTTGGTGCAATGATGGTCAGGTCAGCTTCTGTGAGCGCTCTTATCCTTTTGAATAGTTCTGCCTTAGCTTTTAATTGGCTCTACACAGATATCTAAGTATTTCCCCATCTCCAAGCTTGCCCTCAGCTCTGAGATCTAAAACTCCCACTACAGTGAACCTTATGACCCAATTCTCATTAAGCTCTCTTTATCCCTCACAGATTCTTGGTGTCTCTTTATTTTAGAGCCATACATCTATTTGGTCAATGACTGTTATCAAATCTTATCAAATTTAAATTATTTACCATGACCTCTCTTGTTTACATTTTATCAACTGTAATAAAAAGGTTTAATTAAAGCCTGGCCATGAATACTTTAATGCATACCTTTCCACAGTGAACAAGATCTTCTTCTGTAATGAACTATTCACAGATATGATAAAGAAATTTTTAAAAATTCACAGATTTAAAAAAGAAAAATCCAAACAGACAACAAAAATTCCTGTAATTTGTTGTCCTGATAGATGTGTTGTTTCTAGTAACACACAGCTTATTTTTTAAGTTTAAAGTAATTTACCAACAGGACAAGTGAGGTCATAAACTTAAAAAAGAACCCAATACCATCACTTCACTAGATTTGTGCGATCTTGGCTGTATTCTAAAACTTCTCCTTCCAACCACAGATAAGTGTAGATCTCACCCCTCATCAAAAATATTCTGTTTACAGCAAATAGGAAATGTTACAGAAAACCCCAGTGGTTAATAACATATAGATCAATGGATGATGTGGCACCTATCCCATTTGGTGCATCTGTAACTCCTGCACCTAAAGCTCAAGGAACTTTAAGGAAGAAAGGGCAGAAAGATTGCAAGAGCAGAGGACCAGAAAGTCTAGTGTGAGATTGGGTCTGCAAAAAAACTAGAAACGACAGGGACTCTACACTCATGACACCTCAACAATATGACTGTCTAAACAAGACCCAAACAATATATCAGTAGGCATGCCACTAAAAAGGGGGAAATATCATGGGGTCCTAACCCTAGAAAAAGACAACCAAGAGCTACTGAGAGAGAGAATTAGTGTCTGCCGTGGATACATGCTCCAATTGATTATCCAACACAAAATAGTCTGACATGAAATCATATACATATAAGCCACAGAAAATGGATTCAGCAGATTGTATTTATATATGTGTTTATATATATGTAACAATAATAAACACAGAGTAGCCAACAATTTGAGAAGGGTTGAAGGGAGGTTTGAGATGGGTGGAAAAGTGGATAGAAAAGTAGAAAATAATCTAAGTACATTTTAATTTTAAATCTTTTAAGAAAATGTAGACAAAATATGTACTTTAAGCCTGTACTGGTTACCTGTACTATCCCTAGGTTAAGACCTGACAAAAGCTATTTAAGGAAGGGGGTTTATTTTGCTCTGTAGTTCCAAGTGATATGTCCATTGCAGTAGTGAAGAAATGATGGGAACAGGAAACACATGACCACTTGGCAGCCATATCCAGGAAGTAGAGAAAGATAAATGCTTGTGTTCCATTGATTTTTTCTTTTTGTTGACTTTGAGACCCCAGTCAATGGAATTGGTATCACATACATTTAGGGTAGGTCTTCCCATCTTAATTAACTTAACTTAAAATAGATAATCCCTTAGAGACATGCTCAGATACTTCTTTCCATGATATTTCTAAATCCCATCATTGATAAGATTAATATCACAAACCCTGTGTTTTCTGATTTTTTTTTTGAAAAATCACTATCTATGGAACCCACACTCTCATCTTCACAAGGATTCCAAGTGTCTGGTCACCTGTTTGATCTTATCTCTTCTAGTGCTGTTCATTTACTTTAATTCTGTCATGCTTGGAAGTCATTAAACTCTAGTTTAAATGATTTCCTCATCCAAGTCTTACATTAAAAGTAGTATTCGTTCAGAAGCTCCATAAAGGCAAATACCGTGCTCCAGTGTGGTATGGCCCACCTTCTGCTGCCCCACAGAATCCTTTTACATCTTCTAAAGATTCACAGCATCAGATCAGATCCAGAAAGTCTCCACATACACAATCACTCGTTTGCCTGATTCTTAGACTACCTGTATAAAACAAAGAGAATCCATGAAATACAAAGAAACAGCAAACTGTACTCAAGCAGTCATCATTTTCTGCTTCCTGACTGCAATGTGACCAACCACATTAAAATCACATAAGAAGCCGGGCGGTGGTGGCGCACGCCTTTAATCCCAGCACTCGGGAGGCAGAGCCAGGCGGATCTCTGTGAGTTCGAGGCCAGCCTGGGCTACCAAGTGAGTTCCAGGAAAGGCGCAAAGCTACACAGAGAAACCCTGTCTCGAAAAACCAAAAAAAAAAAAAAAAAAAAAAAAAAAAAAAAAAAAAAATCACATAAGAAGAAAAGAATACAATTTCATCAGAATTTTGCATGTACATAGGAGTCCTTAAAATAATGGAAACTGTACAGAGAAAGAACTATGGAGAAGAGAGTACTAGGAAAACTGTAAGGTTGTTTGTAGGAGCAGGGCAAGAGTGAACTAAATGAGAAAAGATGTGACTGAAATGAAAAGAGAGAGACAGACCTTAGAAATGAGAACAGCTGAAGAGATGGAGGAGTGTTTAAGCATTGGACAAGTTCATAGGAGTGACAGGAGGCCACTGAAGGGGCTAACATGTTACCTTTCATCTTTCTAAAATATCGCTTTGAGACATTGACACAGCTTGGTATTCATAAAAATTTCATGTGTCACATAAGTTAATAAGCCACCGGATTCCTCAATCCTGGAATCCACTGTGGCTACAGCTCCTGCTGGGATGAGAGGTGTGGTTCACTTGAACATGTGATGGTCATCACGGCATTACAGTTAAAGATAGGCCTCATCAGAGTAACAGAAATGTTTTCAAATTGTTTACAATCAGCAATTAATGTTTATAACCACCAAAACACTACCATGTTGTTTTTTCTATCATATTTATATGTGTTAGAATTGTATTATTTAATTATTATTTTATATATGATATACATGATTAACTCGGTATATATACTAAATTGATTAAATGTACTACTTAGTTCTCATCTAGAAGCTCCAAGGCATGAGAATGAGACATATTTTCAATAGTTTGCAGCAGGCTTCTTAAAAATTCTGTGCATGTCTCTGTGACATACGTGACTTCATCTGGCAGTGATAAGAAAGTCCCTGTTTGAGCCTTGTTTGTGAGGATGGTCTGGCACAAGAGCCTCGTGGTCCGGCTGAGGCAGAGCCCAGCCGTGTGCAGGGGAAGGTGCTGCAACCAACAATGTTTACTTACAGGAATAAGGTTAATATATTATCTCTTGACCTATAGGCTAAACTCACCTTGTCTGGCTATTAACGTTTCTCCTAAGTCCACAGCTGTGTAACTCTTTTAGAGTGGCATTTCAGAGTTCTTAAAGCAGTCCTGCTCAGTCTCCTTATTTCCATTCTTCTTGGTGCTTCAGCCCTGCTGGACATCTCTAGGGAGTCGAGTTCCAATCTATGTCTAGAGAGCATGGCACTGATCTAAATACCCAGCATGGGTCAAAACAGCTAATACTAACAATCACAGGGCTATTAATCAACACAAAATAGCTGACACTGGATATTAAGGATGCTCACCAGTAAACAAGCATGTGAATTGTTATATAATTATTTGAGTAAAGTACCACTTTTGTCTTGGTTTTATATAAATATGTTATTGAGACCAAGATGGGTACCTTAACCCAGATTAAGTAAAGTATGTTGCATCTGCATGCAGTCCCACATATCTTTTTAATCTTCCAGTCCCTTGGAGCCCTCTGACCTTGGCCGCAGAGTTAGGACCCTTCAGTATCCTGCGGTCAGATAGTAATTATACACAGTGGCCTGGGTACACTTAGATTATAAGAAACTTCCTAAGTACTAGGGGCTTAAAATTAGTTACCAGTGATCTTTCCTTGACCAGAGGTAGGTGTGAAAGAAGTCATGTCATCTAAGGCACAATGCAGAAGTTTTCCTTGAAAGACTTTGCCCCAGACTATGATATTAAAAGTGACAATATAGGCACAGAAAAGCCTTATGTCATTCTAAGATGACACAGTCAGCTAGTCTCAGAACTAAGGAGTCTGTGTTCCAGAGGCCCAGGCAATCATTTCTTGTTTTAACATATTCTGTTCTATCTTTTCCTCTAGTGAAATAAACAAGCAAAAGTCCCTGCATTGATCCCAAACATGACCGAGGAAGGGGCTAGCAAATCACAGCCCAGGGGCAAAACTACCTACCACTGTTTCTACAATTAAAGGAACAGGTACTTTCATTTTGAAGGATGGCAAAAAGCTATTTTATAGAACAGAACCCCCCACCCCAGGCAACCTGGGAAAAGGCAGTTGTTACTAAAAGCTACAGCAACCATCCAGCAATTATAATTACTGACTTTACCATAAGAGACTGAGTCTCTCTCCTCCAGAATATAAAAAAAGAGTAGGCAAAATCCATGTATTCAGTTAAAGTGTTTATAAATGTCTTAAAATACTAAATCTCTCTGAATTAATTTCAATTGAAGTGTTTTTAAGAGCTGCCCAAATTTTGCTTACCCTACCCTTTCTCCCCAAATATTCTTTTATTGCCTAATGTTGTAGTCAATTTAAGGTATGGTAGTGGCTCTCTCCTTTTCTCATGAAATTTAATACCATGCATCACAATTTTTCTTACCAAGTACCTATTCAAAAACATTTTTATTGTCAAACTGTGAAAGGGATGTTTCTTCAACTAGCAAAATATCTTTTTCTATTTTAATATTAGACATTTGAACCAGAAAAATTACTGTAACTGATGAAAAGCATGATTTGGAATAGACTCTCCAGTGCCCACAGAGAGAATACCATCCTAGGTAGATAACTCTTCAGGGCCCCTATTTAGGACTTCTTGGGCAAAATCTTTTGCTGGCAGGTAGAAATTGAGATGAGGCAAAAGCAGCCATGCACAGTGTGGCTTCAAAGGCAGTGAGAAAACTTGACACATTGGCCTGGAGGCAGGTCTTTCACAAGAGAAAGTAACAAGACAAGCCACAGCTCCTGCTTGCATGGAAAATAAGGCTCAAACCACAGGGACTGAAGCACAGAGGTAAAAATTTCCCCTAGCATGTCCTGGAAATCAGGTCAGCATGAGGCAGGCAGAGACACTGGGCAGAAAACTGACTTTGGAAGCCCTCAGGCTCCTTTAATTATTCTATCCATTGGAAAATAACTCCTTTTACTGAATTTCTGACATGGCATCTAAGACTATGCTGAACTGGAGGTAAAGGTGGGGGAGGGATATTCACATATTTTCTGGGTAGAGTGTAAGGGCAACTGATAATTCTCTGTGCCTGGATTCACGTTCCCATGAATGTATACACAGCACCCAGCTCACAATTCTTATCTGACACCCACAAAATATGATCTCAAGAAAATTTCTTTCTAGGGAGGATACAGCAATTGCGTATGTTAGTAGTCCTCAATTTTCACAGGTGGAGATGGTGATGGTACCTATAAGCACCATAATCCTCTTATAAACCTCACTTAGAACTTCCCCTTCGTTAGATTTTTCTGTGAACTGAATTTAAAAGTTGGAAATTTTCATCATTCATGAAAAGTGTTTGGGATGATGGTGACCAATGTAACTTTCAGTATAATAGACTGAGTGAAGGTTTAGTCAATGACTTTGTGTCACATTGATTGAAATCTTATGACTCGAAATCATATTTGAAAATATGTATGGACACAGTGTATTTTAGAGGAGTTTTGGCTATGACTATCCATATGCTCCAGAAGTCACACTTTTCCATGCAGGCCAACATGACATGATTTATGTTTACTTCCAGGGAAAGCAATAATCTTTCCAAAGATTCATCTATGAGTTCCATACAAGAAGTAAATGCTTTGAACAGAGAAACAGGAAGAATCAGATTAGAGCAATCTAGAATTGTGTGACTTTAGATACAGACTCTGCAGAGCTAATAAAGGTCCTCTACACCTAGATATATGAAAGAACACCAAGGAGAAAAAACAACTATGGAAAAAGACATAAAGAGATCACTATAGACGTAAAAAGCTCACTATATATTAATAATAGATAATAGAACTGTCTTGAACATCTACACTGGAACATTTAATGACCAAGCAATGTGTCACAGAAGGAAAATCTTACTTAATATGCAAAAAAAGAAGTGAGAATATGCTAAAATCTATGTAGTTCAGGAGACTAAAGGCTCTGTATGAGCAATAATAGCATAAACAAGTAACTATATATGTGTGTGTGTGTGTGTGTTATATAATGTATGTATGTATGTATATGCAGGCCTTCTTTTTCACAATTGTTGATATATGTATAATGCTGATATATATCAACATCAACATTTTATATCAACAATTATGGAAGTAGAGGAAGTAAATTTGAAAAGTATCAAGGAGGGTACACAAAAGGGATTGGAGAAAGGAAAAGAAAGGAAGAAATGATGAAATTATATTATAATCTCCCAAAACAAAGGAAATAATTTAAAAATTCACGGGTTCAATCTGTGCATATATACGTTAGTTCAACACATTTTATTCACCTCATTCATTCACAGCCCTTCCAATAAAGGTTTATTAATGATCAATTGAGTGAAAACACCATTCCCACCCCCAGAGAATAGAGTGATGGGACAAAGAATAAAGAGAGAGAACATATATTTTAGTCGACATGTGATTTGAATGTGGTGTATCCTCTAGTCTGGACATTTAAATATTCATCTCCAGTTGGTGGCCATTTGGGGAAGCTTAGAAGGTGTTTCCTTGCTCAAGGAAGTGTGTCACTGGGACGTGCTTTGACAACATGAAGAATCCGCTTCTGAGTTTGCTCTTTTTCCTGCTTGCAGTTCAGAATACATCAGGCCCTGAATCCTGCGTGCCTCTCCTCAATCTGACCCCAACTTCTACATCTCCTTTCACTTGGCACCGCAGCAAAATCAAACTGCCTTCATTTGCTCAACTTACAAACAAGTTCTTTTATTTGAGCCTCAGCTTGTACAGTCATTTTTAAATGAAATTCTCTTTATTTTTTCTGCTACATCATGCCAAGTCATTTTCATTATATTATACACATTTTAAGGACACTTCCTAGAGCCATCCTTCCTCCAAATAAACTGCAGCTCCTGCACTACCAACTTGGAAATATGCCCTTTTTCCCCATGTGATTTAAAAACAGCCATGTATAAAATATATGAATTTCTCTGTCAATCAACTGTAAACTTATTTAAATTAATAAATCTCTCCTTTCTTTTACTTTTTAGTAAAAGTCGTGTTTTTAAGGAATGAGTAAAATTGCATGTACATGTATTTGGTGAGATATACAATTATGAAAGAATAAACACATCAAAACTGTGTCCCTTCCCAGGGTACTCCTGCTGTGCTCCACAGAGCAATACAGGCCTTACATCAGATGTTACTGGAACTAAAGAAAACTAACTGAGATCTCTGCCTTAGACAACGTAGACCATGGATTACTGATTTTTTAAGTCTAAAATATTGAGTTTAGTCATAATTAAAGTTAAGAAATTAAGTAACATTTTTAAATCTACATGTTCCCTAGTCCTGTTTCCTATAGATGCACTAACTCACTGAAAAATTATATCTAGTTATTTTTATTTTTTATCCTCAATAAGGCACAGCTGGCCTGATGTTAGTTTCAACTGATGAATAGCTTGCATCTTTATTCAGTGTGAAGTAACTGCAAAGAAAAATAGCCTTTTCAAGAGATGATAAGTACCTGGATATCACCTGTGTCATACAAGATAATAATGATAGCACTGATTTTTAAACAGATGGAAAAGAACATATGAAATAAGTTTCTGCCTCATGAATGAAAATTTGCTGCAGGGCAGTGAGATGTGTAATCAAGAGAATGTATTTGAGACAGCACCTTTCTGGGACACAAGGGACTGAGAAAAAGAGAGTAGAGGCAATCATAAACCACTGTCTCAGATACCTTTGTAACATGGGAACACCACACTAATATCCTTTATTCCTATATCCGAAAATAAGACTTTGGGAAGATATTTTTTAAAAAGTCAAAATAGAGATTTTTCTCTATTTATGACATTCTCTGCATACCAGACCATGATTCATAAGGAAAACTATTCTCAAAGAAAAATTAAGAACAAAATGTTAACTTAATCATTAAATATACATAGATAAAAAACCAAGAATATATACACATGTATATGGATATAATGTCAAATATGTATGCACATATGTAAATATATATATATATATATATATATATATATATATATATATATATATATATGTGTGTGTGTGTGTGTGTGTGTGTGTGTGTGTGTGTGTGTGTGTGTGTGTGTGTGTTGGGGACCGACTCCGGACAGCTGTGTCTTGAACTTTGTGTGACCTTCCTTACTTTATCAAACCTTGCAAAAACAGGTTCCTGGCCTAACTGCAGACTGTACAACTTCCTGGAGTACGTGCTAATCAGCCAGCTGCAGGGGCCTGGGACCAAAGCGACCTCACCCTCCCTTAGGAATTTTCCATTCTTCTCTCCCTGCTTCCCCTGCTCCCCCTCCCTGCCTGAAGCCCTGCTTATAAGCCTCAATACCCAGTCAATAAACGAGACCTTGACACGACTCAGACTGACTCTGTCTTCCTTTATGCGCCTGGTCTCCTTTCTCTCTCGCCCCCATTGATCTTTCAGGAGGTGCCTCCTCGGGTCTCATCAAATAACCTGGCCCACGGGACCCAGTCATGTGTATGTGTGTGTGTGTGTGTGTGTGTGTGTGTGTGTGTGTGTGTGTGTGTGTGTATACATTTCCAGTTTTCTGAGAAACCACCATACTGATTTCCAGAATTGCTGTAAAAGTTTGCACTCCTACCAACAGTGGAGAAGTGTTCCCCTTACTCCACATCCTGTCCAACATGAGCTGTCATCAGTGTTTTTGATCTTAGCCATTCTGACAGGTGTAAGATGGTTATCTTAAGGTCGTTTTGATTTGCATTTCCCTGATGACTAGGGATGTTGAGCAATTCCTTAAATGTCTTTTGGCCTTTTGAGATTCTTCTGTTGAGAATTCTCTGTTTAGATCTGTACCACATTTTTTAATTGAGTTATTTTGTATTTTGGTGTCTAGTTTCTTGAGTTCTTTATATATTTTAGAGATCAGCCCTCTGTCAGATGTGGCGTTGGTAAAATAAAGATCTTTTCCCATTCTGTAAGCTGTTGTTTTGTCTTATTGACTGTGTCCTTTGCCTTACAGAAGCTTCTCAGTTTCAGGAGGTCCCATTTATTAATTGTTGTTCTCAATGTCTGTGCTACGTCTTATATTTAGGAAGAGGTCTCCTGTGCCAATGCATTCAAGGCTATTTCCTACTTTCTCTTCTATCAGATTCAGTGTAACTGGATTTATGTTGAGGTCTTTGATCAATTTGGACTTGAGTTTTGTGCACATTGACTGATATGGATCTATTTGCCTTCTCCTACATGTCGACATCCAGTTATGCCAGTACCATTTGTTGAAGATGCTTTCATTTTTCCATTGTCCAATTTCGGCTTCTTTGTCAAAAATCAGTTGTTCATAGGTGTTTGAATTAATGTCAGGGTCTTTGATTCCATTGATCCACATGTCTGTTTATACCATTCTTGGGCATATACCCCAAAGATGCTCAATCATACCACAAGGACACTTGCTCTACTATGTTCATAGCAGCATTATTTGTAGTAGCTAGAACCTGGAAACAACCAAGATATCCCTCAACTGAAGAATGGATAAAGAAAATGTGGTACACAATGGAGTTTTACTCTGTGGAAAAAACAATGACATCATGAAATTTGTCGGCAAATGGATGGAACTAGAAGAAAGCATCCTGAGTGATGTAACCGAGACCCAGAAAGACAAACATGGTATATATTCACTCAAAGGGGATATTAGACACAAAGTAAAGCATAACCAGGCTACAATCCACAAACCCAGAGAAGTTAGGTAAAAAGGAGGACCCTAAGAGGGACAAATATAGATCGCCTCAGGAAGGGAAAATAGCTAAGATATCCAGGGTAAACTGGGTTTGATTCTCAGCATCCATGTGGAAGCTAACAATTCTCTTTAACTCCAGCCCAAATGGAACCAACATCCTCTTCTGGCCACTGAGTGCACTGGGTATGTATGCAGATATATAAGCAGGAAAAATGTAAATAAATAAAATGAAATAGAAAAACAATAAACACAATATTAGAAAACATGAAAGGGGAAAGGAAATAAAAAAACAGAAGAGAAAGGGGAAGAGCATTTTTCGAAGAGCAGAGCAACAGACATACACACACACACACACAGTTTATTTATATATAATAGCAGAGCAACAGACACACACACACACACACACACACACATATACAAAGTTTATTTATATATAAGAGTAGAGCAACAGACACACACAGAGACACACACACATATAAAGTTTATATATAAGAGCACAGAAACAGACACACACATATACATATATATATAAAGCTCATTTATATATAAGAGCAGGGCAACAGATACACACACATATATAGAAGGAATTCATCATATTCAAGTTTATAATATTAACCTTTTGTAGTTCCTGTTTAATTATTCTCAAAACCTTTATCTCCTATTTCCTTTAAAAATTTATTTTTAAAAGATTTCTTTTTACGTTCAATGTATTTTGATCATATTCTTTTCCCTCCTCCATCTCTTCCCAGTTTCTGCCCACCTCCCATCTCTTGATCTCTTTTCTTTCAAAAAGTGATATATTTTCTGTTTAAGATAATTGTTCAATTTGTATTGTTAAATATGCAACAAAGTACACACTGACAAAGCTCTCAGTATATGAATATGAGCTTTGTCACATGTGATTTACACACACATACACAATTTAATTTTTGTGACAATCTTTTAATGATTTTTTTTTTTTAAAGATAAAAGTGAATCAGAAAAGTTTAAAAGTTGGGGCACCCAGATCATGAATGAAAAGCCCAGGCTTTCTTTTCCTGGTGTAATCTGTTGGATATACTCTGTTCAACTTCTACAAGAGGGTTTTTTCTTTAGTAGGCAATGAAAGCATTCATAGAACTGGAAAATTTATGGACTAAGTAGCAATTTGTCTGATGTGAGTTTAAAAGAAAATATCATTCTTCTTTTTGGAATAATTATAATACAGTCTCTTCTTTAGGTAGGTTATTATACTGAATGTGTCTTTGTACTCTTTACATTGTATTATGATGAGTAATACCAAAAATTGCATATCTTTTCAGCCCTACCTCTCATTTTTTTGGGTTAACTTTATTTCTAGCCTCAACTCTGGTTATGCAGTTGGCTTGTCTCTAATATGTGTAACACGATTCAACAACTTTGACCCTTCTTATTATAATAGTCTCATCTTCAGTGCAATAGCAGAATGAGATTTAAATAAATTTTGAATTTTTTAGGTCAAAAGATGTTAAATTTTCACTCACCCAGTTATGCATAACAAGGTTTTATCAGTATTTAATATTACTCTCAACAAAACCATCATATGTATTTATAAGGATAATCTTGAAAAGATTGATCAAAAGTATCTGAAGATAGTAAAACAATGTTTCTTGGACTAAATAAATTATCATTAAATATCGTTCATTAATTGATTTTTCACAACAGCAAACATTGTTCCAAAGCTTTGTTATATTCCATGCAATAAAACATGCCATGACTACTTGGCTTGAAAGAACAAAAGCATAAGCACAAGTTATCTTTCAATGTCAAGTCAATAAGCAACAGGCCAACAATAATGTTCGTAACCATGGTAGTAGGGACCTAAATAACTAAGCAAATACAATCCAATGCAAAGGAGTGTGGTAGGCAAAGGACACCGGTAGAAATACGTTAAAGGATAAGTCAGACTTAAGAGGTTAAGAGCACTGACTGCTCTTCCAGAGGTCCTGAGTTCAATTCCCAGCAACCACAAGGTGGCTCACAACCATCTATAATGAGATCTGGTGCCCTCTTCTGACCTGCAGTCATACATGCTGTATACTAAATAAATAAATAAATCTTTTTTTTTTTAAAAAAAAAAAAAAAAGAATATCACAAGTACAGAGAGAAGTGACATTTGTGGAAAAATAAATCTTCTTTCTCAGAATCATCCTACCCTTCAGGGAGATTCCAAGTATTAAGAATGAATAATAAATAATAGTATCACTGGCATCAAGTTAGTAAAAGGAGACTTAGATATGTAACCCATTTTCTAGACATTGTGGATTAAAGAAAGATGGCTGGGACAAAAAAAGCAAAAATGGAATCATAAGTAGCTCATTTCTTTAGTCCACATGATGACTACAGGACATAAATATCAGAGTGACAGACTACATCCTGTTACACAATGAAAGCAGTATTTGCTACTCAGACACTCACAGCACATAGCTTTCCATGGTTAAAATCACTTTGCAATTTGGATGCATCAGTAGAGAACTGAAATATACTTGAACTTGTTTATATTAATAATCTTTCTATGTTTACATCTGGGGAATAGTAAAAAGGTAATAAGCAATCAAATGACAATAACTTACTCATATCAGTCTATAGTAGCAAGGAATGGATGGCAGAGTTGTTCTATGAAAGTGAGAATATGGAGCAATGGACTGTTCATAAGATACAGACCTAGAAGCCCACATTACAGCCTATCACCAGAGACTGACAGAGTCTTCAAAGACCTGTCCCTAGAGAACTACATTCACTAGCTAGGACTCATCTCCTGAAGGATTCACATTCTTCCAAAATAGCCACTAACTAGGGAACAAACATTGAAAACATGAGTTTCTGGAAAACACTTCACATCTCAAATCATTAATACATGTTTTTAAAACATAAATCATGTCATGTACAACAGCATGGATGCATGTGGGAGATACTATATTAAGCAAAATAAATCATGCACAGAATGTAGAAGACACCATGCTCTTATTTGATTATTTGTCTAGTTAGCTATTAAAACAGGATCTCATGTATGCCACCTAAACTTGAATATTTTAAATCCACCTGCTTGTAGTTACCAAGAGCTGGGATTTGATGCATATGCTAGCATATCCAGATTACATGACATATGTATGTATGCATATACATGAATCTAATAAGACTTAAATTACAATTTTGACTATAAAGTAAACTCACAATAAGCAGAAAAATAAGTAAAGATTCAAGAGTAGAGAATAATAGAGAAGAAAATATAAGGAAGAAAGGCTACAATTAGATTTTGAAAGAATTTTAAGTTGTACATACATCTACCTGCACAAACCAAAACAGAAAGAACAGAACAACAAATTTCCAGCAAAAACAATAAAAATGACCCATTGCCATATTTCTACAATGTTAGAAAACAGTGAGATATTATAGAAAATATGCCAAAAATAAGTGTGTTAGATAAGCTTATCATAAGTAAACTTTTAAATCTGATGTAAAGGGGGGCTATCATAGCTATATATCTAATAAAGCATCATAGTCAAGGATGCTGCAGACTGAGAAAAACAAGGAAAATAAAGAACCTTTAATGTCCACATAATTTAGTGAAGAAAAGCTGTATTATTCTGCAAAGAAAAAAAAGGAGGAGGAGGAGAAGAAGAAGAATGAGGAGAAGGAGAAGAAAAGAAATAAAGAAATCCTCACTAGAAATGTTTTATGTGAATTGATCAAATAATTCTAACTCTTTAAAAAAGATAAAGGAAATCAGAGAGTATAAACCAGACTATAGAAACACTGAAATACAGTAACCGATTTAAAGGCTTACTCTATAAGCTACAGTGCTTAAGATTTGTGGTATGCACAGGTGAGTAAAAAAATAAATTGAGATACTCAACCAGCAAAGTGCTTGCCATGCAAACAAGTTCAAAACCTCAGCACCACGTTAAAAAAAAATAGGCCCAATGACTTGCACCTATAATCCCAGTGCTGGGAGACTGAAGAGTAAAATCTCAGAGTTGCTGCATAACCATTTTAGCTGATTTGTGACTTCTCAGCTCAATGAGAGACCTTACCTCAAAAAGTAGGAGAGTCAGGTGAAATGCCGCAGTGGTGAAATGCCTATTACCAAACCTGACAACCTAATTTCAATCCCCAGGACTCATGTAACGGAAGGACAGAAATGAGTTCCTACCTGGGACCCACATGGTAAAAAAAGAGAACTGATCTCCGCAAGCTGTCCTCCTACCTCCATGCATATCACACACACACACACACACACACACACACACACACACACACACACACACACACACACATACACACAGAGAGAGAGAGAGAGAGAGAGAGAGAGAGAGAGAGAGAGAGAGAGGCAGACACACCTAGAGGCACACACATATCCACAATAAATAAATTAAAATGTAATGAACTTTTAATTAAAAAATAAGATAGAATATTATAGGAAAATGCCCAACACAGATTCTGGACTACTCTACACATATCACATATAAACACACTTACATGTTCATCTGTATGAACATGTGAATACATACATATATACACAGTCCTGCACATATTACACAGGCAAGTAAAGGGACACAGGAAAAACTGAAAAACTAAAAATAAATCAATTGAATAAAACAGACTCTAGAATATCACATAGGTAGGCTCCATTACTATTCAACAAAATCCCAAGATATTATTGAGGGGAAAGTCTTTTCAAGGAATGATCTCAGTATGAGTGGAAAAATTAGCTCTGTGCCCCACTTCACATTATGCAACAAAATTAACGACAAAAGGAGCAAAACTCAAATGTGGGGAAAATTAAAATTATCATCAAGAAAGTATAGAAAATTGTCTTTGCTAAAAAAGTTGAAAAAAATTCTTCAGCTGAAAAATGTAGACATGTTATTAAATGAACATCAAAATTGAAAAATTGTTGTGGTTTAAGACAAACCATTTATTGGAGTTAAAAACTTCTATAAAATTTTCATTTCTTTTTAAATTTTTTTTTGTTTGTTTGTTTTTTTTTTGTTTTTTTTTTTTTTTTTTTTTTTTTTTTTTTTTTCCGAGACAGGGTTTCTCTGTGTAGCTTTGCGCCTTTCCTGGAACTCACTTGGTAGCCCAGGCTGGCCTCGAACTCACAGAGATCCACCTGGCTCTGCCTCCCGAGTGCTGGGATTAAAGGCGTGCACCACCACCGCCCGGCTCTTTTTAAAAATTTTAATTAAAATATAATTGCATCACTTCTTCCTCTCTCTCTAATTCCTCATGTTTCCTCTCCCTCTAACCATAACCCCTCAATCCTCTCAAACTGATGGACTTTTCCTTAATGATTATTGTTATATATGTCTATAAATTCAGAAATATATAAATGAAGTCTACTGAGTCATTAAATGTTGTTTATATGTATATGATTTCAGGGCTACAGTTTTGTGTTAGATAACTGTTTAGGATGCTCATCCCTAAAAGAGGCTAATTAATTATTCCTCTCTTGGTAATCATTAGTTGTCTATAGTTCTTTGCCTAAGGATGGGACCCTTTGAAATTTTCGCCCATCAAAATTAAAACATCTATTGTCATTTTGTAGATCTTGTTTAGGCAGCTATGTTAGTCAGAGTTCTTTAGAGGAAAAATTATAGAATGAATACACACACACACACACATACATATGTATATGAAACTTATAGGAGTGGCTTACAGGCTGTGGCTCTGCTTGTCCAATAACAGTTGTCTACCAACAGAAGGTGTAAGACTCCAGTATTGTTCAGTCCATGAGGCTCTATGTCTCAGCTGGGCTTCAGTATGTGCCGGGATCTCAGAGAAACAGGCTCTGATGGCAGTGAAGCAAAGTACTTGCCAGTTAGAGCTAGAGTAAGCTGGCTAAGAATAAAACTTTCTTCTTCCATGTCCTTTATACAGGCTGCCACCAAAAGGTTTTGCCCAAATTAAAGGTGAATTTTCCCACCTTAAAATACCTGAGTTAGGGGGCTGGAGAGATGGCTCAGAGGTTAAGAGCACTGACTGTTCTTCCAGAGGTCCTGAGTTCAATTCCCAGCAACCACATGGTGGCTCACAGCCATCTGTAATGAGATCTGGTGCCCTCTTCTGGCCTGTAGACATACATGCAGGCAGAACATTGTATACATAATAAATAAATAAATCTTTAAAAAAAAAAAAAACACCTGAGTTAAAGGTTTATCTTCACACATAAAATATATCTTGACTGAAAGCTGGTTTTCTCACTTCTAATGATTAATTAAGAAAAAAATCTCTCACAAGTGTGCCCAGCCACTTGGGTTTTACTTAGTTCCAGATGTCGTCAAGTTGACAAACGAGAATAGTCATCACAGCAGTCGTATTGTTGAGATGTTATTGTATAGCTTCTCTGATATTTCTAGGAAACATAAACTCACAACAGAATTCCTGATCCTCTGGAGGTAAAACATTCTTAAAAAGATTTACAGCTAAGAGCCTGTATACAGAATGTATTGTAAACTTCTTAGAACTCTTTTAAAAGTGCTGATATTACTTGCATCTCTACCCTGAAGGTTCATGTGTTAGAGGCTTGTTATTTAGTGTAACAGTAATGGAAGCTAATAGAGCATTTAAACTGTATAACCAAACACATGGTCTTTAGGGTATACAAGCCCTCATACCTTTGAAGGCCCCCATATCTTGTGCAGCTGATACCATGATGGAAGTGCCATTCAAGCATAGGAACCTAGCATGTAGGCATCAACACCTGCCAAATGAGAACAAGGACTGAATTAATCAAAGGCCATAGGTGTGGCAAAGTCCCTAAACATAAAACAAAAAACCTTGCTTTTTGCTTCTGTAGTTCTGTTTCTGGCTACGTGTTCTTGCTAACTGAGGTGTGTCAACACAGGATTTTTTTTTATGCTTAAAGACTACCCTGAAAAAGACTCAGATTGCACTGGGCTCCCAAACACCTAATGTAGTCACCAGCCAGCTAATAAAGACTTTGAATTCGTGTCTGAGTAGTCTTCTTTGGTGGATACCTCACACCAAAGGTACTACCCTAGGAACATAATACCATTTTCATGAGTTGAGTATTTAGAAATATAAGTTAATATAAAAGCCTGATCACGGTTCCATCCAGATCTTTCTCACTTCTAGTTCAAGATGTAAACAACCTGTTTTAGAGTTTTTATTACTACAATAAAACACCACAGCCATAAAAAACTTGGGGGAGGAATTTTTTTCAACTTATAACTTGCAATCCATAAACCAAGAGAGTCAGGGCAAGAAGCCAAGACAAGAACCTGGAGTCAAGAACTGAATCAGAAGCCATGAAGGAGTGCTTTAATTAACTTGCTCTCCATTGCTTGCTTTGTCTGCTTTCATAAAACACTTAAGACCATCACCCCAGGGGTGGAAGTACCCACAGTGAGCTGGTCCCTCTCACATCAATCATCAGTCAAGACAATGCACCACAGGCTTTCTCACAGGCCAATAGAATGGGGGTATTTTCTCAATTGACTTTCTCTCTTCCAAAATAACTCCAGCTTGTGTCAATTTTAACAAAAACTAGCCAGAAAATCTTTGTATCCTGCTACTATTACTGTCTACCATGATTTGATACAGCTGAGGGCATCCTACCTGGTGCAATGCTCTCTATTCAATCAAATTTTGAGTTAAATGACTCTTTGCTTTATTACATTAGACTATATCAAGTAGTATCATGCAAAACTAATAAAAATTCAATGATATAAATGAACAACACAATGAAATGAACAAGAGATTGAACACATCATTTCAGAGTCACATGGCTAATAAATATGTTAAATTATACTTAAACCCATTAGTTATTGAAAATATACAACAATTAAAATGTCAAGTGGCAAAACTCCACATATGATTTATTGGCAGAAATTTAAAATGGACAATACCAAGCACAGTATCTAAAATTTCCCTTTGCTTTCTGATTGGCATACCATTTTGAATAGTATCATTTTCTTAGAAGATTAAACCTCTACATCCTGAGGTTTGGGATATAACTCAGAAGCTGAGCACTTGCTCAGCATGGATGAGGCCCTGGGTTCATTACCTAGTACCACTTAAAAACATCTGCTTCCCACATGTCCTAATATTATTAATCCTTAGGATTTAATCAAGAGGAATGAGAACTGTTCATATAAAATCATATACCTGAAGGCTGATGTCAGCTTTAGTCACAATAGTTCAAAACACATAACAAGTCAAATGCATATCAATTGATGAATGACAACCAAACTAATCAAAAGAAAATGAATGCAATAATTTAACTTTGCCTCATAAGCCTGACATACCCTATGCAATAGGGTACTGATAACATAGACATGTATTTCTTACATAAATAAACTGTGGGTTAGTTTCCCAAATACATATGTATAAACACTTAGAAATTCTGTCATTTCTCTGGTATCCTTGTTATTCTTCAGTGAATTTGGGAAAGCAATTTCCAGCTCCTGAGAGAAAGAACTAATTAATTTGATCAGCAAACCCGAGCCCTTCTCTATTAAAAGACAAAGCAATTTGAACATTCTACAACTACATTCAGATCCTGCCCTGCTTGAAGAAATCTGCCTAGCAACATTGTAACAGCAGTTTCAAATGGGATTAGAGCCATTGAGGCAGAACAGAAGCATTTGCTAGGCTTATTTGCATTAACCAAGAGTCAGACTGGCCATTGGATGTAATGTTATTTGTGGAAGGCTCTATGGTCTACTAAGCTGATAAAATGAGAGTTTTTTCTATACACAGAGATATCTTCTTGATAATTATGATCACTGACTAATGCTGCTACTGAGATATTTAAACAAGCATAGCTCTCAGATTAGAAGGGATTGTGAATTTAACATGGATAATTTTGACACGGCTTAACATATGGAGTAATTTTAAAAACACAAAAGAATACAAACCAAATCACAAAAGGATATATTTTGACTCTCTGTGTATCCAATTTTAGATATGTATATTTGGAAATACGATAGAGAAAATCATGGGAAATTAAAAAAAAATCCAGAAGATTGAATTTTGTTGTTTGCTTTTGCTTGTGTTTCTCAAGTAAAAATGAGGTATGTTGTACTGAGTAGTTTTCTGTGTCAACTTGACACATCTAGAGATGAGAAGAAGGAGCCTCAGTTGAGGAAATGCCTTGATGGGATCCAGCTGTAAGGCACTTTATCATTTAATGATCAATGAGGGAGGGCCCAGTCCATGGTGGGTGACACCATCCCTGGACTGTTGTTGCTAGGTTCTATAAGAAGGTGGAATGAACAAGCAATGGGAAGCAAGCCAGTAAGCAACTCTCCTCCATGGCCTCTGAATCAGCTCCTGCCTCTGGGATCCTGCCCTGTTTGAGTTCCTGTCCTGACTTCATTCAGTGATAAACAGCAATGTTGAAGTGTAAGCCAAACAAACCCTTTCTTCCCCAACTTCCTTTTGTCATGGTATTTCATCACAGCAATAGAAATCCTAAATAAAACATGTCTTTGAAAATAAAATGATGATCAGGATATTAGGAAGCAAATGATAAGAATAGGATTGCAAAAACATTTGGGAACATTTTCAAACTAAACATTGAACCATGATTTTACAAGAAATTTATAGTTTTCCATCTTTTTGCCACTGGGACAGAGACCTGGGTTCATGTTGGAGCGATATAAACCAATTGGTAGTACCTGACTTCATGATACATGCTGTGCCACAGGAAAAGGTAAGGCAGTCTGTGAACTTCAACTCACAAAATGTGATGCACTAAAACATATCACCACCTCATTCACAAGTCCCTTATATGAGTTCTTCTTGTATTTCATATCATGAAGAACAATGAGAAATGTAGACCCTAAGATTTGGGATACCCAGAAGTAAAATCTAAATTATCCTTATTAGGTTTTTTATTAAACCAATTAGAGTGACAAATCTTTAGAATGTACAAAAGGATTATTCTACAGCAGTTTTCAGTTTTTGGCTATTATGAATAAATCCACTAAGAACAGAGTTGAGCAAGTGTCCTTGTGATAGGATGGAACATCCTTTGGGTAAATGCCCAAGAGTGGTATAGCTGGATCATGAGGTAAATTGATTCCCAGTTTTCTGAGGAATCACCATATTGATTTCCAAAGTAGTTGTGTGAGTTTGCACTCACACCAGCAATGGAGGAGTGGTCCCCTTGCTCTACATCCTCACCAGCATGAGCTATTACTTGTGTTATTGACCTGAGAGGTATAAGACAGAATCTCAAAGTAGTTTTAATTTGCATTTCCCTGATGGCTAAGGATGTTGAACATTTCTTTCAGTGTTTCTTAGCCAGGTAAAAATCTTTTCCATTCTGTAGACTGCTGTTTTTCCTATTGACAGTATCCTTTGCCTTGCAGAAGCTTTTCAGTTTCATGAACAATGATATTTTAACTTTTTACTTTCAAATTTGTATCCCCTTGACCTTCTTTGTTGTCTTATTGCTCTAGCTAGAACTTCAAGTACTATATTGAATAGGTATGGAGAGAATGGACAGCTCTGTCTGAGAATGGACAGCTCTGTCTGTCTTGTACCTGATTTTAGTATAATTGCTTTTAGTTTTTCTCCTTTTAATTTGATCTTGGCTATCAGCTTTTATTTTATTTTTATTTTACTGCTCTTATTATGTTTATGTATGCCCCTTTTATCCTGATCACTCCAAGATATTTATCATGAAGGTGTGTTGGATTTTCAAAGGCTTTTCAGCATCTAATAAAATGAACATGTGTTTTTGTTTGTTTGTTTGTTTCAGTTTGTTTATATGATGGATTGCATTGACAGTTTTCATACACTGACCCATCCTTGCATCTCTGGGATGAAGTCCACTTAACAGTGGTGGATGATCTTTTTTATGTGTTCTCAAATTCAGTTTGTGAGTACTTTGCTGAGTATTTTTGCATTTATGTTTATAAGGGAGACTGGTGTGTAACTGTCTTTCTTTATTGAATCTTTGTGTGGTTTGGGTATCCAGGTCACTATGGCCTCATAAAATGAATTTGGCAATGTTCAGTATATTTCTATTTGGTGGAATAATTTGAAGAGTATAGGTATTAGATCTTCTTTGAAAGTGTGGTAAAATTCTGCCCTGAAATGATATGGCCCTGGACTTTTTTTTTATTGTGAGACTTTCAATTACTTTTTGATTGAGCTTGCTTCTTTTTGTTCTAGAGCTTTCACCTGTCCTGTTAAGTTGCCAGTATGATATCTCTCCCATTTCTACATGTAGGTGCTTAGTCCTATCTTAGTAGTGCTTACACTGTGTTCCATAAATTTGAGTATGTTGAGCATTTGTATTTGTTGAATTCCAGGAAGTTGTTAATATCTTTATTTCTGCCTTGACCCAGCAGTCATTCAGTAGAGAGTTATTCAGTGTCCATGACTACATAGAATTTCTGTTGTTTCTATTGTTGAAATCCACTTTTAATCTCTGGTGCTTTGATAGAATACAGGGCATTGTTTCAATTATATTTTATCTATTGAGATTTGCTTTGTGGTTGAGTATATGGTCAGTTTTGGAGAAGGTTCCATGAGGTGCTGAGAAGAAAGTGTATTCTTTTGTATTTGGGTGAAATGTTCTATAGATATATTTTAGGTCCATTTGTGTCATAACTTTGGTTTGTTTCATTATTTCTCTGTTTAGTTCCTGTTTGGATGACCTGTCTATTGGTGAAAGTGTGGTATTGAAGTCTCCCACTACTAATGTGTGGGGTTCAATGTATGATTTAAACTTTAGTAGTGTTTCTTTCACAAATGTGGGTGCCCTTGTGTTTGAGGCAAGTTGTTCAGAATTGAAACATCATCTTGATGGATTTTTCCTTTGATGAGTATGAAATATCCTTCTCCACCTCTTTTTATTATTTTTGGTTTAGAGTCTATTTTGTTAAATATTAGGATAGCTACACCTACTTGCTTGTTAGGTCCATTTAAATAGAAAATCTTTTTTCAATCCTTTACTCTGAAGTAATATCTATCTTTGATAGTGAGGTGTGTTTATTGTATGCAGCAGAAGGATGGATCCTTTTTTCATATTGATTCCATTAGCCTGGGTCTTCTTATTGGTGAATTGAGTCCATTGATATTGAGATATACTAATAAGCACTCATTTCTTTGTGCCTGTTATTATGTCAGTGGTGATGGTAATGGTAGTGTAGTGTGTGTGTGTGTGTGTGTGTGTGTGTGTGTATGTGTGTGTGTGTGTACATGCGCACACACACACATGCATGCACCCCTATCTATTTCCTTTCTTTTGATTTTGTTGGTGTGAGATTATCTGTTGTCTGTGTTTATGTGGATGTAGTTATCTTCCTTAAATTCGAGTTCTCCTTCTATCCCTTCTGTAGGCCTGGATTTGTGGATAGATATTGTTTAAATTTGACTTGTTTTCTACATCTATGGTGATTGAAAGTTTTGTGGGGCATATTAGTCTATGCTAGCATCTATGGTCTCTTAGGAGCTGTAATTCATCTGTCTGGGCCCTTTTGACTTTTAGAGTCTCTATTGAGAAGTCAAGTGTAATTCTTAAAGGTCTGTCTTATATGGTACTTAGCCTGTTTCTCTTGCAGCTTTTAATATTCTTTGTTGTACATATTTAGTGTTTTGATTATTATATGAAAAGGGGACTTCCTTTTCTGATTCAGTCTATTTGTTGTTCTGTGAGCTTCTTGTGCCTTTATAGGTATGTTAGTTTTTGTTTTGTTTTGTTTTGTTTTTGATTAGGGAAATTTTCTTCTATGATTTTGTTAAATATATTTTCTGGACTTTGTACTGGGATTCTTCTCCTTCTATTCCATTTATTCTTAGGTTTGGGCTTTTCATGGTGTACCAGATTGCCTGGATGTTTTGTGTTAGGAGTTTTTGAGCTCTCACCTTTTCTTTAACCAATGAATCTATTTCTTCTATTGTATCTTCAGTGGCTGAGATTCTCTCTTCCATCTCTTGAATTCTGTTAGCAATGCTTGCATCTGTCATTCCTGATCACTACTTACCCAGATTTTCCAATTCCTGAATTCCCTTAGTGTGTGTTTTCTTTGTTGCTTCCTATTTTGATTTTCATGTCTTGAATAGTTCCTTCATCTATTTGTTGTTGTTGTTTTCTTGGCTTTCTTGGCATTCTGTAAGGATTTGTTGATTTCCTCCAATTTTTTGGTTGTCTTTTCCTCAATTTCTTCAAGGGAGCTTTTCATCTCCTCCTTAAGGACCTCTATCATGATCATAAATCTGGTTTTAAGATCATTTTCTTGTACTTCCTCTGTGTTGGAATATTCAGGGCTTGCTGTAGTGTGAAGGCTGGGTTCTGGTAGTGACATATTGTCCTGGATCTTGTTGATTGTGTTCTTACATTTTTTCTCTGTTGTTCAATCCAATCCATGAGCATGGGAGATCTTTCCATCCTCTCATGCATTTCTTCAGTTTCTTTCTTGAAAGGCTTGAAGTTTTTTATCATAATAGTCTTTACTTGATTAGTTAGAGTTATCCCATGATTGATTATATGCTTTGTGGTTATTGTGAAGGGGCTGTTTCCCTGATTTCATTCCCAGTTCATTTGTCATTTTTGTGTATACTGATTTTTTTGAGTTTATCTTATATTTGGCCATTTCACTGAAGGTGTATATCAGCTATAGGAGTTCCCTGTTAAAATTTTTGGTGTCAGTTATGTATATTATCATATCATCTGTGAATAGAAATAATTTGACTTCTTCCTTTCTAATTTGTATCCCTTTGATCTCCTTTGGTTTTCTTATTGCTCTAGCTAGAACTTCAATTACTGTATTGAATAAATATGGAGAGAGTGGATGTTTTCTTTTTCCTGATTTGTAGATGGATGGCTTTGAGTTTCTCTCAATTCAATTCCATGTTGTCTATAGGCTTCCTCTAAATTGCCTTTAATATGTAGAGGTATGTTCCTTGTACCTCTAATCTTTCCATGATTTTTTATCATGAAGGAGTGTTCAATTTTGTCAAATGCTTTTCTGGCAATTAATGAGATAATCATGTTGTGGTTTTTTTTTTTTTTTTTAGTTTCTTTATATGGTGGATTATATTGACTGATTTTCAGGTGTAAAACTATCACTGCATTTCTGGGATAAAACATACTTGGTCAAGGTAAATGATTTATTTTTTGAGTACTTTTGTATCTATGTTCATAAGAGAAATTGGTCTGTAATTCTCTTTCTTTATTGAATGTTTGCATGGTTTGGGTATCAGGGCCACTGTTCTCTCAAAAATAAATTTGGCAATGTTCCTTCTGTTTCTGCTTTGTAGAATCACTTGAGGAGTGTGTACATTAGTTCTTCTTTGAATGTCTGGTAGAACTCTGTCTGCACTAAAACCATCTGGCCCTGGGCTTTTTTGGGTGGGAGATTTTAATGACTATTTCCATTTCCTTAACAGTTATTGGCTTATTTAAATTGTTTATCTGATCTTGATTTAACTTTGGTAAGTTGTATCTATCAAGAAAATTATCCATTAATTCTAGATTTTCCAATTTTGTGCAACATAGGTTTTTAAAGTATGACTTAATGATTCTTTGAATCTCCTTTGTGTTTGTTGTTATGTCCCCCTTGTCATTTCTAATTCTGTTAACTTGGATATTCTATCTCTGTCTTGTAGTTAGTTTGGATAAGAATTTGTCTATCTTGTTAATTTTCTCAAAGAAGTCTTTGTTTTATTGATTTTTTTATTTTTCTCTTTGTTTCTATTTTATTGATTTCCACCCTTAGCTTTATTATTTACTGCCATTTAGTCCTGTTGGGCTGTCTGCTTGCTTCTTTTTGTTCTAGAGCTTTCAGAGATTATGATAAGTTGCTAATATGATACCACTCCAATTTTTTTTATGTAGTCATTTAGTGCTATAGACTTTCCTCTTAGCACTGCTTTCATTGTGTCTCATACATTTGGGCATGTTGTCCATATATTTTCATTGCATTCTAAGAAGTATTTAATTTCTTTCTTTCTTTCTGCCTTGACCCAGTAGTCATTTAGTAGAGAGTTGCTCAGCTTCCATGAGTTTGTAAGCTTTTTGATGTTTCTGTTGTTAAAATTGAGCCTTAATCCATTGTGGTCTGATAGAATGGAGGGGATATTTCAGTTTTCTTTTGTCTGTTCAAACTTGCTTTGTGACCCATTACATGGTCAATTTTGGAGAAAGTTGCATGAGGTGCTGAGAAGAATGTATATTCTTTTGTATTTGGGTGAAATGTTCTGTAGATTTCTATTATGTTCACTGTGTTTATAATATCCTTTAGCTCTAATATTTCTCTGTTTATTTTTTGTCTGGATAACCTGTCTTTTAGTGAAAGTGAGGAATTTGCTGAAGAACCAGCTCCAGCAGAACAGAGAAACTAGACAGAAGATGTGGAGTTGGTGAATGCTAAATGCATACACAGGAGACTTATCTCAGGGGGCAAAGTTTAAAACCTTATTTTATTTTTCTCTTACAGAAGTAAGTGGCACTCTGGAGAGAATCCCCCATAGATTTGTCTTTCAGGGTGCACCCATGATAACTTTACTAACTGGTGGGTTGTATTCCATAAGCTCCATTGCTTATTGCAGCTCCTCTAACATGGAGGAGGTTTTGGACTCTCCCACTATCATTGTGTAATGGTCAATGTGCAATTTAAGCTTCAGTAATGTTTCTTTTACAAATGTGGGTGCTCTTACATTTGGGGCATAGAAATAAAGAATTGAAATATGATCTCGGTCAATTTTTCCTTTGATAAGTATGAAGTGTCCTTCCACATTCTTCTTGATTAATTTTTGTTTGAAGTCTATTTTGTTAGATATTAAAATGGATACACCAGCTTGTTTCTTAGTTCTACTTCTTTGAAAGATCTTTTTCCAATCCTTAACTCTGAGGTAATATCTATCTTTAATATTGAGGTGTGTTTCTTATATGAAGTAGAAGCATTGATACTGTTTTCACATTCTTTCTATTAGTTGTAGCTTTTTTTATTGAGAAATTGAGTCCATTGATATGGAGTGATATCAATGACCAAATATTTTTAATTCCTGATATTTTGCAGTTGTTGGTCATTGCAATGATAGTGTACTGTGTGTGTGTGTGTGTGTGTGTGTGTGTGTGTGTGTGTGCACATGTGCACACTTGCATTTCCCTTCTATTGGTTTTTCTTGTGTGGGATTATTTGTTTCCAGAGCTTTCATGGGTGTAATTAACTTCCTTAGGTGGGAGTTTTCCTTCTATTACTTTCTGTAGATCTGGTTTTGTGGATAGATATTGTTTAAATTTAACTTTATCATGGAATATCTTGTTTTCTCCTTCTATGGTGATTGAAAGTTTTACTGGGTATAGTAGTATGGCCTGGATTCAATGGTCTCTTAGTCTGTAGGACAATTGTCCAGGCCCTTCTGTCTTTTAGTGTCTCCATCGAGAAGTTACGTGTAATTCTAACAGGTCTGTATTTATATGTTATTTGCTCCTTTTCCCTTGCAGCTTTTAATATTCTTTCTTTGTTCTGAATATTTAGTGTTTTGATTATTATATTGCAGGGAGACTATCTTTTCTTGTCCAATTTATTCTGTGTTCTGTATGCTTCTTATACCTTTATAGGCATCTCCTTCTTTAAGTTAGGAAAATTTTCTTCTATGATTCTGTTGAAAGCATTTTCTGGGTCTTTTATCTGGAATTTTCCTACTTCTATGCTTATTATTCTTAAGTTTCATCTTTTCATAATATCCCGGATATCCTGGATGTTTTGTGTCAGGGACGTTTTAGATTTAATGATTTTATCTTCAATACCTGAGATTTTCTTTCATCTCTTGCATTCTGTTGGTGATGCCTGCATCTGTGGTTCCTGATTGCTTACCTATGTTTTCCATTTCCAGAATTCCCACAGTTTGTGTTTTCTTATTACTTCTATTTCCAATTTCAGGTTTGGAACAATCTTACTAATTTTCTTTAAATATTTGTTTTTTACTGGCTTTCTTTGGGGGATTTTTCTATTTCTTCCAATTATTTGTGTTTTCTTGAATTTATCTATCTATTTATTTATTTATTTATTTATTTATTTATTTATTTATTTTTGAGACAGGGTTTCTCTGTGTAACTGCTCTGGCTGTCCTGGAACTCACTTTGTAGACCAGGCTATCATAGAACACACAGAGATCCATGTACCTACCTCCTGAGTGCTGGGATTAAAGGTATGTGCCACCACCAACCAACATTTTCCTGAATTTCTTTAGAGGATTTATTCATTTCCTCCTGAAAAATCACAATCATCTTTAGAAATTGGTTTTTCATTTTTATCTACTTCCAGGAAGATTTTTTTTTTGCTTGTTTTCTATCCATTCATCAGTCAGCAGTGAGTTTTTAATTCCCATGTCTTTGTGGACTTACTAGAGTTTTGTTTGCTGTTGATTTTAACTTTCAGTTTACTATGGTCATATAAAATACATGGAATTGTTTCAGTCTTTCTGGATTTGTTATGATTTGTTTGATTACCAGGATGTGGTGTATTTTATGAATATTCTGTGGCATGCCAAATATGATGTACATTTTTCCATGTTTGGGTGGAATATTAAGTCCAATTTGGTTTATAATGTAATTTGTCACTGATGTTTCTTTGCTTTTTGTTGGTGTTGCTCAGATTACCTGTCTATTGGAAAAAGCAGAGTACTGAAATTAGCTATTATTAGTTGATTGACATCGATATGTTTCTTTAATTCCAAGAATACATTTTTTCATGAAACTGTATGTACCTGAGTGTTGTGCACATGTGTTTGGGTAGTAATGCTGTTTTGGTTAATTCTTCTGAAGGAAGTGCTCTTCTTTATCTCTTCTGACTAGTTTTAGTTTTAAGCCCATTTTGGCAGGTAATAGGATCACCATACTTGCTTCCTGCTTGGCTTGATTGGAGTATGATTGTTCATTCTTTTACTCTAAGTTGATGTCTATGTTTCTTCTACATAACAAATAACTGGATTTTTGTTTTTGGTTTTGGGTTTTTTTTTTTTTGAGACAGGGTTTCTCTGTGTGGCTTTGCACCTCTTCCTGGAGCTCACTTGGTAGCCCAGGTTGGCCTCGAACTCACAGAGATCCGCCTGGCTCTGCCTCCCGAGTGCTGGGATTAAAGGCGTGCGCCACCACCGCCCAGCCCCAAATAACTGGATTTTATAAATTCATTCAGCCAACCTCTGTCTGTTGATTGGAGAATTGAGACTGTTATCCTTTTAAAGTTGTTCTTAAAAGATGTGTGTTGATTGCAGTCATTGCTTTTACTCTTGTTTTAGGTATCATTATTTGTGTTCTCAGTGGTATTTTGAATTCAGTGTTCATTTTTGAATGATTTCCTCTTTCTATCTACAGTCTCTTAGCTATGCTCATTTTTCTCTTCAGCTTAAAATAGTGCTTTCTGTATTGTATTTAGGTTTATTGTCTTATATATTTTTTAGGTTGTTTATATTACAGAAAACTTGGAAAATATTTTTTCTGCCTTTATTAGTCTGAGTTGTTTGTTATGGCTTTTAGGACTTGAAATGCATGTCTCTGAGTTCTTTCAGCCTTTAAATTTTCCACTAAAAAATTAGCTTTTATTCTGATGGGTTTTCCTTTGTATGTGATTTGTGTTTTTTCTCTTGTAGTTTTAAATATTCTTTCTTATACATATTATGTAGTTTACCTATGTTATGTACTGAGGTTGTGGCAATTTTTATTGGGAGCAATTACACTTTTTATACCTTTATCAGAAACATAAGGGCAATTGTCAGGATCATCTGTATTTGCTGAAACAGTGATATTTGCAAACATCATAGGACAAACAAAATTAATTAATGTCTAAAACCACTTGTCCTGTCAAGCTTCCATACTTCCTTGACTTTCAGGGGAACATACAGAGAAACAGAAAGTGCCTTGAAAGGTTCACTGCCTGAGGGAGTGTGGTTGTCTCTCTGGAACTGGAGGACACATTGTGCCCAAGGTGCAGTGTACTCTTACATGAAAAACCTATAATGCATGCCTCTCAAGGGAGTTAGGCCAGGCTAACTTCATGATTTCCTGCATCTGTCATTTCTCCCAGACAGCTTGAAATCATAATAGAGTTCTCACAGAGTTGCAGTGCCTCATAATGTGTATCTAACCAAGTTTTACACTTCTGTAATGTCAGTGCCTCATAAGTCTATAGAGATGCATGGTAGAGCAACAAGCAGATATAGTACTCAGAATGTTCTAACAAAATGCAAAAATATGGTTAATTTATAATCAAAATAATTATGTTGCTCATAGCTCTGGAGATGTAAACCCTAAAATCAGGCCATCAACTGCTCCTGGCAGCACCAATTTGATCCCGAGAGAATGTTGGGCTTCTAAGACATTTCCATTTGGAAGTTTGTCTTCTTGGCACAAAATGGCCTACTGGGCAAAGGACTGTTCTTGCCTCGACTGCTGACAGTACGAATGCTGTCCTTTCTGGACAAGCAGGACACAAGAAAAAGTGACGTCTGAACTCTGCCAAGACAGGGTAAAGACGGTCTTTCAGAATTCCTGTTTCTGAAAATGGTCTGTCAGATACTCTAGGCCTTTAGCCAATTTGAAAGCACCAACAATGCTGAGAAACATTAGGTGACTGTCCAGGCTGCCAGCTGTCTCTGTCTTCTCTTGAAAGACTCCCAAAAGTTGCTTGCATCCATCTTCCATTTCTCAGGTATCATTATATTCCTTCTCAGGTCTTTGATGGGATTAAAGACTAGCAGTTATAGTTACAAGTTAGTGTATATGTAATATCTTAGCTAGAACATATTAAGTATTAGATTTAGGTTCTTTAGGATAGGACACCTTTTGGAATGATCTTTGTAACATGCCATTTACCTATGCTCCAGACTTCTCTGGATTTTAGTATGTGTCTCTTGTTTGATATTGTTCACACTGGTTGTAGTTCCATCTTATCTAGGTCATTATCCCTTATTAATTCTGTACAATATTTGATAATCATTCCTATTGTATATGGTCTTGTATTAGGTTAGAACCTTTTTATTTAGACAAAAGAGGGAGATGTAGTGGGTAGCTGTTCCAGCTTTGACCTGGAATTACCACCCCCATTGAGACTTCGGTAACTGTCATGCCTACAAGGTGGAGCCAAGAGAGGACACTTGAAGACCCAAGATCCAGATGGGCCAGCTCTCTTGGTTCCTGGATCCTGGATGCTGGAGGTAGACCAAGCAGAGTTCTCTGGAGAACACCACTGTACTGCACTTCACCTTTCCCAGACCCTGTTACCTATCCCTTCACTTGTAAGTTACCCCACAAAATAAACCTCCCATTTAGCTACGTGCAGTTGCCTTAATATCTAAACCAATAATCAATAGGTCTAGTGTATGTTGAGAACTTATTGTTATAAATTTCAACTTCTTCCTGTTTGCACATTGGACATAGGGCAGGGGTTTCTTCAAGCTTCTCTTGGAAAGCCATTAATGGTGGTGAGGTTGTCATGATATAATTCCTTTCCAAAGACATCATTTCAATCACATTAGACAATGGATTTCAAAATACAAGTTTTGAGAGGATAAAATAATCAAACTATGATAGAAGATAAATAGATGATATAGATAGATAGATGATAGATAAATAGACGATAGAGATAGATAGATAGATAGATAGATAGATAGATAGATAGATAGATAGATAGATAGATGGATAGATAGATAGATAGATAGATGATATGACAGGTAAATAGGTAGATAGATAGATGACAGATAAATAGATGATAGAGATAGATAGACATAGCTAAATAGATGATAGAGATAGATAGATAGATACATACATACATACATACATACATACATACATACATACATACATAGATGAATGATAGATAAATAGATGATAGAGATAGATAGATAGATAGATAGATAGATAGACAGACAGACAGACAGACAGATAGATAGATAGATAGATAGATAGATAGATAGATAGATAGATGATATGATATGTAGTGGGTAGCTGTTCTAGCTACGACCTTGAAACATCTCCCCTAGTGAGGTAGCAGGTAACTACTATACCTGCCTATGACCTTGAAGTACATGCCCCTGGGGCATGGCTGCTCAGGACCCTTAAGATCTGGGATGTGCTGGGATGCACACAGGCAGCTCTCTTCACTTCCTCATGGTATTGGATGTTGAGATCTTAGAACAGGCAAATCAGCATGGGACATAGCTCATCCTTCCTGGACCCTATGATAAATCTCCCATAGTAGTGACTTAACCCCCAAATAATTCCTTTGCTCAAGGACTTAAATAGTCTGTGGTGATATTGTTTTCCCTGATATATCATGCACCCTAATAAATTTATCTGGGGTCAGAGAACAGAACAGCCGCTAGATATAGAGGCTAGAAAATGGTGGCACTCATGTCTTTAATCCTAGCACTCCAGAGGCAGAAATCTGTCTGGATCTCTGTGAGTTCAAGGCCACATTGGAAATGACCCAGTCATGGTGACGCATGCCTTTAACCCCAGAAAGTGAGTCTTTAATCCCAGGAAGTGAGGGCAGAAAGCAGAAAGGTATATAAGGCGTGAAAACCAGGAACTAGGCTGGCTAAGCATTCAGGCTTTCGAGAAGCAGTTCACCTGAGATTCATTTGGATAAGGACTCAGAGGCTTCCAGTCTGAGGAAACAGGATCAGCTGAGGAACTGGCAAGGTGAGGTAGCTGTGGCTTGTTCTGCTTCTCTGATCTTCCAGTGTTTGCTCCAATACCTGGCTCCAGGTTTGTTTTTATTAATAAGAACTTTTAAGATTCATGCTACACTTAAATAGTCCAAGAGAATTATTAGATGAAGCTGAAAAGGAATTGACTCTAATAGAAAAGAAATTATGAGAAGCACATATAGATCGTGTAAATCCAGAACTTAGCTGCATTCTAATGATATTCCCTTCTAGACAAACACCCACAGGAATTTTGATGCAGAGGGAAGATATTATATTGGAATAGATATTTCTATCATGTAAACCAAATAAAAATTAAAAACTTATATGGAAAAGAGCTCTGACTTGATTCTAAAAAGAAAGCTAAGACTTTGTCAATTGAAAGAAATAGACCCAGCAAAAAATTATAATAAATAATGAGGAGATTTCCTCATTGTGGAAAGATAATAAATATTGATAAAGAGCCTACAATAATTTTTGGGGGAGAGATTAAAAATTCTTATCCCAAAAGTAAGAGAATAGAATTCATAAAAAGAACTGCATGGGTCCTTCCCACATTGTATAGCAAAAGACAATCTCTGGTATCCTCACATTCTATATTGATGCAAATAAATCAGGAAAGGCAAGATATAAATCAAGAGACTTAAATAAAATGGTTCAAAACCCCTATATAGTGATATTTTATTTGTACTAAAATGTGATTTGTATTTTAATAAATAAAGTTCCCCGGGGGTCAGAGCTATTAGAGCCATAGCAAAAGCTGGGTGGTGGTAGTGCACGCCTTTAATCCCAGCACTTGCCAGGCAGAGCTAGGTAGATCTCTGTGTGTTCAAGGATACAGCCAGCATTGGAGACACATGCCTTTAATCTCAATACCAACCATAAAAGACCTGGAGGTCTGAATTATCAGGCAGTGACAAGGCAGTCATGTGGTTGGGTTTACAACCAATGAGAAGGCAGAACAGAAAATCTATATAAAGACAAAAACACAGGAAGTAGGTCTCTTGGCTGAAGAGGCTAGCTGCAGCAGACGGATAAGGCTCTTAGCTCTGATCTCTTGGCTTTCTTCTTTGCATTGGTTCTGTGTTTCTTATTTAATAAGATTACATAATCTACTGCCCATATTAAACAAATGCAACATAAACAATTGCAACAAATCTTTGTATCATTAAACAAATGTTTAAGAGCATAAACAAACATAGCATACCTTAAAACAATATTCTACAACAGGAACTCCTGCAACAGATAAACACTTTCAGCTATCTGGCTGGATATAAAATTTACTAAAAAAAAAATCAGACTAAGAAAGAGATGGCAACAATGCTCTGAACAGTAGCCACAAATAGTACAAAACATCTTGAGGTAACTCTAACCAAGCAAGTGAAAGTATATATGACAAATATTTCAAGTCTTTGAAGAAAAAACTTGAGGAAGATATCAGAAGATGGAAAGATCTCTGATGCTCATGGATCATTAGGATTAATATAGTAAAACTGGACAACCTATCAAAAGCAATCTACAGGTTAAAGGCAATGCTCATCAAAATTCCAACACAATTCTTTAAAGACTTTGAAAGGAAAATACTGTTTCTTATGGAAAAACAAAAAGTAGGATAGCTAAAGCAATCCTCAACAATAAAAGAACTGCAGTATGTACCACCATCACTGATTTCAAGCTGTTCTTAGAGCTGTAGTGATAAGTACTGCATAGTGTTGGCATTAAAATAGGTTGATCAATGGAGTTAAATTGAAGAACCAGACATAAATCTACACACCTACAGACACAATGAAAAAAAAAGAAAGTATCTTCAACAAATGATGCTAGACTAATTAGATGTCAGCAGGTAGAAGAATCCAAAAAGATCCATATCCATCACCCTGAATGAAACTCAAGTCCAAGTGGATCAAGGACCACAACATAAAACCAGATGCACTGAACCTGGTAGAAGAGAAGGTGGTAAATAGCCTTGAATGCATTGGCACAGGAGACGACTTCCTGAACAGAACACCAACTGCACAAGCACTAAGAGTGACAATAAATGGTATGTCACGAAACTGAAAAGCTTCTGTAAGATAAAGGACACCACCAACAGGAGAAAATGTCAGCTTACAAAATGGGCCAAGACTTTTTTTTACCAACTCCACATCAGAAAGAAGGCTAATATCCAAATTATATATAAAAAACTCATAAATACTAGAATTAAGAAATCAAATAACCCAATTAAAAAGTGGGTACAGATCTAAACAGAGAATTCTCAATAGAGGAATTTTAAATGGCTGAGAAACAAAGAAATGTTTAACATCCTTAGCCATCAGAGTAAGGCAAATCTCAACTACTTGGAGATTCTATCTTACATGTGTCAGAAAGATCACAAGTGTCAGCTCCTGCTGGTGAGGATATGGAACAAGGGGAACACTTATCAACTGCTGTTGGGCTTGCAAACTTGTACAGGTGCTTTGGAAATCACTATGGCAGTTTCTCAGAAAATTGGGAATCTCTCTACCTCAAGAACCAATTATACCACTCTTGGGCATATATCCAAAGGATGCTGCATCCTACCACCAGGACAATTGCTCAACTGTGTTCATAGTAGCTTTATTCATGAAAGCCAGAAACTGGAAACAAACAAGATGTCCCTCAACAGAAAATGGATAAAGAAAATGTGGTATATTTGCACAAGGAAGTATTATACAGCTGTTAAAAAAAAAGATACCATGAAATTTTCAGGCAAATGGATGGTACTAGACAAAATCATTCTGACTGAGGCAACCCAGACCCGGAAAGACAAACATGGTATGTACTCACTTATAAGTGTATAGTAGCTGCTAAGTAAATTATAATCATACTACAATCCACAGACCCCAAAAGGCTGGCTCTAGGAGGGAATGCACTTATCTCCCTGGTAAAGGGACATAAAATAGATGACAGTGAACCAAGTGAAGTCTCCTAGTAATGGGGGATACAGAACCTGAACTGGTCATCTTCCGTAACCAGGCAAAGGTCCTAGCAGTGGGTCTGAGACATCAACCCAGCTCTATAACCTTAGACCTACAATCTGTCCTGCCTGCAAGATGTGCAGGGCCAGTGGTGGTTCAAAGCTTGTGGGAGTGGCCAACCAATGACTGGTCTAACTTGAGTCCCATACTACTAAAGGGAACCCATGCCCAACACTGCTTGAATGGTCAGGAACAGGAAGTTGGATATCACAGAGACCTGGATATAATCAAACACAACTGGCCAAAAGTGGGGGGGGGTCAATGAAATGATTTCTAATGATATTCTACTATATTCATAGATCAGTGCACAGCTTAGGAGTCATTAGAGAGGACTTTGCTATCAGCTGATGGGACTGGATGCAGAGATCCACATCCAAACCATAGATAGGGAAAGATCCCAAATTGGAGATCTCCATAGGGTCTCTCCCCTTGAAGTTTGGGGAACATCAGAGTAGAGGGAGAGAAAAAATTTTAGGAGATAGATGGGTCAAGAACACAAGGAGAACACAGCCCATAGAATTAAACAATTAGGGCTCATAGGGGATTATAGAGACTCAAGCAACGATCACAGAGCCTGCATGGGTATGTGCTAGGTCACTGTATATGTGTTATAGTTGTTTAGCTTCAGGTTTTTCTGTATTCCTAACAGTGGGACTGGGGGTCTCTCTAACTCTTTTACCTTCTCTTGGAACCCTTTTCCTCATACTGGGTTGCCTTGTCCAGCCTTAATATGAGGGTTTGTGCCTAGTCTTATACTGCATCTTGCTATGCTGTGTTCAGTTGATATCCCTGGGAAGCCTGCTCATTTTTGAAGGGAAATGGAACAGGAGTGGGTCTGGGTAAGAAAGGAGGTAGGGTGAGACTTGAAGGAGGGGAAGGAGGGGAAACTGTGGTCAGGATGTATTGTATGAGAGAAGAATAAATAAAAAGAGAAAAGGAAAAAAAAGATATACATATTACTGAAAAATATTGAAAATTATTTTTTTCATAAAATATATTCTGGTATTCCTTTTTTAAAAAATAACAATGAAGCCTGACTGACTCAGATGGAGATTTTATGTAGAGCATAGCATATGGTGAATGAAAGAGCATAATGCAATGGATATGATCCTTTCCTCACAGAGGCAAGGAATAACATAGCCTTCCTGCATTGACTGAATGATCTGTAGAAAAGGGAAAGATGGGAACACACACACACACACACACACACACACACACACACACACACACACACACACATGAACTTTTTAGCTCCCTCTTTGTTCCAAATTTCTTAAAGTATGGATAAGGACATAAAGGATAAAGATGCAACTTAGGGCCAATCTGAGAACTTCAGAGCTGTTGCCCTCCCAGAAAAGGCAAGTTGCTGAAACCAACAGGGCTACAAAGTGGGGGGCAAAACTATCAAGAGGAAAAGTCTTGTGTAACATGAATCTTAAATTGTCTTATTAATAATAAAAAACCCCAAAACCCAGAGTCAGATATTTGGGTGAATGCTGAAAGATCAGAGAAGCAGAACAAGCCACAGCCAACCTAACCTCAGCAACTTCTCAGCCGATCCTGTTTCCACAAATCCTCAGACTGAAAGCATCTCTTTCAAGAGAGCAAGTGTTCCTGTTTCCTCTGTCTGAAGGCTTCTTAGTCCTTACCTAGAAGGGATCTCAACTAAACTTCTGCTAAAAGCCTCTAGTTCATGGTCCTCACACCGTAAGAGAAGGAGTTCCTGTTTCCTCACACCTTATATACCTTTCTGTGTCCTGCCATATTACTTCCTGGGATTAAAGGCATGTGTCCTTCCCAAGCAGAGACATAAGATCTCAAGTGCTGGGATTAAAAGCATGTGCCACCATGCCTGGCTCTGTTCCCAGTATGGCCTTGAATTCACAGAGATCCAGACGAATCTGCCTCCTGAATGCTAGGATTAAAGGCATGTGTGCCACCACTGTCTGGCCTCTATGGCTAATCTAGTGGCTGGCTCTGTTCTCTGATCCCCAGATAAGTTTTATTTGTTAGAGCACAAATAAAAATCACCACAGTCTTGGGCCATGCTCTCAGTTTCCTGTCGAATTTCTGTGCTTTTCCAACTGTCCTTGCACTTTGGGGTGAGAACACGCTGAAAATATTGAGAGTAGTGGGGTTTCCAAGATGTTAATGTAGACATATTACTTACTTCTTGTATTCTATTTTTACTTTGCGGGCAAAGAAATACTTGCAGAGTTAAGAATTAACCTTCACCTTGAAATCAGATGTTCTCCTAGAGTCTATTTTCAAGTGAAGCATATCAGGATATTTTTAATTGTCAAGTCTAAGTACGTGCGAGTATTTCAACCTGGATTCTAGCAGATCAGTTAAAATCATGAGAGTACCTTAGGCAAGCCTGTTTCTTTTGTTCTGTCTATTGCTACTGAAGTGACTATGTGTTGACAGATGAAAAATAATATAATGTGAAGTTTAGAAAACTAGCACCAGCAAAAGTCAACTGGACCCTTGAGGTCAAAGCAGAACTGCATCCATCTCTAGTGTGTCCATGTTTCATCATGTGGCTGAACAACAGAAGAAGCCACTAACTCCATCATGGATGTTAAAACTCAAAGTCAGCAAAAACTGTCTGGCACATGTGAACTTGCTTGGCTGAATGCTTTCACCAAGGTACAATAAATCAGAGATCACACATGCACAGCATCATCCCATGAACTGAACTCCCAAGTATAAAGATGACTGCTTTCATTTTTCCCTTCTAAGTCTCAAAATTCTTTTTAACTTACAACCACACAGTCTAGAGACAACTGTGAAATATAATTCCTTCTGCCAGGAGCCATAGAATATGCAGCAGATGACAACTGATATTCAACAGGTCAACCTACCAGATAAATAACCCTCTGATGGGGAGCCCTACTAAGTAAAGACCTACTAAGTTACTGACTACTAGGGATTCTGGTTGCTTCTGTCTTGTTTTTCTTATGTTCTGTCACAATTACTCCCTGAAAAGAACAAGCTGTTGGGTGTGCTTTGTACTGTTTGGGTGCATATATCTGTGGATGGTCAGAAAGATGATTTTTTCTTAAGCTGTATAATTTTGATGAATAGAATAAGACTGGGATGTTTTCCATGGCTCAGAATTACATAGGAATATAGCAGTGTTCTCAGTTACAAAAACAGCTTTGTACACATTTGGCTGATTTAGGACCTCAAAACAAATTCAAAGCGAACTAGTTGCCTCTGCAGATGAAATGTTTAAGGACATACTCCTTATTTGCTTGTGCAAGGTGTTTGCTTGTGGAACCAACATCAGGAATGAAGCAACTTCAGTAGATATAATTCTCTTAGCAATTGACTCTGCATGCACTCTTAAACCTCAGTTTTAAAATACAAGGCTCAAGGTTCAGCCAACTAACTGTTCATTGCATAGGTCCTACATTTCAATGTCACTCTCTGTTGGGAAACATTGGGCACTGGGTGTCTTCATACCTCCTGACTTTGCTGTATAGACTGCACATCAGGGAACCTGTCTGACAGCCAACAATTGCGAAGGTTATGGTCAGTGTGACATTTCAGGCCTGTGAGAGGTGGTATGATTTCTCATGTGTTACCAGAATGGCTCTATTTCTAATTGTTTACTCAAGTAACCATAAAAAAATGCAGCTCATATAGTATCTAAAGTTTTCTGTTGAGAGGAAAATTTTTCTAGATGTATGAAGAGAGAAATGAAGAGAAATGTAGAGAGATATTAGGGGGAAAGATGGGTAGAACAGAGCTATGTGAGAGAGCTGTGTGTGTGTGTGTGTGTGTGTGTGAAAGAGAGAGAGAGAGAGAGAGAGAGAGAGAGAGAGAGAGAGAGAGAGAGAGAGAGAGAGCTGTATGAAAGAGCTGTGTGAGAGAGCTGTGTGAGTATAGAGAGAGCCATGTAGAGAAAGCTGTGTGGAGAATGTAGCTGTGTAGAGACAGAGAGATTTTCAGAGGAAGATTTTTTTAAAGATAAAGTAAAAGAAAGTTATCATCAGAACATATGTGTTTCCTTATAACCCCTCAGATAGAAAAATTTAGGTCTTGCCTCATTCATAGATTTTTTTTTTTTTTTGCATATCCTGATATCTGGCACCTGATGCAGAGTTTTGCAAAAAATAATCAGAAAAGCTTTGTGGGAGACAGAGAGGCAGATCATTTATTTGATTGGGCTACAGCTCTGGAAAATATGTATTGCTTGTATAAACCTTTGTTTTGGTAGGGAATGCACAAGTGGAAAAATGCCACGCATGCCCAATGTGGGACGTATTAGGAAACAATGGGCCTGCAAGAATAGGGGATAAAAACAAGTCGTCTCCAGAAATGGAAAAAGGCTTCTATGTGAAATGTTAACATGAAACACGACCTTCCCACCCACCCCCACAAAAGCAAAAATAATAATAATAATAATAATAATAATAATAATAATAATAAGAAGAAGAAGAAGAAGAAGAAGAAGAAGAAGAAGAAATGGGAAACTAGGGAAGACAAGTGAAGGGTCTCTTCTACTGCAGAGCTAAAGGTTCCTTCCAGTTCTCTGCTTGATACAGGGAGAAGGCAAGAAGGATCTTCCTAATGAACATTGTCACTTATAGAGTTGTAAGGCAGTACTTGATGATGGGATAACATCTAAGGACACCCAATGCTGGTAAGTTCACTGGCTTCATTTACTTCTTTTAGTAGAATTAGATATATATTTGGACTAAATATTCTTCTCAAAGTAAGAAAACTTCAGTAGTAGAATAGAAAACTTCTCAGTTTGCTTATAGTTCTTATAGAATAGAATGACATTTATAGGTTTTATACAAAATTTATGGTAAATATACTAGTGGAAAAAGTGGGCACGGATTCCTCTTTCTAAAGATACCTGTTTTTGCTGTGCCCTGCTATTTCAATTGGAAGAATTTACACGAAATATGGGCAGTAATAAGGTTACATCTACACCCCTATAATTCTATACAAAAGACAGAACTGTATGCCATTCTTATGTTACTAATGGACTTCATGGAACCCCTTAATATAGTCACTGACTTTGAATATTCAGAGACAGTTGTTTTACATATTAAAACTGCTGAATTTATTCCTGATAATATGAAGTTAACTTTACTATTTATACAATTACAGGAAATTAGCAGAAACAAGGAACATCCTATATACGTAATACACATCAGATCCCATATGGGTCTGCCTGATCCTCTAACACAAGGTAATGATGAGATTGATCATTATTAATAGATAATAATTATTGGAAGCCTCAAAATTTTCATTAGAAAAACTGTAAGATATGTCCTACATTGGGGAAGGGATTTTGCTTTTGTTTCTATAGGAGAAAAAAGCTATGGATACTGAAAAATTAATAAAAATTAATTTCAAACAGGAAAAACTTCTTGATGAGGAGAATTAATAGCTCATCCATGGATATGACAACTATACAAGTTGTAAAAAAAAAATTCAACAAACAAGAGTTGGAGCAGGGCTGTGTCTTTAATCTTTACAGGATAAAAAAAAATATCCATCTTTCAAAAATCATAAGGCCTTGGATACCCAGACATCTATAACAAAAGGAGGGAACCTATTAGTACCAATATATACAGAGTAATATCTCACTGCCTAACCTCTGTATCTCTTTAACTCTAAAAATGCTATGGTCCTGATTCAATTATAAATTAAGCTGGCTTTGGAATTGAAATATAGCTCTCTCCTTCTCTAAACCCAAGTATGTTGCTAAAAAATTTTTTTAGCGATTGTGTCTCATATCACACCACCTGATGTAGGACAGAAGAAAACAGATAAAAAAGGGACCATTGTCATCAAGATTCTATTTCTTTCCGTACATGTTCTCGCTTTTGGAGGATCCAGTATAAATCCAAACTTTCCATTTCGCTATTAATAATGTTCAAGTTTTCCACAATAGGCCTTTCCAATAGCAATCTCTAAAATCTCCAGAAGGAAGATGGGGCCCCACAGCAATGACCTACTCAATCCAGAATGATGTCATGGTACCCTTGAACATTACTTGATGATTAATTTTGGACTAAAAATTCTGCAAAGCAGTTCTAAGATGAGATGGTCCATAATACTACACTTCTAGCCAGAATCTCAGATAACCTTACCCCTTACACTGAGACTGGCTGTAGAATCTACAGCTAGCCCTATTGAAACTTAACTATCTGAGCTTTTTTACAGGACCCCACAGAGATACTATTGCCCCCAAACAGCAGCAAGCAATTCTAAGAAACTGATGCCCCTCTCCTAAAGGTTTTATTTTCACCAGGTTATGGATAATGGTTATAAGATTGGGGGTGGAACAATAAAAATTAGACTCAATATTCTTCTTAAGAAAAAGAGGAATGGATAGGTATAGAATATTAAGGTAGATTATTATATGTACTAGTAAACTAATTTAGTAAAATATCTGTCTTAGATAATTTACATGGTTATAGATTCTTGTATGATGATATAAATGTAAACTATTTTTATATTCCCATTTAAGATAATTTGTATGTTGAGACAAATACAAAACTATATTTGTTGTAATATATATATATATTTCTACTTCTATTTGAAATATCTTGTATATTGATACAAATATAAAATTGTATTTGTCATACTGTATGTATGTTCTACCTCTGTTAACATATATTTTATATATTGATACATATTTAGGATTGTTGTCATATTGCATATTGCACTATACATTTCTACCTCTGTTTAAGACATTTTGTGTATTGCCACAATTTTGAGAGCATTGTCCTTTTACTGTACATTTGCTTATAGAATATTTGCCTTGTTTTTGTGAAGGCTTAGTCCTTAGGTTATTTAGGTAGATAAGACTTAGAGATTTATAGTCACCCATGCTTGTCATTTCTATAATTATATTAGTTAGGTTGTTCAGGTTTATAGATATATAGGTCAGATGGATAGGTAATCTTCACAAACCTAGAAAACATGGCATTTAAATGTTTTGATAGCTTAGAATTCTGTTGATGTGAGACATAATTGCTCCTAGCAGCACCATTCTGATCCCAAGAGAATGTTGTGCTTCTAAGACACTCTGTCTGGAAGTTTTATTCTTGGCACATAATGGCCTACTGGGCAAAGAACTGCCCTTGCCTTGCCTGCTGACTGTATGAATGCTGTCCTTTCTGAATGAGCAGGACACAAGGAAAAACGACTATTGAACTCTGACAAGACAGAGTAAGATGGTCTTTCAAATTTCCTGCTTCTGAAAATGGTCTGTCAGGTATTCTAGGACTGTAGCCAAATTGGATGCAGCAACAATGCTGAGAAACTTCAGGTGACTGTCCAGGATGCCAGCTGTCTGTCTATTCTCACAAGATTTTCAGAAATTGTTTGCGTGCATTTCCCATTTCTCAGGTATTATGATATTCCTTCTCAAGTCTTTGATGGGGTTAAAGACTAATAGTTACAGTTACAATCTTCTTGTATCTTAACTAGAACATATCAAGTGCTAGATTAAGATTCTTCAGCATAGGACAGCTTTTGGAATAATCTCTGTAACATGCCATCTACCTACATTCTGGACATCTCTGAATTTTAGCATATGTCTCTTGTTTGCTATTGTTCTTGTTAGTTGTAGTTCCAGTTTGCTTAGGTAATTATCCTTTATTTCTCCTGGACAATACTTAATAATCATTCCTATTGTATACAGTTTTATGTTAGGTTAGAACTTTCTTATTTAGACGAAAAGGGGATATATAGTGGGTAACTGTTCTAGCTGTAACCTTGAAGCATCACCCCTAGGGAGGTAGCAGGTAACTGTTACACCTGCCTATGACCTTTTCAGTACATGCCCTGGGGCTTAGCCACTCGGGATCCTTAAAGCCTGGGATTCACGTATGTGGCTTTCTTCACCTCATAGTATTGGATGCTGAGATCTTGGACCAGGTAAATCAACATGGGACATAGTTTAGTTTTCCTGGACTGTGGTGGTATTGTGTTCCCCAAAATATTGTGTACCTTAATAAACTTATCTGGGGTCAGAGAACAGAAAAGCCACAAGATACTTAGGCTAGAAAATGTTAGCACATGCCTTTAATCCTAGAATTCCAGAGACAGAAATCCCTCTGGATCTCTGTGAGTTCAAGGCCACATTGGAAACAGCCAGGCATGGTGACTCACGTCTTTAATCCCAGAAAGCAGCCTTTAATCCCAGGGAGTGGTGGTAGAAAGCAGAAAGGTTTATAAGGCATGAGGACCAGAAACTAGAAGCATTTGCCTGGTTAGGCATTTGCCTGGTTAAGCATTTGGCTGGTTAGGCATTTGGCTGGTTAAGCATTCAGGATTTTGAGCAGCAGTTCAGCTGAGAGTCATTGGCATGAGGACACAGAAGCTTCCAGTCTGAGGAAACAAGACCAGCTGAGAAGTTGGACAGGTAAGGTTAGCTGTGGCTTGTTCTGTCTCTCTGACCTTCCAGTGTTCACCCCATTACCTGGCTCAGGTTTGATTTTATTAATAAGACTCTAACATTCATGCTACACTGGACCCTACAATAAATCTCCTGTGGTAATGAGTTAACCCCCAAATAAATTCCTTTACTCATTGAATAGACTCTGTGGATTTCTCACATTAATGATAGATGACAGATGACTGGTATATGATAGTGGTTCTGCTAAACCTTCTCTCACAAAACCCAAGTTTCTTTTATTTCTCCTCATTTTGTCTGATAGTCTCTACTTTTTTTCCAATTAACTAGCATCTTGAGAACTAGATGCTAGTATTGCTGCTGTGTAACTCATAGAACAATGTCTAACACAGTGGGCTGGTCCAGTGCTTTGTATTGTTAATTTCATGGTGTTTTTTCACACATTTATATTTATATATATTAGTCCCCCCAAAAAGTCAATCTTCTCCTGTTCTCTGGAAAGGTGCATATTTTGCAATATAGTATTTTATAATAGTAGTAAAAGTGTGTAATTGCACATTACTCAATAAATTCCAGGTATATATGGAGATGAACTGACTAAATCTGCCAGAATCTGGAAGGGATCACAGGTAAGCAGGATGACTTTCAGGTCTTTGCCACCAATGACATAATACCTATATTTCAATGTCTTTGTTTATTATAGATATATTTTATAGCCTCTAAAATTACACTAAACACAATTTTCTATGAATGAAACTTCTGTTTGTAGGTTTCATTGTTTTGAGTGATACATGTGCAAGTCAGGTCTTAAACAGATACAGATGACACACTCAAAATAAGATAACTGCAGAGGATACATCACTTACAAGTAGACTTTATGAAAGTAAAGGTAGGGAAACTGCAAGAAACACCATTTTAACTAGTGCCTTAGTGCCACTGAGGACTTGTCATCACTTCTAGGAAATTGAGTACCAGGGAAGGGTGTTGCTGGAATCAAAAATAAAAAAATTACAAAGTCACTACTGTGAGAGGGCAAGAGTTATAGCCAGCTTAAGAGAAAATCCAGGGAAATGGCTGCTCTTTTCCTCTCCTTTCTCCTGGAGCTTCCACATTAACCAAATCTAACTGACAGTGAAATAAGGGGTGGGCGACCACTGGTATCATTCACATAAACCAGATTGGTAGAGTTAGAAAGCAGTGTAGATAAGGATTGGAGAGGAGCTGACTGCAGAAATAACCTGTCAAGTCTGTGCAGAAGAAACTACCAAATAAGAGACACAGAGTAACTCATATACACTTTCCAATCTTCTTTCCTGTGAGCTAAAATAGTCAGATCAGAGACAAATTAAAACTCTATATAAGTTAGGTGAGTATACAGAAGGCTTCTCACAAAAGGAATTAAGCTGACTGTATACCACATATTTACACTTTGGTTTTTTGTGTGTCTTTTTGATCATAGATGAATTTCTACACAATTTATAAGAAATTCATAACATGTTCATGATTCAGTCTCTTCATGAGTCATCCTAATAACAGCTAACTTTTTCCTAAAGTTCAACAGTGTCTTTAAAACAGACCTCTAGGTAATTGTGTTGCACAGAAAAGAAATCACTTCCTTTTCCTCCTCATACTGCACTGCCTGCTTTCTGATATTCGACAGCTGTCATGCATTCTGTATCTGCTCAGTGGCAAAGGTCTACTGTGAAAATTGAAGCACCAGAGCTCATTAACCTTTTTAGGAGCTTGGAGACAAGAGTTAGAAAGGTATGACTCAGAGAAATAATTCCCCATGACCAAGTAGCAGCAATTTTCCAAACAGAAAGCACTGAAGAAGAGGGAGGAGAACACACAAAGAAAGCTGTCTGTATTAACGAACCAGACTCTGAGCTTATCATAGCAAAGGGAAAATAAAAAGGGAAACAAGTCATTGCTAATCTTTTAAAGGAAGGCCATGATTCGGAGGGCTCTGTGAGCTACTTCCTATAAATTTACTGTTGCCTAGTATCTATGCCAAAAGACAAAGTGCCAAGGTGGCTGGGGAGGAAAACAGGGCCATCCTGACAAGTGGAGAGAAGAAAAGAGTGTCATGCGATCACATCCACATGCTTGCCATATTGAAAAAGGGCTGGGTGCCCAGTCCACTATCAAATCTACTGCCCATATTTCGTGTAAATTCTTCCAATTGAAATAGCAGGGCACAGCAAAAACAGGTATCTTTAGAAAGAGGAATCCGTGCCCACTTTTTCCACTAGTATATTTACCATAAATTTTGTATAAAACCTATAAATGTCATTCTATTCTATAAGAACTATAAGCAAACTGAGAAGTTTTCTATTCTACTACTGAAGTTTTCTTACTTTGAGAAGAATATTTAGTCCAAATATATATCTAATTCTACTAAAAGAAGTAAATGAAGCCAGTGAACTTACCAGCATTGGGTGTCCTTAGATGTTATCCCATCATCAAGTACTGCCTTACAACTCTATAAGTGACAATGTTCATTAGGAAGATCCTTCTTGCCTTCTCCCTGTATCAAGCAGAGAACTGGAAGGAACCTTTAGCTCTGCAGTAGAAGAGACCCTTCACTTGTCTTCCCTAGTTTCCCATTTCTTCTTCTTCTTCTTCTTCTTCTTATTATTATTATTATTATTATTATTATTATTGCTTTTGTGGGGGTGGGTGGGAAGGTCGTGTTTCATGTTAACATTTCACATAGAAGCCTTTTTCCATTTCTGGAGACGACTTGTTTTTATCCCCTATTCTTGCAGGCCCATTGTTTCCTAATACGTCCCACATTGGGCATGCGTGGCATTTTTCCACTTGTGCATTCCCTACCAAAACAAAGGTTTATACAAGCAATACATATTTTCCAGAGCTGTAGCCCAATCAAATAAATGATCTGCCTCTCTGTCTCCCACAAAGCTTTTCTGATTATTTTTTGCAAAACTCTGCATCAGGTGCCAGATATCAGGATATGCAAAAAAAAAAAAAAAAAAATCTATGAATGAGGCAAGACCTAAATTTTTCTATCTGAGGGGTTATAAGGAAACACATATGTTCTGATGATAACTTTCTTTTACTTTATCTTTAAAAAAATCTTCCTCTGAAAATCTCTCTGTCTCTACACAGCTACATTCTCCACACAGCTTTCTCTACATGGCTCTCTCTATACTCACACAGCTCTCTCACACAGCTCTTTCATACAGCTCTCTCTCTCTCTCTCTCTCTCTCTCTCTCTCTCTCTCTCTCTCTCTCTCTCTCTCTCTCTCTCACACACACACACACACACACACACACACACACACACACACACAGCTCTCTCACATAGCTCTGTTCTACCCATCTTTCCCCCTAATATCTCTCTACATTTCTCTTCATTTCTCTCTTCATACATCTAGAAAAATTTTCCTCTCAACAGAAAACTTTAGATACTATATGAGCTGCATTTTTTTATGGTTACTTGAGTAAACAATTAGAAATAGAGCCATTCTGGTAACACATGAGAAATCATACCACCTCTCACAGGCCTGAAATGTCACACTGACCATAACCTTCGCAATTGTTGGCTGTCAGACAGGTTCCCTGATGTGCAGTCTATACAGCAAAGTCAGGAGGTATGAAGACACCCAGTGCCCAATGTTTCCCAACAGAGAGTGACATTGAAATGTAGGACCTATGCAATGAACAGTTAGTTGGCTGAACCTTGAGCCTTGTATTTTAAAACTGAGGTTTAAGAGTGCATGCAGAGTCAATTGCTAAGAGAATTATATCTACTGAAGTTGCTTCATTCCTGATGTTGGTTCCACAAGCAAACACCTTGCACAAGCAAATAAGGAGTATGTCCTTAAACATTTCATCTGCAGAGGCAACTAGTTCGCTTTGAATTTGTTTTGAGGTCCTAAATCAGCCAAATGTGTACAAAGCTGTTTTTGTAACTGAGAACACTGCTATATTCCTATGTAATTCTGAGCCATGGAAAACATCCCAGTCTTATTCTATTCATCAAAATTATACAGCTTAAGAAAAAATCATCTTTCTGACCATCCACAGATATATGCACCCAAACAGTACAAAGCACACCCAACAGCTTGTTCTTTTCAGGGAGTAATTGTGACAGAACATAAGAAAAACAAGACAGAAGCAACCAGAATCCCTAGTAGTCAGTAACTTAGTAGGTCTTTACTTAGTAGGGCTCCCCATCAGAGGGTTATTTATCTGGTAGGTTGACCTGTTGAATATCAGTTGTCATCTGCTGCATATTCTATGGCTCCTGGCAGAAGGAATTATATTTCACAGTTGTCTCTAGACTGTGTGGTTGTAAGTTAAAAAGAATTTTGAGACTTAGAAGGGAAAAATGAAAGCAGTCATCTTTATACTTGGGAGTTCAGTTCATGGGATGATGCTGTGCATGTGTGATCTCTGATTTATTGTACCTTGGTGAAAGCATTCAGCCAAGCAAGTTCACATGTGCCAGACAGTTTTTGCTGACTTTGAGTTTTAACATCCATGATGGAGTTAGTGGCTTCTTCTGTTGTTCAGCCACATGATGAAACATGGACACACTAGAGATGGATGCAGTTCTGCTTTGACCTCAAGGGTCCAGTTGACTTTTGCTGGTGCTAGTTTTCTAAACTTCACATTATATTATTTTTCATCTGTCAACACATAGTCACTTCAGTAGCAATAGACAGAACAAAAGAAACAGGCTTGCCTAAGGTACTCTCATGATTTTAACTGATCTGCTAGAATCCAGGTTGAAATACTCGCACGTACTTAGACTTGACAATTAAAAATATCCTGATATGCTTCACTTGAAAATAGACTCTAGGAGAACATCTGATTTCAAGGTGAAGGTTAATTCTTAACTCTGCAAGTATTTCTTTGCCCGCAAAGTAAAAATAGAATACAAGAAGTAAGTAATATGTCTACATTAACATCTTGGAAACCCCACTACTCTCAATATTTTCAGCGTGTTCTCACCCCAAAGTGCAAGGACAGTTGGAAAAGCACAGAAATTCGACAGGAAACTGAGAGCATGGCCCAAGACTGTGGTGATTTTTATTTGTGCTCTAACAAATAAAACTTATCTGGGGATCAGAGAACAGAGCCAGCCACTAGATTAGCCATAGAGGCCAGACAGTGGTGGCACACATGCCTTTAATCCTAGCATTCAGGAGGCAGATTCGTCTGGATCTCTGTGAATTCAAGGCCATACTGGGAACAGAGCCAGGCATGGTGGCACATGCTTTTAATCCCAGCACTTGAGATCTTATGTCTCTGCTTGGGAAGGACACATGCCTTTAATCCCAGGAAGTAATATGGCAGGACACAGAAAGGTATATAAGGTGTGAGGAAACAGGAACTCCTTCTCTTACGGTGTGAGGACCATGAACTAGAGGCTTTTAGCAGAAGTTTAGTTGAGATCCCTTCTAGGTAAGGACTAAGAAGCCTTCAGACAGAGGAAACAGGAACACTTGCTCTCTTGAAAGAGATGCTTTCAGTCTGAGGATTTGTGGAAACAGGATCGGCTGAGAAGTTGCTGAGGTTAGGTTGGCTGTGGCTTGTTCTGCTTCTCTGATCTTTCAGCATTCACCCAAATATCTGACTCTGGGTTTTGGGGTTTTTTATTATTAATAAGACAATTTAAGATTCATGTTACACAAGACTTTTCCTCTTGATAGTTTTGCCCCCCACTTTGTAGCCCTGTTGGTTTCAGCAACTTGCCTTTTCTGGGAGGGCAACAGCTCTGAAGTTCTCAGATTGGCCCTAAGTTGCATCTTTATCCTTTATGTCCTTATCCATACTTTAAGAAATTTGGAACAAAGAGGGAGCTAAAAAGTTCATGTGTGTGTGTGTGTGTGTGTGTGTGTGTGTGTGTGTGTGTGTGTGTGTGTGTTCCCATCTTTCCCTTTTCTACAGATCATTCAGTCAATGCAGGAAGGCTATGTTATTCCTTGCCTCTGTGAGGAAAGGATCATATCCATTGCATTATGCTCTTTCATTCACCATATGCTATGCTCTACATAAAATCTCCATCTGAGTCAGTCAGGCTTCATTGTTATTTTTTAAAAAAGGAATACCAGAATATATTTTATGAAAAAAATAATTTTCAATATTTTTCAGTAATATGTATATCTTTTTTTTCCTTTTCTCTTTTTATTTATTCTTCTCTCATACAATACATCCTGACCACAGTTTCCCCTCCTTCCCCTCCTTCAAGTCTCACCCTACCTCCTTTCTTACCCAGACCCACTCCTGTTCCATTTCCCTTCAAAAATGAGCAGGCTTCCCAGGGATATCAACTGAACACAGCATAGCAAGATGCAGTATAAGACTAGGCACAAACCCTCATATTAAGGCTGGACAAGGCAACCCAGTATGAGGAAAAGGGTTCCAAGAGAAGGTAAAAGAGTTAGAGAGACCCCCAGTCCCACTGTTAGGAATACAGAAAAACCTGAAGCTAAACAACTATAACACATATACAGTGACCTAGCACATACCCATGCAGGCTCTGTGATCGTTGCTTGAGTCTCTATAATCCCCTATGAGCCCTAATTGTTTAATTCTATGGGCTGTGTTCTCCTTGTGTTCTTGACCCATCTATCTCCTAAAATTTTTTCTCTCCCTCTACTCTGATGTTCCCCAAACTTCAAGGGGAGAGACCCTATGGAGATCTCCAATTTGGGATCTTTCCCTATCTATGGTTTGGATGTGGATCTCTGCATCCAGTCCCATCAGCTGATAGCAAAGTCCTCTCTAATGACTCCTAAGCTGTGCACTGATCTATGAATATAGTAGAATATCATTAGAAATCATTTCATTGACCCCCCCCCACTTTTGGCCAGTTGTGTTTGATTATATCCAGGTCTCTGTGATATCCAACTTCCTGCTCCTGACCATTCAAGCAGTGTTGGGCATGGGTTCCCTTTAGTAGTATGGGACTCAAGTTAGACCAGTCATTGGTTGGCCACTCCCACAAGCTTTGAACCACCACTGGCCCTGCACATCTTGCAGGCAGGACAGATTGTAGGTCTAAGGTTATAGAGCTGGGTTGATGTCTCAGACCCACTGCTAGGACCTTTGCCTGGTTACGGAAGATGACCAGTTCAGGTTCTGTATCCCCCATTACTAGGAGACTTCACTTGGTTCACTGTCATCTATTTTATGTCCCTTTACCAGGGAGATAAGTGCATTCCCTCCTAGAGCCAGCCTTTTGGGGTCTGTGGATTGTAGTATGATTATAATTTACTTAGCAGCTACTATACACTTATAAGTGAGTACATACCATGTTTGTCTTTCCGGGTCTGGGTTGCCTCAGTCAGAATGATTTTGTCTAGTACCATCCATTTGCCTGAAAATTTCATGGTATCTTTTTTTTTAACAGCTGTATAATACTTCCTTGTGCAAATATACCACATTTTCTTTATCCATTTTCTGTTGAGGGACATCTTGTTTGTTTCCAGTTTCTGGCTTTCATGAATAAAGCTACTATGAACACAGTTGAGCAATTGTCCTGGTGGTAGGATGCAGCATCCTTTGGATATATGCCCAAGAGTGGTATAATTGGTTCTTGAGGTAGAGAGATTCCCAATTTTCTGAGAAACTGCCATAGTGATTTCCAAAGCACCTGTACAAGTTTGCAAGCCCAACAGCAGTTGATAAGTGTTCCCCTTGTTCCATATCCTCACCAGCAGGAGCTGACACTTGTGATCTTTCTGACACATGTAAGATAGAATCTCCAAGTAGTTGAGATTTGCCTTACTCTGATGGCTAAGGATGTTAAACATTTCTTTGTTTCTCAGCCATTTAAAATTCCTCTATTGAGAATTCTCTGTTTAGATCTGTACCCACTTTTTAATTGGGTTATTTGATTTCTTAATTCTAGTATTTATGAGTTTTTTATATATAATTTGGATATTAGCCTTCTTTCTGATGTGGAGTTGGTAAAAAAAAGTCTTGGCCCATTTTGTAAGCTGACATTTTCTCCTGTTGGTGGTGTCCTTTATCTTACAGAAGCTTTTCAGTTTCGTGACATACCATTTATTGTCACTCTTAGTGCTTGTGCAGTTGGTGTTCTGTTCAGGAAGTCGTCTCCTGTGCCAATGCATTCAAGGCTATTTACCACCTTCTCTTCTACCAGGTTCAGTGCATCTGGTTTTATGTTGTGGTCCTTGATCCACTTGGACTTGAGTTTCATTCAGGGTGATGGATATGGATCTTTTTGGATTCTTCTACCTGCTGACATCTAATTAGTCTAGCATCATTTGTTGAAGATACTTTCTTTTTTTTTCATTGTGTCTGTAGGTGTGTAGATTTATGTCTGGTTCTTCAATTTAACTCCATTGATCAACCTATTTTAATGCCAACACTATGCAGTACTTATCACTACAGCTCTAAGAACAGCTTGAAATCAGTGATGGTGGTACATACTGCAGTTCTTTTATTGTTGAGGATTGCTTTAGCTATCCTACTTTTTGTTTTTCCATAAGAAACAGTATTTTCCTTTCAAAGTCTTTAAAGAATTGTGTTGGAATTTTGATGAGCATTGCCTTTAACCTGTAGATTGCTTTTGATAGGTTGTCCAGTTTTACTATATTAATCCTAATGATCCATGAGCATCAGAGATCTTTCCATCTTCTGATATCTTCCTCAAGTTTTTTCTTCAAAGACTTGAAATATTTGTCATATATACTTTCACTTGCTTGGTTAGAGTTACCTCAAGATGTTTTGTACTATTTGTGGCTACTGTTCAGAGCATTGTTGCCATCTCTTTCTTAGTCTGATTTTTTTTTTAGTAAATTTTATATCCAGCCAGATAGCTGAAAGTGTTTATCTGTTGCAGGAGTTCCTGCTGTAGAATATTGTTTTAAGGTATGCTATGTTTGTTTATGCTCTTAAACATTTGTTTAATGATACAAAGATTTGTTGCAATTGTTTATGTTGCATTTGTTTAACTCTGTGAAGCTTTGTTACTATGCCTGTCTAAAACACCTGCTGATCTAATGAAGAGCTGAATGGCCAATAGCAAGGCAGGAGCAAGGATAGGCAGGGCTGGCAAGGAAGGAGAGAATAAATAAAGAGGATTCTAGGGGCGAGCCACTGAGCTAGCAATGGAGTAAGAGTGAAAGTAAGATATGCAGAAGTAAGAAAAGAAAAAAATCCAGAGGCAAAAAGTAGATGGGATAATTTGAATTAAGAAAAGCTGGTTAAAACCCAGCCAAGCTAAGGCCAGACATTCCTAAGTAAGAATAAGCCTCTTTGTTTGATTTATTTGGGAACTGGGAGGCAGCCCCCCCTGCCCCCAAAAAAGAGCAAAAGAGTAAAGAGTAATAAAACAACAAACAACATTTTGGTGTCCAATGTCAGGCAAAGTTTTCATGGGGACTTAAGAAAGCTGAGGAAAAAAAGTGGATATGGCTCATTTAAGAGTTTCTGCCTGCTGGTTAGCCCTTGAGACACCAGTACATTAAGCAGTTCCAAAAACTAAGTAAAAAATGCCTGACATACTGCAAGCATCATCATTCTAGAGCTCTGGGAAGGTTGAGTGCAGTTCATGGTCAGACACCTCCAATCTGGCTGTGAATTTTAGGCTTGTCTTTCACAACCCAAGAAGCAGGTGAAGTGTGCCACCAAAGCCACAGGCTGGGGTCACAAGCCACTTCACTTAGCAGTTTTTTGCTCATGCAGAAAAAAAGGCTAAAAGATATTCAGTAAAAGAGGTCAAGACGGAAAAAAAAAAAACACCTTTAGCAGGTTCCAGTGTGTTTTACAATGTGCAAAGGCTTAAGAAAGAAAGAATATGGGCACAGATAGTCATAGAAAGAAATAGTTTAAAAAGCAATGAAGTCTCTAAAAAGAAAGTTAAAGTAATATATTTTTAAAAACCATGTAAGATGGGAAATACACAGGGAGTCTGGATCCTATATAGTATTGTCTTGATTTTGCATGCTGACAAGCAAGCAATAGCTGCTAAGTGACGTGGGATTGTGAATTGGATTACCAAATTGAACCAGCCTAGATATTTTAGGAATGCCTTAACTTTAATATAGAAGTCAAAAATGCTTTGGAGAAGAGGTTTTTATTGGTTGTAGTATTAAGGCAACTCGACATAGTTAAAAGGGAGGTTTATTTTGTGGAGTAACTTACAAGTAAAGGGATAGGTTACAGTATCGGGGACTAAGGGTGTCCAGCCCCTCGATAGTCCCCTCCCAGGGTCCGGGAAGAATCTACAACCAGCTGATAATTAATCTTTGATGAGAAGAAATGAATCTATGTACACGAAACTCCTTAGTCCATACACTTTATTATTCTGTGTCAGTTACAAGCTTATATTCTGCTCTCATATTTAGGTCTTTTCTTGCCTGATTTCTCTCTACACTTGTCCGAGGTCCCCTCTGGGTTCTATCTAAATTCCTTCATCTTGTTCTGCCCCTTCTAGGTTCTCATCCATCTTGTTCCTTCCCATATCATCTTCTCTCCCATCTCCTTCTCTCTCCTCAGCTTGTTCTTCCTCATCTTGTTCTTCCCCATCTGGCTCATCCTCATCTTCCATCTCGTTTCTCTAGTACTCTCTTCTAACCTTCAATCTAGTTCTTCCCCATCTCAGTTTGTTCCTCTCAAGTTCTTACCCGTCTAGTTCTTCCATTCTCTTTTCTCTTCTCCGACCCTCTGCCCTGGAAGTCCCGGTAAATAAAAGGAGGGTCCGAGCTAAATTGTGTAAAGCTATTACTTAACGTCCACCTGACCTAGGCGGTGTCTCCTTGTGGAATTTACCTTAAGTCAGGAGACTTGTATGTGGGCTGTTATCACTGTTAGTCCTCGGAAATTGGGCGACCACCTGGGCGGTGTCTCCTTGTGGAATTTACCTTAAGTCAGGAGACTCGTCTGTGGGTGGTTATCACTGTTAGTCCTCGGAAGTTGGGCAACCACCTGGGTGGTGTCTCCTTTAGTCCTTGAAAGTGGCTAGGGGAGATATCTGATTCCAGAGAAAGCCTTTCCTGAGGCTGTTCTTCAAATGCTTGGAATGTGTATGTCTAGAGAGTGATCAGTCCACATTGTTAGCCGTTCTTAGGGAAAAGTCAATTGGGAAAACTATGAAGGCACACATGATTTTCATAACAGAAGACAGCCGATATATAACAAGCCAAGTAACACCAAAAACTCCTTGGGATTTGGCTTCCTCTGGAGGAATTCCCTGATTCCTCCAGGTAGTGACTTTGCCATAACCAGCTGAGTTCTTATGATATATTCCTGCGGCCCGCAGCATTACAGGGTCAAGGAAAGGTGTAGCACACTCCAGCAGTGTTCTCTGGAGAACTCTGCTTGATCTACCTCCAGCGTCCAGGATCCAGGAGCCAAGAGAGCTGGCACATCCGGATCTCGGGTCTTAAGGGATCCTGTCTTGGCCTTGCCTTGTAGGCATGACAGTTGCCAAAGCCTCAATGGGGGTAGTACTTCCAGGTCAAAGCTGGAACAGCTACCCACTACAGGGTTTGCTTTTGTTTCCACAGGAAACAAGAGGCTGTGGTTTCAATTTAGAATATGGATCAAGTTTGATCAAGAGAGACCTCCTGAACCTTGACAGGTGATATCTATCAACAAGGGTTATAGCTGGTCTTCCCAGGACTTGGCCATTATCTCAAATTTTCTCTCTGGGACCCTTAAGATACTTTATCCACTGACAGCAGGAAGCAATGTGGAGAAAACTATGCCCACATTCCCAAGAGTTGGTGGGTGTGAGTGGTCTTTGGTTCTTGTGTGGGCTATGGATATTTGCTTTAATTTAGAGGAATATAGGATAAAAAGACAACTCTTAATCTCAGATAATATTGCATTAGCATGGATTTTGGAATATTGATAAAAATTCAAATTTTTTCACGCTGTATATACGTTTCTACTCTTGTTTGTGGTATTGTGCTTATGCAGTTAATTTAAAAATGCAATATATAAATAATATATAAATAAAAAATGAAGTTAGTAGTAAATCTATAATTTGTAGTCACATTAGATATGTTTTCTAGGTTAAATGTGTATATTTTAGATAGATAAATGGTCTTCAAACACATCTAAGGTGGAGGAAGAAGAAAGAAGGAGCAAAACAACAAGGAGAGGGGGATGCTAGGGGCCAGCCACCTATCTTCATAGCCAGTCATGGAGTAAGAGTGAAAGTAAGATTTACAGAAATAAGAGAAAGGTAAAAGCCCAGAGGCAAATGGTAGACAGGATTATAAAAGTTACAAAAAGCTGGCTAGCAATAAGCCAAGCTAAGGCTGAATATTTATAATCAAGAATAAGCCTCCATGTGTACATTTATTTGGGAACTGGGTGGTGCCCCCCCCCCCAAAAAAAGAGTAAAGAGGCAAAAGAGTAAAACAACCAACAACATGTATAGCCTTTGGGTCTGGTTAGCTTCAGTATGTGACTTTTTTTATTTCTATGTTCTTTAATAACAATTTTAAAAGCTTACAAAAGGAAAAATAAAATAACAAAAAGACAAGAAAAACAAAACAATGACAACAAAAGCAGAGGAAAAACACAGGAAACACACATACATACACAAAACAAAATCCACAAAACACAAAATCAGGAACCCTAATGTATGAGAAAAGGACAAAACAAAAAAAATGCCCTAAAGAAACAATATATAAAAATACTATTGAGTTTGTTTTGTATTGACCATCAAGTTCTGGGAATGTGGCCTATCCTTAAGTGTAGTTGATGTACCCAAAGAGACCCCACTGGAGAAAACTAATTTTCCCTTTGCAAACTGGTATCAATTGCAGATAGCTTCTCAATCAGGGGTGGGCACCAATGTCCACTTCCACCGAGAAGTACTGGGACTCTGTTTGCCTTGAATCTGTGTAGGCCCTTGGCAAATGGTCACAATCTCTGTGAGTTTATAAGTGCATCATTCCTGTTGTGTCTAGAAGACTGTTTCCTTGGAATCACCCATCCTCTCTGGCTCATACAATCTTTCTGCCTCCTCTTCCACATAGCTCCTTAAGTCTTGAATGGAGGGGTTTAATGAAGATATCCCTTTTAGGATTTGCTGTTCAAAAATCTCTGTCTCAGCACATGCAAGAGGAGCTTCTCTTATGATGGATGAGTGAATCACTCCTCTTTGGCTATAGAAAAATGTCATTGGAAGTCATTTTATTACGATGTTCCACTAATATAACAATAGTATTTGGTTTTCCCCTAGGCCCATAGCTTATACCAATCTCAGCTTCTTGTCTACCAGAGCAATATCAAACATGGGTCTTGTCTCATAGAGTATGCCTTAAATGCAACCAGATAGTGGCTGGTTACTCCAACAACATTTGCACCAGCTTATCTTCCAGGCAGGTCACTGTTGTACATTTCAGCATTTGTAGTTGGGTTGATGGATACCTTTCTCCTTCAGTAGCATATAGAGTACCTTCTAGAAGCATGAACACTAGTCAGTAGGTTTGGCTAGGCTGGTACTAGCTCTACTCTCCTTGTTAAGGAGATATGTAAATGTTGTCTTTAGCAATCAGGTCTTGTAATTAGTTTGTAGGCAGCAAACAATATCCTTTGTTGTAGCCTGAGATGTTTAGGGTTTTCCATGAGATCCTTGTCACCAATGACTCAACTAGATTCAGTCCATTCCTGGTATTGGAAGTTTTACTTGGTGTCAAAGGTTATCTAGTTGATGCATTCTCTCCTCTGTTACTTGTTCACTCCATTTAAATTTTTTATATATGTATATATTTTAAGAAACTTCTACAAACACAGGTATCCATGTGATACCTCAAATGGAACTAACACACTTAACATTAGTTGCCCACCTCTATATTCCCTCTCATATCTCTTACCTTCATCCTCCTCCCCATTTACTACTCCACCATAGTCTTCCCCACATTTCTCAGTAACTATATACTCTATTTCCCCTTCCTTGGAAGATTTTTCCCTCCCTGATAGTCCTTTTTTTCTTTCTTTTTTTATTATTAAGAAATTTTCTATTTATTTTACATACCAACCACAGATCCCCCTCCTCCCTCTTCCCACCCCTCATCCTTCCCCCCATTCCCACCTCCTCAAAGTCAAGGTCTCCCATGGGTAGTCAGCAGAGCCTGGTACATTCAGTTGAGGCAAGTCCAAGGCCCCTCCCCCCTGCACCAAGACTGTACAAAGTGTCACACCATAGTCACTAGGCTCCAAAAAGTCCACTCATGCACCAGGGAAGGATCCTAATCTCCCTACCTGGGGGCCCCCCAAACAGTTCAAACTAAACAACTGTCTCACATATCCAGAGGACCTAGTCCAGTCCCATAAGAGCTCCACAACTATTGGTCCACAGTTCATGGGTTTCCACTAGTTTGACTGGCTGACTCTACATTTTCCCATCATGATCTCAATGTCCCTTTCTTATGGAATCCCTCCTCTCTCTCATTGATTGGACTCCTGGAGCTTGGCCTGGTGCCTGGTCGTGGATCTCTGCATCTGTTTCCATCAGTAGCTGGATGAAGGCTCTATGATGACAGTTAGGGTATTCACTAATCTGGTTACTGGAGTAGACCAGTTCACGCACCCTCTTGACCATTGCTAGTAGTCTAAGGTGGAGTCATCCTTGTGGATTCCTGGGAACTTCCATAGCACCTTCTTTCTCCCTATTCCCATGATGTCTTCATTTATCATGGTATCTCTTTACTTGTTCTTCCACTCTGTCACTGTTCCAGCTCCAGTCTCCCATTTCCTTATGTTCTCACCTGATAGTCCTTTAATCTATACCTAAAACTTGTGGTTTTAGAAATTATAGCATATATTTCAAATCCATAAAAGTTAACATCCACATATAAGAGAAAACATATAATATTTGTCTTTTAGGGTCTGGGTTACCTCACTCTGGATGATTTTTGGGGTTTGTTCCATCCATTTAGCTGTGAATTTCAAAATTTCATTTTTTTAACAGCTGAGAAATATTCTGATATGTAAATGTACCACATTTTCCTTTGGGTATATGCCCAAGAGTAGGATAGATGGATCTTGAGATAGGTTGATTTCCATCTTTCTGATGAACTACCATACTGGTTTTCATACTGCCTGTATAAGTTTGCCCTCCCCCAACAGTGAATGTTTGTTCCCCTTATTCTATATCCTGTCATCTGTTTTATTCATTTTGGTTATTTTTACTGAGTTAAAAATATAATTTCAAACTAGTTTTGATTTTCATCTCCCTTGTGACTATGAACCTTGAACATTTCTGCATGTATTTCTGAGCCATTTTTTTGTCTCATCTTTTGAAAACACTCAGATTATATACTCTATTGTATTTCTTAATTGGGTTCTTTGTTTTCTTGATTCCCAGTTTTATTTGGGTTTCTTTTTTCTTTAAAAATTTTAGATATAAACCCTTATGAATAATCAGTAAAGATCTTTTCCCATTAAGTAGCCTGTCATTTTGTTTAAATAATGGAATCCTGTGCTACATAGAAGCTTTTCAATTTCAGTAGGTCCCATTTATTAATTGTTGGTTATAGGATCTATCCTATCAGTACTCTGTTCAGAAAGTCTTTTGCTGTGTCAGTGAGTTCAAAACTATTCTCCTACTTTCTCTTTTGAAAGATTCAGTGTATCTGGTCTTACATTGATGTTCTTGATCCATATAGAACTAAGTTTTGGTCAGGGTGATAAATATGGATATATATACATTTTTCCACATGCAACAAAAATCTAGTTTGACCAGCAGATTTTTTGAAGATTGTAGGAGGCATATAGGCCCTGTGCTCGCAGATAAGGGAAACCAGGAATGTTTCCAAGGTTCTCTCTTCAAAGTGAGAGATGTATAACCTGTATTTCATCCAGAAAGTTGGGGAACAGGTATGGTTAATAATCTGGTAACATCTGTGCTATCTGGTATAGCCAGGCCACACTATCTCCTCCAGACATCTTGAGACTGTTTATGTCAGTCAATCTATAGCAGTACTATCCTCCCCAGACCCTTATCATCAGCATTGTTTACCTTGACCCTGTCTCCTGAGCTGATCTATAGTATCTGCCTTTATGAAAGATGTTACTTGTACTTTACAAGACTTTTGATGTAATTATGTTTTAAGCATTGTTGGGCACATGGAATTGAGTTATCACGATAAAACTTTTTTTGCAAATTGTATATGCCTATAATAAACTACCCACTGCCAGACTCTCAAAGTTTAAACCAACATTGGCTACTCAGTTGTGTTGAACCGAATTTCCATCTTGCCTTCTCTAGACTCTACTGGCTATGGTGTTTGGAGAGACACCCCCCCCCCATAGAAGATGTCATTTTTCCAGTGTAGCTGAATGTTTTCCTGTGCCCACCCAGCTTCTGTAGCCTCACAAGCCTGCAGCCGCTCAGACCCAAATGAACACACAGAGGTTTACATTAATTATAACTGCATGGCCATGATTCAAGCCGTTTGCTAGCTAGCTCTTATATCTTAAATTAGCCCATAACTATTAATCTATGTATCACCACATGTTCTGTGGCTTTACCTACATCCCATTACCTGTTTTGGTTTGAAGTCTAATTTGTAAGGCATTAAATGACTACACAAGCTCTATTCTTAGGTCTGCTTGCTTAGAATACTTTTTTGCAACCTCTTATCATGAGATATCTACCCTTCATAGTAAGTTGTTCATTGTATTAAACAGAAATAAGGACCTGTTTTCACATGTACACTGTTATTCTCTATCTTTTTGCTAGTAAATTGCAACAATTCATATTGAAAGATGTAAACAAGAAGTGTTTATTGATTTCTATTATTTTGTTGTGGTGGTATTGATTTTTTCCCCTCTTTTGATTTACTGGTCTACCATTATTGATTCCTGTATTTTCTTCTGTATGGTTAATCACTTCAGAATGAAGTTTTCCTTCTAGTGTGATCTGTAGAGCTTGCTTTATAGATACTTCTTAAATTTGATTTTATTGTGGAATGTTCCCTTCACTCTTCTGTCTATTGTTGGTGATAGGTTTGCTGGATATAGTATTATGTTAGGACATGTGTGTTCTCTCAGAGTTTATAGAACATACATCCATGCCCTTGTATCTAAAAGAGTCTCCATTGAAAAATAAGGTGTTATTCTTTTAGGCCTGTCTTTATATATTACTTCATATTTTTCCCTTACAACTTTAGTTATTCTTTCTTTGTTCTATATTAGTGTTTTGATTACTATGTGTTATGCTAGGTGGTTTTATGTTAATTTGCTATAAGCTAATGTCATCTGAGACAAAGGAAGCTCAATGAAGAAAATGCCTCCATAAGATTAGGTTGTAGGGAAGCCTATAAGGCATTTTCTTAAATAGTGTTTGGGGAGGTCCCAACCCATAATGGGTAGTGCCATCTCTGGGCTGGTGGCCCTGGGTTCTATAAAAAATCAGGCTGAGAAACCTACAAGAAACAAGCCAGTAAACAACACTACTTTATGGCCTCTGCATCAGCCCCTGCCTCCACAGTCCAGACCTGCTTAATTTCCTGTACTGACTTCTTTTAATGATGAACTATGATGTGGAAGCATAAACTGAAAAAACCTTTTCCTCCCAAAGTTTCTTTGGTCACTGTCTTAGTTAGGGTTTCTATTGCTGTAAAAAGACACCATGATTAGAGCAACTCTTATAATGGAAAACATTTAATTGGAGTGGCTTGCTTACAGTTTCAGAGGTTCAGTCCATTGTCATCATGGCAGGGAACATTGTGAGGAGCATGGAGTTATGCAGGCAGACATGGTGTTGGAGTAGTAGCTGAGAGTCCTACATCTTATAGGCAACAGGAAGTCAACTGAGACACCGGGTGTTATCCTAAGCATAGGAAACCTCAAAGCCCATTCTCACAGAGACACCCTTCATCCAACAAGGTCATACCTACTCCAACAAAGCCACACCCTCTAATACTGCCAATCCCTGGAGAATAACAGGGTATAAAAAATATGAAGGGGAAAATAAGAAAAATAAGAGGGCTTTACCTGGGAAAGGAGAAGAAAGACAGGGAGAAGGATGCTGTGGGATGTCTTTCTATACGCTGTGAATATATGCTGTTCTCATTGGTTAATAAAGGAGTTACTCTAGCCTGTGGCAAGTCAGGTTATAGCCAGGCAGGAAATCCAGGAGAGAGACAGGAAGAAGAAAGGCAGAGATGAAGAGATCCTAGCCTGTCGCCCAAGGAACAACATGCCAGCAGACTGGTAAACCATGGAATACATGACAAAACATAGATTAATAGAAATCAGTTAATTTAAGATATAAGAGCTAGCTAGCAAGAGGCCTGCCATACACCATATAGTTTATAAATAATATTAAGCCTCTGAGTGATTATTTTATAAGTGACTGTGGGACTGCAGGGCTGGCGGGGGGGGGGGGGACCTGAGAAACCTTCCAATTATGGAGGGAGAAAGGAAGAATAAGTAAAATTAAGAATCTTTTAAAAAGCCATAGTGAAATGTATTATTTTATTTTACTTAAAATATATTGCAGTATATTTATTTATATATTAATAAAGTTACACCACCTAGAGTGATAATATCTGCTAACCAAGAGCCATATGCTAAAAACAAAAAACAAAACAAGCAAACAACAACAACAAAAAAACATTACCAGACATGAGATACATCTTTGGAATTGTTGGCCAAGGGAAGCCAAGAGAATTCCAAAACTACATATACTATTGCTATTCATTGTCTCCCTGAAATTGAAGTATCTACTGTTGAAGACACCACAAACTTTTGGACAGGACTAGATCTGGAACTGATATAAAGACTCCATCCTTGAAGACTAGCTCTCATGGAACTAGAAGGTGATATGTAATCTGCCAAGGAAGGAGAGCAATCAATAGTCTTACCCAGCTGCAATGCCTATGAATCACAGCAATGACCATCATGGCAAGATACTCTAAAGATGGCAAGATACTCTAAAGATAGTTGCACTCACATCTTGGCAATAACCAGCCACTGTCTAATTTGACTTAAGGCCTTCTCACCCAGAAAGTAATCATTCCTGTTACTGGAAACCTAGCTAACTGCCCATAGCTAATGAAGTGAAGGATCTTAGAGGAGAGCTAGTATGCCATTTTCCTAAAGCAGTATAATTTATAACTGCATTCTAACCACTTATTCTTAATCTCACAGATAAATATCATCCTGTCATCAAAAAATTCTTTTTGTAGAAAATAAAGACCAAATACAACAGGTCAAAATACAGATAACTGACTATAGGGTGTCCAGCCACAATTGATACAACACAATACAATCCCTAACATCTAATGCTCAGGGAACACACTAGAAGAGAAACTGAAAATATTTTAAGAGCCAGAGGACAAGAAAATCTCTTCTGAGGCTCTTTTTTCTAAATATGATAGAGAAGCTAAACCTGTGACACTTCAACAATATGGCTGCTCAAGCAAGACCTGAAAAATGACAATACCAGTTAACATAACAATGTGGGTGGGTCAAATCTCATAGGACCCCACCCCTAGATAAGAGGGATAGGCAATTAACAACTGTTGAGAGAGGGAGAATTAGTCTTCCCCAGAGATAAGCCAACCAACTTGTTATCCAATGCCAAGTAGTCAACCCTAAAACATATATACAAGTAACAGTGGGTTCAGAAATAAAAAAAAACATAAAATACAAAATAATATGTATATATGATAAAGAAAATGGGCTATATGAATTTGGGAGAGAGTTTAGGACATAGGAGGGAATGGAGTGATAAACAGGATGGGGAAATGATGTATATTATAAATTATTAAAAATAAAATAAGTTAATAAAAATAAAACAAAGACATTTTAGTATCAATTTGATTACTCTACTGTATTCAGATATAGATGACTGAGATTTGATTGTTTTGGTATTTGCCCAGTTTTCAGCTTCCCACCTTTGTATTTCTGGTTCCCCCACAAAACCACATACACCAATACTTTTGCTGATTTTACAAAAGGAGCCTCCAATTCCAATTAAAGAATAAAGTTGGCTTTTTGTAGAGTATTAACCATTCTATCTTGATTTTTTTGTATGTTATCAGTTCCTGCATTTGTTTTTTTAAATGTAGATGACTTAGGACAAAAATCATCTAGTCCATCTTATTTTTGCCTCTCGATTTATATATATATATTTGTTTTTTTGGGACAAGTTTTCTCTGTGTAAAAGCCTTGGCTATCCTGGAACTCACTCTGTAGACCAGGCTGGCCTCAAACTCACAGAGATCTGCCTGCCTCTGCCTCATAAGTGCTGGGATTAAAGGTGTATGTGCCACCACCTCATGGCATATTATATTTTTGTAAACCCAATTGGTCATTAATATTTGAGGGTTATTTTTAATATTTATTTCAAGGTATGGAAGATAAATCTCAGTGGTAGAGCAGTTGGTAGTGGTAGCAGACCTTAGACCAATCTCAAACTCTACAAAACACACAAACAAATCATGTCCATTTGTCTTAAATTGTGAAGATGTATTGACATATGTCCTGCTTTTGTAGAACATAAATAGTTAATAATGGTAGTAAACCATGTGGCTGGACAGCCTAAACCACTTATAAGATGACTTTTTTTCAAAAAAGAAACTTGTCTATCCCTGCCTTAAAAAAAGGCATAATACTATAAACTATATTTATTGTGTTAGTTAGACTTTACAGCACTGTGAACTATAATTGGCATTAACAGTTTTAATGGAGGAAGGAATTATTTTGAGTAACAGTTTCTAAGGTTCCATGGTCTGTCTCCATTACATAAAATCCTTGCCAAGGTATCATGGCGAAAGATTATACCATTTATGTCATGGGGGCTGTGATGGTTATTTTTTTTTTTTTGTTAAATGGACATGAGCTAGAGTTATCTTGAAAAAAAAATCCTTAACTGAGAAAAAATTTCAATTAGATTGCCTGTAAGTGAGTCCATAGGGCATATTCTTAATTAGTAATTAATGTAGGATCAGCTCATGTGAATGATGCCACCTTTGGGTAAGTAGTGCTGGGTTTTGTAAGAAAGTAGGCTGAGCAAGCCATGAAAAGCAAGCCAGTAGCAGCACTCCTACATGTCTGTTGCTTTAGTTACTGCCTTATATTTCCTGTGCTCCTTGAGTGCTTGCCCTGACTTCCCACAGTGACTGGCTAGAAGTATAAGATGAAATAAACTCTTTCCTATCCAAATTACTCTTGGTCAGAGTGTTCTGTCACTGCAATAGAAATCTAACTAGGACACCAGCCAAGATGAAAGGAGGAGACATATTTGTTATATCTATTTTATCTAAGGTATAATTTAGCGTTGAAGTCTTTGGTGATATTTACTTTGGAAGACCTATCTAAATATGAGCGTATGTACTAAAGTCTCCCACTGTTATACTGTACCTATATGAAAATTTAGGTCTTTTAGTGTTTGCCCTGCCAAATTGGAAGCCCAAATTTTGGTGTATAAATAATTGCAATTATTACATCTTCCTTTGTAAATATGTGTGTGTGTGTGTGTGTGTGTGTGTGTGTGTGTGTGTGTGTGTGTGTGTTTGCCTCAATGTTTATCTGTGTACCACATGTGTGCCTGATGCTTACAGAGCCCAGAAAAGGGTGATGAATCCTCTGTGACTGGAGTTTTTAATTGTTATCAGCTGACACATGGTGTTGAGAACAAAATCCGTGTTCTGTAAGAGCAACAAGTTCTCTTAACCTCTGAGCCATCTCTCTAGCCCAATTTATTACATCTTTTCAATGATTTTTTTCCCTTGTCAATATTCATTCACTGTTTCTCTTTATCCCCCATGACTAACTTTTGTTTGGATTCTCCTTTTTCAGATTAAAGAATATTTCACCAGGTTGGTTACAACTTCTGTGTACATGGTAGGTTGATTTCTATCTCTTGATACTGTTATTGTATGGTTTTACAAAATAAGTGAGTTTCTTGGAGAGAATAGGTAGTCAGATTTTGTATTTTAATCTCATCAACTAGTCTGGATCTTTGTGTTGATGAACTGATTTGTATATGGTAGTGGGTGAGGCTGCTATCTCTTGATTTTGATAGTTGATATTCCAGTTGATTGAATTGCTAGTATTTTTATTCCTACTATGATCATAATACTAGGCTCAGCTTTTTTTCTGTGCTGAACATCATTGATGCCTTCCTGGCTCTCTTTGTTCATCTCTTCCTCTCATCCAGTGCATTGTTTCCCAAGTGCTTGAAATAATAAAACTACCACAGAAAAACATAGGGAAATACTTAAGATACAAGTACAGGCAAGAACTTTCTGAATAGGAGTCCATCACAGAAAATAGGTTCCAGAATTGGCAGATGGGATTATATGCAATTAAAAACCTTCAGCACAGCAAAACAAACTGTATGCATAATGAATAGGCAACCTGTGGAATTGGATAAAGAGTTTGACAGTCATATTTCAGACAGGCATTAATTTGTAAAATATATAATGAATTTAAAAATAAAATGCCAGAAAAACAAAATTGTCAAAAATTAAGGAAATGAAATGGAGAAATAAATACAGATAATTTGTATTTATCTCAAAGGAACAAATAAAAAATGGCCAGTATCTTGAAAAATTCCAACCATCCTTATCCATCAAATAAATACAAATTAAAGGAACTTTGAAATTCTGTCTTATACATCAGAGTGACTATCATTGAGGAAAAGAAAAATGCTGGAGAAGATGTGGAAAAATAGAAACATTTAAAGAGTATCATGGAAATCTGAACTAGTATGCAGCCACTAAGAAAATTAGTATGGAATTAAAAAAAAAATAGAACTACTATGTGACCGATTACACTACTTCTAGATATTTACTCAAAGGTTTCCAACTCAACATGTCACAGAGATACTTGAACACCCATGTTATTGCTATTTCATCTACAGTAGAATGGAAATTAATCAGACTAGATTCCCATTAATAAATAAATAAGCAAACAGCCCCAGTGACATATTTTTTCTAACCAATCCCCTACTTCCCAAGTCCTCCCTACCTCCCAACAATGCCAATAATTTTTGAGTTCTTGAATGGATGAAGACCTAACTCTTATGACCTAGTTTCTAGGAGTTGGTAGGTAAGGAGAAATGAAATACCAAGATTTCCTACAGCCATGTCTTTCAAACCACCATTAGAAACACAACTGTTCACGTCATCTTCATCTGAGACAAATGGCATGAATGATAGAGAGTAATACTCTAGCAAATAGATAATTAAATAATTTAAATTCATCAGATTCCAATTGCTGTAATAGAGAATTTCCAGGAAGTTTGTTATGACTCATTTCCAAGCACTGGTTTTCTATTGCTGAAAAAAAAAAAAAAAAAAAAAAAAGAACCAGCACTGAGCTTTCATGAAGTGATGAAGTGCAAAGATCCACAAGCTGCTTGCATCAAATGGCAAGGCTAAAGAAGACCCAATAGCAAGGGTTTGAAATGAGCCAGGAACAGTGGGAGCCTGTTGACAGTGACTGTACTAGTTCTTCTTCCCTCGTTTGAAACTACAAATCTAAAAGGTAAATTCATAGCAACAAATGCCAGTCATTATCCACTCCTGGTAACACAGCAACAAATAAACTAACAACAAGGAATAGTTAGTTGATTCTCCTTTCCTTAGAGACATGCTGATTTCCAGGTTACATGCACCAACTTTCAGTTGCCTAAAAACTTAAACAAAATAATACTAAGGATAAATAATGGTGAAACATTGTTTTGTACCACAGCTAATATCATCCTGATTATAATCAAATATTGACCCAAATATTCCTTGAGAACATCTTTGAGAACAGCTGAGTCTTTCTAGGGAGAAGAGGGCCCTGGACACTGTTTGCCATGAAAGCGAACCTGAACCAGTGACTTCTGGGTTCATGTCTCATAAATTTAAAAAAATGAAATTAAGCCGGGCGGCGGCGGTGGTGGCGCACGCCTTTAATCCCAGCACTCGGGAGGCAGAGGCCAGTGGATCTCTGTGAGTTCGAGGCCAGCCTGGGCTACCAAGTGAGTTCCAGGAAAGGCGCAAAGCTACACAGAGAAACCCTGTCTCGAAAAACCAAAAAAAAAAAAAAAAAAAAAAAAAAAAAAAAAAAAAAAAAATGAAATTAGCAAACCACAGAGGGTCAAGTTTTAGAGAGAAGATTATTATAGATTCATAGGTAGGTGTTGCGGTAGCACCCACGATACCACTATCCATTCACCATTCACCATGTCCGAGCCAAGGGTTGTGGATTAAAAAATAGAGACAAAAGACAGCAGATCATTTGCCCCAGCAGAATGCTGAATGCCGTTTATTGAAAGAGGGAAGAAACCTTAAATACAGGCTTACAGCACAATGGAGGAACCCCAGAGAGCAGAAGTTCACTACCAAATGTTCTACATTCTTGCATCTAAGCTGTTTACACCAAATGCAGGATACAGGAACAAAGAACCTATGGTGAGCATTAGGTGAGAAGGAAACCGGCAGGGAATCTGCATAGGGAGGACATCTGGTCAAGGTCGGCAAGTAAGGCAGCAGCTACTCAAAATGGGGGGCCAGGGCCCTACAGCTAGGAGTTTAATGGGGGGTGGGCAGAAAGAAAGTTTCTGTCTAGTAGAAAGGGTCCCAAAAAATAGGCTACCATTAATCTGCCAATCTGTGGTCTTTCTAAAGGACTTACTTCAGAAAGCAGAGGTAAGGGGTGGAGAAGGAGAATGAGCCTGTCTGTCCAAAAGCCCAGGCAGGTGTCCATGTGCCACCTGTGAGATTCAGTCACAACCTTTAGGCAAGAGTGCTCATTCAGGAGACCACAATTAAATAAGAACCAGACCTCTCTTCTGGCTTTCCTGGCCTCCAGCAAGGACATCCTCAGAACTATGCATTAGGGTGCCTACCCGACCTGACCAGATTCCATCTCTGTTCTCATAACTGGGAAGAACACAATTTTAGACTTCAATAACAATTTCAAGGAATAAAAACCCAGGGCTGCTGTTTCTTTCTCTCTTCCTTTTGTGTCCACCTTGTCTCCACTGTGTGTCATTTTATTCTTTTTTTAATTAAGAAAATTTTTTTATTCATTTTACAGACCAATCAAAGATCCCCCTCTTCCCTCCTCCCAACCCCCCCCAGCATCCCCATCCCAACTCACCCCCAATTCCCTCCTATAAGAAGGTAAGGCCTCCCATAGGGAGGCACATTCAATAGAGGCAAGTCCAAGCCCCTCCCACTGCCTCAAGGCTGCAAAAGGTATCCCATCAAAGGTAATGGCCTCCACAAAGCCTGCTCATGCACCAGGGATGGATCCTGATCCTACTGCCAGGGGGCCCCTTAAGCAGATCAAGCTACACAACTGTCTCGCTATGCAGAGAGCCTAGTCCAGTCCCATGCAGGCTCCACAGCTGTTGATCTAAATTTTATGAGTTCCCTCTAGTTTGGTTTGGTTGTCTTACTATAGTTTAGAACATAACTTTTTCCTCTTCCATCTCCATCCTCTCAACAGCCCCCTTCCTTACCTATCCTTCCCATTTCTCTAACTCTAATAAAATTGCTCTCAAGTATTTTTCCATGTCCAATTTAAATTATTTTAACAGCAGGGCCACAATTCCACAATCAAAGATGACATTAAGTCTGCAACAAGCACTTCTGAAGGCTAACATGTAACATGTAATCAGCTTTTGGAGATAGTACCTCACACATGAGCTATAATGCTGGTATGATATTCATAACAGTGATCTTTGAATATAAGACTAGCTGAATAATTTCACAAGACATAATTTGATAGTATGTGGCAGCATAACTCAGAGACAGCCAATTGCCAATGAACTGTCAAAGTAAAAACCAATTACAGGAGTTTTGTGAATGTTTTCTTTAGAAATTGTTCATAGTTTGGCCATGGGTGAACAACTTATGAATATACTTTGAAACTTAACAGAAACTTACATACTGGGGGAATTTCATAATTTCATGGCAATTCATAATTGACATGCAAAAGTAATCACTAGAGGCCATCACAGAAGCAAGGTAGTAATGTTGTCCCACTAGTACCTTAGTAATTATTATACTTTGTACACATGTGTATGTTACCAAAAAGTTTTGCAACTAGAATCTTTGCAGAGTTCCAAATCCCAGACCTGTAGTTTAAGATCGAGATGAAATGTTGATGACCCTTAGTAATGTGCTGTGTGGGTTACTAGTAGGAAACTTTAGTCTTATTGTTACTGTTATTTGTGTGTGTGTGTGTGTGTGTATTTGTATGGATGTTTGTGTGTCACTATTTACATGTGGACATCAGAGATTAGTTTTTGAGAGTCAGATCTCTCCTGACAACTTGCTAAATGAATCCATACCATTAGATCTGCCCTCTAAGCCATCTTGACAGACACTTGAAGTCTTTAGGATTGTGAATCACTTACCTCTGTTAATTCTATAATTGTCAAAGGTCCATCACTAGTGATATTTCAGTAAAATCATTTTTAATACAATTACTTTTCATAGATACCATAGATCTCCACACTGTAGTGAACATTCACTCCATAGGAAAGAAGTTACTCCAGACTCTTCTGTGAATCACACATCCTCCTTTTCATTAATTCAATGCTTAAAAAACTGTAGAAAAGAGTTTGAGGCTAATAAAATAAAAGCAACGCCACCTGTATAATTTCTTTTATACAATATTTGGTAATGTGAAACACAGAGAAGGTAAAATATCTACACACCCAGAATACAAGAGCTGTAAGGGTATAATTTGGTTCCAGTACTTTCCAGATGAAGCATGCACAGCCAAAGAAAGGTTAAGGAACTCCTTAGAACTGCCCTCGTTTCTGACTTCTGCCACCAGTTCCCAGTCTTCCCTAAGGCACAGATTCCTCAGTACAAGAGCAACATTAGCTCTGAATTCCATCCTGGGAATCCTTACCATTCCTCTCACCACATCCACTATTGTCTTCTTTTTCTCACCTAATTAAACTCAAACTGTTCCAAATTCCAAAGAACCTAAGTCATTAAGAAACTCATTTACAATCTTTTCCTTTGGACTTAAACAATGTGGGTTTCCTGTTTTATCTGCCAAGTAAAAGTTTATGCATTCTTCAGTTAATCTTCTTTCTGCTCTCTTCCTAAACAATTGCTTTTAAATGGCTTTTTTTTTTCTTCTTCTTTTGGATTCAGGACTTCTGTGGAATGGAATAAATCCTTTGCTGACTACCTCATGGCCAAAGGAACATTCTCCAATGAAAGCTAGTTGGAAGGAACTGTATGCATGCCACCAGTGCCTTCAAATGAGTGATTGAGATGAGAGGACCCAAAGGGGGAATATAGAATGAGAAACTAGATTACAGTGTGAATTTCATTATTATGCTATAAAATATTGTGGTTCAGTGGGCTGAGAATATCACATATATTTATTTTCTTAAATGGCAAATGAATTCAAAGCATGTGCTTAACCTAACTTCTATTTTAAAGATTTAATTTCAGAGTCTTCTATATATACATGGCTGCTATTTATGAACTGCTCTGGATTGAACATATAAAATTGTAGGCCATTTGTAAGAGGCAGTGTGAACAATCAGCCTTACAGAGAAGAAATTCTAAAGCTAAGCCATGCTTTCCAGCAGTTGACTTTATGAACCTTAGCAGGTCACTTATTTTGGAGATTCCGTGTTTAAAATGAGGCACTAAGCAAAAATGCATTACACCTACAATTGAATGAGAATATGTAAAGTATCCATAAGTCTTTACTATGAAAAATATTTAAATGAACAATAATGAAACCACACCACACCCACTACTCATAATCTCAGAATTCTGAAGGACCTCAATAAATTTGTTTCAGGTAGTGCAAATCAATTTATAACCTGGGGTAACCAATCCTGTACCAAACCTTATAAACAGTAAATAAAATCACTGTTTCTTAGCTTACATTTCAGAAATTGGAAGCCTATTTTAATAACATGATCACCAGACTTCCTAAAATAATATAAAAATATTAACTAACCTGATAACTGTGTGTCTGGATCTCACAGTTCTCCATTTGATGTAGACACAGGAAGTATAGCTGACAGAGAACTAGTGACTAGTTAAACCAGTACATTACACAGCAGTCACCTTATAAAGATCTGTGGCTGTGATGGTAATGCCGTCGACAAGGAATTTTTGCTAGAATGATTGAGATTAATCCTCAGCTATCGAACTTTCCTCTTACCTTTTGACTGTTAGATGTCCATACATTCCAGAGCTTCTTTGGATATTGTAATAGTTCCTCATTAGCCACAGAGACATTCTAAGCACTTCAGTGATGCTTCAATTCTCACTTTTGAAACTAACTAAGCTATCATCATGCACTATGGCCACACTATTTGCAGTTTAAATAAAGTCAGTGTGAATTTTCTTCCTCTGTTTTACAGTATCATGGGTAGTTTTGGTCAAATCATAAAGCTTAGCAATATCAGTATGTAGTTTTATTTTAAAATAAGTTATCAACTTTCACTTTTTCACTTAGCAGGAAGAGCAAAGCTTCTCTTTTGGCATTTTTCAATTTCCAGCAATGTTACCCTTTTACTTTAGGGCATTAATAAATAAAATAAGGATTGCTTGAATATAAGCACTGTGATACCATGAAATCTGCTCTGATAAGATGTATGGCTTCCAGCAAGGGCAGACTGAACAAAAGGTTAACTCATATCCATAGTGGGACAAAGTAGAATGTAGTGAGATTTCTACACATACTACACAGAATGGCTGGTAATTTAAGAATTTGTGAATTATTTCTCAAAATTTTCCATTTAATGTTTTCAGACCATGGTTGACTACAGATAGTTGAAATCACAGACACACTGAATGGGAGGGGATTACTTTATTGAAGAATCAGGCTATGGGAAACTTTGCCATTTGCTCAAAAAGGAAAAAAAGAACACTGAAAATTTGTCAGCCAATAATGAGAAATATTTTACTTCTCAACCAACAGCAGGAAAATTATAAGCACTGTAAGAAAGGTATGAAAGAGGCTGTGAATGACTTAAGAGAAAGAAAGTCACAAAGGAGGTCACATTTGAATTGAACATTAAAGAAGCCAAGTGTTATCTATAATCAGAAAGGCACTTGCAAAGTGAAATGGAAGCATGAGCAAATTAAGACATCTCTTGAGAAATGGGCTACATTCACACCATAGGAAACTTGAATCCTTTTTGTGGCAGCTGTGGCAAATAGGCTGAAGAGAATGGGGCTTGAGTTTCATCTGTCAGAAGGGAAAAATCACAAAATCTAACATGTAGTTTGGGAAAGTATTTGGAAGGACCTGGGGGAAAACAGATTGCAGAAACGCAGCCCATACTGCTGAATGGCCTGAGATTCAATCAATTGTTGATGGAAAATAGTCATTTAAAACTTATAGCTATATTGAGCATGTACAAAATTCCCCTTGTCTTTGCTCTTCAAAACACAGTGCAGTAAGCATTTGCATAGATTAATATTGTATAAGCACTCTAAATAATTGAATTGAGTTAAGCATATTGGAAGCTGTGTCTAGTTTATACACAAATACTATGCTGCACTATATGAGACTTGAATATCTTGAACATTGTGGTCTTTGGTATTCAATTAGAGGTGCTGAAACTAATTTCTTGAAGATACTGAGGGAGGACTATATTTAATTTTATATTGCATTTATAAAATCAAAATCAATAGATTCTTTTCCTGCTGTAAGATGACTATGAAAGTAAATCCTTTTCATCCACTTTAACTGAATGTGAATCCTAAGACACAGAACAAGTGGAAGGCCACTTGTAACTATAGATATTGCCTCATTGAAAGGGACGGCCTGAGGGTCAGAGACACCTGTGCTGGCCATAGGTCCAATCTGTTGTATTTTTAAAATGGCAGGCAGGAGTCACACCATATAACAGGGCTCACATGCGAGGTTTATTGGGGTAGGGGAGAGAAGGGGCAGAAAAGGGGGCAGAGACTGATCCCTGGGGATGAGAGGGAAGGAAAAGAAAGAGAAACAGATAGGAGGTTGGCAAGGCCCAACTTTTATAAGGAAACTGTAGCGAATGTGCAGAGGGGTGCTCTTAGTGGCTGCAGCTGAAGACATATCCTGTCAGGACTCTAAGGGCAGGCCAGAACAGATGCCTAAATGCTAACACAATCCATGAAAGAAGTGTCAGAGGAGCACAACATTGGGCATTGAAATTGAGATTTTGAAATAACAGAAAATAAGTATGAACCAACTAGCTAAGAAAGAAAGGTTTTCCTCCTTTATGTACACTGAGCATGCTACGGCACATAACTCCAGCACATATGAAGAAAATTTTAATTACATCTGCTGATTAATGAATAGCAGAAGACTTGAAATTTGACTTAAATGGCATTAAATTAAAATACATAATATAGCCGGGTGGTGGTGGCACACGCCTTTAATCGCATCACTCGGGAGGCAGAGGCAGGTGGATCTCTGTGAGTTTGAGGCCAGCCTGATCTACAGAGTGAGATCCAGGAAAGAAAAGTGCAAAGCTACACAGAGAAACCCTGTCTCGAAAAACCAAAAAATAAATAAATAAATAAAATAAAAAAATACATAATATTCTTTAAGTCTATTGTTATAATGTTTGTGTTTTACTGTAAAAAGAAAATTAACTACGTTTAAATGTTTATTTTCTTGTTTCTGTAATATAGCATTCCAATCATAGAAATGGTTTCTTTTTTGAGGACATATACCTTATTATGTTGAAATATAGAAAAAAATTATTATTATTTTCACAATTTCCCAGCTAATTATCATTTAATCATAGTTTTATTGTATGAATATGGTAAGAATACTTAATATTTACTCTCATTAAATTTCAAGTAAATATAATTATTAAAGATTATAGTGTCCACTGGATCTTCAGAAATTTTCATCTAAATATTTTAACTACACAGTTCTATAGTATTCAACATACACATATTTTTGGACAACCATATCTACGACCTTTCTTCAAACCTCTTGCTTTTCAGAAGCTAACAGGAGTTCTACACTCCTGTCTCAGCCCTAGAAAGTACCATTCTGCTTTCCATTTGAAGTTTGCCTCTGTAGCTATCTCAAAAGAATAGGAGTGTATAATATTTATCTTTTCATATTTGGCTTTATTTCACTTAGCATAATATCTTCAGGATTCTCTGATACTGGACCTCCAACCTCTACAAGCCTAACATCATAGAATGCTATGCCACCTTATGACTATAGGAAGGATTTCTCTATGTTGATTTGGTCACCTACATAAAATCTTCAGTGATGTATTTGTTAAATACAAAGTTTTATGATGTTCTTTAACTTAAAAAGTTCATCTAGCCGGGCGGTGGTGGCGCACGCCTTTAATCCCAGCACTCGGGAGGCAGAGCCAGGCAGATCTCTGTGAGTTCGAGGCCAGCCTGGGCTACCAAGTGAGTCCCAGGAAAGGCGCAAAGCTACACAGAGAAACCCTGTCTCGAAAAACAAAAACAAAAACAAAAAAAAAAAAAAAAAAAAAGTTCATCTAATCTCATTTATGGCTAAACAAGGCTACTTGAATCCATGTGACCAGGCCATAGCCAATCACATTGTACTCAAACTATTTTATTGTTTTTTAATTGTATTAAAATTGTTATTTCATGTTGGCTATATAGATCATTGGCTAGGTAGAGACATATATAGCCACTTATCCATTGGTGGTCAAATACAGGGTTTCCTCACACACATTTTCACAACTGTATTTAACTCAGCTATGAATGTTGACACACAAAAAAACTGCATTGAGTTCTTACGTTCCATTAATGTATACTTTCCAATTCATTGAAATGGAATTACTAGATAATATGATATATCTTTGTTAAATTTTTTGAAGAGCTGCAATACTATTTCCCATATTTCCCAAGAGGTTAGAATGAAGGGTGGGAATGTCTTGTGGAAAGATGAGATGAGATGAGCTCCACAGTAAGAAGAGTAAGATGGGAGCATTAAAGAAAAGTGATGCTGACACTGCTTGTGAAGGCTACTCTTAGTGGTCAACTTGACTGTATCTGGAATGTACTACAATCCAGAAATGGAGGGCACGCTTGTGATCCAGATTTTGAGGAAGGAAGACAACAGTGTCTACAATCCATATCTTAAGTCTGGAAGATATAGGCTTTGGATCTGGATCTTGAGGTGGGAAGGCACACGTTCTGCTGGAAGCTTACATAAGGACAATGGAAAAGGGAAGGGATTGTTTATTCTTCACTTGCTTGCCCTCACCTTGTCAACACATTCATTCCTGCACTGACATTGGAATCTACTTCTTCCAGATTCCAGCATATACAGAAGACCAGCTGAGACACCCAGCCTTGTGGGACTGAGCAAGTACTAGATTCTTGTACTTTGCCTTCACAGCTAGACATTGTTGGACTGCAGCCTGTAAGTCCATTGCAATAAATTCCCCTTTTTTGTTTATATATAGAGATATTCATTATATAAGTTCTGTGACTCTAGAGGACACCGACAAATATTTTGGTATCAGAGTGGTTCTAGAAAAACAGAAATGTAAGGATGAATCTTTCCAAAATGCCAAAATGCTGTTCTTTGCCTCTCTCTTTGGTTTGCTGTTATTTTTAAATGTACTTAGCCTTTTCCAGAAGATAGAATTTTCCCAGAAAGTTCCCTCACTCAAAGCCCTCTTTGTCTTTGAGACCCCTTATAGCACCAAGCTCTGTTCAAATGCAAGCAGCTTTCAATTAAGTCTCACAAGACTTCATGATAAGGATACAAAGCAATTATATGCTATTCAGGATGATGTTACTGAGTAAATAAGTAGTCTCTTTGATTATCTTAAGTGCTGGACAGCACATATCATATAATAGATAATTTCTCTCTCTCTCTCTCTCTATATATATATATATATTTTTTTTTCTTTTTTTTGTTTTTGTTTTTTTGTTTTGTTTTGTTTTTCGAGACAGGGTTTCTCTGTGTAGCTTTGCGCCTTTCCTGGAACTCACTTGGTAGCCCAGGCTGGCCTCGAACTCACAGAGATCCGCCTGGCTCGACCTCCCGAGTTCTGGGATTAAAGGCATGCGCCACCACCGCCCAGCTTATATATTTTCAAGACAGGGTTTCTTTGTGTAGTTTTGGTGCCTGTCCTGGATCTCGCTCAGTATACCAGGCTGGCCTTGAATTCACAGAGATCTGCCTGGCTCTGCCTCCTGAGTGCTGGGATTAAAGCATGCATCACTGCCACCTGGTGCTTTCTATATGTTTTTTAATTTAAAGATGCTTTAAATAATAATAATGATAATAATAATAATAATAATAATAATAATAATAAATAATATTTACTTTAATTCTTAGAGGAATTCACATAAGGCATTTTAATTACACTCACCTCCTATCCCCATCTCCTCCTCCGTTTACCCCCAAATCCCTACCAACCCATTCGTGTCCTTATATTTGCTTTATCCATCAATTTGTACTTCCCAAATGCTGTTAGTTGTGGGCTCTACCCTGAAGGCGGATCTACCAGGGATCACAACCTTAACAAAAACTGACTCTCCCTTTCCAGTTTCTCTCTATTGCCAATCACACACTCCCTCAGTGTGCTCTTGGAACTTGGTGCTAACCTCTACTCTCCATGTTAGGATTTTGTCTGGCCTGAGCCTGTGCAGACATGGTGCACTGACAAAGAGCTTGGAAACAGACTCCCGTTCAAACAGCTTCCAAGAAAACACACTATCTATGAATCTACCTAACCTAGGACATAAGTGAAAGACCACTGCAATGAAAACTTCAGATCTCTGAAGAAAGAGATTAAGAAAATATTAGCAGATAGAAATGCCTCCCATGCTCATGGACTGGCCAAATTAATATCATTAAAGTGACCAGTCTACCGAAAGTAATTACAGATTCTACACAATCCCAATCAAACCCCCAAAACATTCTTTACAAAAATAGAAACATCTTAAAATTCACAAGGAACCACAAAAGACACTGTCTAGGCCAATCAGTCCTGAGAAAAAAAGAACAACACTGGAGGCTTTACTATTCCAGACCTCAAGATACACTAGAGAGCTATAATAATGGAAGCAGTAGGGTACTGGCAAAAAATCAAACAGGTAAACCTAGTGGAACAAAACAGAAGACAGAACCATGAGTTCACTCAATAATACTCATCTCATGCCTGGCCAAGAGGCCAAAAGTTAGCATCTTCACCATATGGTGCTGGGGAAACTGGATACCAGGATGTAGAAGATGGAATCAGAACTACATTCATCCCTCTGCATCAAAATCAACACTGGATGAATCAAAAATTTCAATGTGAAATGGTAAAACTGATGAAAGAAAACCTAGGCAACACCCTACATGATACAGATGTAGGAAAGGACTTTCTAAATGAGACTCCCTTTTCCCAAGAATTAAGGCCAAAAAATGGACAAGTGGGATTTCATAAAATTAAAAACCTTCTGTACAATTAAAGAAATAATCAGTTGAGTGGTTAAGAAGCCCATAGAATAGGAGACAATTTTTGCCAGGTGTATAACTAACTGAGGATTAATATCTAGAATATATAGCAAACTCATAAAACCAAGAGTAAAAAAAAGGTTCAGTGAAAAAAAAAATGGGTGATGGGTATGAATAGAGAGTTCTCCAAATAAGTAATAAAAAGATTAAAATATAGCTCCAAAAGTGTTCTTCACCCTTACCAATTGGGGAAATTCAAATTAAAACAACTTTGAGACTTCATCTAACCCCAGCAGAATGGTTAGGATAAGAAAACAACTGACAACAAATGCTAGAAAGAAGCTGAGAAAAGGGGAACCCTCAGTCACTGTTGAGATTGCGAACTTGTCCAGTGACTAAGGAAATCAGTGTGGAGAATCTTCAAAAACTTAAAAATACCTCTATCATATGATCCAGCTATCCCACTTTTGGCATATGCCTGAAAGAATTTGACATCTTATTCTACAGACATTTACTCAACCATGTTCATTACTGCTCTTCTCACAATAGCTAAGACATGGAAACAACCTAAATGTCCTTTAATAGATGAATGGATAATGAAAATGTGGTACACATACACAGTGAAATATTATTCAGGTATACAGGAAAGCTACTAATTTTTAACATTATTTATTTAATTTTATATCTTTGAGTGTTTTTCCTGTAGGTGTGCATGTGTACCTCATGTATATCTAGTGCCTATAAAGGTTAGAAGGCATCAGATCCCCTAGAACTAGAAGTATGGGTGATTGTGAGCCACAGTGTGGTTACTGGAAGTATTAGAGTAACATGTGCTCTTAACTGCTGGGCCATATGACAGTGGATTTAGGTTTGTCATGTTTAGCCTTTATTTTATTTTTATTGTGTTTTACTATTTTATACTGTTTTATTGTGTTTATTATTTTGAGGTATGGTCCTTCCATCACTAATCCCTCCAGAGTTTTCATCAAGAAGGTGTTTGGAATTTGTCAAAGTCAATTGTCTATATCAATTGAAATGATGATATGCTTTCTCTCCTTAAGTTTACATATGTAATGAGGAATGTTTACTGATTTGTCTATATTTGGTCATCCCTCCATCTTTGAAATGAAGCTCATTAAATCACAATGAATGACCTTTTGAATGTGTTCTTGGACTTGGTTTGCATTTATTTTTGTCTGTGTTCAAATTGGTCTATAACTCACCTTTTTGTTGTGTCTTTATCTGGTTTGGTATTAGAGCAATACTGGGTTTATAAAATGAGATTGGAAATTTTTTTTTCCTTTTTAACTTTCGTGTATTTTGCGAGGTAATGACGTAAGTTCTTTGAAGGTCTAGTAGAATTCTATGTTGAATTCATCTGGTTCTGGTCTTTTATTAGTTTGGTGATCTTTAATTGCTTCTGTATTGTTTCTTATTACCGATCTGTTTAAACTATTTGGTTAATCTTGGTTAAACGTTTGTGTCCCATAGATTTGGATATGTTTTACTTTGATTTTCATTTAATTCCAGAAGATTTTTTTATTATAGTCTCGATTTCTTTGTTAATTCAAGTCTTCAATAGTGCATTGTTTATTCTTCATGGAGTTGTATGTTTTCTGTATTTTTTCTCTTGCTTTTTAGCTTTATTCCGTTAGGGTCAGATCAAATACAGGATTTTATTATATTTCTTGAGACTCTCTGCTTTGTGTCCTATATGTGATGTATTTTAGAGAAGATTCCCTGGGAAGCTAAGAAGAACCTGTATTGTTTAGTGTTTGGGTAGAATGTTGTGTAGATAGTCGATAGGCCAATTGATGTTACTTAAATCCAACATATCTTTATTATACTTTCATCCAGTTGACCTACCTTATCATGAGACTAGGGTATTTGAAATCACCTCTATTACTGTACTGGAGTTAATCTGTGATTTTAAATATAGTAGTATTCACTTTATGAAATTGGTTAAGCCTGTATTTAGTGCTTAAATATTTAGAATTCTAATTTATTACTGATGGATTGTTCCATTGATTGTTATGAAGCAGTGCACTTCATGTCTTCTGACTAGATTTTGGTTTGAAGTCTATTTTGTCAGATTTTAGAATATCTTATTTCCCAGTTCCATTTGCTTGGAATAATTTTTTTTATCCTTAGATAGTGTTTATCTTTGTTCATAAGGTGTGTTTCCTGAAGGCAGTAAAACAGAAGAATTTTGGTTTTTAATCCATATATTAATATTAATATAAGCATTTATATCCAAATAATTCCTATTAGACTTTGTAGCATTTGATATTTTTTTAGTTCTCTTTTGTTTAATGAGTATCTTACCATCATTTGTTATTTGTCCCTGTTGTTTCTTGAGTCTGTTTATCTTTCTCTAAAGAATCAAGTACTTCTTCCAGTGTTCTCTGTAGGGCTGGCCTGGTAGTCATAAATTTCTTTTTTTGTTTTTTGTTTTTTTGTTTTGCTTTTGTTTTTTGAGACAGGGTTTCTCTGTGTAGCTTTGTGCCTTTTCTGGAACTCACTCTGTAGACCAGCCTGGCCTCAAACTCACAGAGATCCTGCCTGCTTCTGCCTCCTGAGTGCTGGGATTAAAGGTGTGCACCACCACCGCCCGGCCGTCATAAATTTCTTTAGCCTGCCTTTATTATGAAAATTTTTTACTTTCTCTTCAACTATAATAGAGGGTTTTGTCACATACGTTGACTGGGTTGGTTATTGTGATTTTTTTAGTTTGAAAGACAACAGTCCAAGCCTTTCTTGCTTTTATAGTTTCAGTTGAAATGTCAGCAGTTATTCTGATGGTTCTGCCTTTCTAGGTGACTTGGCCCAATTCTTCTGTATTTTACAAACTATGGTCTTTGTTCTTTACATCCAATGTTTTCTCTATAGTATGATGTGAGGATTTTATTTTCTGGTCCAATATCTTTGGTCTTCTGTGTGCCTGTTGTTTCAGATTGTCTTATTTACTTTAGATTTTGCAATTTTTCTTCTATGATTTAATTAAAAATGTTTTCTATGTCTTCTGCTCAGGGAAAATGGTGACCTGATAGAACTCTCTATATAATTATGTATATAGAGCACCCATACCACTGCCGGTAACCCTTCATCTATGCTATGTAAGTAAGTCCAATAAACTCATTGGTTCTCTACAGTGAACTTTGTTGAATCCATATCTTGGAAAGGTAGAGGTTCTTTATGTGTGACTCTGGGACATATGGGTATAAGTAAGCATATGGATATAAAAGGAAATAGGTAAGCAGTCATGGTAAAATTAGTGATTAATATGACATTGTTACATAATCAAGAAAGGGACATACATAGTTATGGGAATAATAGAAGAGAATGAAAATTTGAGATGGAGATGTGGGAGGAGAGTTAAAAGTAGGTTGAAAAGATAAGGTAAAGGTATGTATCCATTGTTGTGAATCACTATCTTCTGAGGCATACACCTGTCATCTTTGGGATTTCATTTGTGCCTCCTTGCAAAAAATCATCCCAGCTGGGCATATTTATCCAGCAAATGCATTCTACCTGCTGTAAGTAATTAAGCCCTAATTTCATGTGGCTTTGAGGATGGGCTAGACTTTGTAGGCTCAGGGAACACTTTCAGAGGAGCTAGAGTATAGAGCCTCAAGGAAGACTTGTAGGACAGGGGACTCTATCAATGAAGCTATGGGAAAGATATTGGATATTCCTCTTGAGTAAAAACTTTTCTGTGCATCTCTTTTTTTCATTTGCAGAATCCCCTCAGTTTGTGTTCTCTTTATTGCCTCTATTTTAATTTTAAGTCTTGAACTGTTTCCTTCACCTGTTTGATTGTCTTTCCCTGGCTTTCTTTAAGGGATTTATTGATTTCTTCCATTTTTTTGTTTGTCTTTTCCTCCATTTCTTTAAGGGGATTTTTCATTTCCTCTTTAAGGGCCTCTATCATCTTCACAAAGTTATTTTTAAGTTTGTTTTCTTCTACTTCATCTGCATTAGGAAGTTCAGGTCTTGTTGTTGTAGAACCACTAATTTCTGTTATCATATTACTCTTTATGTTGTTGAATGTATTCTTGCATTGCCATCTAGCCATCTCTTCCTCCAGTTGGTGCAGGTGGAGACTGTGCCTCCAGGATCCCTCTCCCTACAATCAGTACAGGTGGGGCCTGTAGCTTCAGGGGTTGCTGAGGCCTGGAGGTTGGGTGGGGGAATGAGATGCTGCTGTCGGTCTCTGGTGCTCTTCCTCCAGTCGTTGCAAGTGGGGCCTGTGGCTCCAGTGGTCAGTGGTCATTGATGCAGCGGGGGATGGTTTTGGGGGAGGATGCTGTGTCTCTCTCTCTCTCTCAGAGCACTAATGCCACTACCAGTAATCCTTCGTCTAACCTGTGTAAGTAAGCCCAATGAACTGACTGGATTCCCCAGAGCGAACTTCGGTGGAATCAGACCTTGGAGAGATAGAGGTTCTATATGTCTGACTCTGGGAAATAAGGTAAGCAGAAAGCATAGATGGGAAACAAATTATGTTTTGGACTCCGAGAGGTGTAAGAGTAAGGGAGAAAAGGGTATGGGAAAGAGATGGGCAAAAGTAGGAGGAAAGAAAAGATAGAAGACAAAGAGAGAGAAGTAAAGAGAGGAAGGAATGGCAAAAGGTATGTGATAGATTCACAACAATGCCCCCACAGTTGGGCATTCCCAGTGGACCTAGACACTTCCACCTAGCCATTTCTGAGTCAAAATAACCATTTCCGGGTCAAGTGTCTCACATGACCAGGACCCCGTGGTTTTGTGTGGTTGCATAAAGCGTGCAGCGCAACCATGTGATCCACACGCATGCGTGGAATAGCCATAGGAGCCTGTGCCATATTCCCGGCCTCTCTCCTTATGCACGTGTCTTTCCGCAGGCCTGAGCACATCTGTCTCTCTTTCTTATCTTAATAAAACCCTTGTTTTATTCTGTCATGCTTCATGACATTTCCTCGCAGGGTAAGAGCACCACCAAATAACTAACATCTGGTGTTGTTAGGACGCGGGGACTTCCAGGTGCCCTGCGCCTGGAAACCCGAAACTGGGGACTCTGCTCTGTACATGACAGACCACTATCCATTTGCCTGGCCGCACAAACCTCCATGCAACACCGCTACTCCAATTGGTGAGTCCCCCACTTTTCGGTCAGCGTATATGGTTTCCTGAATCTGTGAGAACGACTGTTGAACATCCAGTGCCTCACTGAGTATTCTGGAAACCAGGGGAACCCCCGAACGTGGTCTTTACTGACTATAGTCAGCCCCTATTACAGGCCTAAATTTCTAGCCATCTCCCATGCCTGCAGCCTGAGATATTCCTCGCTGTTGGACCACTGCCGTTGGGTGTGTCCTGGGGGCTGTGTGAGGGCGGCACGTTTTTCCGGCTTGATGAAGTGGTAGACACTGTTCCGGGTTCCCGGGGAATCCTTGCTTCACGTGGCAGGGGTGCCTGCTTTTCGGCTGATGAGCCGTCCAGCAGCCTGTGTCCAGTAAAGATCTGTCCTTGGCCTTAGGGACGCCTGGGGCCTTGGCTACAGATCATGTTTTTTGTTTTTTTCTGCCTCTGCTGCAGACATGGGAAATACGGCTTCCAACCCCATCAGTCCTGCCTCTCCCCTAGGCTGTCTTCTTGAAGCTTTAAAACCTCTCAGCTTAACGCCTTACTTAAAGATTCCTAAGCTTATCTGTCTCTGTACTAAGACATGGCCCAAACATGCTTTGGAAAATAACAAAAAATGGCCAGCGAGAGGCTCCTTAGATCCCGATATCTTACGAGAGTTATCTAATTTCTGCCAGTGAACAGGCAAATGGAAAGAGTTTCCCTATATCATAGCTTTCCTCTTTCTCAGTGCTAAACCATCTCTTCTGGATTTGTTCTCTCCTGCTCATATGCTCCTAGCTATGCCTAAACTGGAGGATTCTCTGACTCCGGAATCTCTGGCTCTAGATCCTGCTAACGAACCTCCACCTATCTGACCTCCAGCTCCCGCCCCTACTCCTAGGGTGACTGTTCCTTCAGCTCCTCTTCCAAATTCTTCTTCCTCTAAAGACGATTCTTCCCTGGCAGCATCTGTTTCTTCCCCAGCAGTGGCCATTTCCAAAGGCCCTGCCCTGGCTCCAACTTTCATTCCTCCTACAACTCGTTCCTGAACTGATTCCAGCCATCCAAACCCATTCACTGTTCTTCCTTTGCGAGAGGTGGCTGGTGTGGATGGACTGATTAAGGTCCATGTTCCATTCTCTCTCGCAGAACTCTCTCAGATAGAAACTAAGCTGGGTTCTTATACTTCTAATTCTGCTTCCTTTATTAAACAGTTTCAATATATAACTCAATCTTATAGTCTCACCTTTCATGATATATACATGATACTTTCTAATAATTTACTTCCTGAGGAGCACAGGCGAGTATGGGAACAGGCTAGGACCCATGCAGACGAAGTTCACCAGACTAACCCCTCACATCCTCCAGGAGCCGAGGCGGTTCCTGACCAAGAGCCACACTGGGACTATAACACCCAGGGTGGCTCTCTAGCAAGAGACAGGTTTATTACCTGTCTCCTGACAGGCCTCCATAAGGCTGCCCTAAAACCAGTAAACTGAAAAACCTAAAGTGATAATTCAGGATAAGGACAAAAATCCATCTTACTTCTTAGAGCGGCTCACCAAAGCTCTACTCAGTTCACTAGCTTAGACCCGGAGAGCCCTGAGGGCAGGCAGCTCCTAATGACCCACTTTGTCTCACAGAACTTCCCCGACATTAGGGATAAACTTAAACATTTAGAGAACAGCCCTCTGACCCCACAGGCAGATGTGCTGGTGATAGCATTTAAGGTATGCCATGGGAGAGATGACAAGACCCCAAAAAGGAACTGCCAGATGCTGGCAAACACTATCCAACTGGGTCCCTGAAAGCCATGTGGTCCCTGTTTCAAGTGTGGGAAAGAAGGCCATTGAGCCCGGGCTTGCATCACCGCCCCATGAAGGGCACTGACAGGGCCTTGTCCAAAATGTTGCCAAAAGGGTCACTGGTCAGCTGACTGTCCTAATGTCCCAAGCGACATAGGAACGCCAGAGGAAGACCACCCTCCAGCTGACTTTCTAGGCTTGGCCTACAGCGACGACCAACGCTGCCTGGTTTCTGCCCCGGCCACTCCCATCTCACACAGGGAACCAAGGGTAATAATAAAAGTAAATGGGCTCCCCATCTCATTCCTTTGGGACACCGGAGCTACCTACTCTGTCCTGAGAGAGTTTTGGGGGCCTACCTCTCCTTCTCGTCTCCCTATTGTTGGGGTTGGGGCACAACCTTACCTACCTCATCAGACACCACCACTTAACTGCATTTTCAGAGGCAGCCCTCTCACACACACATTCTTAGTGGTGCCAAGCTGCCCTGTACCTTTAATGGGAAGGGATCTTCTAGCTAAGGTAGGAGCGTCCATTTCTTTCACTCTACACATTCGCCTCATCCCAGACACACCAGCAGCTCCTCTTCTTCTCCTAGCCACTCACTCTACTGACTCTAACAATTCTTTTCCTTTGCCAGCCTCTCAGGTAGACCCAAAAGTCTGGGATACCAAAAACCTTCTATCGCTAGACACCATCAGCCTATTATTATCCAGCTACAAAACCCTACCAGATATATCACCCAAGCTCAGTACCCTCTCTCACTCCAGAGCCTAAGAGAACTTAAGCCTATCATTTCTGACATTCTCAGGAAAAAACTGCTCTGCCCAACCTCTTCACCTTTTAACACCCCCATACTTGCAGTTAAAAAGTCTAATGGGCCGGGCGGTGGTGGCGCACGCCTTTAATCCCAGCACTCGGGAGGCAGAGCCAGGCGGATCTCTGTGAGTTCGAGGCCAGCCTGGGCTACCAAGTGAGTTCCAGGAAAGGCGCAAAGCTACACAGGGAAACCCTGTCTCAAAAAACCAAAAAAAAAAAAAAAAAAAAAAGTCTAATGGAACCTACCACCTGGTTCAAGACCTCTGGCTCATTAACTCTGCAGTGGTCCCCCTCCATCCTTTAGTGCCTAACCCTTATACTCTCCTATCCACTATCCCTTCGGGAACCTCTCACGTCTCAGTTCTAGATCTCAAAGACGCCTTCTTTTCTATTCCTCTCAGTCCTCAGTCTCAAAATATCTTTGCTTTCACCTGGACTGACCCTGACACTCACCTGTCCACACAGCTGACCTGGACTGTTCTGCCACAGGGATTCAGAGACAGTCCACACCTATTTGGTCAGGCTCTGGCCTCTGGCCTGCTTTCTCTGTCTCTCCCTGGCTCTAAACTAATACAGTATGTAGATGATATTTTACTCTGTAGCCCGTCCTTACAGGTTAGCCAAACTAACACCTCTGTTCTCCTAAATTTCTTATCCAGCCGAGGTCACAGGGTATCCCCTTCTAAAGTTCAGCTGTCAACTCCCCAGGTTACCTATTTAGGTCTAACCATTACTCCAAACCATAAGGCTATTACTGTAGACAGAAAGCATCTAATCCAGTCTCTTAGAGTCCCTTCTACTAAACAGGAGATTCTGTCTTTCCTAGGAATAGCTGGCTTCCTACAGTCTTGGGTTCCATCTTTTTCTCTCCTTGCTCACCCCTTATACAAGGCAGCTCAGGGCTCACCACATGAGCCCCTCCTCCATCCTGTCACTAAACCTTTCCAAAAGCGCCAACAAGCTCTTCTTCAGGCCCCAGAGCTTCATCTTCCAGACTTAACCTGTCCCTTCTCCCTCTATGTAGCAGAGAAGGAGGGATTTGCCCTGGGAACTCTAGGGCATCAGCTGGGACCCTCCTTTGCACCTCTAGCCTATCTGCCAAAGAAGTTAGACCTTACCAGTCAGGGCTGGGCACCATGCATCCGTGCCTTAGCAGCTGCAGAGCTCCTTATTCAGGAATCAAAGAAGCTAAGCTTTGGGTCATCCATTACTGTCTTCTCTCATCATAATCTGTCCCATCTCTTAGCTTATAAAGGCTTACAAACTTTACCTCCTTCCTGGGTTCTTTCTCTCCAGGTGGCCTTACTAGAGGATGCCACACTTACTTTGTCCACCTCTTAATATTTCAAGCCTCCTCCCTCAACCTAATTCTGACTATTCTCCTCATTCCTGCACTGAAACCTTAGAGAAACTGTTACCTCACCCTTCACACATATAGGAGGGCACATTGCCTCAGGCTACTTATACCTGGTACACAGATGGCAGCTCCTTTTTATATGAAGGGACCCGTAAAGCGGGTTATGCTATAGTGTCAGATACTGAGATAATAGAGGCACAGACATTACCCACACACACCACTAACCAATAGGCTGAGCTGATAGCTCTCACCTGTGGGACAATCTCTAAATGTTTACACAGACTCCAAATAAGCTTTTCATATTCTCCTGTCCCATGCTGCTATTTGGAGGGAGCTTAGCCTTCTCACAGCAAAAGGGGGATCCATATCTAACTCAGGCCAAATAATGGCCATGCTGGAGGCTTCCCACCTCCCCAAGGCTATAGGAATTGTCCACTGCCGGTCTTATCACTGCCTGTTTATCATCTCTAGGGGAAACAACCGGGCTGACCAGGCAGCCAGGACAGCAGCCCTCCAGGGCCAAGTTTTACCTCACCCACCACAGGGAATCCATACAGTACAGCCTACACCCTCACAGGGAACTCCTGACACTAGGCAAATTCTTTCTATCTACATCAGCTCTTTCATCCTAATAATCTTGCTCTGTCTCAATTCGTAAAAGCTCACCTGCAGCCCACCTCTGAGGACTTACAGTTCTTAAGAACTATTACTGCCTCTTGTGAGATCTGCCAAAAAACAGATCCCAATACCAAGTACCGGAGTCAGCCTTTTCCCACCTACCAGGCTAGAGGTTCCCTTCCAGGGAATGACTGGCAGCTCTATTTTACCCATATGCCCACTGTCAGGAAAGTTAAATATCTCCTCGTGATGGTGGATTCATTTTCAAATTGGGTGGAGGCATACCCGGTTTCTAATAAGCGGGCTCGGACAGTTGCAGACCTCCTTCTCCGAGAAATTATTCCTCAGTTTGGGGTTCCTCTTCTCTTCAGTCTGACAATGGCCCGGAGTTCACCTCTCAGATTTCTCAGACACTAGCTAAGGCTCTTAACATTCCTTGGTATTTTTATATCCCATACCGTCCTCAATCCTCAGGAAAGGTGGAGTGTACCAACTGGTCTTTAAAAACTATTCTTACTAAGATGTCACAGGAACTTCACCATGACTGGGTAAGATTATTGCCTCTAGCTCTTCTCAGGCTCAGGGCTCTTCCTAAAAAGCCTCTTTCAATTTCCCCATTTGAACTAAGGTATGGAAGGCCAGTTCTAACACCAGATCTTTTATCCAACCCTCCAGCTGTTCCAGACAGCCTGTTAACTCCCCTGCTGTGTTACCTAAGGTCTATCTTATGGAGCTATGCGGACTGTTCATTACCTCAGCCATGTGACAATAATTGTCCACCTCCAGTCCACATCGGGGGTCAGGTTCTTCTCTTTCCTCCAGGCCAGCGTCCTTCACCCCTTTCCCCTAAGTGGCAGGGACCCTTCAAGGTAATTCTTGTGACTCCTACAGCTGCTAAACTCAAGGGCTTTCCTCACTGGATCCACCTGTCTCATCTAAAACCCTTTTTCTCACCTCCATCCCAGAAAAATCTCTCTTCATATACATCAAAACCAACAGGGCCTTGTACTCTCAAGCTCCAGAGGACATCAGGATCCACTGCCTTGTTACCAATTCCAGAGGAATAAGGTATCACCCCTTCCTTTCCCAACTAGGGCCACACAGAGCCGGAGGCAAAAAAGGACCATCAGAAATGTCCAGGCGGTAAGGAAAAAAGTAATACAACAGTCTATCATTGTTCAATACTCAACAACTGATCATCTGCATTTCCTAAATGCTAATGAAGGAAAGAGGTGCCTTAAATAAACTACCTCTACTAAGGCTTGTCTCAGGTGAAAATTAAGCAGAGTATTAAGGCCAGATCTACCTCAGATAAATGTCACATGTCTCCATCTGGGCAGGCCAGATCTACCTCAGATAAATGTCAACTCCAAAAATAAAACAATAATGATTCTTTTTTCTCTTAAGCTTTTTCTATGTCACCAGTATCTTATCAGACAAAAGGTTCCCAGCCATACCACGAAGGATGGACAGCTGCAGAACAAGGGGACGACAGAACTTCATTCCAGGACCCCCACCATCATCCTAGGACTTCACAAGCTATCCTCCCCAGTTCCCCCAAGAGCCAACTGACGCCCACTATTCAGCCGGAAAGCAGTCTTTGAGAGAAACGACGCTCCATACCCACTCAACTGCCATTTTTTCTTTTTTTAAAAAAACCTGAGTCAGGGATGATAGATTCACAACATGCCCCCACAGTTGGGCATGCCCGGCAGACCTAGACACTTCCGCCTAGCCATTTCTGGATCAAAATAGCCATTTCCGGGTCAAAATGTCTTGCGTGACCAGAACCCCGTGGCTTTGCATGGTTTCGTAAAGTGCACAGCACAACCATGTGATCTACATGCATGCGTGGAGTAGCCACATGAGCCTGTGTACACAGGCATGGTCCAGCCTTTATAAGCTGGCGCCATATTCCTGGCCTCTCTCCTTAAGCACGTGTCTTTCCGCGGGCCTGGGCATACCTGTCTCTCTCTCTTATCTTAATAAAACTCTTGTTAGTGGATTCTGTTGTGTTTCGTGACATTTCCTCGCAGGGTAAGAGGGCCGCCAAATAACTAACAGTATGAACACTAATGAATATTGTTAATATGCTATTTTAACCCATGGTGTTACATAGATAGAAGCAGCTGTAGTGGAAAAGGAGAGTTGTTGAAAATACAAGAAATGAAATCACTGGCCTGGACAATGTTTTCACATCGTGGGTGGATCCACTGCTTTGTCTCCTTGGACTTGGTCTGAGCAATACTCCATGTTGATTTTTACCCGTGCTATTCTTTTGTCAACTCCCAGTCCTCTTTGTGTGTGGAATTTCTTAACTCTGTTCTATGAGCTGGAGATAGCTTAGGCAAACTCCGACTAGCTCTTATCTCTATGCTTCCACAAGGCTAGCGGTAGATGATGGCCATTAGGTACCTTGTGCTTCCTGTAGTCTTACAGAAGCTCATACAAATTCACAGAAACTGAACTGTGTGTACAGAGCCTGCACATGTGGCTGCATTCCTGCTAAGCTGCACCTGGTCTGGCTGCAGAAAGTAGCACCCAGCCCTAATCCATCTTCTGTTTAGCAGACACCTTTTGTTCCTCTTGCTGCCCTCTATGTGAATCTTCTCTCAGAGTCTCCCAAGGATACAAAGGCCTATGCAAAACTCGGTTCAGGAAACCCAGAAAACTCTGGTACCTGAGAAATTGAAGAATTTGCACTTGGCATTGTATTTTTGGGAGCTCCTTTCAGATTGTTTTGAGCATATTAGCTAAATTGTAATGAAGAGAAATAAAAATGCCCAAGGGGAAGGGAAAGTGCTTCAGTCCTTTGAGGCTGCCCCCCACCCCCGCAGCCATGAAAGGCTAGATTCTTTCTTAAGATGCCTCTGAGTCTTCTTTCCACGGATCCACGTGAACCCACATACCCGTGTCATGTCAAACAGTTACATGCATGGGTCAGCACCAGATCCTCTGCATATATAGTATATCTTCAAGTTTAGTTTTTATGGGATCCCTAACTGTGGAAATAAATGGGTTTCTGATTTTGTTCTTCTCTTGGGCTCTTTTCCTTCTGTTTGTCTTGTCCCACTGCTAGGTAAAGTTTTATATTTTATTTTGTTATATTTTTAAAAGAATGAATGAATGAATGAATGAATGAATACCTAGGCACTAGGATAAAGGTTAGCAATTGAACTGTCATTACACCTGCTGGGAGAAGGAAAAATCAGTTTTCTCCAATAGATTGACACCGGCCTCATATTTAGGAGTAGTTGACTAAATATAATAGACTCCAAGGTTTTGGGTTTTTTTTTCTTTTTTTATTCTGTGTGTGTGTGTGTGTGTGTGTGTGTGTGTGTGTGTGTGTGTGTGTGTGTGTGTGTGTATGGTGTCTGTGGGTGTGCTTGCTTTTACTTAGTTATAATTTGGTGGTTTGTTTTGGTTTGGGGTATGGTTTTATTTTGTTTTCTTGGTCTTGGGGGGTTTTGTTGTTAAGGTTTTATTTATTTTTTGAGAAAGAACTCAAAGTTGAGTGGTTAGGAAGCAGGAGAGGATCTCAAAGGATGTGAGGATGGGGAGGAATATGATAAAATATATTTAAATTTTTTAATAATAAAAAATAAAATACATTCTTCCAAAAGCCTGAGACACCAGAGCTGGTAAGCAGATGTATACACAACTGGATCTTCCAGGGAATGGAGCTACAGACCACATACAGATGCAGAAGCTGGAGAAGATATGATTGTTGGACAGAGAGGCAGGCTGTAAAATTAGAGTTCAGCTCCAGGGGTATGGTGAGGTAAAGTGTAGGACCAGATCTAGTAGAATGAATTGGCAGATTTCTATGAATGGACAGTAGGTACAGATGGCCAAAGAAGAAGATGGAAGATAATTGAAATAGATGAGGTCAACAACAGAGCATAAGCCAAGCTGAAGTTCATGGTATAGTTAGGTGTTCTCTGCCTATCAACCCCTTGATGGCAGGTCAGATGAAGGATCAGTGGAGGTGTCACCATCATAGTAGTCAGTGTCTACCTCTCTATGAAATGATGAGGGAGTTTTACCTTTTCCTCAGTCTGTATGTCTGTTAAGTTCTTGTGCCTAGATCCCAGGTATTATTTCAATATATCCATGTGCTTCCACAATACCAATTTACTCTGGTAAATTTGTAGGATGGCATCCTTTGTACTTCCAGGAATAAGTCATTTATCAGTCTGGGCCATGTGAATTGTGCCCGACAGATGTTTCCTTTCATATGTACATCAAAGTGCCTTGTCATCCTTCATCTTCAAATATTAAGTCTCTCTAAGGGCAAATACAGTCTGAAAAACTCTGTTCACACAGTATGGAGTAATTTATACCCAAGAACATCCAAATCTCAGAACCACAGTATTTCCTGATAGTTCTTCGAACTGTCCTGTCAGATTCAACTCTATCCCATCATTACTTCCCACCTCATTCTTTGATTTGACTGTAATTGCCTGCTCTGCTTTTTCATTTCCTAGTCACTTAAATTCATACTACTACTCCAAGAAACATTTAAACATCGTTGCAGACATAGCCAAATAACATCCTAACAATATTCAAATGTCTACAATATCATATTTGGCCAACAACACCCTTTTTTTGCCCAGTGTTTGGTAAACCACATGAGAAAATTGGAAGGAAGGCTGCCATTCATGTTGGCAGAGATGGCATGGTGACAGGCAACTCTACAGCAGCAGGAGAATGTGTCTAGGCCTCCTCACCTTACACATGCACGAAACAGGAAACCAGAACTAGGGACACTCCACATCAAGGCCTGCCTCCAGTGACTCATCTCCAGCATTGCCCCACCTCTGAAATGTTCCACACCTTCCCAAAACAGCAGCACCAGCTGGGGACCAAGCATTCAAATATGTGCATCTGTGGGGATATTTCACATTCAAACCATAACAGGAAGGAAATTTTTATTTGGTCTACCTACAGTCACTTGACCCCCAAAACTTGTACAGAACATCCTGGTGATGTGCATATGTGGCAGGGAATGGATGTTCCCCTCATGATAGCCAGAAAGCAGAGAAATGATGAATATAGGTAGAAGTCATTGCACATGAAAGCAGGCCCCGATGACTTACTTCCCCCTGTCTTTTACCAGCTCCATCATATTAGAAATTCCTCAAGGGGTTAATCTATTCATTGGGAAAGCACTCATGACCACAGATATATATCCAGAGGTACATTTTGCTAATAACGTAGAGGTTTTCTAATCCAATCAAATTGATAACCAAAAGTAACCAAAACCATTAATATTAACATCACTACTTGTCCTTTTTATATGTATTAAAAGACAGAATAAATGTCTAAACAAATATAGTATGAGACATCTATGCTCAGGAAAGGGAAACAAATCTGTAGTGATTTAAAACACTGAATTATGGCTTTTTGTTATATACTCTGTAAGTACTACAAAGCATCAGAATAAAATCAATCTTTTTAAAAACTTTTTATTAATTCTTTGTGGATTTCTCATCATTCAAACCAATCCCACTCATCTCCCTGTCTCCTCACTTCTGCCTTCTGCCCTTGCAACCTCCCTGCCAAAATAAAATTTAAATGTTAAACAAAACACAAAAGAATACAAAAACAAACAAAATATCAGCGTGAAAGCTGTAGTGTGGCCCAGTGAGTCACACAGTATACCCATTAGTCCATACATCTTTATGATAGGGGAGTGTCTTTTGTATGCTGTGAATATGTGTTGCTCTGATTGGTTGATAAGTAAAGCCGTTTGGCCTATGACAAAGCAGCTCAGAGGCAGGTGGGAAATTCAAAGAGAGAGACAGGAAGAAGGCTGGGAGAGCCGCCAGCAAGCCGCCAAAAGGAACAACATGTAATGGGACACAGGTAAAACCACGGAACATGTTGCGATACATAGATTAATAGTTATGGGCTAATTTAAGATATAAGAGCTAGCTAGCAAAAGACTTGAGCCATGGCCATGCAGTTATAATTAATATAAGCCTCTGTGTGTTTACCTGGGGGATGCAGTAGGAGACATTTGTCCCAACCACTGGCAGGCCAGCACACAGGAAATATTCCAGCTGCATCTTTACTTGGAAACGTTCATTGCAATGAGTCACTGTTTTGATTTGAGGCCTCTGGCTTCTGCTACACTATCAATACTGGGCCCACACTGGGACTTCTCTTGGATAGTCTGTTGTTGTCCTGTGTCATGGAGATCCTGTAGCTTTGAACCTGCAGGTCTGGCCCCTTCACATGCTCCAGCAGTTCACAGATGAGGTGGATGTGGGGGTTGGCTACCCCATAGTCCTGATTCTGGGCCTGGGTGGTAGCTGGATTGTTTAGCCTGCCAGCTTTCCCTCATCATCGCTACCCAGACGAGCTCTCTAGCACTGCCCCAGCCAGCTTACCCAGTGTAGCAGACAGCAAGGACTGGGGCCAGTTCTGCTTTCACACTTTCAGGTCTTGCTCACCTGCACTCAAAAAAATTTAACGTTATAAATCCCACAGCTTTTAAGAGTTTCAGCATTTTAACTCCAAGTTCTCTTTTTAAAATCTAATTCTTTAAAGGTACAAAACTTCTGAGTTTTTCTTTGTTTAGCATGTTTCCTGGGGGGGGGGGGAGTTGTCATATAATGCATTTATTAATTGAAGTATTCTCTCTGTACTCCTAGATTCTTCATGACTTATTTCTTGGATGAAAGGATGAATGGCGCTGGTTGGTCGGTAGAAAACTCACGGGCCATGGCTACCAGAGTTAGAAAGGGCTTTATTAGAAAGAGGAGGGGATAGGAGGGAGAAGCCAGGCCTGGCGGGGGAGGGAAGCGGGGCAGAGCAGATAGCAGAGAGGAAACAGAAAAGAGAGGGTGGGGGTCCGTGTTCAGCTTTTTAAGGCGGGAACGCAGTCACCTGCGCCCCCTAATGATGTAAGACATTAGATCCACAAGAGGGAGAGCAGGATCTAACAATGGAGATGTGTTTTATTTAGTCAAAGACCTTTTCTGAAAAAAATGATGTAGTTTCTGTCCTTACGTCCATTTATGTTCTGGGATGTATTTATTGAGTTACATATGTTGAACTAGCTCTTCCTTATGATCAAGTAGGCTTCATCTCTAAAAGGCAAATCTCTTGAAGTTGGTTTGCTAGTATTTTATTGAGAATATTTGTATTTAACTTCATCAAAGGGATAGCCCTATAATTATTTTCTTCAAAGCTTTAGTTTTGGTATCAGAGCAATTTTATCTTCATGAGAAGAATTTATAACTGTTCTTTCCTTTTCGACTTTTAAGTACTAATTTGAGAAGTATTGATGCTGTTTCCTTGAAGGTCTGCTAGAATTCAGTGCTATTTCATCTATCACTGTGCTCTTTATTACTGTTTCAACCAGTTGCCTGTTATGTATATATTTAAATTTTTTATTTTATCTTGATTTAATTTGGGTAAGTCATACATTATTTCAGATTTTTCCAGTTTAGTGAAATCTAGGTTTTTAAAGTACTTAGGATTCTCTGAATTTCCTCAGGATCTGTTATAATGTTTCCCTTTTCATATCCAAGTTCATTACTGGGCCCTTTCTTTCTTTGTTAAGACCTGTTTTGTGTCTTAATATGGTATCCATATTGGAGAAAGCTCTATGAGGTGCTGAGAAGAAACTATTCTTTAGAATCAGGATGGTATATTTTGTAAATTATCTGTTAGATCCATTTGATTTATAGTGTCATTTAACTCCAGAGTTTGTCTGTTTTTTGTCTGGGTGACTAATGTATTGATGAAAAGTGGTATATTAAAATAATCCACTGTCACCGTGGAGGAGTCAATCTGTGGTTTTAAATTTAATAGTGTTTCTTTTATAAAATAGGTAAAAATATTTGATATTCAAATATTTAGAAATGTAATACTTTGTTGGTATATTTTTCCTTTAATGAGTATAAAATGTTCTATATATCTTCTGACTAGTTTTGATTGAAATCTGTTTTGTCAGACATTAGAATGGCATGCCTGCTTGTTTTTGGTTATTTTCTTAGAATACCCTCTTTCCATTATTTTACTATAAAGTGATATCTGTCATTAATGATGAAGTGTATTTCTTGGAAGCAGCAAAAATATAGATTCTCTTTTCAAATCAAATCTAATCACTGTTAGTCTATATCTTTTTGTTGTATAATTGAGACTATCAATATTGAGAGTTATCATTGAAAATGTCTCTTTGTCCTTGCTATTTTGTTGCTGTGCTTTTGTTTTCTTTGATTAACATTTCTGCAATTGTCTATTTATTCTTTGTGACATCTTAGGTATGCTTAATCTTCCCTTATGAGAAAAATATTCATTTTAGTATGATGACAGTACAATATTATGATGAAAATATATCTTACATTCTAAGGGAATGGAATTATTAGTGGACCTCACAGCCAGAGTTAATAATGCATCTTGAGGTCACTTTAAGATTGCTAATTTATTATGATAGCTTAAGTGAAAATGCCCCTATAAATTCATATGTTTGAATACTTTGTCCTCAGTACTTAATCTGTAGGATTAAAAAGTATCTCCTTCTTCAGTGAGGTAGGTCACTAAGGCCAGACTTAGAAGTTTCAAATCCCACACCATTCTCCAGTTAGCTGTCTCTGCCCCACGTGTGTGGATTGAGATGTAAGCTCTTAGCTACTACACCAGCACCATGTTACCCGCCTGCTGACATGCCTTTTTCCATGATGGTCAGGAACCCTAACCTTCTCTGGAACTATGATCCCCAAGTTAAATGCTTTATTTCATAACTCGCTTTCTTCATGGTGCTTTATCACAGCAACAGAATAGTAACTAAGACACCTTACCATGTATTAAGCTATTTGCTTAACCTGCCTTTGAGAGAATAATGTAATAATCAACCTTACTTGCCTTAGATTTCCATGTAATGAACTTTTAAAGCCTAAGCTAATGCATAATTTTAATCTTAAATTATGTACTCTTCATGCCCCTGACCCAGAATAATGCATGTCTGTTCTAACAATCATTTGCTGAAAGCAACAAAAACAGAGCAATGAGCAATCTTATAAAATGAATACCTATCATAAATGTTGAACACAATATATGGATACTGCTTAATAAGCAATGATGTTTGTAGTACTATTTGTTATCTGAGTTAGTGAGTTCAGCCAGAGTCAGTGACTCAATCCCTTATAAAACTCTGATAAATATTTCTACAAAGTAACACTCATAACTTTCCCCATGATGCTTTCTGTATATTTGAATAAAGACAAAGGAAAACCCTTTACCAGGAACAGGCAGATATAGATACACATGGACAAACACAGACATAGCAAAAGATTCACAAGACAGCCTTCATGAAGGCACAGATTCAGACTCATGCCACAGACAGATAAAGGATATGACACAGGGAGAATGAAGTACAGAATTCAAATCTGCACTTGCTCTTGGTTGAATGTCACCAAGGAGAAGTGATTTGATTTCTTTCCTTAATACAACCCTGATACATTATTGTTAAGTTGGAATTTATTATCAATGTGTTCAAACTAACCACACCTTGGTAACCTGAATGAGGAACTATAAATGTACTTAATCCATATGTAGTACACTCTGTAGAGCTAGGTTATTGGAAATAAATTGTACAAATCTCTTTTTATCATGGGAAATTTTTCTTTCTTCTTTGATTACAACTGATACATTTTGTTGGGTATAATATTCTATATTGGCATCTACAATCTTTCACAACTTGTTGAACATCAATCCAGGCCCTTCCAGCTTTCAGTCTTCATTGAAAAATCAGGCATTATTCTAATCAGCCTGCCTTTATATTACTTGATCTTTCTGTCTTGGAGCTTTCAATACCCATTCTCTGTTCTATATACTATAGCTGGAGTTTTCTCCACTCCTGCCTGGCCCACGGTCAGGACAAATCTCTCTCACCCACCAGTCCCGCAGTCACTTAGACCCAACCAAGTTAACACAGAGACTTATATTGCTTACAAACTGTATGGCCGCAGCAGGCTTCTTGTTATCTAGTTCTTATATCTTAAATTAACCCATATCTATTAGTCTATAAGTTGCCACGTGGCTCGTGGCTTACCGGTACCTTATATTATGCTTTTCATGGCGGCAGCAAGCTGGCAGTGTCTCTCTGACTCAGCCTTCTACTTCCCAGAATTTCCTTTCTGCTTGTCCTGCCTATACTTCCTGCCTGGCTACTGGCCAATCAGTGTTTTATTTATTAACCAATCAGAGCAACACATTTAACATACAGAACATCCCACAGCAATATACTTAGTGTTTTGATAATTATATCATGGGGAATTTTGTTTCTGAAATCTGTTTGTTTGGAAATCTACTTGGTATGCCTTTTGCACCCTGGTAGGCACCACTTTGCTAAGATTTGGAAAATTTTCTTCTATGACTTACTTGAAAATAATTTTTGCACTTGATCTGGCCCTCTTTTTCCTTCTTCTACCTATGATTTTAGTTTTGCATTTTTACATGTTCTGTTCCTAGATTTTTTTTAAATTGCTTTGATTCAACATTCCACTTTGTCTTCTGTCATTAAAACCTGATATTCTCTCTTCCTTTTGCTACAATCTATTGGTGAGCCTTTCTACTGATCTTCTTGCCTGAGTTCCTGAGGTTTTTTGTAGGTGAAAGTTTTTCAGCTGTCAGCAGCTCCCAAGTAAATGCACTTGAGGCTTATATTAATTACAAATGATCAGTGAATAGCTCAGGCTTATTACTAACTACCTCTTATAACTTAAATTAACCCATTTCTATTAATCTATGTGCTACTGTGGGGCTCATGACTTTTACCTCTCCTACATGTCCTGTTTTCTTTCCGCCTGACTGGTGACTCCTCTCTCCATCCTTCTCAACGGTCTCAGTTTGGCTCTCCCTCCTAACCTTGTTCTGTTCAGCTATTGGCCAGTCAGCTTGTTTATTAAACCAATCACAGTGACAAATCTTCATAGTGTACAAGGGATTATTCCACAGCAGTTTTATGTCAAATTTTTCTTTAATTTACATTTTCTTCAGGAATTCTATTTCTTTTAATACAGAGATAAAAATTCAACTTTCATATCTTGAATTGTTTGCATTATTTTACTCAATGGTTTGTGTTTTCATGGCCTTCACTTAAAATATTTGTAACTTTTTATTTCATTGAATGTACTTATAATTCATATTTTGAAATCTTATGTTGTATTTCAGCTATTTTGCTTTCTCATCACAATGAGGTACTAATTTCTAAAGGAAACACATTGTCCTATTTATTTGTGTTTTATGATTTTAGTATGTGACCCATCTGAACTTAGATTGCTAGTGGTGATCTTAGTATGTATCTTAGTTACTGTTGTATTGCTATGAAAAGACACCATGACCAAAGAAACCTCCATAAAAGAAAGCACTCAGCTGGAGGCTTGCTTACAATTTTAGAGAATTAGTCCAGTATCATCATGGCAGAGCTGTTTAAACTACCTAGGAAATTCCTCAGGCCTTTTCCTTTCATAGGTTATAGGATTAGTTGGGTAGGGCCTTGTCCTGAAGTTACCACTCCCTTTATTCCATTTTGAATGAGGTTTTACTTTAAATTTGTTATCTCCTTGAGCACCAGACTTGGCTGCAACATTACATTTTCAGCTATTCTTTTTCTCATCAAACTGTACATTTTATATTTTTTCTTCGCCCTCTTTCTCATTCTCATTGTTGAGGAGAGTCATCACTACTAATCACACAACAGAGTCAACACTAAGTTATCTTGAAATCTCTTCTACCAACATTAATCCAAAATTCTTTAATTTTTAGGACAAAGGCAGTAAAAAACAGCCACATGTTTGATTTCCAAAAATATCATAAGAATGGCATCTACACCAGCTGCTAATACTCTTACTTTCTATAGCCTCTTAAGCTGGGCCCCCACAGTCTACACTGCCCTCAGTACTATTGGCTTAAAGCATTCAAAGCACTCTTCTTGCCCCAAATCCCAAACTCCTCTATATTCCTATAAACAATCCCTGGTACCAACTTTTATCTTAGTTTTCTATTGCTGTGAAGAGGCATCTAGAATTAGGTTGTTAGCACTGATCTTAGTATGTATCTTACTTACTGTTGTATTGCTGTGAAGAGACACCATGATCAAGGAAACTCTTTTAAAAGAAAACACTTAATTGAGAGTTTCCTTGCAATTTTAGAAAGTTAGTCCATTATTGCCATGGTGGAAAGTCTATCAGAAGACAGGCGGGCATGATGCTGGAGAAGTAGCTGAGAGTTTTATCATGATCCACAGGCTGCAGAGATGGGTAGGGAGAGAGAGAAAGAGATTAGGCCTGGCATGTGCTTTTAAACCTGAAAGCCACCCCCAGTGACACACCTCCTTCAATAAGGAGACACCTCTTCCAATAAGATCATATCTCCTAATCCTTTCCAAACAATTCCACTCACTGGTAACTAAGCATTCAACTATATGAGTCTATGGGAGTCATTCTCAAACTACTGTAATATGGATATCCGGTCTCACTTTTATTAAAAGAGTAGTTAGATCTATGTTTCCTGTTACTCCAACTTGTCAAATTGTGGGCCAGCTTTGTGGTGTTTGCTGTTCAATATTGGAGCAACTCTGCATTGATGTGAGAATAGGATATCAGAAGTTGCTCCATCTCAGCTAGTGACAAATGTAACTTCTAAGCCCAGGAGCAAAACTTCTGTAGCCTTTGAAGATTCTTGCTGTCAATACCAATCATCAGGAGTCTGTGGAGGGCTCACTGGATTCTAAAGGTGACGTTGGGTGGCAGGGGTTGGTTTCACAATGAGAGTGTGTTTTGCTCTGTGGGAGCAGGGAACAGGATGCCATGCCATCATCAGTCAGAGGTGGGTAGGGCAGAGACCAGGTTGGGGGTCTCTACCTGGTATCTCAGTCACAGGACTCCATGAAGCCCTGAAGAGTGTGGTGGGTGGAATGGCTAGAACACTCAGTAACTGGCTCTGATGCTCCTATCTTGGATCATAGCATCTGATACTATCTTCTGATAGTGTGGTAAATAGGGTAGACAGTAGGTAGGTGTGTGGGTGTCTCAGTTAGGGTTACTATTGTTGTGATAAAACACTATGACAAAAAGCAGCTTGGAGAGGAAAGGGTTTATTTAGCTTATACTTCCACAACACTGTTCATCATTAAAGGGAGTGAGGATAGGAACTCAAATAGGGAAGGAAATTGGAGGCAGAGTTGATGCAGAGGCCATCTATGAAGGGGTGCTGATTAGTGACTTTCTCATTATGGCTTGCTCAGTTTGCTTTCTTTAGAACCCAGGACCACCAGCCCAGGGATGGCATCACCCACAATGGTCTGGCCCCTCCCACATCAATCACTAATTAAGAAAATGCCCTACAGACTTGCCTACAGCTTTGTCTTTTGGTAGCATTTTCTTAATTTAAGTTCCCTCTTCTCAGATAACATTAGCTTGTGTCAAGTTGACATAAATCTAGCCGGCACAGTGGGTTGTACTGGCTCTAGTTGTCTTTATCTGTGATTGTGGTTGCTAGACACTATGTCCTCAGCAGCATGGTAGGTGAGTCGGCTGGCAACTGCCTGGGTCCCAAAGGATTGTTCAAATACATGGGCAGATTTTCCTTGAACAACTTCAACAGTGTAGCTTGTGGCCACAGAATCCTAAAGATGATATTTTTACCTGTTCTTTTCTTCTGATATGCTCAAGCTAGACTTTTGACAATTCGAGATTTGGCTTTAGGTTAATTGGGATATTTCCCAGATTTAGCTTACATGCACAAAGCATATACAGTTAAATTTGAATTTAAGATAAAGCAACAGGGTTGCCATGGGGTGTGGACCTGGCATGAGAGACACTGGAGAGTCCCTGCCCCCATGCTGTTGGGGCATAAGTGACAAGAGTGGCACCTAAGGCACAAGAGAGCCACATCTGCCAGCAGCCACATGGTGCAGGTGGGGCAGAAGACACCAGAGAGGACCCCACCTATAGCCATGTGTCCCAAGCAAGGTTAGTGCCACCATAAGGAGCAAGTATGTGGAGGAGAGATGGGAAAGAAAGAGAAGCAGAATTGTTTGTGTTCTATGAAGAGACCTCAAGGTAGTAAGGACCTGATGTGAGTAACCTGCATTGCTACCTGAGGACATGGAGATGTCCTGGCCCATGCTGTCACTGAAGGCCATGTCTAGGTCTGTGGCCTTGCAGTAGCAGGGGTCTGGCTCCATGTCTATGCCCATGTTACCACCAAAGGCCCTGCAGACATGCTGGTCTGGGGCTGCTGCCTGGGGCCATGTTGATGTCCAAGAGCTACAAAGAGCTGGTCCTGCCCCACATCAGCTGCAGCACTTGGGAGAGCAGGCCCACATCTTGCCTGGGCAGCACAATAGAGCTGGCCCTGGTGGCTGAGGTGCAGGTGAGTCAGCCCTGAGGATGTGAGCCCAGGAGAGCTGGCCCTTCCCCTGGTCTGCCATGTGATGGCATGGGCACAGGAGAGATGCCAACCCATTGTCACCAAAGGCAAGCAGAAGAGCTGGCCCTGAGAGTGGGAGAGATAGCCCATGAGCAGCTCCTGAAGGCATAAGCATGGGAGGGCTGGCCCTGACCCTTGCTGGCTTTGGTACTCAAGTGAGCTGTCCCTGGTCCTCACCAGGGCAGTGCTGAAAATCTGGCCCAATGGCATGAGCACCAGAGAGCCCGTGCAGCTCCATGTCAGCTATGGCAGGCAGGAGAGCTGCCACCACCCCTCAGCTGGGCAAAGCAGGAGAGCTGACCCTGGTGGCAGTGACTCAGAAGAGCAGACAGGCTGACCAACTCAGTTACCACATAGGCCCAGATCCATGGCTTTGAGTTGGCCCACCCAAATATCTACCCCATGTACTGTAGATCCAAAACTGCAGTTCTCCATTACACAGGTCAACAACAAGACATTCAGGAGAAGTCCCAGCAAGGTTCCAGTATTGATGGTGTAGCAGGAGCCAGAGGCCTTGAGCCAGACCAATGACTCAGTGCAATGAACATTTACAAATAAAGCTATTTGGGCAAAAGGGTCTATACTGTGTGACATACTGTGACACACCACTGCTTCTATGGCAAGATGTTTTTTGTTTATTAGTCTTTTTAGTTTATTTTAATTTTTTACTTTTTTATTTTAATTTTTATTTTTTTGTTTTCTTTTGGGGCAGAGGTTGCAATGGTGGAGGGTGGATATGGAGGGATGGGGAGAAGAGTGGGATTGAGTGCATAATGGGAAATTCACAAAGAGAAAATAAAAGTTGTTCTTAAAAAGATAAAGGAAAAACAATTTTTTTGGGGGGGGGATGTTTTTTTTTTCAAAACAGGCTTTTTCCATGTAGCCTTGGCTGTCCTGGAACCCACTCTGTAGACTGGGATGGCCTTGAGCTGAGATATTGCCCCAGCCAGCAGGGACCTAAAGGGAGGGCTGGCGAATGAGAGGGACAAGAAACACAAAGAATGAGAGCAAGACAGGATGTCTGATCAAGCTCCAAAATTTCATTTTTCTCTCAAGGCATATATAGGTAGGCAAAGGGGGTTGCAAGCAGGAAGGGACTTAATTATGAGGGTTGCAAGCAGGAAGGGACTTAATTATTGGGGTTGCAAGCAGGAAGGGACTTAGTAATGGGGGTTGCAAGCAGGAAGGGACTTAATTATGGGCTTTTCTGCCAGCAGGGGATGTTGCTCTGGAGGTTATCTATCTACTCTTGTATAACTATCTAATTGCTTAACTGCAGCTCATTCACCTGATGTCTGAGAAGAGGTTCTGGTGCTATGGAGACTTAAGCAAGGCCTAGATCTAAGAAAAGAGGAGAGAAGCCCAAGGGTTGCTTAGGCTTATGGCTCCCATCAAGAGATCCACCTGCCTTTGCCTCCTGAGTACTGGAATTAAAGTTGTGCACCCAGCACACACACAAAAAATTAATGAACAAGCATATCACAAATATTGCATAAACATTATTATAATTTTTATTGTTTAAAATTCATTTGAGCCAGGCAGTGGTGGCACACTCCTTTAATCCCAGCACCCAGGAAACAAAGGCAGGCAGATCTCTATGAGTTCAAGGCCAGCCTGGGCTACAGAGTGAGTTCCAGGAAAGGCGCAAAGCTACACAGAGAAACCCTGTCTTGAAAAACCAATAAATAAATAAATAAATAAATAAATAAATAAATAAATAAATAAATAAAATTCATTTGAACTAGAGTCCTTATGTTTTATCTGGTAATTTTGTTAATAGTTTCTTATAATACTAATAATAATTCTAATGGCGTAACAGTGACCCTAGATCAATATGGCAAGGGGAATTATGTAGGCATGACCTTGTGGGAAAATTTATGCCTTGCTTCTTTATCACCTTGTGTTCCATAAAATTCAAGGAAGTAGCATAGATAAATGTCCCCAGGAAACATAGCTTGTGGACTTGAGTATTCTATTTCCTTCTCTGACTTTCTTGTCAACAGCTTTTAAAAGATAAGTTTTGCTTTTGTTGATAGTGACTGTAGCTTTAATCACAATTTTTTCTTCTTTTTTTTGCTGTTGTTTAAGGGGGAGAAGACCTGAATATGCTGCTTTAAATCATGGTGCTGCTGGATGGGGATACCATACTCAGTCAACAGTGGAAAGTTGTGTATACTTCCAGACTATCGACAGTGAAGTAGCATAAGAAGGGCATGGAGAGAAACTGTGAAATAGGTATTTATCTGGTTTTTTTTTTTTCATATTTCAAAACTGGTATACTCAGCATGTAAACCTGAAGCAATCATCCCTTCTGGAATGAATGAACCTGTAGCAATATGTCACTAAAGCCTACTCAGATTAAAGACTGCACATTGACCACACCTTTCCTTTTAGGTTTTGTAGTGTTATGGTTTTGTATTCTCACCTTTGTAGTTCAAACAGCCCCAAGTAAGGTGATGGATGAATTACTTTACACTCTAAATATGTATATTAAATTAAGTGGAAACGAGTAGAGAATTTATTCAAAACCGAAAGTAATATATTTTCTAACATTTAAAAACACCAACTGTTAGAACTGATGTCAGCAACATCATCCAAGGAGATTGGCAGAGAAAATATATACTATTAACATTGTTAATATTTCTCAAATCATTTTTTCAGTGGCCCATTTGGTGATAGTGCCCTGAATAAACTATGATAGACAGATATATGTTAATAAGCACATAGGAAGGGAAAAGTCTGGAGCCTCATTAATCACATAACCTTCTTGAGGTACCACATGTAGGATTCTAGAAAGTCATGGGATACAGAAGAAGCGTGGGCTCAGGTACAAGATAGACAACATACATAAATGTACAGAACTGGACATAGGTTAAGAGAAATTGTGTGTTTACTTTCAGTTGCAATTAGGTCATGTACCAGTTCTCCAGAATCAACAATGTTGGCTGAGTAGGGACAAGAAGAAATGGCTAAGAACACAAGTATAAACCTCCTGAAGCTTGTTTACTCTTACTAAAGAATTTTTAGATCTCAAAAAGAATTTGGATCTTGAAACATTTTTTAATTAACATCAGTCTAGTTGTATAGCTGGATCTGTTTGAGGGTCCCCTAGCAGTGGGATTAGGATCTGTACCTGGTGCATGAACTGGCTTTTTGGAGCCCATTACCTATGGTCGGACACCTTGCTCAACCTTGAAGCCGGGGGGGGGGTAGCTGGGGGGATGGGGGATTGGGGGGGAAGTGGGGAGGTGGGGGGGGGGAGGTGGGGGAATAGGGAGTGGGGGATAGGGAGGTGGGGGGATGGGGAGTGTTGGTTCTGCCTCAACTGAACATAACAGGATTTGCTATCCCTCTGTGGGAGAACTTACCCTTTTTCCTTTTTGAAGGAAGGGATGAGGGGTGGGCTGGAGGGGAAGGTGGAGGGGGTGGGGGTGGGGAGGAGCAGGAGGAGGCATGATTGGGGATCTGCTGTTGTAAAATGTATTAAATTTTTTTTTAAGAAAAAAATTAACATCAGTCTGTCTCCCCATATTGTTCCCCTGTTTTTATCAGAGTGTGGGAGTTTGCACATAGGTTTCTGCTCTAGGGCCTCAGAGACATAAATAACAACAAAGAATGAAGAAGAGTAGTGTCATAATAGAGTATTAGAGGTAGTAAACACACAAGAGTAGCCTTCCACAGTCTAACTTGCTAACCTGCACAGAGCAGAGAAGCCAGGGTGGAGCCCACATGAGCCCCCATAGCAGTGAGCAAGTAGCACTGTCTGGAGAGTACCATTCCAAGTAAATGCATTAACAGGTGGTGTTACACTTGTATGTTTGACCTGATATACTAGGTAATTTCCCACCCTTTATTAATTCTATGTACCAACTTTACTAGGTCAGAGGGTATCCATGCATCCAGTCCAACATTATTTTAGCTTTTTCCCCCCAATGAGAAAATATTTGAACAACTTGAGTAACATTTAAATTGAAAGATTTTTAATAAAATGAATTATACACCAATAAAGTAGTGGCCTTCATCTTATTGCCTTATGGTGTAACTATAACAAAAACAATGGAATTTCTGAAAAATGTATATTTCTCTGAAGACTGTCTTTGCACTTCATCTGAAATGTCAGTTCTTACTAATTCTAGAGGACATTGCCTTTGGACTTGAACAACAGCACTTCAAGGTGTCCAGCCTACTATTACATCATACAAATTTGGACCTTTACATAGTGCACAATTGGTGAAAAAAAAACAACCTTCCCATTACACACACACACACACACACACACACACACACACACAACGCACATTCAAAATTCAGTAGGGTAGTTTTGTTAAGTCAAATTGATGTCAGTAATGGTGGTGATGGTTGTCATAAATGTCACTATATGAACTAATGTGGATATTATCAAAAGATGAAAATACATTTGCCTGTGTGTGAATTGGAGACCCTTGCACATTGTTGGCAGAGCAAGCATTGATACAACCATCATGAGACACAGTGCAGAGATTTCTCAAAATATAAAACCATGTCTGCCCTGTGATCCAGTCATCCCAATATCCTAGACATAACAAAAGAAAGGAGGTCAGGATGCCAAAGAGACCTGTGTACTACCCCATGTATCTGAGACCTATTCATGACAGGCAGGCTATGTAGTCAACCGGCATGCATCGAGGGGTGAACTGATACAGCACAGTACAGGAATCCTCACAAAACCAAAACCAGACCTGCCAGATGACAGATGCTGGCTGTGTCTCACAGGAAGAGAAGTGAGCTGCTTTTTGAATTTCTTCTGACAGTGATTTGGTTGCAGGTGGCCAGGGCTCCTGTCATTTTGGAAGCCTCTCAGTCTCTCATTCACATGGGAGCACAGAGCATCCCTTGTCCCTTGAAGGAAACTCTGCCCCCTCAACAAGATACAAATGGCAGGGCAGAAATACAAATTGAGGAGGGAAGCAGGTTACAGGCTACACAAAGGCAATGCCTTGTGATTAGGAGTCAGGGCCCGTTTTGTGAGCATTTCCACACCCAAATATAAGGACCTTTTTGATGATGCTGAGATAGGACAACTGCAGAGAAAGTTGGAAGTATTTCAAAATGAATCCAAACCTAATCCTTTAACAATGTGTCTACCCTACATCCACATGTCCGTTGAAGAAGAATGTGATTAGGCCTTATGATTTAGGAGGTACAAACCTGTCACCCCAGTACCCAGGACTCTGAGCAGGAGTATCAGGAGTTGTAGGTCAACCTAGGCTACACAGCAAGACCCTGTCTCAGAGAAAGAAAGGGAAGAGGAATACGGAGACTTGTGGCCAACTTGAGTCAACCTGAAGGACTTTATGCTAAGAAAAATTTACCCTTAGAAGAGAGGAACACTGCGTATGTGGAGCCTAAAACAAACTCTCCATTAGTGATAATAGCGGGATGGAGAGATGTTTCCAGGATGTAGACGAGGCAGTATGTAGGAGGAAGAGGGCAGAGATCTAATGCACAGAATGAAGACCAAAGTACATCATGCAGAATGGGGCTGCTCTCACCACAGGGAGAAATTCAGAAGATATACATGCTGACCAATTCCACTATCAAAATATTCATACAGATATAAATCAGGACATCAGAGCATGTGGTTCAAATATACAAAGGAATTTATTGTAACAAGAAAACAGTATCTTTATTCATACTGTGCCGTGTATCTTTTTGTCCAGTGCCTGTCTTTCTTGGTAACACTTCTGCAGAGCAATCTTATGCCCAGCTCTCTGAGGATATCCTTGATGGCTGCTCTTCACCTGGATACACAATGCATAAAGTCATCAGTCACTCAGCTCTCACTATCTAGGACCTTTCCTTAGAGACTGTCTTCATGGTTCAGTTCTCTAGGTATTGGTTGATGTCACTCTCTAAAAGGGGCCCCACTATAAAAGCCCTCAAACTGCTGTCAGTGTTCTCTATGTCTGTCCCTTGCAGCCGGCAGTATTTGGGATGAAGAAGTGGTGTCCCTGCCTAGGTGATCAAGGGAACAGCTGACTCCATGCAGTAGATGGAGGGGACTTGAGAAGCACCTCACCATCACATGGCTCCTGACAGGAGAAGAGAGGCATCACCCTCAGTGAGGTAAGTCTCCGAGCTGCCTCAGACACTGTTCCCCCAAAACAAGGGGTTAGTACAAGGGCCTGGGTGCTACCTGCATCAGTAGACATTTTCTCTTGTTGCTCTTAGTCCATCTGCTTGTAAGTCTCTGGCCCAACTTCTCTGTCAATCAGAAGAAGCCTCTTTTATCAAGGAGACCTGATAACAAGGCATTTTGGTAAGATGACCAAATGCTCAGTTGTCCATCATCCTGTAACAAATCACATCTTCCCCATGGCCTGAGCAGAGGAGCATCACCTGTGTGTCCCCCTTCCATCCAGTGTGTTAGGGCTTGAGTGGCATCTCCTGCTCTAAGCACCATCCAGTTGAAAATGTCCCTTGCTGAGTGTAGTCCCAGGAGTCTCTTGGGTAGTCCCAGCATAGGGTCACACAGGCAGCAAAGGATTTTCCCAGCCTGATGCCTGGAGACAAAGCCTCAGCAACAGCAATGTCCCTACAGGATGTCAGAAAGAAAACAGCTGAATCTTTGTGAGAGGTACTGTTGAAAATAGTATCTTGTGGTGTACTAAATTGTGGTTTTGGGGTACACTAGAGTGTGGGCCTAAGGAGGGGTGTGGATTTGACCTCTTAAATCACTTTAGTTGTCTCTGAGTTATCTTAGGAGGTAGGAATATGGCAAGAGACCATGAGCCACCCCAGAGGAAGCCCTCACTGTCAGGCCTGGGGTTGCCATTGTTTTCCCATCAACAGATTCTATCCACGATCATGCTTGGATAGATTCAGCTCCATCTCTGAATTCAACTGTCAAACACTCCAGACCTCACCTTGCTTCCACTCAAAGCACAGCTGGTGGGCCTTACCTTGCACAGGAACGGATGTCCTGGGGCAAAATGTGCACCATGGCCTGTGCTGGCTTCACATGGCTCTGCAAAGCAATAGAGCAGGGTGGTAAGTGATTGTGTTGGAGGTGGAGACAGGAACAGGCTGAGTTAGAAGGATTTGAGGCATTTCCAGGAGGGAAATCACATGAAATATGAAATTATCTTGCTTGAATGGGAGCCCTCTCCCATTCAAGCAAACTTCACTAGTGTCAACTGTGCATGAGGTACATTGGGAGAAGTGTGTGTGTGTGTGTGTGTGTGTGTGTGTGTGTGTGTGTGTGTGTGTGTGTGTGTGTCCCTGTCTGTCCAGATACAGAGTACAGAGGAGTGCATCCATATGACTCAGATTGCAAAGCAACAAGCAGTTCAACAGTAATAGTGCTGGGGTGTGTTGTGAAGGTGTCTGGATCTGGTGGGGACGGGAAGCAAGCTGTCTAGTAGTTCAGGATGGTGCTGAGAGCCGCACCATAACTAATGGACTCACCTGTTGCCACACACTCTACCTTCCCAAATGAGCACCAGATGGACACTCCCTGCAAATTCGTTCCTCTGTGTCTGGCTCCAACCTGGTCAGCAATATTCATCGTGAACGCACACAAACTGGGCAGGCCCTCTGGGGTCCTCCTCTGCTTCCGGTGTCGCTGTCTCTTCTAATGGCTCACAGGTACACCTGGAGACAGGTAGCTGGACTGATCATCTCACTGTGCGTGGAAGGTCCTCTGAGGCCTGTTTTCCTAATGATCACAGCACTCCGTGGATCCTTGTTTAAAGGATCTCGGGTCCCACAGAGTGCTTCACTTTACTGGCACAATTGTGGCACCAAGAGCCATCATGAACCTACCTGCAAGGGAGAGTCAGGAGGATCATGAGTCTGTGAGACTTGCCTCCCAGAATCCTTTCTCAGTCCTCAGGGTCCAGGTGATCTGAGAAAGGTGTGGCATTCCCCCTCCTCCCCAGTCTTCATCTGCAGACACAGGAACACTTTGCTCCTAGTTTCAGCCTGTGATATGAACACAGCTTCCCATGGCACACAGCCATCTGAACTTCCTACTTGGCTCTCTCCAGCGCCCGTGTGCATCCTCAGCATGCTGCTCTCCACTCTCTGGTTTCAGTTATGGGGAGCACAGTGCTCCAACAGCACTTGAAATAGACACAAGAAAGGGGCCTCTTAGGAGAGCACGCAGGTCTTCTGCTTAGCTGTGCTGGCCCTGTGCAGTCTGATTCCTCCTGAGCGCCTGTCCCATTGCTCTCTTCACCAACCCTTCTCCTCATCCATGCCCAGCCTCGGGACACTATCCTCTGCTGTCTGTCTACATCTAGGTCAAGTTTCTCAGGAAGGATACTGTGGGATTTGCTTTCTGGTGTGATAATATAGTATCACCTATTCCTATAATCTGTTTATTTAAAAGCATATCATTTAGTCCAGGAAACAGCATACTGAGTAAAGGTACTTGACCCCAAGCCTAGGGACCTTAATTCATTCCCTAGGACCCACATGGTGTAAAGACAGAACTGATTCCTGCATGTTAACTTCCACACACATATAGTAAATAAATATTTTTTTCTTTAAAGAAAAGATCATTAAAAAAAAGGGGGGCCTAGATACAAAAGTGCATTGGAGCCCCTCCACCTACCTGTTGCCTTGGCTCCCTCCATGGCCCTTTAAGCTCACAGCCAGGATTTTGTTGCAGCCTAGGCGCTCCCTCTTTTCTGTTGGTAAGCAGCAACATAAACTTCTCAGGCCTTTTATAATCCTGCTCTTTAGGCTCTTCCAAATCCGCTTTCTAAAGGGGGCTCTGGGTGCAATCTGGCACTGGCCACTGAAGTATCCCTGGGATGTTTCTGGGGAGGATGGGCTGAGGTCTTTTTCTTGTACAATGAGATCCTCATCCTGGGCCTCCTTGCTGGAGAATGGGGGTGATCTATCCTGTGAGGTCATGTTGTTCTTTGAAGCAGCTGTAGCCACACTGTGGGGCTGTCCTCTGAGGTCCTCCTGAGGTGCGGTTTGTGGGAGAGATGAACTGGTCTTTTCACCTCTCCGACTAGCTGTAGCCACGCTGTGGGGCTGTCCTCTGAGGTCCTCCTGAGGTGAGGTTTGTGGGAGAGATGAGCCAATAATTTCACCTGATGTGTTGCCGTCTTTGCACTGAACTTCCTCCATTGGGGTGTGATGAGATAAAACATCCTGTGAGGACACCTTGCTCTTTGATTTGTTAGGGCCAGCTTCGGACACATTCCGGGATAACTTGTTGGAATAAGTTTCCAGTGCTGAAGACACGCTGGTACATATTTCATCGGAGGTGTTAATAGTGCTCTCTGAATCCCCCGAGGAGCTGTTCATGAAAGTAGCCTCATGTACACGCTGGGGGCAGATTCTGTGAACTGGGTCTGTTTTCTTGTTAGGGCAGTTCAGGGCGGGAGGCGTACTGTACCTCCCCTTTTTATCATTCTCAGGACTCTCAGGGAGAGTGGGCAACATGGAAGAAGTGGGAAGGATAGGGACACTAGATCCCCTCTTTATAGTCACTTTAGGTATTGTAGGAAGGCCTGTAATACGGTTCAAGGTTCCAGCAGCCTGCTTGGGCTGAAGAGCTTTTATAATGTCATCTCCCCAGGGTGACTGCTGCCTAAGAATCAAGTAGGTGGCCATCACTTGATCAAACTTCTTCTCCTGTAAAGATTCTAGTATCTCTCTTTGTTTATAACCCATGACACCCATGATGACCATCACAGTGGGGTCTGGGTAGCTGTCCTCATTGTTCTCTCTAAAGGGATTGGGAGAACCTTCACTGCCATGCTTCAGCCATTGAAAGCCCACAACGTCACCTATTCTTGGTCGTTGTCCAGGATTTACAGTTAACAACTTAGCAATAACATCCCAAAGCTCTGGCGACAGCTTGAATTTAACAGGGTACTTTCCTGCCAAGATTTTGTCCTTTAGTACCCCAATAGTAACTCCCTTGAAAGGGAGGCACCCTGTCGACATAAAGTAGAGTACAACCCCCAAACTCCAGATGTCGGTTGCTCGGCCATCGTAGCCTCCACCTTCAAAGAGTTCTGGGGCACAATAAGGTAGGGTCCCACAGAAATATGCTAGCTTCTTCCCCATGGTGCCCAGCCCAAAATCACTGAGTTTTATATTGCCTTTGCCATCCACTAAAATATTTTCAGGCTTTAGGTCCCTGTGAGCAATCCCTTTCTTGTGACAATACTGGAGGGCACATACCATCTGTTTAAATACCTTACGGGACTCCTCCTCCTGTAGGTAGCCAAACTCCACAATCCTGCCCATCAGCTCTCCGCCTGGGGCATGTTCCATAACCATGTAAGTGTTATTTGTGGTGTCGATTATGTGCAGAAGTTTAATGATATTGGGATGGTCTAGAGATTTCATTATTTCAATTTCTGATTTGATGAATCTGTTCTTTGCACTTTTTGGAAGAACTTTTACTGCTACCTTTGTCTGGGTGAGTAGATGGCTAGCCAATTTTACTTCTCCAAATGCTCCCCGGCCAAGGGTCTTTAGGATTTTATAGTGCTCTGTCAAAGCCTCTTCGTCAAAGGAGTTGTACCGTAGGGTGTTGCCTTGACCCATTTCCCACCTCCTCATCTTTGTTGATATAAATGCTCGTACCAACACCAACTAGTGATGCAAGATAAAAATTAATTAAAAGCGGGTCTAGGAGAAACATTTATAGCTATAAATTCCTGCAGTTAAAAAAAGGTGGATGTCCAAAATAACCTAATGATGCATGTCATGGTCATAGGACAACGAGAACAAGCCAAACCCAAGAGACATAGAAGAAATGCTCAAGTCCAGAGCAGAAATTGATGAAATGGGAACTAAAATAATACAAGGACCAATGTAACAAAGACTTGATTATTTTAAGAATAAATATAACTGATGTAATCTTAGCCAAAATAACGAATAGGAAAATTTAAGATACAAGTTAATAATATTAGAGACAAAATAAGAAACTAATAGAAAAATTTAAGATACCAGTTAATAATATGGGAGACAAAATAACATGGTATTACCAGAGATACAACTGAAATCCAGACATCTAGACAATCACTAGGGAATGTTTTTAAAATGTTCCAGTGAATTGGAAAAATCTAGAATAAACTTCTAGACACATATTAGCTATCAAAACTCAACTAAGAAGATATAAAGCACCTAAATTGAAAGACTGTCAGAGTCAGAGGCAGTGGATGACAATACAAACTGTTTTCTGCACAAAGCAGGGCACTTGCCCATCTGAGTTTACAGCATTGTGACCTGCTTAAGCTCACTCCAGACAAAAATCTCTGCATGAAGAGGGGAGGTGGGACAAGAAGTCACACCCCTGATGAACTATTGACAACTGATAGATTCCAGGAGAGGGAGAACACATTTTAAGGGTGTGGCCCCTGGTAGGTGGAACCGACCACTCTCCAGTGGAAGGCCATATATCCAAGAGTATAAGGACAACAGAAACTGTATTTGAAGGTGAAAAACAAAACAAAAAGACACAAATATGGGTGGTAGGAAAGGGAGTATGGAAGATCTGGGAGGAATTGGAGGGAGGGATAAACATGACCAAAACATATTGTATGAAATTCTCAAAGTACTAATTTAAAACAGAAAAAAAAAAAAGCAACAAAATCGAAATAGCAATTTAAAATAATCTCTTGACAAACAAAAAAGTCCAGGGCCAGACAAACTCATTGGTGATTTCTATCAGACTTTAAAGAAGAATTCACACTTGTGGTGATATTTTGTGTGTGATCTAACAAATAAAGCTTGCCTGAAGATCAGAGTGCGGAGCTAAGCCACTAGTTAGCCATAGAAGCCAGGTGTTGATGGCTCACACTTTTAATCCTAGTACTCGGGAGGCAGAGGCAGATGGATCTCTGTGAGTTCAAGGCCATTCTGAGCTACATGAGATTGATCCAGTCTAAAAGAAAGACAGAGGCAGGTGTTGATGGCTCACACCTTTAATCCAAGTACTAGAAAGGTGGAGACAAGAAGGGAAATGGCTGGGCAGAGAGAGGTGGGAGGAGACAGGAGCTCATTGCATTCAGTCTGAGGATTCCTGGAGACAGAATGTTGCACACTTTTAGTCTGAGGATGGCTAGAGTTAAGAAGTCTCTCTAGTTACTGGCTTTTTTGTCTTAATGATCTTCAGGAAAGCTTTGTTAGAGCATACACAAAATATCACCAAGATACCAATGCTTCTCAGATGATTCTATGAAATGAAAAGGGAAGGATGCTTCCAGACTCATCCTAGGAGCCTGTATTACTCAGGTACCAAAACCAGGTGGATACAGTAACAAGAGAAAGGTATAATTAACGTCCTTGGTGAACACAGATGCAACAGTCCTTAGAGTACTGAATACTTCAAACTTCAACAGCACTTAAAAGGACCATACTTCATGATGAAGATGGGTTCACCCAGTCATGTAAGGGCTGCAACATATGACAACTGATTAGCAATGTTGTGCAGAAACAGAAGGGCAAGAATCATATATTCAGCTGAAAAGAGTGAAATTGTCATTTTTCAGGGGAGAAACGCATGGACCTGGAAATCATGGTGTTGTGTAGAACAGGCCAGTCCCACAATGACATTTGTTTTCAAGTCTTGGATCTTAGGTTGGGGAGGGGACCTGATAGTAAAAGGGGTATTAGGGATGTGAAGGGGAAAGAGGAGGGGGTAAGTATATAGAGTAGGTGAATATTATCAAAGTACATTATGTGCAGATACAGAAATGTTATAGTGAATACGTTTTACTTTTTATGCTTAATATTTACTAACAAAATCTTTAAAAAGTAAAAAGAGACAAAGAAAATGAGTAGTTAGAAAAAGAAAAATGGAAGATAGTTAACAAAGAGAATTTAAAATATGTAAAAATTAACTTCTAAAACCAGAAAATTAAAATACAACAAATAAAACAAAAAATGAAACCGATACCCCCAAAGCACAACCAGCAAAGTGAGAAAAAAAAACTCACTCTGTCAAGTACAACAAGTCACCAGCATCCGAGTCCAAAACTTCACTAATATCCAGCTCCAAAACTTTCACCAACATCCAAGTCCAACAGTTTGCCACCCAACAGCTCTCTGTACTAGAAGGACAAAACCCAGCCCTAGGCAGTGTGTTATATGCACAGGTGTCAGTCATTCCTCACAGTGGCTCCTTGTGAGGTCAGAGCAAGCCATGGACCAATGAGGGATGGGCACACTCCTGTCAAAGGACTGTGTTAGCTACTCTGCAGTCACTGCTACCAAGTGAACCACAGAAAGTAACATAAGGAAGGTTTGTTTGGGCCCACACTTTGTGAGAACAGGGAAAGCATGGTGGCAAGAGTAGTTGGTGTTAGCATGTGGCTGCTTACACTGTACTGGTCACCCCACCTCCAACACCAGGCTAACAAACTGCTTCCTGGAGCTAGACCCCCTCCCTAAAGCTAGGCCCCAACTTCCCAAGACAATCACCTGCTGGAGACCACAAGTCAAACACAGAAGTGTCTACATGGGACATTTCACAAGCAAACCCTAGGAAGGACTGGCTCCACTTTAACAGTAGTAACAACAGAAATGGTAACAACAAAAACATGGTCCCCTAAAGCTCTGTGTTTTATTGGGCATAGACTCTGATATCTATCAGTAAGAAAGTGAACCCAGAGGATGTTCCAGGGACCTTTGCAAGTAGGATCAAAAATGCTGTGGTAACAGCTGGCTGTTACAGACCTCAACATATCTACATTCAAAGTAGATATGTTAAGATTCAGATATGTGGTGTACATGAGGTGTATTTTGGGGTATATGAGGGCTGCTTTCTTGTTCTAACATGACAGTTTGTTATATGTTCTCACATGATCCTGGGAAGGACTGAACTCTCTTTCAGGCCCTGTTCTATAGGTGACACTTTCTGTCACGATGGTGAACCTCCTGCGTTGGAACCTCCAAAGGCCCCAACTCCCAATATTATCATTGATTTAGGAATGAAGATTCAGCATGGATTTGGAGGGACACATGTTCCAATATGATACCCCACAAACTAGAGCTGGTCACCACTAGACGTGACCTGCCTGACAGACATCAAGCAGGATCTCAAAGACAAGGTAGAAATTCCTTATGTAAGGTCTGAGGACCTGCCTGTTATTAAAGTTGTCGTGTTGAGATGAAGGAGCCTGAGGAGCAGGGTAAAAATATTTGCCTGGCCAGATTGATATGAAAGTTTGAATGAATAATAGACACTTTAGGCAGACACACAACAGGTAAATTCTGAGAGTCCCTTGCATTACAGTGAATGGGGTCCATTTTCACAGCCATTAAGAAATATTATCTGGCCTTGTCTCTTGGGCCATTTGTGTAGCCTCTTATTTGAATAGTTAAGAGGACACATCACTATGTTTTATAAAGCCATTGGCTTCCTTTTCTGAAACTGCCCATTCGGGGTGAAGCACCAGGGGCTGTGTTTGTCTGAGTGCTTTGTTATGAGGAAACCAGGAGCAAGCCGATAGTTACAAAGAAATGTGGAGACTCGCTCTCATTGCAAATGCTATTCTTCACACAAGCCAGTTCCTTCTTTTCCACCTTCCAGGAGTCTTCTTCCTTCTCCAGTCCAATGAACAAAGAATCACATTCTCTTGATAATTTGGGTTTCAAGTTCATGTCTCATGTATTTGTATGTAAATGGGTTTATATATTTATGAGTATAGCAGTATGTTACTAGGAGTCATTTTATTGCTATATTCCTTTATCAGAACAGTACTAACATCTTCCTCCTAGGCCCATGACACATCATGTCTTAGGATCTTGGGCACTTGAGCAGTGTCAGGTAAGAGTTCCATCTCATGGAGCATGCCTTAAATCCAATTTTAAAACGTGGTTTGTTACCCCCATAACATTTGTATCATTGTTGTACCAGTGTATTTTTCAGACAGATCTCTGTTGTAGGTCTCAGGGTTGTAGTGGGGTGAATTGATGATTACTTCTCTCATCCAGTAGTGTAAATATTATCTTCCAGTATCGTCAACACTAGTTTTTAGAGTAGAGTTTCTAGTTGGGCATCAGATCGGTTTTCCCATGTTCAGTGGCAGAAGTAACTGGTGTCTCCAGCAGTAGGACCTTGCCACCAGGCTGTGGAGAGTAACCAATAACCTTGGCAATAGTTGATGCTGTATGGGGGATATGGCTGTGACCCTTGGGGCTAATAATTTAACATTATGGTACTGGAGGTTTTACTTTGTGGCATAAGATGTCTGGTGTGTGCATTGTCTCCCTTATTATAGGATAACTCCATTAAATGCCTTTTACATATGTATATATTTTATGAAGTTGATGGCCAGTGTCCGTGTCACTTCCCACTCAGCCTCTGAGTGCTTTGTTATGAGGAAACCAAGAGCAAAGTGACACGGACACTGTTCATCAACGGGATGACTTTGCCCAAGCTCGGTCCATGAAGAGGGTCCAGTTCCCTGCAATAACAAGATGAAGCCCCCTTCCAGGAGAAGAATGAAGATTTGACAATTTATGGCCTTGATTGTGAGTAGGATGGTTACTTACAAAACTTAAACATAGAAAAGTCTCTCTTTAAGATGATGTCGGTATTCATACTTTCTCTGAATGTTGTTTCAAATGGTCTCCTTTCATCCAGCACCGTATTGCTCATGGTACATGCATGGTCCCAGTGAAAAGCACCACACAGACAATGCAGACTTTAGTAGATCTCACTAGAGCCTCATGGCACCTACCAATGTGTCGTCACCTAATGCTGGAGTATTGTTCTTTTTGGTGATTTCTATAGTTTTCTTTTATTATTAGCATATAAAGGCATGTATCTGCTGCGGTATTCGCATGGAGTCAGGGGACAAGTCTATGGAGTCAGCGGTCTTCCTCTACCTTTGCATGAGTTCCAGGGATTACACTCAAGTTGCCAGGCTTGCATGGTAAGTGTCTTTACCATTTCAGCCATTTTACAAGCCCCATGGGATATTATTTTATTGAGTCTATCTTTTCTAGTTAATGTGTCTGTTCCTGTAATAAACATCATTACTAAAAACTTTTATATTACTGAGGACTACATGCCCAGAGGTGGCAGTGCCCTAAGTGGGCTGTATCCTCCCACATCAATAAATAATAAAGACAATCTGCAGAAATATGGTCACAAGCCAATCTTATCTTGATAGCTCCTCAATTCAAAGTCCGTTTTCCCAGGTTACTATTGGCTGCATCAAGTTGACAAAAACTGAGCAGGAACTTATCCATTAAGTGATCTTAAAAATCAAATTACCTCAAGAATAAGATTCATTAGTAGAGTATTGGATGTTGGGTTATATGAAAGGACCTGTATGTCCATCCTTAGAATTAGTTAAAGGAGCCCATTTCTCATTTTAGTATCTAGCTTAGAAGTACATTAAATAGAGTAGAATTAAGTGTTGGGATGTGGCACAGACTCTGTATCAGCAATCAATGAGAGTTTGGAGCTAAGAATTACTAACCATTGGACTTACAACCACTGGATTGTTATCAAAAGGTTTGTAAATTATTCAAAATATAAGTATCGAATACATAATACTTTCCAGGCATGGGAAACAAACAAACAGGACCATAGGGAGATGTTGCTACTACTGAAGGGGTAGAAATGATTCTTTTCCGTTTCCAACAGATTTGTTTTCTAAGTAGATTAGGAGAAAACAGCTAGTGGCACAAATGTGTGGAATAAATACAACTGTAATGTGATTTATTGATTATTTTATTACCTCAGTGAAGATTCAAAATATCATGGTCTCTCAACCAAACAGGAGATTGTGATCTCTGTGTTTTTTGGAGTTTAAGCTGCAGTTCTTAATTTCTAGTGGATCACTGTGGTTTGGCATATGCCATGCATATTTTCAATCACACTTGAGTAGAACAATGGCTGATTGACACAGGTAGAAATAGGTAAATATTTGGTTTCATGGGTCACATAACTAGCACAGTTCCTTTTCGCAATGCACTGCCAGGTTGGACCCTACTTCTTGTCAGACTCCTTTATTTGGGCTGCAATATCCTTTCTCTGATTCCTTTCTCCATCTCGGAGGCAGCATACTCCACCATCCTGTTGATTTTCTTCTGTCATGTCTGCACTTTTCATCACATATGGTCACCTTGGAGAGCAGGCTGGCCACTCACAGTCGTCCCCTGGGAGAAGTGTTTGCTCGGCTCTGGTCTAAAAGGATATGTCATAGCTACAGAAGAAGTAGAACTGGTAAAATTTTTCACATGTTGAATCAGAGATAGACAGTTTCATGCTCAGGAACAGCATGTAAATAAGGGGGTGCAAGGGACGTGCCCTCTGCTGGCTGCTGGAGAGCTACTTAGGAAGCAGGAATTGAACCTAAAATCAAGCAGAAATAGCACTTACAATTATTTTATGGTTAGTCTCTGAATTTTAGCTCTTTATTATTAGAGTCTACTTTAATAACCAATTTTGAATTCTAAAATTCTGGACACTTTAGTTTCTACTTACCTTAGGTGGGAGCTTTGAACTTCAAATTACAAGGACCCCTAAAACATTTGACAGTCTTGATATTGTGGATTAGAGAAATAATCAAGCCTTGGGGTCTGCAGTATTTGTAAATTTGGAGCTGAAATAATGATTTTCAGCAAGAACTGGATTTTCTGAGCCTTTACTGCCTGTTGCAAACTCTACCAGAACCTGAACAACCCCCTCGGACTGTAAGCTCTGTCTGCTGAATCTTGAAAGACACTCTCCATAATACCTTTTCTACATCTAAGTTGTTTTTAACCATAATAAAATTTCAAATGTTTGAGAGATTGCAGGTAATATCTGTCTACTTCCATGCTACAACAGCTATCTAATATCATTCCAAAATTTCTAACTTACCCTTTTTCCTTTTTGAAGGAAGGGATGAGGGGTGGGCTGGAGGGGAAGGTGGAGGGTGTGGGGGTGGGGGTGGGGAGGAACAGGAGGAGGCATGATTGGGGATCTGCTGTTGTAAAATGTATTAATTTTTTTTTAAGAAAAAAATTAACATCAGTCTCTCTCCCCATATTGTTCCCCTGTTTTTATCAGAGTGTGGGAGTTTGCACATAGGTTTCTGCTCTAGGGCCTCAGAGACATAAATAACAACAAAGAATGAAGAAGAGTAGTGTCATAATAGAGTATTAGAGGTAGTAAACACACAAGAGTAGCCTTCCACAGTCTAACTTGCTAACCTGCACAGAGCAGAGAAGCCAGGGTGGAGCCCACATGAGCCCCCATAGCAGTGACCAAGTAGCACTGTCTGGAGAGTACCATTCCAAGTAAATGCATTAACAGGTGGTGTTACACTTGTATGTTTGACCCGATATACTAGGTAATTTCCCACCCTTTATTAATTCTATGTACCAACTTTACTAGGTCAGAGGGTATCCATGCATCCAGTCCAACATTATTTTAGCTTTTTCCCCCCAATGAGGAAATATTTGAACAACTTGAGTAACATTTAAATTGAAAGATTTTTAATAAAATGAATTATACACCAATAAAGTAGTGGCCTTCATCTTATTGCCTTATGGTGTAACTATAACAAAAACAATGGAATTTCTGAAAAATGTATATTTCTCTGAAGACTGTCTTTGCACTTCATCTGAAATGTCAGTTCTTACTAATTCTAGAGGACATTGCCTTTGGACTTGAACAACAGCACTTCAAGGTGTCCAGCCTACTATTACATCATACAAATTTGGACCTTAACATAGTGCACAATTGGTGAAAAAAAACAACCTTCCCATTACACACACACACATACACATACACACACACACACACACATACACACACACACACACACACACACACACACACACACACACACACACACACACGCACGCACGCACACACACACATTCAAAATTCAGTAGGGTAGTTTTGTTAAGTCAAATTGATGTCAGTAACGGTGGTGATGGTTTCCAGTAAGAGAATAAGTCAGAATAACAAAATCTGGTGGGATAATTCACAGTTCCTAGTCCACCAAAAAAAAAAAAAAATCTGTTCAGGTTTAGGACTATTTTGTCTTTGTTTCACAAATGTGAATGTATATACAATTAAAATTGGTACTGTCTCATTTATTTGATATTTTCAACCTTTTAAAAATATTATTTATGTATTCAATAAATGTTTCATTAAGTATATAGACATCTTTATTGAAAGTATTCCAGTAATTCACATGCAAAATAAAACATAGCAATTCTTGTTGGAGGAACACAAGACAAATATCTTGAGAAACAGAGAGATCTCCATAATTAATGCTAAAAGCCTGAATGATTTTCTCCACAGAACAAGAAAAATAAAAGTTGGATTCTTTTGCTCCTTTTAATAAAGTGTTGTTCCTGAGGATCTAGTCAATGTCATGAAAGAATAAAAATAAATGAAGGCCATTCAGATTGGAAAGGAAGTGGCACAGCTATTACTGTTTTTAAACAGCATGGTTATGATGTATTTTCTAAGAAATCCACAAAAAATAACGTAACTAAAGAGTGAGTTTAATGAGGCTGCAGAAAAGGTCAATAAACAGAGATAAGTTGTATTTGTAAATATTAGCAACAAACCCAAAAGATTACAATTAAATAAGTAATTCAACTTGTACTATGATATAAGTACATGAAACCATTAACATTAGCTTAAGAATGTAAAGAATAGGCAAATAGATGTAGAGATTTGGTCTTTGGGTTGGATGAGTCCATCTTGCTAATCAAATTAGTGTTAATTAAAATTCTATTAGCCTTTTTTGCAAAAATTGACACCCATTCCAAGATGTAACTAGAAGTGCAGAATATCTAGAACAGCTGTGATGTTGAATGTTAAGTGTGAATTTTAATGGATGAATGAATGCAGCAAGGCCTGGGATGCATTTTTTAGTGTCTATAAAAGAGTTTCTCGAAAGACTCAAGGTGAGTCTGAGGGGCTGAGGTGGAGAAGATCTTCCAGGTTGGTTAGGCAGCAGCCAATCACCTGGAAGCACAAAAAAGAACCAAAAGAGAAGGCAAATTGATTTCCTTCTTCAAGAGTTGGGATAGACAATTTTGGCTTCCTGAACTTCAGAATTCTAGGTTCATCTACCTTTGGACTCTGATCTAGGACTTATACCGATTCAGTTTCTCAAACTTGAGATATCACACTGAGAATTGCATCAAGAGCTGTCTTGCTCTGTAGACCTTTAACTTGGAATTATTTCCATACTATACCAAGTCCTCAGCTTGTAAACAACCTGTGGTGAGATACCTTAACTGCCATAATTATGTGAACCAACTCTGGTAAAACCCTTCTCCCATGTTTACTACATATATTCTATTGCCCTTGTTTGTCAAGAGAAACTTGACTTATGGAATAGCCAGAAATAATTTTTCAACTAAGTACAAGGATGGGAGATAGCTCAGTTAGTAAATTTCTTGACTTGCAAGCAGCACGATCTCAGTTAAATCCCCAGACACCAAATAAAACAGGCCAAGTGGGGTGGCACATACATGTAATCCTAGTACTGGGGAAATGGAGACAGGCAGATCTCTGGGAGTCACTGGGCAGCTGGTCCAGCACATTTGGTAATTTCCATAATGGTAAGAGGCCCTGTCTCTTAATAAAAGGTGGATGGCACCTGTGAAATAATACCTGAAGTTGTCTTTTGGCCTACACCTGCATGTGTTTATAAGCATCTACACATATATTTACATCTGTATACATGAATGCCATGAACACACACACATTGTACAAAGTTGAAGAACCTCTTTGAAGACTCCAATAATCAAGAACTATCATACACATTTATGGCAATGAACTGAGAATCCAGAATTATAACTGTATATTAAATTTGCATAAACTGTCAATGAGAAAAGAAGTATGTTTTTCCATAAACAATAATGACATAAAAGTATATCCTTAATATCGGCCCAGACCACATAAAATTTGTTGAAATAACTTTTAGGCTTAAATATAATAATTATGGCTATTAAAAAGAATGTTTATAAGACAAAATATGATATCCTGAGGTAAACAAAGATCTCTTAGGCACAATAAAGTTCAAAATGTATAAGAAAATATAATTTATGGATGTGAAAATTTTGCTTTTCAAAAATACACCATTTAAAAACAAAGGCTGGAGAGCTCATTGATTAAGTACATTGACTGTTCTTCCAGAGGACCCAGGTTTAATTCCTAGCACCTATATAATGGCTAAACATCATCTATAATTTCAGTTTGAGAGGATGTGAAGGCCCTCTTCTGGCCTTAACATGCACTGCATGCATGTGGTATACAACCATATATACAGGCACAACATACATACACATGAAATAAATTAAATTAAAAAATAAACATGTAATCCAAGGCTGGGGATTTAGCTTAGTTGGTAGAGCCACTGCTTATCACAATGAAACTGGATTCCATCCCCATCACTGCCTAAGCTGGGTATGGTGACAGATGACTGCAATGGCCGCTCTTTGCAGGAAGACGCAAGAGTTCTTTCTGAGTTTGTCATCATCCTGGGTTGCATAGCAAATTCAAGGACGCCTCTGGCTACAGAGAAAATTCTTGTCTCAAAAAAAATGCAAGCCAAAATCAGTGATAAAATATAGTTCTCTCTCTCTCTCTCTCTCTCTCTCTCTCTCTCTCTCTCTCTCTCTCTCTCTCTCTCGTATGTGTGTGCGTGCATGTGTGTGTATGTCTCTCCCTCCTCAGAATTTAAGTCAGCTTTAAAGTACTCACTGCAGCTAAATTATAGCTGAGAAGCTGAGGACATGACAGTTACTAGGTCCTAGGGGCTGAATCAATAGTTGGGGTAGTACCAGAGTAGCTATCTCCCACTGTTGGGGAAGCAACCTGCAGTTACTCACTTCACAAGGCAGGGTGCCTCAATTATCCAAATCTGATGCCTGAAGTCCAAATTTTCCCAGAGAGCCACTAGTCTCGAGTTCATAAAGAAAGTTTGATTCTACTATTAGTGAAGGGATTGGAAGCAGCAGCAACAGGGCAAATCTACTCAGTAGGAGGAAAGGCCTAGTGGGAGAATAAACTTTCTTCTGACCTACCCTTTTCTTTTATCTGGGCTGCTACCAAAAGGTGCTTTCCACAACAGAGGTGGTTCCTCTCACATCAGTCAAGGCAACCAGGAAGGTTATGTTTGTGTGGCTCCATACTCAGTTGAGTCTAATTTGTGTCAAGTTATATTAAAACCAACCATAATAACATATGTCACACAATAAAAAAAGAAAAGTAGCCACGAAGGACAATAAAAGATGTCCACTCTCATTACTCAACAACAACAAATCATCATTTTAGTCATAATGACACACCAACTAACAGTGCTGTGCTGTAACTGGAACTGTTTATACTTCACTGGTTAGAAATGATTAAATGCTGTGAGAAAGTTGGGTCATTTCTTTAATAGTTACAATTTACCTACTTTATCATGTAGCTATTCTAGTTTTTGATGTTTACTTAAAGAAAGTGAAGCTCTACACAGTGTCCATAGTCACTATTCATATTCTCTCCAAACTGGATATAATCCCCATGCCTGCTAGCAAATCAATGGGTAAACAAATCATGGTATATGTACGCATTGACATACATGAAGAGAAAAGCCATGCAGGTGGCATAACACATCACAAGATCACTTTGGGGACTTTTAAAACAATGCAAGTTGAGCATGTACTGTGTGATTGCATTTATTTGAAAACCCCCAAAAGACTAATCTAGCCCACAATCATGGAAGAAGAATCAATGTTTAGGATGAATGATGTCAGATGAGTAAATTGGGAAGGGGTAAAGCTATGTTTTGTGACTATACAATGTAGCCTTTCATCATTTTAACAAAACACCTGAGATAAACAATTTACAGCGATGAAGACTTTATCCATGGTCACAGTTCCAAGGATTTTCAAGTGGCCACAGCTTAGCCCTGTGATTTTCGACCTGCAATGGCACAGTACAGTGAGTGAGGAGCCAAGAAGGGTTTTTACCTTCACAGCAGCCAGAAGCAACAATAGAGACGGAAGAGACAAGGATCCCATCAAGAGCACGTGTCTAATGACCTAACTTCTTTTCACTAGGGTCCGTTCCCTGACAGTGCACAAACCTTGGTGAATGGGCCTTTGGAAGACAATCAAAGTCCAAACTACACTAACAATGATTAAAGCATTCTCTGTATAAGCTGTAATGATGAGCATATAGGTGTAAATATTTAGCAAAAATTTACCAAATTATACAGTTTAAACATGCATATCATACCTCAATAAAGCCAAATAATGAACTTCATTTAAATATTAATCATGAATCTCAAAATTTAACCACTAAGAGATGGTCCTATCTTTCTCATGGAGCCAACAAATGTATACATTAAAAAATTTCATCATGAAAAATTAAAAGTTAAGTGTTTATATCTGATTAGATAAGCCTTATTTAAATAGTCATTTGATTTAAATCTGTTTCCTTTCTTTTCATTCAGTTTAGAAATACATCTTTAGAGCTTCTCCATAAGCAAAAATATCCAAGAAAACCAACAAATGAGAAAGGAATACATAAGAAGTAGACACAGAAAAATCAGCTGTTTCAGCCTTGTCTGCCCTCGCCACTGATTGCCAAGTTACCTATTCAAGCCCAGTTATGCTATTCACCTTCTTATGATGGAAGAGGAGAGCCATGCTAGTTGATACTGAGTTTCACAGATGAAGTCAGCATTTCATACCACAAGCATAGATTACAGGATTAGCAACGCTTCCTTTCAAAGGTAAACCCTTCCTTCCTTCCTTAAAAAAATTTGACTATTTTATTGCTGTCAAAATTTTCCAATTTCATAATCTGGAAGTTAACATGTAAAATGGCTAGCCAAAGCAGTAATAGATTATCTTCTAGATTAGATTGCTAGACTTTGGGCTAATATTAACTCTATTACATGATTCTTTCTTGTGCTCTCAAGATTGTAGGAATATAGAGAAAACCTGAACATTTCTCCATGCCCATGCACTTCCTACTCAAGCCTTACATTCTAAATATTCTAAAATTTGATGGTTTTGTTTGATTATATTTTATTTTGTTATCTCTTAGAAGCCTATTCTTTTCTAATGAAAGACAGAAAGGGAGTTGATCCAGATGGGTGGGAAGGGTGGGGGGCACTGGATGGAGTAGAGGGAAGGGAAACTAATCAGATATATTGTAAGAGAAAAGAATCTATTTTTAATAAAAGGGAAAAAAGAAAAAGAAAAAAATTCTGCTCAAATTAATATTTTCTTTCTTGCTAGTCCTAACTTGCTAGAACTTTGTAAATTGTGTTACTGGAGTGGCTGTTACAAGTCCCAAAAATATGAATTGGAAGCCAAGAAAAAACATGCTAAACATGTGACTGGGCTTTCAAAAAATGTCACATGACACCAATTCAGGGGTTCCCTGCCCTCTGCCCTTTGTCCAGAATCATTGGCTTATTCACATTGTTGCTAGTCCATTTGTGCATGCACACACAGACACATACTCACACACATACCCCCCCCCCACACACACACACACGGGTGCATGTGCATATACCAGACATTACATTTGTTCTTTTCTCATGTTACCTAAATCGTCATAGTAGTGGTCAGATTGCTTCATAATTGCGTATATGCCATGATATAGACTCTTATGCAAAAAAACAATTATTTAGTCATAATACATTCATGTACTTAATTTTTTAAAGGGTCTGTTAGATGCTTAGGGTTTTTTTTTTTATTGATTCTTTGGGAAGTTCACATCATGCACCCCAATCCCACTCATCTCCCAGTCCGTCTGTATCTGCCCCTCACCCTTGTAGTGCCCCCCACAACCCAAAGGAAAGCTAAATAGGAATTAAAATAAGATAGAAATGAACCACAATTAAAAAAAAAAAACTTCCCTCCTCTATCTTTCCTGCCTCTTCATTACATATCACCTCTTCATTCATCTTAGTGTCCTTGGGAGCTGCTGTATATCATGCAGCATACCCTTTTGTCTAAACAGCTTTACTTGCAAATGTTCATTGTCAGGTTCAAGGCCTCTGGCTTTGGGACACCATCAATACTGGACGTCCCCTGACATTCCTCTAGGATATCCTGCTGTTGCCCTGAGTCATGGAGATCCTGTAGTTATGGTTCTGCAGGACCAGTCCCTTCACACACTCCAACAGGTTGTTGGATTGTGCCAACTCCAAGCTCTGGATGTGTGCCTAGGTGGCAGCTGAATTGGTCAGTCTAGGCTACTGGGACCACTCCTCTCAGGTGAGGGGCAGAGCCAGCTCTCCCAAACCCATGGTGAGGGGTAAGGTGAGCTTTCCCAAGTGTAGGGAAGCAGTTATCCTATTAGGGGCAGGAGGTGCTTTCCTGTGCTGAGGTCATCAGGGTCTGTTATCCCAGGGCAGGTGATAGACACAGAGCTTTGTTTCTTGTGCAAATGAAGCTCAGACCATCTCCTCACCTTGAGGCCTAGAGGCTCTCCAGAGCAACTGACTAAGAACAAAAGAAGTTTTCATACATCAAGGTAGGGTGGAGGAACATTCCTGAGGAGGCAGAGAACCAGAGAACCACTTGGCCAGGGAAAGAAAGAGCAGGCATTTTTCTGTAGAGACAGACAGAATGGCATGGCAAGAGAGAAGAGAGAAAGACAGAGGTTCTGTAGAGGGTAAGCAGATCTTGGATAGAGATTTCTGAGTGCCAGGAGTAGAGAGTAGTGGACATGGAGAACAAGGAAAGAGAGGACAAAGATGAGGCTAGAAGCATAGGAGTTTAGTCCTTAGAAGGACTATGAGCTAGGGAACTGGATGGAACTGAAGCTGAGTAGACATGACTTAAGACCAGAGAAATAAAGTAGATGGATAAAGAGCTTGGTGCATCTAGATTTAATCATGTCCTGAATGCCTGACGGAGCTATAGCTGTATTGATAGAATTTTGTCTTAGAGGAATAAAGTTAACAGACATAAGAGTACATAGATTTTTTTCCCCTCAGATATCCCATGCCAAACATATCAAAATCCCCAGGACCCTGGGTATTCCATAGGCAAACAGTTAAGCTTCTCAGACCTTCTGCTGATCTACTAGGTAACACCCCTACAGAGCCTAGGAGACAGGCAAACTGTAGATGCATAGCTTTGATTCTTGTGCAAATGAAGCTCAGACTTTCCTTCCCCAGACTGGCCAAATGCCATTCCAGATCATTTGACTCAGAACAAAAGATTTTTGCAGATCCAGGTTGGAGTGAAGGGGAGGCAGAATTCCTGGTCAGAGAGTCTTGTGCCTGGAGAGAAAGAAACAAGGCAGGTCTTTTGTAGAGAATAAGGATTGGGTCAGGTCAAGAGAGTAGGAAGAGAAGAAAAGAGCATGGATGGAGAAACTGAAGACAAAGATGAGATCGAAAGCATAGGAGCTTACTAAAACTATGAGAGGACAGAAAGAGAAGGGACAGAGAGGAGCTGAGTGTCAGGACAGAACTGAAGCTATATAAATAGAATTTTGTCTTAGAGAAATAAAGTAAACAGACAAAAGAGCATGGTGTAAATAGATTCTTTTCCCTAAGATAATCCCACACCAGACGTAGTATCTTCCCTAGGACTCTGGGAGGAATCTTCTCAGAGCAGGCCCCTGGGATAATTCTGATATCTACCTTTTCCATTTTCTTTCATCTGCCTGTCTGTCTATGTATCTATCTATCTATCTATCTATCTATCTACCTATCTATCTATCTATCTATTTATAGATACAGTATTCCTACTTAGCCCAGACTGGCCTGCAACTTTCTATGTATACCCCAAATGGTGCTAGAAAAAACTGGGCATTTAACGTGGAAGAATGAACTAGATCTTTATCTGTAGTGGGTAGCTGTTCCAGCTTTGACCTGGAAGTATTAACCCTTTGTGAGGCTTCTGGTAACTTCCATGCCTACCTATGACCGGTTCCTGGGACAGGGCCGAGACAGGAGCCCTTAAGACCTGAGATCTGGATATGCCAACTCTCTTGGTTTCTGGTGATCCTGGATGCTGGAAGACAGATCTAGTCAGAGTTCTCCAGAGAACCTTGCAGGACTGCACCTCACCTCCCAGATCCTGTAACCAACCCCTTTACTGGCTGTAAGTTACCCCAAAATAAATCTCCTTTTTAACTACGTGTAGTTGCCTTGATAAATCCCCACAATGTCTGGCACTCACATGGGGCAAACTCCAAACACCTGGGTGGCCTCTACCCTCAGCCTCCTCTGTGGCTGCTGTGGCATGCTTTCCACACTTCCCATGCTTCCCTGACTCGTCTTCCCCGTGTCTTTTAAAATTCCTGCCCCTCCTGGGGAACAAGTGCTTACCCATTCAGCCCATAACAACCTGGTACTACTCCTTCCCTTCCCTTCCTTTCTCCCTGGCTCATGGGCATGTATACCCACCTGCTGAGTTCTGTATAGCCAAGGAGCACCTCCACAGTGTGTCTGGTTCCATTCCTAAAGTAAGGGAGCAGCTAAGTCTGGTCCCAGGTCCCCTGGCAAGCTTAGCCCCCAGACCAGGACCAGACAAGAAAAGCCTCTGTGAGTGAGACATTCCACCCTTTCCCCATGTCCCAGCTCTCTCCCCAGCCCAAGGCTTCCACAGTCTCACTGTCCCTCTTGGAAGCTACTCAGAGGCTTCCTGGTTAAAATAGATGCTACACCACCCCCCAGCTGGCTCCCCAAGGGTGCTGCTCCCTCAGCTGCAGAGGCACTGAGAGATGCTCCGAGCCGTGGCTGCCAGCCATCATCTTTGCTGCCTGGAGCTCTTGGTGCCCTGAGCTCAGGCCATTCAACCCCACACAGGTGCCTCTTGGCTGAGAGAAGGGTGCTGAAGGGCTAAGCAGGTCATGAAAGCCAAGCCGGGCCCTAAAGCTCCAGGGAGTCACAGTAAGATCTGCCTAAATTGCCTCATGCACATGGGACACTCTGCTCCTGCCTGTAGCTGCTGCCAGCCAAAGCCTTCAACAGGACCTACTTTAGCACTACACCAGTGTCACCTGCTGGCTGAAAAGCGCTACTACAACCAAAAAAACCATTGAAAGGACAGTGAGACAAGCAAGCCGGTGTTTTATTTCAGGTAAGAGTACTTGATAATTTTACACCTAGAAACCAACCAACCAATTTTGAGTAATATGACTGAAAACATTACTTCACAAGAATTTGAAAACGTTTTTACCCATATGATGAACGACATTTTCCTGGAAATATACGACCTTCATGAGGCATATATGGCCTGTACCATTTTGGCATTTACCATAATAATTCACACAGCATTCAAATACTGTTTTAATAATAATAACAAAGGTGAGTCATTATTGGGACTGATACAGGCTTTAAAAGATAGCAATGAAGTCTTACATAAAAAGATTCTCTGGAATCTGCTAACCAGGATTTACAAGATAGTAATAATAATTTACAAAAGAGGCTTCTTAGTTTGGAATCTGCTAACTTAATATAAGAACTTCAGTCCATTAATAATAAACGTATAGCCAGATTTGATTTTATTGATAATAAATATGAATACTTAATGGATAGAACAATAACTCTCCAGGGTGAAGTTGTCGCTACTCAGACACTTTCTAAGGAAGAAAGATTATCATTAACTGATAAAATAAGGTCAATGGAATCATGTGTTTGAGAAGAACATAAAAGGTTGCATGATTCCATGAGAAATCTGTTCTTGCAAGCCACAGAAGAAACTCTCAGTAAACATGACAAGGGACCTAATAGGCGGAAGTGTAAGACCATACGGGTAACATCCCCAGATGGCTCACATACAATGGCTTATCCTGTCATCATCCATGAGAGGACCACAGATGATAGATACCCTGAGCCATATGTGGCATATATATTACAACCTATTTTGATGAGAGATTTTTAAAAATATGAAAGAAGCAATGGTCATTATGGCATACACTCAACATATGTAAGACAGATGTTAAATTCATGATCTACCTCACATAGAATCATTCCAGATTACTGGAATCAGTTAATTTCAGCTGTTCTAGAATATATCCAGCAGTTACAATGGAAAAGCTGGTTGAGAGAAAGGCAAGAAATTCAAAGCAACAATGTAAACTCAGCAGTTTTGAGATCTCCCAAGATTTTTGGTGAGGGATGTTTTGATGATAGGAATATACAAGCCACTTACGATGAGCATACAGTATCCCTATGCCATACTGCAGCTCTAAATGCTTGGGAAAAAATTTTCAGAACGAGGAAAACCAACTAAAGTATACACAAAGATATTTCAGGGACTGCAAGAACCTTTCACTGATTTTTTACAAAGGCTGACCACAGCTATAAAGAAAGCTGTGTCAGATAAAAATTAAAACAAGTATTAACTGAGTCCTTGGCATCTGATAATGCTAATACAGAATGCAAAAGAATACTTATGCCATTAAAGGTTAGATCACCTCCTTTAGAAGAATGGATTCAGTATACTAATGGTGTTGAGACTCTTAACTATAGTAATGAGTTGGATATGAGAGGCAATTCCCGGAGACGGAGGACGACCCCAGAGTACCAAATTTTTTAAATGTAGTACTCCACATCATATAAATAAAAACTGTACATGGGGTGCTCCTAGAAGTAATACTCCTCCAAGAAATAACACAAACAGGAGATCCCAACCTTCTGGATTATGTAGAAGATATAGCAAAGGCTGACATTGGACCAATGAGTGCAGATCAATAATAGATATATGAGGCAACCCTTTTACCAGTGGGAAACACTCAGTGGGGTTCTTACAGGCCCCCAAATCAAACGTGGTCCAAAAATTTTCAGCCACTGTGGAGGAAATTCCTCTCCAGGACAATTAAATAAACCAATGCCTAATGTAAAGAATGATATTGTACTGGATGATAGAACAACTCTGATAGATGAGTCAAAAATTCCAAAGAACACAATAAAATGAATATTTTGGCAGACTTCCATAACTGAACAAAGACCAAAGCTTAGAATCCGAATTAATGGCATTGTTCTGGAGAACCTAGTAGACATGGGTGTGGATGTGACTGTAATTACGCCAAAATCATGGAATCCGGATTGGTCTCTTCAAGAGGTAGAAGTCCAAATTCTAAGGATTGGAACCCTATCTCAGATAAAATGGAGTTCAAGATGAGTTGAATACACAGGGCCAGAAGGACAGAGAGGAAGGCTGAAGCCATAAGTAGCAAATGTAGCAGTGAATCTTTAGGGCCTAGATTTGCTCCAATAGTGGAATACCCAGATTAAAACTCCTACACTCTCAAAAAAGGAATACAGACCAATACATGTTTCTAGAAATAATATTATAACATGCTATAAAAAACAGTCACCGACCATTCAGTCTGTACATAAACAGAGCACAACTGCTATTGAACTCTCAGAAGTACCAACAGCCTTACCTTTAAAATGGCTAACTAATAAACCTGTCTGGGTTGAACAATGGCATTTGACAAATAAGAAGCTACAAGCTTTAGAACAGCTGGTTCAAGAGCTGTTAAAAGCTCAACACATTGAAGAATCTACCAGTCCTTGGAATTCTCTTGTGTTTGTTATTTAGAAAAAAAAAAAAAAAGTCTGGTAATTGGAAAATACTGACAGATCTAAGAGCTATTAATAAAATAATTCAGGCCATGGGCTCCCTACAGACTGGGATGCCCTTTCCCTCTCTGCTACCCAAAGAATGGCCTATAATAGTTATTGACTTAAAAGACTGCTTCATTACCATACCCTTACAAGAAAATGATCGAGAAAAATTTGCCTTCACAGTACCTAATTATAACAATTCCAAAACAAGAGATATCAATGGAAGGTCTTCCCACAGGGAATGTTAAATAAGCCCTACCCTGTGCCAATACTTTGTACAAAAACCATTGGAGACAATTCATGTGAAGTTTCCACAATCCATAATTTATCATTATACAGATGATATCTTATTAGCTGATCCAAAGTTAGGCATATTAGAAAGCATGTGTGAAGAAGTAAAAAAAAGTTTTGCCTCTCTGGGGACTGCAAATTGCTCCTGAAAAACTACAAAGAGGAGATTCTATTAATTACTTAGGATATAAGATAGAGCTACAAAAAATTAGACCCCCAAAAGGTACAATTAAGGAGAGATCAATTGCAGACACTTAATGATTTTCAAAAGTTGTTAGGAGGCATTTCCAACTTACTGGGTATCGTGGGAATACCCAGTGATGGACTACAAAATTTGGCTAATACTTTAAAAGGGGACAAAGTATTAAATAGTTCAAGAGAATTACCAGCCAAAGCTGAGAAGGAATTGACTCTAGTAGAAAAGACAATTTGAGAAGTACATGTGGATCATGTGAATCCAGAACTTAAATGCATTCTGGTCATACACCCCTTCAGACATTCCACCACATGTATTTTTAGGCAGAGGGAAGATATTATATTGGAATGGATATTTCTACCACATAAACCAAGTAAGAAGTTAAAGACTTATATAGAAAAGATCCTGATTTGATTCAAAAAGGAAAATTAAGCCTTCACCAGCAGAAATTATAGTACCTTTCACTAATGAGGAAATTTCCTCACTATGGAAAGATAATGAATACTGGCAGAGAGCCTGCAGTAACTTTTGGGGAGAGATTGACAACCATTACCCCAAAAGCAAGAGAATAAAATTCATAAATATGACTGAATGGGTCCTTCCTCACATTGTACAAAAAAAGGCAATACCTGGGATCCTCACATACATGTCATGTTATGTTTAAATCCAAACTTCCCATTTTGATATTAATAATGTTCAAGTTTTTCACAAGAAAAAAATAATTTTTTCCAATATCAATCTTTGAAGTCTCCAGAAGGAAGATGGGGCCCCACAACAACTCTACCCAGTTCAGAATGATGCCATAGTACTCATCATCATACTACACTTCTAGCCGGAATCTCAGATAATCTTACCCATTACTCTAAGACTGGCTGCAGAATCTACAGTTAGTCCTACTAAGACTTAGCTATCTGAGCTTTCTTACAAGCCCCCACAAAGATACCATTGCCCCCTGAACAGCAATCGCCTTCTGAACAACAGGATGCAATTCTAAGAAAACAATGCCCATTTTCCCAAAGGTTTTATGTTTCTGAGAGTTATGGATAATGGCTATAAGGTTGGGGGTGGAAGAAAACATTGGACTCAGTATTCCCCTTAAAAAAAGAAAAAAGAGGAATGGATAAGTATAGAATATTAAGGTAGATTATTGTATATACTAATAAACTAATTTAGTAAAATATCAGCCTTAGATAAATTGTACTGTTATGGATTCTTATATATTGAAACAAATATAAACTATTTTTATATTCTTATTCCAGATAATTTGTATATTGAAACAAATACAGAACCATATTTGTCATAATGTACATATATTTCTACTCTTGTTTGAAGTATTTGTATATTGATACAAATGTAAAATTATAATTGTCATACTGTATGTATGTTCTACCTCTGTTTAGGATATTTGGTATATTGCTACATATTTAGGATTATTGTCATATTGCATATTGCACCATACATTCCTATCTCTGCTTCAGCTACTTTGTGTATTGTCACAATTTTGAGGTCATTGTCCTTTTACTATACATTTGCTTACAGACTATTTATTCTGTATACATGAGGCCTTAGTCCTTAGGTTATCTAGGTAGATAAGACTTACAGATTTATAGTCACCCATGCTTGTCATCTCTATAGTTATGTTAGTTAGGCTGTCCAGATTTACAAGTACATAGGTCAGATGGAAAAGTAGTCTTCAAACACTTCATAGACCTGAAGAATACGGCACTTAAATGTTTTGATAACTTGGAATTCTGTTGACGTGAGACACAATTGCTCCTGGCAGCACTGATCTGATCCCAAGAGAATGTTGGGCTTCTGAGACATTTCCCTTTGGAAGTTTTTCTTCACCTTGGCACAAAGTGGCCCACTGGGAAGAGAATTGCCCTTGCCTCCACTGCTGACAGTAAAATGGTCTGACAGATACTCTAGGCCTTTAGCCAATTTGAATGCACCAATGATACTGAGAAACTTTAGGTGACTGTCCAGGCTGCCAGCTGTCTCTGTCTACTCTTGCAAGACTCCCGAAAGTTGCTTGCATCCTTCTCCCATTTCTCAGGTATTATTGTATTTCTTCTCAGGTCTTTGATGGGATTGAAGACCAACAGTTATAGTTACAATCTTCTTGTATCTTAGCTAGAACATATTAAGTATGAGATTTAGGTTCTTTAGGATAGGATACCTTTTGGAATGATCTCTGTAGCATACACTTTACCTATGCTCCAGACTTCTCTGGATTTTAATATTTTAGTATGGGTCTCTTGTTTGATATTGTTTGTGTTGGTTGTGGTCCTATCTTGTCCAGGTCGTTATCCCTTATTCCTCCTGGAGAATATTTGATAATAATTCCTATTGTATGTAGTTTTGTATTAGGTTGGAACTTTTTTATTTAGACAAAAGGAGGAGATGTAGTTTTTAGGATTCTGTTCTCCCTCTTCCGGGAGACGTCCTCTAACGTCTTACATCATCAGGGAGCACAGGCGACTATGTCCCTGCCTTAAAAAGCCGGACACGGACCCCCACCCTCTCTTTCTGTTTCCTCTCTGCTGTCTGCTCTGCCCTGCTTCCCTCCCCTACCAGGCCTGGCTTCTCCCTCCTATCCCCTCTTCTTTCTAATAAAGCCCTTTCTAACTCTGGTAGCCATGGCCCATGACTCTTCCAACCAGCACCATTCATCCTTTCAGTGGTGGGTTCTGTTCCAACGTTGACCTGGAAGTACTACGCCCTCACTAGTGAGGCTTCCGGTAACTGCCATGCCTACCTATGACCTGTCCCTGGGATGGAGCTGAGACAGGAGCCCTTAAGACCCAAGATCCGGATGTGCCAGATATCTTGGTTCCTGGTGATCCTGGATGCTGGAAGACAGATCGAATCAAAGTTCTCCAGAGAACCCCGCTGGACTTCACCTCACCTCTCCCAGATCCTGTAACCAACCCCTTTACTGGCTAAAAGTTACCCCAAAATAAACCCCCTTTTTAGCTACATGGGGTTGCCTTGATAAATCCTCACAATATTTATTTCTCTGCCTGCATAAAAATCAACTCCAAATGGACCAACTACCTTAATGTAAGACCTGATAATCTGAAATTACTATTGGAAAAGTAGGGAAAACTCACCAAGATAGAGACATAGGTTAGAACTTTGTGAATTAAACTCCATTTGTCCAGGAAATATGGCCAACCATTGATAAATGAGTTGTCATAAATGTCACTATATGAACTAATTTGGATATTATCAAAAGATGAAAATACATTTGCCTGTGTGTGAATTGGAGACCCTTGCACATTGTTGGCAGAGCAAGCATTGATACAACCATCATGAGACACAGTGCAGAGATTTCTCAAAATATAAAACCATGTCTGCCCTGTGATCCAGTCATCCCAATATCCTAGACATAACAAAAGAAAGGAGGTCAGGATGCCAAAGAGACCTGTGTACTACCCCATGTATCTGAGACCTATTCATGACAGGCAGGCTATGTAGTCAACCGGCATGCATCGAGGGGTGAACTGATACAGCACAGTACAGGAATCCTCACAAAACCAAAACCAGACCTGCCAGATGACAGATGCTGGCTGTGTCTCACAGGAAGAGAAGTGAGCTGCTTTTTGAATTTCTTCTGACAGTGATTTGGTTGCAGGTGGCCAGGGCTCCTGTCATTTTGGAAGCCTCTCAGTCTCTCATTCACATGGGAGCACAGAGCATCCCTTGTCCCTTGAAGGAAACTCTGCCCCCTCAACAAGATACAAATGGCAGGGCAGAAATACAAATTGAGGAGGGAAGCAGGTTACAGGCTACACAAAGGCAATGCCTTGTGATTAGGAGTCAGGGCCGTTTTGTGAGCATTTCCACACCCAAATATAAGGACCTTTTTGATGATGCTGAGATAGGACAACTGCAGAGAAAGTTGGAAGTATTTCAAAATGAATCCAAACCTAATCCTTTAACAATGTGTCTACCCTACATCCACATGTCCGTTGAAGAAGAATGTGATTAGGCCTTATGATTTAGGAGGTACAAACCTGTCACCCCAGTACCCAGGACTCTGAGCAGGAGTATCAGGAGTTGTAGGTCAACCTAGGCTACACAGCAAGACCCTGTCTCAGAGAAAGAAAGGGAAGAGGAATACGGAGACTTGTGGCCAACTTGAGTCAACCTGAAGGACTTTATGCTAAGAAAAATTTACCCTTAGAAGAGAGGAACACTGCGTATGTGGAGCCTAAAACAAACTCTCCATTAGTGATAATAGCGGGATGGAGAGATGTTTCCAGGATGTAGACGAGGCAGTATGTAGGAGGAAGAGGGCAGAGATCTAATGCACAGAATGAAGACCAAAGTACATCATGCAGAATGGGGCTGCTCTCACCACAGGGAGAAATTCAGAAGATATACATGCTGACCAATTCCACTATCAAAATATTCATACAGATATAAATCAGGACATCAGAGCATGTGGTTCAAATATACAAAGGAATTTATTGTAACAAGAAAACAGTATCTTTATTCATACTGTGCCGTGTATCTTTTTGTCCAGTGCCTGTCTTTCTTGGTAACACTTCTGCAGAGCAATCTTATGCCCAGCTCTCTGAGGATATCCTTGATGGCTGCTCTTCACCTGGATACACAATGCATAAAGTCATCAGTCACTCAGCTCTCACTATCTAGGACCTTTCCTTAGAGACTGTCTTCATGGTTCAGTTCTCTAGGTATTGGTTGATGTCACTCTCTAAAAGGGGCCCCACTATAAAAGCCCTCAAACTGCTGTCAGTGTTCTCTATGTCTGTCCCTTGCAGCCGGCAGTATTTGGGATGAAGAAGTGGTGTCCCTGCCTAGGTGATCAAGGGAACAGCTGACTCCATGCAGTAGATGGAGGGGACTTGAGAAGCACCTCACCATCACATGGCTCCTGACAGGAGAAGAGAGGCATCACCCTCAGTGAGGTAAGTCTCCGAGCTGCCTCAGACACTGTTCCCCCAAAACAAGGGGTTAGTACAAGGGCCTGGGTGCTACCTGCATCAGTAGACATTTTCTCTTGTTGCTCTTAGTCCATCTGCTTGTAAGTCTCTGGCCCAACTTCTCTGTCAATCAGAAGAAGCCTCTTTTATCAAGGAGACCTGATAACAAGGCATTTTGGTAAGATGACCAAATGCTCAGTTGTCCATCATCCTGTAACAAATCACATCTTCCCCATGGCCTGAGCAGAGGAGCATCACCTGTGTGTCCCCCTTCCATCCAGTGTGTTAGGGCTTGAGTGGCATCTCCTGCTCTAAGCACCATCCAGTTGAAAATGTCCCTTGCTGAGTGTAGTCCCAGGAGTCTCTTGGGTAGCCCCAGCATAGGGTCACACAGGCAGCAAAGGATTTTCCCAGCCTGATGCCTGGAGACAAAGCCTCAGCAACAGCAATGTCCCTACAGGATGTCAGAAAGAAAACAGCTGAATCTTTGTGAGAGGTACTGTTGAAAATAGTATCTTGTGGTGTACTAAATTGTGGTTTTGGGGTACACTAGAGTGTGGGCCTAAGGAGGGGTGTGGATTTGACCTCTTAAATCACTTTAGTTGTCTCTGAGTTATCTTAGGAGGTAGGAATATGGCAAGAGACCATGAGCCACCCCAGAGGAAGCCCTCACTGTCAGGCCTGGGGTTGCCATTGTTTTCCCATCAACAGATTCTATCCACGATCATGCTTGGATAGATTCAGCTCCATCTCTGAATTCAACTGTCAAACACTCCAGACCTCACCTTGCTTCCACTCAAAGCACAGCTGGTGGGCCTTACCTTGCACAGGAACGGATGTCCTGGGGCAAAATGTGCACCATGGCCTGTGCTGGCTTCACATGGCTCTGCAAAGCAATAGAGCAGGGTGGTAAGTGATTGTGTTGGAGGTGGAGACAGGAACAGGCTGAGTTAGAAGGATTTGAGGCATTTCCAGGAGGGAAATCACATGAAATATGAAATTATCTTGCTTGAATGGGAGCCCTCTCCCATTCAAGCAAACTTCACTAGTGTCAACTGTGCATGAGGTACATTTGGGAGAAGTGTGTGTGTGTGTGTGTGTGTGTGTGTGTGTGTGTGTGTGTGTGTGTGTCCCTGTCTGTCCAGATACAGAGTACAGAGGAGTGCATCCATATGACTCAGATTGCAAAGCAACAAGCAGTTCAACAGTAATAGTGCTGGGGTGTGTTGTGAAGGTGTCTGGATCTGGTGGGGACGGGAAGCAAGCTGTCTAGTAGTTCAGGATGGTGCTGAGAGCCGCACCATAACTAATGGACTCACCTGTTGCCACACACTCTACCTTCCCAAATGAGCACCAGATGGACACTCCCTGCAAATTCGTTCCTCTGTGTCTGGCTCCAACCTGGTCAGCAATATTCATCGTGAACGCACACAAACTGGGCAGGCCCTCTGGGGTCCTCCTCTGCTTCCGGTGTCGCTGTCTCTTCTAATGGCTCACAGGTACACCTGGAGACAGGTAGCTGGACTGATCATCTCACTGTGCGTGGAAGGTCCTCTGAGGCCTGTTTTCCTAATGATCACAGCACTCCGTGGATCCTTGTTTAAAGGATCTCGGGTCCCACAGAGTGCTTCACTTTACTGGCACAATTGTGGCACCAAGAGCCATCATGAACCTACCTGCAAGGGAGAGTCAGGAGGATCATGAGTCTGTGAGACTTGCCTCCCAGAATCCTTTCTCAGTCCTCAGGGTCCAGGTGATCTGAGAAAGGTGTGGCATTCCCCCTCCTCCCCAGTCTTCATCTGCAGACACAGGAACACTTTGCTCCTAGTTTCAGCCTGTGATATGAACACAGCTTCCCATGGCACACAGCCATCTGAACTTCCTACTTGGCTCTCTCCAGCGCCCGTGTGCATCCTCAGCATGCTGCTCTCCACTCTCTGGTTTCAGTTATGGGGAGCACAGTGCTCCAACAGCACTTGAAATAGACACAAGAAAGGGGCCTCTTAGGAGAGCACGCAGGTCTTCTGCTTAGCTGTGCTGGCCCTGTGCAGTCTGATTCCTCCTGAGCGCCTGTCCCATTGCTCTCTTCACCAACCCTTCTCCTCATCCATGCCCAGCCTCGGGACACTATCCTCTGCTGTCTGTCTACATCTAGGTCAAGTTTCTCAGGAAGGATACTGTGGGATTTGCTTTCTGGTGTGATAATATAGTATCACCTATTCCTATAATCTGTTTATTTAAAAGCATATCATTTAGTCCAGGAAACAGCATACTGAGTAAAGGTACTTGACCCCAAGCCTAGGGACCTTAATTCATTCCCTAGGACCCACATGGTGTAAAGACAGAACTGATTCCTGCATGTTAACTTCCACACACATATAGTAAATAAATATTTTTTTCTTTAAAGAAAAGATCATTAAAAAAAAAGAGGCCTAGATACAAAAGTGCATTGGAGCCCCTCCACCTACCTGTTGCCTTGGCTCCCTCCATGGCCCTTTAAGCTCACAGCCAGGATTTTGTTGCAGCCTAGGCGCTCCCTCTTTTCTGTTGGTAAGCAGCAACATAAACTTCTCAGGCCTTTTATAATCCTGCTCTTTAGGCTCTTCCAAATCCGCTTTCTAAAGGGGGCTCTGGGTGCAATCTGGCACTGGCCACTGAAGTATCCCTGGGATGTTTCTGGGGAGGATGGGCTGAGGTCTTTTTCTTGTACAATGAGATCCTCATCCTGGGCCTCCTTGCTGGAGAATGGGGGTGATCTATCCTGTGAGGTCATGTTGTTCTTTGAAGCAGCTGTAGCCACACTGTGGGGCTGTCCTCTGAGGTCCTCCTGAAGTGCAGTTTGTGGGAGAGATGAACTGGTCTTTTCACCTCTCCGACTAGCTGTAGCCACGCTGTGGGGCTGTCCTCTGAGGTCCTCCTGAGGTGAGGTTTGTGGGAGAGATGAGCCAATAATTTCACCTGATGTGTTGCCGTCTTTGCACTGAACTTCCTCCATTGGGGTGTGATGAGATAAAACATCCTGTGAGGACACCTTGCTCTTTGATTTGTTAGGGCCAGCTTCGGACACATTCCGGGATAACTTGTTGGAATAAGTTTCCAGTGCTGAAGACACGCTGGTACATATTTCATCGGAGGTGTTAATAGTGCTCTCTGAATCCCCCGAGGAGCTGTTCATGAAAGTAGCCTCATGTACACGCTGGGGGCAGATTCTGTGAACTGGGTCTGTTTTCTTGTTAGGGCAGTTCAGGGCGGGAGGCGTACTGTACCTCCCCTTTTTATCATTCTCAGGACTCTCAGGGAGAGTGGGCAACATGGAAGAAGTGGGAAGGATAGGGACACTAGATCCCCTCTTTATAGTCACTTTAGGTATTGTAGGAAGGCCTGTAATACGGTTCAAGGTTCCAGCAGCCTGCTTGGGCTGAAGAGCTTTTATAATGTCATCTCCCCAGGGTGACTGCTGCCTAAGAATCAAGTAGGTGGCCATCACTTGATCAAACTTCTTCTCCTGTAAAGATTCTAGTATCTCTCTTTGTTTATAACCCATGACACCCATGATGACCATCACAGTGGGGTCTGGGTAGCTGTCCTCATTGTTCTCTCTAAAGGGATTGGGAGAACCTTCACTGCCATGCTTCAGCCATTGAAAGCCCACAACGTCACCTATTCTTGGTCGTTGTCCAGGATTTACAGTTAACAACTTAGCAATAACATCCCAAAGCTCTGGCGACAGCTTGAATTTAACAGAGTACTTTCCTGCCAAGATTTTGTCCTTTAGTACCCCAATAGTAACTCCCTTGAAAGGGAGGCACCCTGTCGACATAAAGTAGAGTACAACCCCCAAACTCCAGATGTCGGTTGCTCGGCCATCGTAGCCTCCACCTTCAAAGAGTTCTGGGGCACAATAAGGTAGGGTCCCACAGAAATATGCTAGCTTCTTCCCCATGGTGCCCAGCCCAAAATCACTGAGTTTTATATTGCCTTTGCCATCCACTAAAATATTTTCAGGCTTTAGGTCCCTGTGAGCAATCCCTTTCTTGTGACAATACTGGAGGGCACATACCATCTGTTTAAATACCTTACGGGACTCCTCCTCCTGTAGGTAGCCAAACTCCACAATCCTGCCCATCAGCTCTCCGCCTGGGGCATGTTCCATAACCATGTAAGTGTTATTTGTGGTGTCGATTATGTGCAGAAGTTTAATGATATTGGGATGGTCTAGAGATTTCATTATTTCAATTTCTGATTTGATGAATCTGTTCTTTGCACTTTTTGGAAGAACTTTTACTGCTACCTTTGTCTGGGTGAGTAGATGGCTAGCCAATTTTACTTCTCCAAATGCTCCCCGGCCAAGGGTCTTTAGGATTTTATAGTGCTCTGTCAAAGCCTCTTCATCAAAGGAGTTGTACCGTAGGGTGTTGCCTTGACCCATTTCCCACCTCCTCATCTTTGTTGATATAAATGCTCGTACCAACACCAACTAGTGATGCAAGATAAAAATTAATTAAAAGCGGGTCTAGGAGAAACATTTATAGCTATAAATTCCTGCAGTTAAAAAAAGGTGGATGTCCAAAATAACCTAATGATGCATGTCATGGTCATAGGACAACGAGAACAAGCCAAACCCAAGAGACATAGAAGAAATGCTCAAGTCCAGAGCAGAAATTGATGAAATGGGAACTAAAATAATACAAGGACCAATGTAACAAAGACTTGATTATTTTAAGAATAAATATAACTGATGTAATCTTAGCCAAAATAACGAATAGGAAAATTTAAGATACAAGTTAATAATATTAGAGACAAAATAAGAAACTAATAGAAAAATTTAAGATACCAGTTAATAATATGGGAGACAAAATAACATGGTATTACCAGAGATACAACTGAAATCCAGACATCTAGACAATCACTAGGGAATGTTTTTAAAATGTTCCAGTGAATTGGAAAAATCTAGAATAAACTTCTAGACACATATTAGCTATCAAAACTCAACTAAGAAGATATAAAGCACCTAAATTGAAAGACTGTCAGAGTCAGAGGCAGTGGATGACAATACAAACTGTTTTCTGCACAAAGCAGGGCACTTGCCCATCTGAGTTTACAGCATTGTGACCTGCTTAAGCTCACTCCAGACAAAAATCTCTGCATGAAGAGGGGAGGTGGGACAAGAAGTCACACCCCTGATGAACTATTGACAACTGATAGATTCCAGGAGAGGGAGAACACATTTTAAGGGTGTGGCCCCTGGTAGGTGGAACCGACCACTCTCCAGTGGAAGGCCATATATCCAAGAGTATAAGGACAACAGAAACTGTATTTGAAGGTGAAAAACAAAACAAAAAGACACAAATATGGGTGGTAGGAAAGGGAGTATGGAAGATCTGGGAGGAATTGGAGGGAGGGATAAACATGACCAAAACATATTGTATGAAATTCTCAAAGAACTAATTTAAAACAGAAAAAAAAAAAAAAGCAACAAAATCGAAATAGCAATTTAAAATAATCTCTTGACAAACAAAAAAGTCCAGGGCCAGACAAACTCATTGGTGATTTCTATCAGACTTTAAAGAAGAATTCACACTTGTGGTGATATTTTGTTTGTGATCTAACAAATAAAGCTTGCCTGAAGATCAGAGTGCGGAGCTAAGCCACTAGTTAGCCATAGAAGCCAGGTGTTGATGGCTCACACCTTTAATCCTAGTACTCGGGAGGCAGAGGCAGATGGATCTCTGTGAGTTCAAGGCCATTCTGAGCTACATGAGATTGATCCAGTCTAAAAGAAAGACAGAGGCAGGTGTTGATGGCTCACACCTTTAATCCAAGTACTAGAAAGGTGGAGACAAGAAGGGAAATGGCTGGGCAGAGAGAGGTGGGAGGAGACAGGAGCTCATTGCATTCAGTCTGAGGATTCCTGGAGACAGAATGTTGCACACTTTTAGTCTGAGGATGGCTAGAGTTAAGAAGTCTCTCTAGTTACTGGCTTTTTTGTCTTAATGATCTTCAGGAAAGCTTTGTTAGAGCATACACAAAATATCACCAAGATACCAATGCTTCTCAGATGATTCTATGAAATGAAAAGGGAAGGATGCTTCCAGACTCATCCTAGGAGCCTGTATTACTCAGGTACCAAAACCAGGTGGATACAGTAACAAGAGAAAGGTATAATTAACGTCCTTGGTGAACACAGATGCAACAGTCCTTAGAGTACTGAATACTTCAAACTTCAACAGCACTTCAAAGGACCATACTTCATGATGAAGATGGGTTCACCCAGTCATGTAAGGGCTGCAACATATGCCAACTGATTAGCAATGTTGTGCAGAAACAGAAGGGCAAGAATCATATACTCAGCTGAAAAGAGTGAAATTGTCATTTTTCAGGGGAAAAACGCATGGACCTGGAAATCATGGTGTTGTGTAGAACAGGCCAGTCCCACAATGACATTTGTTTTCAAGTCTTGGATTTTAGGTTGGGGAGGGGACCTGATAGTAAAAGGGGTATTAGGGATGTGAAGGGGAAAGAGGAGGGGGTAAGTATATAGAGTAGGTGAATATTATCAAAGTACATTATGTGCAGATACAGAAAAGTTATAGTGAATACGTTTTACTTTTTATGCTTAATATTTACTAACAAAAATCTTTAAAAAGTAAAAAGAGACAAAGAAAATGAGTAGTTAGAAAAAGAAAAATGGAAGATAGTTAACAAAGAAAATTTAAAATATGTAAAAATTAACTTCTAAAACCAGAAAAATAAAATACAACAAATAAAACGAAAAATGAAACCGATACCCCCAAAGCACAACCAGCAAAGTGAGAAAAAAAAACTCACTCTGTCAAGTACAACAAGTCACCAGCATCCGAGTCCAAAACTTCACTAATATCCAGCTCCAAAACTTTCACCAACATCCAAGTCCCACAGCTCACCACCCAACAGCTCTCTGTACTAGAAGGACAAAACCCAGCCCTAGGCAGTGTGTTATATGCACAGGTGTCAGTCATTCCTCACAGTGGCTCCTTGTGAGGTCAGAGCAAGCCATGGACCAATGAGGGATGGGCACACTCCTGTCAAAGGCCTGTGTTAGCTACTCTGCAGTCACTGCTACCAAGTGAACCACAGAAAGTAACATAAGGAAGGTTTGTTTGGGCCCACACTTTGTGAGAACAGGGAAAGCATGGTGGCAAGAGTAGTTGGTGTTAGCATGTGGCTGCTTACACTGTACTGGTCACCCCACCTCCAACACCAGGCTAACAAACTGCTTCCTGGGGCTAGACCCCCTCCCTAAAGCTAGGCCCCAACTTCCCAAGACAATCACCTGCTGGAGACCACAAGTTCAAACACAGAAGTGTCTACATGGGTCATTTCACAAGCAAACCCTAGGAAGGACTGGCTCCACTTTAAGAGTAGTAACAACAGAAATGGTAACAACAAAAACATGGTCCCCTAAAGCTCTGTGTTTTATTGGGCATAGACTCTGATATCTATCAGTAAGAAGGTGAACCCAGAGGATGTTCCAGGGACCTTTGCAAGTAGGATCAAAAATGCTGTGGTAACAGCTGGCTGTTACAGACCTCAACATATCTACATTCAAAGTAGATGTGTTAAGATTCAGATATGTGGTGTACATGAGGTGTATTTTGGGGTATATGAGGGCTGCTTTCTTGTTCTAACATGGCAGTTTGTTATATGTTCTCACATGATCCTGGGAAGGACTGTACTCTCTTTCAGGCCCTGTTCTATAGGTGACACTTTCTGTCACGATGGTGAACCTCCTGCGTTGGTACCTCCAAAGGCCCCAACTCCCAATATTATCATTGATTTAGGAATGAAGATTCAGCATGGATTTGGAGGGACACATGTTCCAATATGATACCCCACAAACTAGAGCTGGTCACCACTAGACGTGACCTGCCTGAGGTGAGTCATTACACTTCTCCTGACAGACATCAAGCAGGATCTCAAAGACAAGGTAGAAATTCCTCATGTAAGGTCTGAGGACCTGCCTGTTATTAAAGTTGTCGTGTTGAGATGAAGGAGCCCGAGGAGCCGGGTAAAAATATTTGCCTGGCCAGATTGATATGAAAGTTTGAATGAATAATAGACACTTTAGGCAGACACACAACAGGTAAATTCTGAGAGAGTCCCTTGCATTACAGTGAATGGGGTCCATTTTCACAGCCATTAAGAAATATTATCTGGCCTTGTCTCTTGGGCCATTTGTGTAGCCTCTTATTTGAATAGTTAAGAGGACACATCACTATGTTTTATAAAGCCATTGGCTTCCTTTTCTGAAACTGCCCATTGGGGGTGAAGCACCAGGGGCTGTGTTTGTCTGAGTGCTTTGTTATGAGGAAACCAGGAGCAAGCCGATAGTTACAAAGAAATGTGGAGACTCGCTCTCATTGCAAATGCTATTCTTCACACAAGCCAGTTCCTTCTTTTCCACCTTCCAGGAGTCTTCTTCCTTCTCCAGTCCAGTGAACAAAGAATCACATTCTCTTGATAATTTGGGTTTCAAGTTCATGTCTCATGTATTTGTATGTAAATGGGTTTATATATTTATGAGTGTAGCAGTATGTTACTAGGAGTCATTTTATTGCTATATTCCTTTATCAGAACAGTACTAGCATCTTCCTCCTAGGCCCATGACACATCATGTCTTAGGATCTTGGGCACTTGAGCAGTGTCAGGTAAGAGTTCCATCTCATGGAGCATGCCTTAAATCCAATTTTAAAACGTGGTTTGTTACCCCCATAACATTTGTATCATTGTTGTACCAGTGTATTTTTCAGACAGATCTCTGTTGTAGGTCTCAGGGTTGTAGTGGGGTGAATTGATGATTACTTCTCTCATCCAGTAGTGTAAATATTATCTTCCAGTATCGTCAACACTAGTTTTTAGAGTAGAGTTTCTAGTTGGGCATCAGATCGGTTTTCCCATGTTCAGTGGCAGAAGTAACTGGTGTCTCCAGCAGTAGGACCTTGCCACCAGGCTGTGGAGAGTAACCAATAACCTTGGCAATAGTTGATGCTGTATGGGGGATATGGCTGTGACCCTTGGGGCTCATAATTTAACATTATGGTACTGGAGGTTTTACTTTGTGGCATAAGATGTCTGGTGTGTGCATTGTCTCCCTTATTATAGGATAACTCCATTAAATGCCTTTTACATATGTATATATTTTATGAAGTTGATGGCCAGTGTCCGTGTCACTTCCCACTCAGCCTCTGAGTGCTTTGTTATGAGGAAACCAAGAGCAAAGTGACACGGACACTGTTCATCAACGGGATGACTTTGCCCAAGCTCGGTCCATGAAGAGGGTCCAGTTCCCTGCAATAACATGATGAAGCCCCCTTCCAGGAGAAGAATGAAGATTTGACAATTTATGGCCTTGATTGTGAGTAGGATGGTTACTTACAAAACTTAAACATAGAAAAGTCTCTCTTTAAGATGATGTCGGTATTCATACTTTCTCTGAATGTTGTTTCAAATGGTCTCCTTTCATCCAGCACCGTATTGCTCATGGTACATGCATGGTCCCAGTGGAAAGCACCACACAGACAATGCAGACTTTAGCAGATCTCTCTAGAGCCTCATGGCACCTACCAATGTGTCGTCACCTAATGCTGGAGTATTGTTCTTTTTGGTGATTTCTATAGTTTTCTTTTATTATTAGCATATAAAGGCATGTATCTGCTGTGGTATTCGCATGGAGTCAGGGGACAAGTCTATGGAGTCAGCGGTCTTCCTCTACCTTTGCATGAGTTCCAGGGATTACACTCAAGTTGCCAGGCTTGCATGGTAAGTGTCTTTACCATTTCAGCCATTTTACAAGCCCCATGGGATATTATTTTATTGAGTCTATCTTTTCTAGTTAATGTGTCTGTTCCTGTAATAAACATCATTACTAAAAACTTTTATATTACTGAGGACTACATGCCCAGAGGTGGCAGTGCCCTAAGTGGGCTGTATCCTCCCACATCAATAAATAATAAAGACAATCTGCAGAAATATGGTCACAAACCAATCTTATCTTGATAGCTCCTCAATTCAAAGTCCGTTTTCCCAGGTTACTATTGGCTGCATCAAGTTGACAAAAACTGAGCAGGAACTTATCCATTAAGTGATCTTAAAAATCAAATTACCTCAAGAATAAGATTCATTAGTAGAGTATTGGATGTTGGGTTATATGAAAGGACCTGTATGTCCATCCTTAGAATTAGTTAAAGGAGCCCATTTCTCATTTTAGTATCTAGCTTAGAAGTACATTAAATAGAGTAGAATTAAGTGTTGGGATGTGGCACAGACTCTGTATCAGCAATCAATGAGAGTTTGGAGCTAAGAATTACTAACCATTGGACTTACAACCACTGGATTGTTATCAAAAGGTTTGTAAATTATTCAAAATATAAGTATCGAATACATAATACTTTCCAGGCATGGGAAACAAACAAACAGGACCATAGGGAGATGTTGCTACTACTGAAGGGGTAGAAATGATTCTTTTCCGTTTCCAACAGATTTGTTTTCTAAGTAGATTAGGAGAAAACAGCTAGTGGCACAAATGTGTGGAATAAATACAACTGTAATGTGATTTATTGATTATTTTATTACCTCAGTGAAGATTCAAAATATCATGGTCTCTCAACCAAACAGGAGATTGTGATCTCTGTGTTTTTTGGAGTTTAAGCTGCAGTTCTTAATTTCTAGTGGATCACTGTGGTTTGGCATATGCCATGCATATTTTCAATCACACTTGAGTAGAACAATGGCTGATTGACACAGGTAGAAATAGGTAAGTATTTGGTTTCATGGGTCACATAACTAGCACAGTTCCTTTTCGCAATGCACTGCCAGGTTGGACCCTACTTCTTGTCAGACTCCTTTATTTGGGCTGCAATATCCTTTCTCTGATTCCTTTCTCCATCTCGGAGGCAGCATACTCCACCATCCTGTTGATTTTCTTCTGTCATGTCTGCACTTTTCATCACATATGGTCACCTTGGAGAGCAGGCTGGCCACTCACAGTCGTCCCCTGGGAGAAGTGTTTGCTCGGCTCTGGTCTAAAAGGATATGTCATAGCTACAGAAGAAGTAGAACTGGTAAAATTTTTCACATGTTGAATCAGAGATAGACAGTTTCATGCTCAGGAACAGCATGTAAATAAGGGGGTGCAAGGGACGTGCCCTCTGCTGGCTGCTGGAGAGCTACTTAGGAAGCAGGAATTGAACCTAAAATCAAGCAGAAATAGCACTTACAATTATTTTATGGTTAGTCTCTGAATTTTAGCTCTTTATTATTAGAGTCTACTTTAATAACCAATTTTGAATTCTAAAATTCTGGACACTTTAGTTTCTACTTACCTTAGGTGGGAGCTTTGAACTTCAAATTACAAGGACCCCTAAAACATTTGACAGTCTTGATATTGTGGACTAGAGAAATAATCAAGCCTTGGGGTCTGCAGTATTTGTAAATTTGGAGCTGAAATAATGATTTTCAGCAAGAACTGGATTTTCTGAGCCTTTACTGCCTATTGCAAACTCTACCAGAACCTGAACAACCCCCTCGCGCTGTAAGCTCTGTCTGCTGAATCTTGAAAGACACTCTCCATAATACCTTTTCTACATCTAAGTTGTTTTTAACCATAATAAAATTTCAAATGTTTGAGAGATTGCAGGTAATATCTGTCTACTTCCATGCTACAACAGGTATCTAATATCATTCCAAAATTTCTAACAGCAACGGTGGTATATTTTAAAAAGACAAGTTAAAGTTCTGCATAGCTTTATTACTTCCACCTACAGCATAATGGCTTTTAAATAATCTTTAGCTTTCTTCTGCAGTGTATAAGTGTTTCTTAATATTTTAGAATATTTCCTGGTTTTCTGTGACAGCATTTTTAAATGTTCTAGGAGAGCATCTTCTCTCAAACTCCAGTAGATGGCAGCATAGAGCTTCTGATCTGGCACGGATGCCACTGCCCTGCTAAGCATAGTACTGATACATAGCTGCTGTCCCTGGTCAGGAATCTGAGCCAGGGTCTGTAAGCCAAGTCCAACCCCACTGACACATATAACATCTCCAAATATTCCTGTCCAGAAGCCAACAGTGTTCAGAGTGAATAGTACAATGTTGCAAATAGGAAATAGAAAGAAAATGCATACACATTTTATACACAAGTGACTCACAGACACCATTTAGAAAAGCAATAAGAGAACATTTATTTAGTGGGGGAAGTAAACTGGATACTTAAATGCTTCTTACTGATTTCAAAACTGATATTAAGTGTTAATTGCCTTCAGCCACCAGAAATCACTAGCCCAAGCAGCCAAGGACACCACTACTCTTTCCTTACAGCCTTCCCATGCTGAGAACTGAATTCCCCTCTTCCCCCCTGCACCCCTCCTTTTTGGAATAATAAGACCGCTGGAGTCCTATTACCAAAATACCTAGGAGCAGTCTCCAAGTCCTTTTCTGGTACTATCTTTTCAGTGTGGGGCCTTCTCTGCTTCCTTTAAGGAAATTGTGGGCATCATGAGATGGCACCAGAGCCATACCAGCAATCAAGGGATATACTGAAGCACCCAAGTCTGATGACACAACAGTGAACCTGAAGCCACCAATGAGAGCACCACTCCATATAACTACCTAAACAACGTGGAACAAATAGCTCAAAATCTGTTCTGTGTGCTAACTGTCTGGTTCAGAAAGTGAAATGATTTGCCAGGGTGTTGAGCTACAACTAGTCTTTGCTTGGTGCACAGATCCCAACATCATGGATATAGACATTACTAATTTAACATTGTCAATTCTGTTTCCTTAGATCAAACAACTTACATGAATATGCATCTTCTAATTTTAAAATACAAACATAACTATATAAAAGTGAGAAAGATTCTTGGAATATATTTAGGTAAGAATGAAAGTTACTTCTGAAGTCAATCATAAGTATGAAAAATATGAATAATTACATAGTCACATTTTTAAAACCCTAAGTTTTCTAAATTATTGTTTTGAGGTTTAATCTGTCTAACATTTCCTTTGGAAAATTGTATGGCATTCTTCTTACCTGTGCATTTAAAATACTGTGCATTTTTAAAAACCCTATTTTCAAAGAGCAACAGCTTTCTAAAACATCAGTCGTTTAGCAAGGATAAACAGAAGAAACACAACTCAGATTTAGCCTCAGGATGCTTTTAAATACCTGTAAAATCCAAGAACAAATCTGCCAGCATCTCCCAGCTGTTAAGAAAGGTAGATACAGACTTAGGAATGTATTTATCTGCTGCGGCCGGCGCAGCTGGAGCACGAAATCTGGCGAGGGACGCCGAGGTTACACAGCACTCTAAACACCCAGTTTCAGTTCGTCAGGGAAGCAGCTCTCTTTATTCGTCCCAACATGGGCTTATATACCCCTCTAACAGCAGGGGTCAAGGAATGGTTACTCTGTATCCGGAGGCAAGCCGGACACTGTTTTCCAAACAGGAAAAACCACAGGGGAACTGATCCCCAGCACCCTCCGGAACCCAACTGCACATTTTTCACACAAACAACTTAACTGGGACAGGACAAAAAAGGACATTTAAAATTAAGGCAGCAAACTTACTGCTGCCGACATTTATCCTTGATCAAATTATTTCCAAAATAAAGCCTTCTCTTATGAAATGAGACTCTGTTGCTGTAGCAGTTTATATTTTAAACATAATATGTTCCTTATGTTTAGTTTTACATAAAAATTCAACCAAGGTCTAGAAAGAACAGAAAGCCAGGACGTTCCATGATAGAATCCTGCTTGGCAACCCTCACACAAGGAGCTCCCTAGGCACTAATGTACACGAATAAAGCTACAACTTCAAATAACAAAAAGGAAATGATGTGAAATGAAGAAAATTTGAAACCATGTGGTGTCTGTGGGGAAGTGTAGGGTCTCAAATCACAGCTTAAAAATAAAAAAGAAAATTGAAAAAGTGAATTAGGGTAGGTGAGGGGGTAATTGAGTTATTTCCAGCTAATACTGTAGAAATTGAATTGCACCTAATTGTGACCCATTCAGATAGCACCAAATGCTCATGCAAATTGGCACCTCATTGCATTATAGGAATAACTGGCAGCCAGGGAAGCGTTACAGCCCTACTTGAAAGACATGGTGTTTGAGTTTTGCTTTTACAAAACGCCCAACAATCACCAAACAAACTGCTCCCAGAGCAACCTGTGAGGAACACTCAGAGCCAATTTTGCTCACAGCCGACTACTCACTACAATTTATCATAGTTGGCTTCCCATTTCTCAGTCTGTTCTGGAACACATTTGACCTGGCTTTGATTGCACATTTAAAGATCTGTTCTGACTAGAGCTCTCCAGCTGGGCAGAGATTTCCTGGCCTCTTGCCATGTAAAACAGGCTGTTACTGTGGATCTCTGCTACAGACCTCAGCAATTGTTTCCCAGTGTAAATGAGAGCAGGGCAATCTTTCTTGGGGGGATTTCTCCTCTGAGCCTCTAGATTTAGCTGCCTGTGGATTAGAGCAGTGTTAAGAAGGAATTTCTATTACCCACCAAATTTAGCTGTTAAAAAAAATTAAGCCAGCCACTTCAGTCTAACTGAACTATACCCCAAATACTCATCAGTCTTATCTCTTCTTGAATATTTACATAAATCTCTTTTGATTGAACTGGTTTATTCAATGTCATTTCATATAGGATAATATTCTAAATTCTACACTATCTTTCATGTGTGAAAAGCATTTCTGCCACAAGGATTTCTCTAGCTCTTTAAATTTCTACCATTCTTTAGGGCTGTTTTCTTTATGAATACTCTCCAAGTTTTTGTAGCCTCTCCACCCTGCTTGTATTTCCAATGCAGAGACAGAACAACACATAACTGGTATACTATGAAGGAAGACTCTATTAGTGTAAAAATATATTCCCGATCATCTAATCATGGTTTAGACCTGTGCTGCGTGCTAGGGAAGGAACTAGGCAAAGTCAGAACAGGATTCCACCCTCATGGAGCTTGTAGACTAACATGGGTAATGACAATAATTAAATCAGTTCATAGCTTTCCTTTCAGCCCTAGCTATGTTTCCTTATATTAGCATGGATTATGTGTTTATTTTTAGTACATTTCTCTATACACTTTAACTATATTGAAAATTTTTAAGTAAAAAAAGAAGAATCTCTCATTGAACAATTGACCATTGTGGCATTCCAGGTAATGTGATTTGTCACTTAGCACATGTGACATAGCACGTTACCAACATGTTATTTCTATTTGTACAACATGCTACAATTTTGCCATCATTGGCATCATTCACACATTTGGATTCTGTATCTCAAGAGACCAGTTAGTGACTGGCGTTGTTATTGGTATATGCTATCCCAGAAACAAGCAGCCCCTAACTAGTGTTTGAACCAGTGAATTATTTACTGGGGGTGACATGATATAGTCATAAGTATACCATCATATCAATGTAAATAAAGAACACACATTGGTTTGAAACCATTAACAATTACTATAAATGACAGAATTAGGGGGAACCATCATTCTTTTTGTCCCCAAGTATTTTTTAGAAGTTTATGTTTTTCTGAATTTCTCTAAGTTCCACAGTCCTTAACATGGAAATACACACTGTCTTAGTTACTATCCTATTGCTGTGTGAATACATCATGGCCAAGGGAATTTATAAAAGGAAGCATTACATTGGGGCTTGCTTATAGTTTCAAAGGGTTAGTCTGTGACTATTGTGGTGGAGAGCAGAGAGTTATGTTTCTGGATGACTATTGTTGTAGAGGCAGGTATGGCTCTGAAGAAGTAGCTGAGAGCTCACATGATCCAAAAGTTGCAGGCAGAGAGAGATGGGGGGGAGGGGAGATCTGTGCCTAGCATGGGCTTTTGAAACCTCAAAGCCCATTCCCAGTAACACACTTCCTCCAACAAAGTCACCCATACTCCAACAAGGCCACACCACCTAATCCTTCCCAAACAGTTACAGCAGCTGGGGACTAGGCATTCAAACACCTATGGGTGCCATTTTCATTCAAGCCACCACACATACTTATTTGTTCTCAATGTTGTTTTCCAGGATGACTTCAGAAAGTCCTGTGATTGCACGCTATAACTCAGGAAACTAAACTATATTATGGGAGAACACTTTGGTCCACTAGAACCTGTTCAGTTAGTCACCTACACAGCTTGTCTTTTGATAGAAAAAAATGGTGACAAGTGGTCTCATTTTTTTTTATCTCTAGAGTTGAAGAACTCCTTGGGAATAAGAAAAGCACAGAGTACTGATACCAAGATAACTTTCAACTTTTCCACATTCCCCAAATCTACCTTAAAACTTCACATTACTCTTTCTAAGTGTGCTGTAGTTTCTCTGGTATTAGCCACCTACTTACCCCAGGTTTAAATTCAGAACAACAACAACAAAAAGCTTCTGTCATTCCAAAATGGAAACATTTGCTTTACTTCCTTTAAGTTTTCCGTATTGTTTCTTGCTTGTTTGAAGGTTGGGGACAATGACTCTGATAAGTTATCAATCAATAACTAGTTAGGTTTAGCAGTTATTCACACTATGGGGCAATGTAGCAAGACTAAACATTGTCAGCCTTATTTTAAGAAGCTGGATTTCTACTTTTCCCTTCATCCTACAAATTGAAAAAAGAGCAATTTAAATCAGAAAGAGTTGTTGAGTGAAGTAGATGATTGTGTAACAGACAGGAAGTACCTCATGCCCTCATCTTTAAAGTGGAGGTGATAAGACGATCAATCTCAAGAACACCACACTGTGAATGCCCCACAAATATCCCCCATACACCAGGATTCCTATACACCTCAGAATCGACATCCTCACAGGAATCCTATTAACACTAAACAAGGAAATTTGTTAGCTGGATAAGTGTAAATAATCAAGAAACATTGGTGTTTCTTAATTTGACTTTCTGATCATCTAAACTGTCTTCTCTAATCGTCTGTTCTATACTGTTTTCTTCAATCATAAATTCCTATTTAAAAACATCTCCTAAAGATTCAGATTCCTGCTATTTCTCCATAAAAACTTGAATTCCTAGCTCTGACTCTTTACTTCTGGTGCTCTGCCAATCACTTATCAATGGATTTAGAACAATATTTTATTACGTACTTTTTTGGTATTTATTAAGTTCTAAAGTGATAATTTTTTTTTTTTTTTTTTTTTTTTGGTTTTTCGAGACAGGGTTTCTCTGTGTAGCTTTGCGCCTTTCCTGGAACTCACTTGGTAGTCCAGGCTGGCCTCGAACTCACAGAGATCCGCCTGGCTCTGCCTCCCGAGTGCTGGGATTAAAGGCGTGCGCCACCACCGCCCGGCTAAAGTGATAATATTTTAATGAAACATTTTGTTGCAGTAGGGCCATGGACAAAGACAAGGCCCTCAGCTGTAGCTCTGGCCTAGATGTCATCATGGCATTGAGTAGCAGCACAGGCCACTTAAATATGCATGCATCTTGGCCCTTGGACACCAACCTGGACTCAGGTAGCTAAGCTGACCCTGGGCATCCCCATGGCCCTTGGTGTCAACAGGAGCCACATAGGTTACTCCAGACCCTGGCTGCTATAGGGTCAAGGACCCGGACAAGGGAGGATATGAGGGGACTGGGAGGTGAGCAGAATTGAGGTACATGATATGAAACTCCCAAAGAAGTCAATGAAAAAGTTAAATTTTAAAAATAAATAAATAAATAAACATTTTTGTTAAAACCAATGATAAACTAGTCTGCCCCCATCTTAGACTTGGAAGACATCTCATAATGAAAACAAATTGGATTCATTCCTGTTTATTATTAAATGTGTTTCTTAAGGATTGGGCTGTACCCTGCCTGTAATCTTAATTACAAATAGTTCCGTACTGCCTGCTTGAGGAAACAGAAACCATGCCTTTGTTTTGAAAGGTTATTATAACCATGTTGTTATGACTACCTGGTTATGACCAGGTTGTTATGACCACCTTGTTACAACCCCCTTGCAACCATATCTTTATTTTAGGGAGTTGTTATGACCAAGTTGCTATCCTTCTGTTCTGGTTCTAAAACCCTACCTATTTGCCTGCCAAATCCTCCATTTGGGAAACCCCTACTCCTAAACTATAAAACCCTTATCATCCCCACATCAAAAGTTGATCTCTTGAACCCCTCTTTTAGTGAGAGCCAGCCCATGAACATGAATTAAATAAGTTTGCTTTAATTAATTTGGTCATGATGATTTGGTTCAGTGGTCTTTCTGCTTACCTCTGTAGGATTAACACTAATTCTTAGCTATGTATGGTGGCTCGCACCTAAACTTCTAGAATTTGGGTGACTGAATAAAGCAAGAAGCTTGTTGTGAGTTCCAGCCCAGACTGGAATACAGTAGGATACCTTGTGTTGTGTGACAAGACTTTTCCTGGGGAAACACTACATACATCTACTCATCCAAGATAGAGAACCCAGGACAGGATAAAATACAGATACGGTGAACCATGAGTCTTATTGAGTTTACTTACAGGAATAAGCTGGTCTCTGTTCTTTTTCAGGCAACTGGTGTAGTCTCAGAATTTTCTTTGCAATTTGGCTTGTCTAAGAGTGGCTCTCAACAGTCTTATTGTTTCCTCTTGGGAGGGAAGGGTCAAGTGAATCTGGTCAGTTTCAGAGACTTCCTGAAGCTGCTTTGAGTTGTTTGCCTCTGGCTTAAGAGACTTCCCTAATGAAATAGAATGTTTGAATATTGAGGAAACTGCTACAGAATATCTTGTCTCAAAATACTACTACTACTAATACTACTACTAATAATAATAATAAAATGAAATATGCTTCTGTCTTTTTAGGTTTTTAAGGTACCTATTAGAAAAATTTTGAACTGTGTATGTGCATCATTTAATTTATTGAACAAAACTGGCATCAAACTTTAAAAAATAGACATATAAAATCATCTCTTCCAGTCATTTGCCAAAAATATTTGTATTCTTCCTTGCATTCTTGTAGCTATCCTGGTAGGAATGAAGATATTCTAACAAAATACTTGCACCCTTCTTTCTGACCATCAGACTATTCAAACCATAGACCCCTAAGCTGGAATTTCCCCCAAGAACCTCATGCTAGAGAAAAGTAAAGATATGAACTTGGTACAAGTTAGATAGGGAGCTTGTCTCTTGGAAAGATATTTCACTTAGTTTTGACAACGTTTTAGAGGACTTTGTAGGAGAGGTTTGGGACAAGATGATGATGGATGAGACCTCACCTTGACCAGAACTGCTTAATTATGCATACTTCTTTCCTTCTATTTAAACCTAAACCTTACACCAGGACCTCTAAGATGAACTGGGGGTGGAAGTGGGGGGGTCACTGGCCTGTGTTGTTAATCTTCTCAATGTGACCGTATGGAATAAACCTACTTTTTCTACTTTTCACTACCACTTATTTAGTTGGCTTCTTAGATGTGAGTAGACAGCATGGGTTATCAGGCTTGCCAGGATCCAGGCTCTGCCCTAACAACTCCAGTAACATTTTCACCATGAATTTGGTGTTGATTTGAATGATAATGCCCCCATAGGCTTATATGCTTGTATACTTGATCCCAGTTGCTGGGACTGTTTGGAGAATTAGGAAGTGTGGCCTTGTTGGAGGGGGTGTGTTACTGGGGTCAGGCTTTGAGGTTTCAAAATACCTATACCATTATCAATGGGCCTCTTTCTGCTTCTTCCTTAAGGATCAAGATGTTAGCTCTTAGCTGTTTCTATCACCATGTCTCTGTTCCACCATCATGGTAACTAGCCTTCTGAAACCATAAGCCTAATTAAATACTTTCTTTAATATGTTGCCTTGCTCATGCTGTTTTGTCACAGCAATAGAACATTAACTAAGCCTTTAATCTCACTTTTCACCATTCATTACAATCCTCATTTTTCACCATGAACTTCAATACCCAGTTTAGACAACGAACTTCAATCCCAACCCCAAATTTTATTGTCCAACTTGGACACTATGCCTATTTGCACCTTCACCTAATGCTCAGTACTTCCTAAAAACTAACCTCGATGTCCTTCTCTGTAATCAGGTTTATTATGCTGCTCAGAGCTCCCCAGTCCTGACCATGCAGAATAACCAATCACGCATGGAGCTTTTCAGAATATTCAGATCAGCAGCCCAGGCTCCTGATGTTTATAAAACCTTCATAGATAATTCTAAAGTGACAACCACAGCCTTAAGGCGAACTTCCCTAAACATCGATGTGTGAGCAACATACTTGTTAGAAATTGGGTGTATTATAGTCAGGCATTCTTATGTTAATGGTGAGAACAGGAGACAGAAACAGTCCCCAGTTTAGGGACTGGGACTTTGATTCTTGTCAGAATCCAAGGCCAGGAATATCCATAGTTTGTCCTGGTAGGAGAGAGAAATGCCAAAGGGATTCTGGGTCCTGGCCTGGTTTCTTATCTTTCTTCCTTTATGTAAAATAATTAGTCTCCCTGCCTAGAGGCTATACATGAGGATAAGACCAAAACTGAGAGTCACATGGATATCTCATAGTTTAAAAAAATAGACTGATTATCCATAGCCTGACCAACTTCCCATGCCTAATCCATAGATGTGAACCTTTGTTGGTGGTAGTACCACATCTTTGGGATGTGTTCCTGCAGCACAGGGTTTCTGCCTTCTTTCTTTCTCCTAAATTTCCATTTATAATCCTATAATAAAATGCCTTTATAAACTCACCCTCTTGTTGTCTGTGAAATTCATTATTTGAATTTTTCTATCTGCTGACTAGGTTTATGTCAGCATGACACCAGCTAGAGTTTTGGGAAGAGGGAACTTGAATTGAGAAAAGTACCCCAATATACTGGCCTGTGTGCAATCTATTGTAGCTGGAGTTTTCATATGTCCTACTTGGCCCATGGTCAGGACAAATCTCTCTCACCCCCCCCCCCAGTCCTGCAGCTGCTTGGACCCAAGTAAACACACAGAGACTTATATTACTTATAAACTGTATGGTCGTAGCAGGCTTCTTGCTATCTAGTTCTTAAATCTTAAATTAACCCATTTCTATTAATCTATAAGTTGCCACATGGCTTGTGGCTTACCGGTATCTGTACATCTTACCTCTCGTGACAGCGGTGGCTGGCAGCATCTCCTGACTCAGCCTTCCACCTCCCAGAATTCTCCTCTCTTCTTATCCCACCTATACTATACTTCCTGCCTGGCTACTGGCCAAACAGTATTTTATTTATCAATCAAAAGAGCAACACATTCACCGCATACAGAACACCCCACAGCAATCTATGGTTCATTTGCTTTATTGATGATTGACGTGAGTGATGTCACCCTAGCCTGGTGGTCCTGGATGCTATAAGAAAGCAGGCTGAGCAAGCCAAAAGGACCAAGCCAGTAAGCAGCATCCCTCCATGGTCTCTGCATCAGCTCCTGCCTCCAGAGGCTTGCATTGTTTGAATTCCTGCCCTAAATTACTTCAACAATGAAGTGTTACCTAAAAGTTGTAAGCCAAAATAAATCCTATCCTCCTCAGGTTGTTCATGGCCATGGCATTTTTGTCACAGAAATAGAAACCTTAACTAAGACACTATGATAAGGGCCTCAGAAGCCCCTGCTTGGGGTGATCTCAGATTCATCTCCCAGACCTTTGCATATCTGAGGTGATGAAACTTCTGGCTCCTCTGAAGGACCCTCACTTTTCCTGTCTTATAGTGGTATCTTGACGGGGAATCAAATATGATTACACAAACCAATGCTCTATTTCTTTCCTGCTTTAACTTAACCTTCTCTGTCTCTCCATTTCTTCTTCCACTTTCTTCTAGAACTTGTGATAAGATGAGAGGCACTTCTCCCTCTATCTCCTTTTCATCCTTGCAACCATGGCTTATGACATCCCAGACTGGGATCCCAAGAGAAGTTAGTGGAGTTTTATAAGAGGATAAGGGTGGACTGAGGCCCATAACCTTAGACTATCCTGTATTTAGCCAGAATTCACTCAGTTTTACTTCCTTGAGCACTTGGAAAGTGAAAGGATTTCTGTGGGAGGTCTAATTAAACCCCTTCCTCCCATCTTTTCTTTCTGTAACTTGTGTGGCTAGAAGCAAAGAGCATTATAGTGTGCCTGGCCCCTTTCTAAATTTAGGTCTGGATGGGAAAGCACACCCCAGTGGTATGTGGTAGAACTAGTGTTTTGAAGTAACTGGTCCTGGGAGACGATGCAGATTCACAGTGACCTGCATCTAGAAAATTCACAGACTATGCTAGCAATTCAAATTGGCTTGCATTTGCACTAAACCTGAGAGGTCTCTACCAGCAAGAGTGTAAATGCTGCATCTGGGACACAAGCATGAGCAGACAAAGTCAGAGATGAGTCAGAACTGAGGGCCCACATAGTTGATATAAATTCTGAGTATCACTCCCCTTGTGATAGCTTATAACAGAGAATTTCAGCCATTAACCAATTTCTAGACTTGAGTCAGCTTATAGACCCAAAACCCCTGAAATGAAGGAAAGGTTAGGCCTCTTTCCAGAAGAATCTTGCTAATATACTGAAGAGTTTTACTGTCATCCTTTCTCCCATCCTTTCTCAGAGGAAGCTATTGCCTTTTACTGAGGTAATTGTACATGAGGGCAAATAAAACAATCAGACATTACAAGGCCTATTAGATATTGGTTCTGAGTTAACACTGATTCTCAGTTGACTACATTGGGCCACTTTCTTCATGGAAAAGACAACACTCTGTCCTTATTTTAATTTTGGATTCATCTTTTCTACACCTAATGCATCTGTCAAAACTACCATCTTTGGACTTACAGAATGCCTTATCTACTATCATGGTTTTCCACACAGTATTCCTTCTGACCAAGGAATTCACTTCGTAGAGAAGTATAACAATGGGTCCACCCTCAGGCAGTCCACTGGTCTTATGATATTCTCTACAATCCTGAAACAGTTTGCTTGATAGAACAGTTGAGCAACTTTGCATATTTGATAGAAGCTTTGAAGTTTTAAATAGATTCAGTATTTAGTGTTTGAAAACGGAAAGACTACAGGATTAGTAAAAGTTAGAATTTTGTGATACTGAATTGTGATATTAATATGATCATGCCATGTTGAAGACAAATGAAAAAGGAAAGGTTGTTGTTAAGTAGTGATTCATTTGTGTGTCAAATGTACAAGGAGTCAGTTATGCTCTCTCTCTCTTTTTGTCAACTTCACACAAGCTAGAGGTAAGTGGAAATACTGAACCACAATTAAGAAAATGCCTCCATTAGATTTGTCTGTAAGCAAACTGGTGTGGCTTAGTTGGTGATTGATGTTTAAGGACTCATAACTTTGTAGGTAATGCCACCCCTTGGCAGGTTGTCCTGAGATGTTTAAGAAAGCCGACTTAGTAAGCCATTAGGACCAAGCATCACTTTTACCTGGCTTCTGCTTCAGTTCCTGCCTTCAGACTTTTTCCTTGAGTTCCTATCCTGACTTCCTTTGATTATAGATCATGATATGGAAGTGTAAACAAAATGAACTCATTCCTTTCTAAGTTGCTTTTTGTCATGATGGGGTTTTTTTTGTCTTTTTTTATTAAATTTATTCTTTGACAGTTTATACATTTACATGTTCTCATCCCTCACACTCTTTTTTTTTTTTTAAATGCTGAATGCCTTTTATTGAAGGAGGGAGGAAGTCTTAAATACAGGCTTACAGCACAATGGGAGAACCCCAGAGGGCAGAAGTTGGATACCGAACTTGCATCTAAGCTGTTAACGCTCAATATGCATGATACACAGATAAGGAACTTCCCTTAAGTCATGATGTTTTATCATAGCAATAGAAAGCTAACTAAGACAACCACAGACTTTTGAGGGTAGACCATATTCATCTCATTTCTTTTTAGATGGAAACAACAGACTCCGACACAGCTCCCACACTGTGGTTCTCACTCCAAGTGCAGACTGTTAACCTCTTTGCTCTAACGCCTGCTTGCTATTCTTAGCTAACTTGGCCTTGCACAAGGTTCCTGTCAGGTCCCCAAGAAAACCCCATGTCCCTAAATTCCAAAAGGCAGAAGGGCCTATCTGTGGTGCCTATTAGCATATCAAATAACATGCTGGCCTCTAGGCTCCTTTAGTATCTATCACAAGTACTGTTACACATTTCAAAGTCCATGTTAGCATCCTAGCTCTTCTCACCTCTTCCTCTACCCTGAAATTCACCAGCTTATGAGGCTTCCCTCCCCTAACTTCTCATGCTCCTTATAACCCTGCTAATTTTGACTATGTTCTCCCTCTCTTCCTCTCTGTCTCCCCTCTTGTGTGCTCTCTCTCTCTGTCTCTGTCTCTCTCTCTGTCTCTGTCTCTGCTATTGCTTCTTTTCTGGCCAGTTCCAGTCTGCTGGCTATGTTTGGTCTACTCAGTCTGCTCTCTGCTCTGATGCCTACTCTTCCAGATGCTTCTCGATGTTCTCTCCCTCATACCTACAAATTTAAAACCTCTTCTTAATTATACCACAGAGTAGTAATGTCATCAGTTTATACAATTCTTTTTTTTTTTTTTTTTTTTTTTTTTTTTTTTTTTTTTTTGGAGCTAAGGATCGAACTCAGGGCCTTGTGCTTCCTAGGCAAGCACTCTACCACTGAGCTAAATCCCCAACCCCAGTTTATACAATTCTTTAAGCATTTGCTTTTTTTACTGGGTAGAAGTGTCACACTAGTATACTAAGGTTTCTAATCAGGGTTAACTATTCCTAGAAACTTGGTTTCTAAGTTTATAACATGGTTTGAGCTCATGCTATTGAGTTCCCATCCTCAGGGAACAAGGTCACACTGTGGAATGTTTTCTCTTTCCCATTTTCCCCATGCTTTGAAAACAACAGCTTGAAGTTTTGGGCACATTTCCCCATTCTCAGGCTTCTTTCATATAGGCTCTTGTTCCAACAGGAACTTGTTAACTCAAGCACTGAGGAGCTGAGAAAAAATTAACAAGATCCAGGTGACATAATTTGATGATCTTAGCTATAAATGGCTTTTTCTTGTTATGGCTAGGTATGCACTCCCCTTCCTTGGGAAGAAAAGACGAAAATCCTTTTCCTCTTTATGCCTCCCACTCCCCGCTGTGCTTGTGCTTCTGTGCATGGCTGTAGGAGCTCTCCCGTTTTCAGGATCCATGTGTACTTCATTCTTTTGCCATATCTGTGCTAACTGAATTTAGGTGAATTTTATCAAAAAGGGTGACTGTGTTCATGTCTTTCACTATGTGATAATATTACTGTGAGAATTTAAATATATCCAGACAGCCTCTTTAAAACAGCTATGAAGATAAGTATTTCCTCCATTTCATTACTCCATCACCAGGAAAGGAAGAAAACATGCGTAACACCAGAAGAACTAATGTCTTGTGGTGGGTAAGTAATGAAGACAGTCACACAAAGCCTGCTTCTTCAGGTCCTTAGGAAATAATTCACTGAATTCAGAAGTACATTATTATTTTAGTTTACTTGGTGTGGATAAAAGTTCTTAGGAAGAAGCTTCACCACCCCCCCCCCCCCACCTGCCAAGCCTCCTGCAAGGCTGATGAGCCAACTAGAAGAACTTCAATGACCGGAAAATTTAAAATGTTGCAGTTCCAGAATCAAGTTACCTTGGGCCATTTTTAGGTCTCTTAATAGCCATTTATTACCCTTTTTTGTATATGAGCTAATTAATGTCTTTGTGACCATTAGGTAAATGATTTGGAATGACAAACACCTAGCTCTCACCAACCAAAAGGCTAAGAACACCATCAGAAAGCATCTAAGGCCAATAACAGGTTTTCCTGTTTTGCTTTAATCAACCTATCTACTGTTTCCACTAATAAAAGTCCCTTGTTTATGACTTTATTTGTTCTGTTACTATAAAAACTTCCTGAAACCACTTCTGCATTGAAACACAGAATTTGGGGTAAAACAAATGTGTTCCCCAGCATGGCAATTCATATTTGACTCTAAAATAAACTATCGCTTATCCCTTTGAAGTGAGAGTTGTGTTTTTGCATTAATTGGGGAAATACAATACATGAATTACAAAGATTGTTGCAATATGACTTTTCCTCCAGGCATAGCAAAATTGCCATTTTGAAAGCCAGAGTCCTTGGCTCAATAGTCCTAAGCAACTAAACAACCCAAGCATCAGTGATAGCTCCATCTATGTTGATGGTGATGGAGCTGTTAACACTCTATAGCAGAAGAAGGGAATGTACACTGGACCATCTCCTAGGATTCTAGCTTTTAATATCTCCTGCCTCAACAGCTGCAAGTGATCTTGGGAAATTTCAGAGTACATACAAAGTAGAAAGCTAAATGAGAGTGAAATTTTATGTGTAGCTTCTATGAGGTCACCATGTATGAGAGGTTAAAACTTGGCAGCAACACAGTTATTTGGGGGTGCAACTCACATTCCTAGACATAAACTATCACCTATGAACCTATTAAGTAAGCTCAAGTAACTCACTAGTTTACCAGGTTGGCCTTTGACGGGTTGCTACTTTGGTCTATTTTTGTCTGGTCTGTTTTTGGTGCCCTAATTGGAAACAAATAGATATTTGTTCATATCACCCTAAGGAAGTTACTGTAAGATGTGAATATATTTAGCAACACTAATAATAATATAAGTGTTGGGCTTTCTCATGCTGAATATTGGTGACTGTTTTCTGTTGCTTATTTTCCTTCACCTTTTGACTTCTCTCTTCCTTATTACACACCAGGGGCTCATTGATTTTTTTACTGGTATCTACAGAGGATGGTTTGAAACAACATCTCTTACAGATGGGAATCAGCCAAAAACCTGATGTAAGATATTTGTTTTATTTTCTAAGTCAAAGTTGATAAATTCTACCAGCAATGACTGCTAGCAGAATGACTGTCATGAGTTTGCAAGACAGGTGTCTGAAAACAAATTTTTTCCCATTGTCACAGCTAAAAGATGTAAAACAGTAAGAAATACACTGCATTCTAATCATTTAAGAATCATTCTCCTCAGGAGAAAAAATATTAAAAATGAACCCCCCAAAAAAGAAACTGAAAATAACATCAAGAATTCCTGGTCCTGATTCTCATTCCTATTGGCCTATACTTAAAACAGAGTCTGCCAAATGATAGATACTTGAAGAATATGAGTTGAATATAGAAGTGCCTTAAGTTAACTACTTCAAAGAAAATACGAGTTAATGCTAAAATAAACTTGGAACTTGAATATCAGTAAGATGAAAAAATAATTTAGATGGAATTTTTAATAATTATTCATATTTATCTATAGTTATCATTTACATGGCTCTTTGTTGCAGAAATCTGTTTAGCTTAATAAAATGTAGTATAGCATCATAGTTAAAAACATCCATGTGATTGAAAATACTGATTTTTATCATGTGAATTACTGTGAATAAATTACTTGACCTCACTAAAATTCAGGTTTCATGATGAAATATTTCAGTTTCATCACTGTAAAAATATCAATAAACTCTAACGTACTAACTACTTGAGATAATGGTCTTAGATTCTCTCTCATGGCTGTGATAACAAACTCTGACAGAAGTGACTTAAAGGATTGAAGGCTTACTTTTACCCCCAGTTTCCGGTTCTAGTCCATCATGGTTGGGTAGTCAAGGCATCAGGAGCTGAGAAAGAAAGCGAGAAGACAAGAGGACAATGGAGACTTGTATGCTAATGCTCAGCTCCTTTTCTCCACTGCTACACAGTCTGTGACCCCCTGGCTAAGGAATGGTGTCATCCACAGTTGGGAGGTCTTTCCACCTCATTTCCACCTTACTTTAATCACTATAATGACCCACAGACATGCCAGAGGCCAACTTGATATAGATAACCCCTCGTTGAGTATCCTTTTCCTAGGGATTCAATAATCTGTCAAGATGAAATTTACATTAACCACCGCGGTAATTAAGTATTTTCAATGTTAGTGGGATCGACATACATACCTGAAATAGTACATAAGCATGAAAAGTGCTACAATTATGTCATGTAAACACTTGAAAGCAAGGTACTGACCCCAAATGAAAGAAAGGTGAAAAGAACTAATGGAGAATGCATTTGTAGAATTGCAACAGAAGCCTTAGTAGTTACAAAAACATTAGCTAAGAAAATTTCCAAACAAATAACGTTTGATTATGTAGAAAAGAAAAAGAAATTCTTTGGGTCTACTTTATATTCTCAGTGCCCACGGCAGTCTAATCCACTGCCTTGGTAGTTTGTGGACGTGGAATTGTGGGAAACTTTATAAATCCAGGATTGCTCAAAATATGGAAAGAGAGCACCACATACCTGTATCCACAACTGGCCCAGAAACTCCTAAGGAGGGGGAAGAGACCAGTGGTTATTTATGGTTCAATTTTGAACCAACTTCACAGAAACAATGGATTCCCTGAAACAAGTGAGAGTCTGGCAGAATGGGCAATGTTGAGACAAAAAAATCCAAAAGTAAACAGCAAAATTCTTCAACATAGCTACTTGGATCAGGGACTGGCTTACTTATGTTGCTTACACAGACAAGTGGAGCCTGTTATTGTTTCATTTCTGTGGCTGTGATAAATTATCCTGGCAAAAAGCAATGTGGGTGGATAGGAAAACACAGTAACAGGAGCTTAAACAGGCTAGTCCTGTGACACTCAGTCAAAAACCGAGGGAGCTAAGTACACATATACAGCTTGCTTGCTTGTGCTCTGTTGAATTTCTCTACTCCTGTACAATTCAGGAGCTCCTGCCTAGGGACTGGTGTCATCCACAGTGGTCAGGATCACTCTATAGCAATTAAATTAAGATGATCCCCATAGGCCAAGCTAATATTGAAAATACCTCAGAGTCTAGTTCCCAACAATTCTAGATTACGTCAAGCTGACAATTAAAGCTAACCATCTTCCAGCCTACCTTCTATTGGCTCCTGTACTTCCTTCACTTCAGATGGACAGTCTCAGAGAAGACAAGTCATGTCATAAACTCCACCACTTCACCAAAGTGAACTATATAACACATATAAGAGGCACACAGACAAAGCAGGATAACTACTACAGAAGGCCTTCTTCCCTCCCCAGGAGGGGATGATTGCTCTCTCTGTATCTCTTTCTCACCTACAGAATATGCCTAGTATGTTTCTTTCCAGTATCTATATTTTATTAAAACTTTTACATCAATTCTGGTCTGGTAAATACTTTTACCACCTCCTTGTGAGCTCCCCACTCCCAGTAAAACAAGCAACAAGGAGCAAGATGTCCAGGTACAGTGAAGAAGAGGTGGGCCAGGCATATACATTACATTTAGTTTCGCTCCTCCTAGAATTCCTTTATGATAGCCATAAATGAGTTTTTAAACAATGATTTCCTTAGTTTTAAAGACTAAAGCCATAACAATGAGGAAGAAAAGCATCAAAAAGACAATGAAGAAAAATCAAGGAGTAGTAACTGCCTCAGAATTTCTAAGACAGTTGAATCCTAAGCTCATCATGTAGAAGCTGAGAAGAAAAAAGATTTACAGGCCCCCAAAAGGCTCAGGCCCAGAAACACACACACACACACACACACACACACACACACACACACACACACACACACACACATTTAAAGGAACCAGCATACTGTTTGAAAGTCTGTTTAAGAAATGAATAGTCCCCAAACCTTCTCCCCATTTCCATGCAGGTGAATGTGTTACCCTCCAACTTCTCAGAAGCTGGGAACCAACTATAATCTTTCTAGATTGAAAAATATCAGACATCTTAAAAGGTTGGAATTGTGGTTTGGTATAAAATGTCTCTCAGGGCCTCATGTATTTGCACACGTGCTCCCCAGCTAGTGGCACTATTTGAGTAGGTTCTGGAACCTACAGGGGGCAGAGTTTTGCAGGAGGAAGTGGTTCACAAGGTTTCATAGCCCAGCTGCACTTCCTTTTCACTCTCTGCTTCCTGACTGTGGATGCAATGTGACCAACTGTCTCCCCAAGGCTGCTTCAATACACTGCCTGCCTTCATGATATATCTCCTTTTAAACTTTAAGGCAGAATATATCCCTTGTCCTAAACTGCTTATTGTTGAGTATTTTGTCACAGCAAAAATAAAGCAACTAATTGAACTGGGAATGCATAATCAATGAGATTTTAGGAAACCTCACATACTGAATGCTCACATCATTCCTGTCAGGGTCCAAGGTCACATCACTAGTAACTTCACCATTAAGTATGAAAGCATGACTTTATACAACAGACACTGTGAAAATCCTGTGAGCATTTTAATCACAAAACTCTACAGGCATTGCCATTTGTGTTCTCTAAGGAAATTATTTTGCAAATCAACATTCATTAAATCATCGAGGACATGCAAACTTGCAGGAAAAGCACAGAAGGAGGAAGTCCTGGAGGCAGAAAACCATCAGCAAAAGCAGTAGTGGCCAATAGGAAAATTAAAAAATAAAGCCGTATTCTCAGAAAGGTAAGAGATGATCAGCTCAAAAACAAAGGCAGGAACATAGCTCATGTTACGGAGTAGTATAACATAAATTGCAACTCAGTAGAAGGTTTGAAAGATAAAATTAAGAAAATTTCTCCAAAAGTATATTAAAATTATGAGGAGGTAGAACGGAGAACTGAAAAGTAGATAAGATAATTTCAGGAAGATCAATACCTAATAATTACCTGTTTAGAAAGGAAGAAAAGAAGTATGGAGAAAGGGAAGGAGGGAGAACCCAACATTTAATGGTGTGTTTCTAGATTGACAGGGTCTATTGAAGGCTCAACGTGGGTAAACAGTAGTACACTTGACAAATTCAAGACAAAGAGAAACATGTAGGGAGCCATGGAATGCAAACCAAAATAAGAAAAAAAAGATTTCACTTAGGGTAACTTGAGAATTGGTTGTCTGTGTGTTTTTAAATTTTATTTATGTATTTTATGTATGAGTCCATGCCAGAAGAGTGCATCAGATCCCATTATAGATGGTGTGAGCTTCCACGTGGGTACTGGGAATTGAACTCAAGACCTCTGGAAGAGCAGACAGTGTCTTCACCACCGATCTAATCAAAGAATAGAAAACGATAAAATATTTCTTGGAAATCTGAGGGGGAAACCATGTACATTTTTTTTTCCATGTACATTTTTTATGTCAGGACTCAAACCATCAACGTACTGCAATCATGTTTGGCAACTTTCATATACTCAATTGTCACCAGTGTTTTTACCTCCCAAGTACATTTTCTCTCAAAGCTACTGAGGAAAAAATTTTCCAATAACAAATGTTTAAGAATCCAAGAAAAAAGAAGCCATGACAGTCAAGAATCAGAGGAAGTAAACCAAGAAAGATGTGAAGGAAGATACAAGACATACTTGGCCACATATTTCTAGATGTGGAATATCCCCAGCTTGTGAGGTCCCACTATACAATTTCTAAGGAAACACACCATATATAAATAGTGAGTCAACAGACTGAAGTTCAAATACCAGTATCATGTTTTCAGGTTTTGTGACCTTACACATTGTCCTTTAAATTAAATATTTGCTTGTACTTATCAGAAGTGATAGAATAATATAGAAACATTTATCAGTTCCAGGATTATGAGTGTATGTAAGGAACTTGGCACTGTGAGTGGCGCACAGAGCACATCAAGGAAATAATAGCTATTACTGTCATCTCAGGAAAAGATGATAGAAAATCCAGGGCAAAGGAACTGAAGTACATTATTCTATTTGTTACCACTGCACACTCTGTGTGCTGTGAAATCTGTAAGTGCCCTTATCTAAACTGAACAGTTCACCCAAGAGTACGAAAAATGGTAAATAGTAGATCTCAGATTTGAAGGCAAGACTATCTGACTTCAAAGATGGTGTGCTTTTCACTAAAAAGAGCTTCTACACCGAATTTGTTAATATATTATTAAAAATGAAGCCATCAGAGGAAAACACTCCTCTTTCTGGTAGTAGCATATTTCTTAGCAGAATCCCTTGAGGAAATGGTAAGTTGTGAGAAAAATATCTTTTATCAGAAGAATGAAATAAGAAAAACCTCAGTGTGTGGTTTTTCCTGAGGATCTAAGGAATAATCGCATCATCACAGACAGACAAGCTGTCAAGGCAGTGAGGGTCATAAAATGAGTAGAAAATGAAAGGAAAGGTGGAAACCTGGGAATAAAATACCTAAAGGGCTCTATCCATATATAAATGCCCTTTGGGCCAAATATTCAAATTTTTAGTTATATTAAAAGCCTTCCCCCTTTTTCTTTTATACCATTTTTTCACGTGGCTATGGTGTCATGTGTGTATATGCATGTTTTTACAAAGAGGGTGTGTATATGCATTTACGCTTGTGCAAGTGAAAGCCTGCCTGAGGCGGTGTATCCTAAACTTAGAGCTTCCTGATAGGCTAGTCTTTCTAGCCATTCTGCTTCAGTGTCCCTCTTCAGAGGCTAAAATTAAAGGCAGGCTGACATGCCCCACCTGGTGTTTCTGGGGGTCTGAGCTCCAGTCTTCATCCTTGTGGGGTAATATCTTTAACTGCTGAGGCATCTCTCACGTCCCTATAGATCTTAGTGTTTTACTATTAGTATTTCCCATATTAGAAATTAATTTACTCTAATTCATATAAAAGAAGAGGATTTGTGGTGCACATCCTCATATTCTATGGCACAAATCTTCCGTCTACCTCCATGGACGCTAGCTACAAGGAGTTGCTTATAATAACAACAGAGGAGAAAAGCTGCTGGTCAAGAGACTAGACTCTGACCTGGGTGGAGCCGAACACTCTAGCTGGCCTGGTTCAGTCACTTTGCCCAAAGACCCACCCCTACAAAGGTGGGTGCACCTTAAGCCATGCTACAGAGATAGGCAAAATAGTTAGTTCATTAGTGAGACAGGGTACTTTTCCTTCCCAGAATTCCCACCCCTACTTTGGAAACTTGTGAGCTGCAGCCATGCAGAATTATAAGTCTGTCCAGAAGTATCCAGGGGAAGGTAACATCACCTTTCATCTTTCTCCAGAGGAAGGTAACATCACCTTTCATCTTTCTCCATCTCTTCTAACCAAGCCTTCTTAGCATTTTCGGTTTTCTCGAAGCATTTCAGGCTTCCCTATTCTTTCTCTAATGCTCCCCCTCCCTCCCATGTGACTCCTTGTCCACCATGTGTCTAACCTCCATGCTAACTTATACGGCATGGCTGTTTCTCTTCTCCATTCTCCTGTGGGCAGCAGCTGAGGTTTTAAAGCTTGCCTGTCATGTGGCTTTTCTTTTGAACACATAGTGCTTCTATTGGAATCTATTCTTAGCTTCTTTAATTAATAAGATGGAAAAGCCCATAAAGGGACCCTGATTTTCTTTGTATTGATATGGCATTCTCAGATAAAGAACACACTAACAAGACAGTAGTAGTGTGACTGATTGATCATGGATTAAGATGTCTAACCTGTCTATAAGTGGTATTCATGTGGAAGGAGCTTAAAAGCTCGTGATGATCACTTGGATAAACAGGGAAAACTTTTACTTGGATTAAAGTTTGAGGGTTAATTTTATTGGAATTTTAAATTAAGGGAAGAATAATATTTTTTTAGGACCAACAGTGGAAGTAGACGGGAGATTCATGAATGAAAAATGTTCTGGGGATAATGATTGATATGTTCATTTGACCATGGTGGTCATCATTACATAAAACATATCACATGATCGTATTGGGCCCTTTGAAGATATGCACTCATTATTCATCAAATAAATATTTACAATAAAAGGGTGAAAATACAGTTAAATAGAAATGGAGAAGGAAGCAGGATATTGCAGGAGCAAAGCAAGAGTGAAATCTTTGTAATGAGAATGCCAAAGTGCTTTGGGAGGTCAGTGACAGCTTTAATTAGGCATGGAAGTCCATATTGAGCAGTTACAGAACTAACGCTGGGAAAATAAGTTGCTGCAGAGTAATTGAAAACTTAGAATGTCAAGGTGTGACTTTGAACTGATCCTTCTAGACAGAAGGAACCATAAAGGTTTGGGTTTTGTTTGCTTGCATTCTCTTCTAATGAAAGAATGATGATTGAAACTTCATTTTCGCATCACTCAGAGAAGTATTGATTGGTTCAATATACCTAAGCTCATTTTGGCTTAATGGCTTTTTTTTTTATATATGTTTATGTTACTCAGCAAAGTACAAATCAGATATAAGCTATCATGGTGACCATTTCAAGGAAGGGCAAACGGACACCTGCCTGCCCATCACATTTCATTTACAACTTGTATGATCCTGGATCAGGGAATCCATCAGAAGATAATGAATGATCTCTAGAAATGATCTCCACAAAGCAGGTCTTTAATATGCTAAAAAATATAGCACATACTCAGTTATTCCACAGTTATTCTAGAAAGAGCCATAGCAATTTTCCTTAAAAAAAAAATCTATCGTTATGAAAAGTATGGCAGTGAACATGACCGAGCAAGTATCTGTGGAGTAAGATGTAAAGTCCTTTGTATATATGCCAAAGAGTGGTATTTGTTTATTTTTAGCTTTTTGAGCATGTTCCTCACTGATTTCTAGAATAGCCGGAAATGGAAACAATTTAATTGCTCTCAAACTGAGGAATGGATAATGAAAATATGCTACATATACACTATAGAATACTATTTAGCTGTAAAGAAAAAAATCAAACCATGAAATTTGTAGGTCTGATGCATGCCAGACCCAGAAAGACAAATGCCACATGTTCCTTTTCACCTGTGGTTCCTAGCTCCAAATCTTCAGAGGTGAGTATGCTGTCAGAACACAGTCAAAGGGATGGCACATGGTGAACAATGCCTTGGGGACCTGTGAAAGAGGCTCCAGGAAACAAGGCAGAGGGCCTTTTACCTCAAGGGCATTTTGTTTCCTGGATTTTCTTGGGTGTGATTTTGTGCCTCCTGCAACAAACATTTACATTCAATTTATAAGCCATGTTTATTCTTGTTGGGTGTCAGAACATAGCTATAGAACCCAATATGGTGAAAAATATGCTGAGTGCTGTCTTCAGTGTATGCGGAATCTGGATACAGCCTTCTGCCTGGCTTTCATGGTTTCCCAGATAGAATCTGTCATGCGTGGCAGGCAATTGTGTTTGAATTGGTCTGCCCTCAAAAAGTTCTGGGAATGTGCTGCTCCCTTAATAATTAGTAGGCACTTACTGATGTTTATTTACATTTTTTTCTGATCATATTTTCTGAATTCAAACAATCTTCCTTGGATCACTGTTTTCTTTGTTTCACTCATATAGAAAAGTACACTGAAAGTGAAGTAAAATAGTCTACAACATTACATTGTTGTCCGCCCCATTCTTTCAGGTCCTCAGATCCCAGGTCCCACAGACACAGATGAGCCTAAGTCGATGAAAATAGACACTATATAACCAGAATTAACTGTAGAAACCAGGGAAGTAAAACTGTACCATGAGGGGTGGTAGAGGTAGCATGAGAGAGGAGAATAAGGATAAAGTGATATAAAGGGAGAAATGGAGGCTTTTATTGAAGAGTGTGGGTAGAGGTCAATATAGAAGGAAAGAGAGAGAGGAGGAAAAATAACAGTATGGACTTTGAAAAAGCCATAAAGAAACATTTCTGTTTCACTAAAATGACATATGTGTGCACATATACATGTGTAGTCTAAATGAAGCTAAAGGAGTCAAGTAGACAATGCTCCACCTCAGAGCCATAGAGTATCTAATAAAAACCCCAGCACTGGGTACAAGAAATCCCCTTTGGAATTATCAATCAGGGGAGTATGAAAGACTCCCCCAAATAATATAGTCTATTTATTTTGCCCTTGTTTGTCTCCCCAAGATGGAGATAAATATCTCTTATTGAAGAAACCATCTACTTCAGACACAGGAGTCAGAATCTGAGCTTGATCTGACATGAAAGCTTCCTCCATGAGCCTGGCTTTAACAGTACCAAAAGGTGCTATGCAAGCTGCCAAGTGATGGAAGCAACCAACAGTCCTACCCAGCTGTGACGCCAATGAACTACAGCAATGATCAGCACAGCAAAACAGTCCTAAGGGTGAAAAATGGCCCTCATACCTTGATAGTAACCAATATCTGTCTAGTTGTACTTAAGGCCTGATCACATTAGGGAAATCTTACCTGAGACTAATGAGATCGTGGATCGTAGAGAAGAAATTACTACCTCCTCCCACTTTAGTAGACCTACACAATTCCAAATTGTATTCTAAATAATTATCCTTTTTACTCACAGCTAAATGTAACTCTCATCCCTCAACAAAGCATCTTCTCTTTGCAACTGGGTAAGACAATTATGGAAAAATGCAAGTGGTCAAAATGCAGAGAACAACTCCTAGTTGGTTGTATAGCTCCAATTGATAAATCCACAACGTAGTTCCTACATCTAAGCCTCAGGGTGCATGACAGAAGAGGGGGCAGAAAGATTCTAAAGGCCAGAGGACCAGGAAATCTGCTATGTGATTGGTCTCCTAGAAATGATGGGAAAGCATCCCCCGTGATACCACAACCATATAGCTGCCTAAACAAGACCCAAACATGGTCAATCAATGAACATGATAATGTGGAAGGGGAAAACCTCACAGCAGCCCCACCCATAGACAAAGAAATACAGGTAACCAATGACTACTCAGAGAGGGAGAATTAGCCTTCCTCAGGGACGAGCTCCTTAATTGGTTATCCAATGTCATGTGGTCATACACATACAAATAACACTAAATGGATTCAGCAGTTGTGTTTACATGTTACATATATACACACATAATACATTAATGTTGCACACACACACACACACACACACACACACACACACACACACACGGAGGATGAATGGGAGGGATGTGGGAAGGATTAGGAGTAGGAAAGGTGCTGTGTAGCAATTTCTTCTGAGATTGAAACCTTTTGTCTTGGAGGTAAACTCCTTAAGATTCAGGATGTGAAAGCAGGAAAAACAACAGGGTATTTTAAGATAGGGTGTTTAAAGGAAGATGAGACACGGGAAGCTTCCAAGGAGAGTTGAAACATTGCATCCTGCAGGGAAGCTCATTAAGCTCAAGATAAACAACTCAAAACAGCTTCAGGAAATTCATGAAACTGACCAGATTCACCAGGTCCTTCCCTCCTCATGTATGTATAGAAACAGTAAGGCCTGCTGAGAGACAAGCCAAACTACCTTGAAGACTCCCAGAAAAGCCCAGCTGCCTGGAAGAAGCAGAGACCACCTGAGAAGACTGGAAGGAACAGAAACTGAGCTGAGCTGCACAGAAGAGACTAATACTAACTAAACTAAAGGATCATTACTCTCCAACCTATTGAGCAGCCTGCGAGTTGCACAGTGTACTTACTACAGGTTTCCCAACTTGGTGGGCTGTCAGCCACACTGGGGTGGTATCTGCTGATGCAGTTGTCTTTGAGTCATGTCTGCTCCTGTAAGTAACCCTTCAGCCATATTCCTGTAAGAAACCTCTCACTCATACTCTTGTAAGTAACCCCTCACTCATACTCCTGTAAGTAAGCCCACAAAAACACATCTGTTTACCAAGTTGGACTCTGATGGTGTCTGCACTTTCTCAGTCATCATTTCCCTATCTGAAGTGAGGAGACATTTGTTCATATTTCCCCAGGAATAGTGTCATACAGCCAAAGGGAAGGGGAGAAGTGTAATTATAATTTAGCTTAGAAAAAAAACAACAAAAAAAAGTCAACAAAAACCCACCCTTTTTAAAGCAATGCCACATTTGGCCAGTAGATAGCAGTATAGATATTCTAATAAGTGGAGAAAGGCATTGGTGTGATTACTGCCAAGAAAAGTTAGACAGGCTCATTTTAGATAAGCGCATGAGGAAAAGAGAAGCCCCTAGAGTTTTAGAAAGTGGAATTTTAAAATATCAAATCCCAGTTGCCTCTTAAAGTAAGCCTGCACATCCAACCCACTGTTTCCTTAACACAATTTCTGTGAGGAGGTAGGAAGGTATGAGTTTGGCACCGACTGAAATAAAACATGAAATAGCACTTTCATAATGCCAAGGCCCCAAAAGACCCCAAAGTAGAGCGGTGAGTGGGTGAGCATGCCAGCAGCATTTGAAGAATGAATGAACATGCAAGCAAATCAACTTACTATCCTCATTTATACCATTTAGGGCATAGGTAAAAAGTCACACATGTTTGAGAATGCACTGTGTTAATGAATAAAAGCCTAATTGTAAACAAAACTGCATCATAGTTATGCAAAGATGATAGACAGCACTTTGCCATAGTTACGAATACTACTGTGTGTATCTGTTGTTATGTTTTGATAAGTGATGACCTTTATATATAAGGAGTGAAGTCACGTGCCTTTCTAGGTAGAACACAGTGAAGAGATCTCATGTGATGCTGAACCATTCTTCTGTGAGGTACAACTTCAGTTCATCAAAGCATATTATAAAGCTGAATATAAGAATTCAAGGGGTGAGTCTTCAAGGATCTATCAAAGAAAAACCAAAATTGGGGACACATAGGCAAGGAAAGTACCTGTTAATGGAAAAAAGGTATCTAAAAAATAATAAAACTAAAGAGATAACTTCAAATTCCTTCTGCAATTTAGTTGGTGATGGTAGGATGGAGAAACAGACTCTTACAAAGATTAGGAATTAGATTTTCTCCCCGGATTTTCAAGCCCACCTTCATGGCTTTTCTACGTTAACAGACTTACATTCATGCACACATGGGAAGGCCTAAGATGACCTTCATCCTTTGAAGTTCTTAATCCTATTAGCTATGGCATCCTTTATCTTGGAGTTGAGTTATGTTTGGGGATTTGCAACAATGTGCCTTGTCAATATGACACAGGCAATCAGGTGCAGGGTGCAGGAAGCGTGGGCATCTGTGGACATCTTTTCCCTGCTTTTTCTGCACTTAGGAAACAATATCTGAAGTATGCTGAGACATCACTCCAGGAATAATATACACTGTATTTGATGTACAAAAAAAAAGGCTATCACTCCCTTAAGTGATCGTCTGTATTTGTACATGGACAGTGCATAGGATCATACATGGAAAGATGATGCCAAATGTACCAAAATCTGCCTGGTTTGGTGAAGATGCACATTAGTTAGCACATCACGAAGCTTCTGCACTGCCTGGCCAGTCTTAGTCAGTGCCAGCCCATCACAGCCTGCCTGCACCTCACTTCCTTTACCACTAGCTTCTCTATATAGCTAACACTGAAGTCTACTGTTAAAGTCGTCATATGACTGCCCTCGAACATCTAGGAGAAAAGATAACGGAGTGTTGCTACCAGAGGGAGGGCATGTGAAGCCTCACTCTGGTGAATATTTCTGTTTGCGTTGGGACACAGACATGCCATGAAACTTGCTAACCCCTTCACCTATGCCTCAATATATTCAATAAGTTGCCTAGTTTTCTCCTTAACAAGATCTCTAGAAGAAAGGATATAAGCACTGTTAAAGCCTCAGTGTAGTGTTTTCCCACAAGTTGATGTGAAAAAGAAGAGAAGAAGGAAAAGAGGGAAGAAGCCAGGGGAGGCAAGTAAAAACCAAGTTTCTGATGGAATATTAAAACCATCATTTCTTAATCTTACCCTCAGAGATATTTAAAGGCCCCAGTGACTCTATTGTGCAACCGGGGTTAATATTTAATACAACACAGCATTATACTCTAGTAAACTGTGACTTAGGAGTGTTGGATTCCTCAAGAATAATAGACTCAAAAGGATTTTAGTTAAGAATGGTACCAAAGAGCCCACCAGCTTCTAAATGCCAGACCATAAGAAGCCCGAGGCTCCTTGAAAATCTTAGTACTTGAGGTACGTGGCACCCTCTTCTTAAATCCCAGACTTCACTTCTCTGAGACTGCACATTAGCACCAAGTCATGCCATTCGCCTGACCTCTCAACTCTGAAAATTATTGCAAGGTCAATGCTTCAGGCTTGGTACAGTGGAATCTCTTTTCCTGATAATGGTATAGATTCTGTAGCTTTTAGCATCTATAGATCATCCCCACATTTCTTATTAGCTAGAGGCACAATTGTTCACTACATTTATAACTGCCAGAGAGTTGAATAATACCTGAGGTGGGATGATAGATAGGAAAGAGCCGATGTGGGTCTCAGTGACTTCAATCAAGTTGCAGACTTGCTCATGTCTCATAAGATGACCTGAAGCAAGTCATATAACCTTTACAGTCAGTTTCCGTAAATGTAAAATGAGAAAGTTGCATAATATCTAATGTCCATTCCAACTCTGAAATGCCAGCCTGCATATTATTTTTCTGTCACTTTTTGGTATTGACACTAATGAAGAGTAAATGATGAGAAAGCAAGTACAGAGGAAAAATAGAAAAACCCTAACCAGCCAGAAAAGCCACATGTGGACAAATCTGATCTCAAAGCCTTGAGCTTATCCATGCACATTCTATTTTTCAAGAGACCAAAATGGAATCACATGGTGGCAAAAATTGGTTGGCTCAGCTTTCTGCTACTAGTTGACATAAAAAAATACTGTTCTTACTCTCCCTCAACTGCAACAAAAATTCTTAAAACAGCAATTCAATGATATGGTACTCAAATTGTTATGGTAATTCTAAGACAAAGAAAATGGTGATAAAAAGTCTTCTAGTTAGTCGGGAAAAATTTAAATATCCAAACATCAAGCTCAAGGTATCATTCTGAAGCACAGATCTTGCACCCACATTTCTCTGGTCCTTGCTTCCCTTACCATGGCCCTGAGCCACCTCCTCCTCAAGGCATCCTGTATGTTGCCACTGCACAAATTTTTATGCCCCTTGATGTTGTTTTGAGGCTCCCTGCAGACTATATCTAAGCCGTGTAGCTCTACCATCTAGCCTGCATACCACTTTTCTTCTTTCCTTTTCCCGACACGTTTCTGCCACCCACTCTGCACTTGTTTACTCCTCACTGAGCAATCCGAAGTCACTTCACTTTGCTTTTGCTCACACTTCCCTCCCCTGTCTCAATATGGAGTTGCCTTCTTCATTTTTCTGAACACAGACTAAACTTGGCCATTGTTGGAAGCTAAGTGAGCTAACATTTTACTTCTTTCCTGAAGCACTGTTACAGTGTTACAGTGGTCTTTATTTCCACTAACTCTGCTAAACAGCGCTTCTTCCTTCCTGTATTGACTACTATGCTTCGCTTACTGCATATTTCCTGATAACAACCTCTCACTTGTGTGGAACAAATACAATGTGAAAAATGATTCTAGCTCTCTACCTCTCTCCTTTTCTTCTTCCCTCTCTCCTTCCTTTCCATTCTCATCCCTGCCTTATTCCTTTCTCCTGTTTTTCATTTTCTCATAATTTATAAAGTAAATTTGGAAAATCCAGAAAACAATCAACAGTCACTTTATAAATAAATAGGGGATATCAAAATCAATGGTAAAAAACCTTGAGGCTTCTCTTCCACACAGTTCTCTTATGCCCTATACATGCTAGTTTGGAATTCATCTCCCACCCCAACACACATCCTTTGTGAGAATACATAGTTTGAAAACACAATCTAACTCTAGGTTCCACTTTTAAATTTGATTTAGAAGTTTTCCTACAAGAACAGAAACATTCTAAGAAATATGAATAAATTAAGAGTGGACTATGGCTTATTTTGATGTGTTTGTATCTTATATGTTCCTCTTACAAACCATTTTTGCTATAGGGTTACAAGGTGAGTTAAGAAGACACCTCGCTTTTACTTTAAAGTGCGTCAGTCAGGCTCAGGCAGAAATGAGTGACTCCAGATGAGGGGCTGCATCTGGTTAGTGTTTTGTCCTCCTGCCCTTGTAGCTTCATTTCTTCACAGAGGAGTTTATGTCTTTCATAGAGTTTTCTGTAAATAAAATAAAAATGTGTCCCCAAACTCAGAGCCAGGAAGTTAACCATTAGAAATCTCTTTCAATTTTTAAAATGATCATATTTATCCTTCTAGGTCAGAATAGTTTTCTAGGGCCGGCAATGTGGCTTAGTGGTAGAGAGCTTGTCCAGCATGTGTGAGGTCTCAGGTCCAATCCTCAGCAACACGCACACACACACACACACACACACACACACACACACACACACACACGCGCACACACACACACACACACACACACACACACAGAGAGAGAGAGAGAGAGAGACAGAGACAGAGAGAGAGAGAGAAAGAAAGAAAGGAAGGAAGGAAGGAAGGAAGGAAGGAAGGAAGGAAGGAAGGAAGGAAGGAAGGAAGAAACACACACGAAGAGGTGGAATTAAGCTCTAAAACCATTGATAAGGAGATTTTTGGTGTGGGTAGCAGCAAATAGTGATATTTTTTGTCTTTTAAAGAAAATCTAAAGCAAGGCAGAGGTGTATCCTTTCCCACAAGGTCCCTAGAACACCAAAATCACGCTTGGAAAATGCAAATGTGTAGGAAGGATACATAGCTTATACTTGCCTATGTCTCTCTTCACATAGGAATGAAATTGTATGGAGGGATACTTCCTCCATAGCTTCAGGAACAATAGGCTTCAAAATCACAGTGGAATTGTACAGCACTCTGGAATAATATCCTTTCTCTCATTCACAGTCTTAGCACACCCACCCAGAGGATGGGCAGGACTTTAGAGACCTGGAACCAGGGCATCTTTGCCTTAAGCCTGACCCCAGACCACTAGGAATCCACAAACCACCTTCCTTTGTTTTGGAATCCAGGATGCTAGGAGAAGGAAATACAACTTAATTGCTTTTGTTTTTTTCTCCTGTCTCAAAGTGCAACCCAAACTGCTCTTTTTGCTGTGTTTTGTTTTTTAAGGCTTGGCTGTGGTTTCAACTCTGTTTCCTTCCCTTCACGGTTTCCTTTTGTAAGAGCTATTTGTCTCCAGATGCCAGGACGCCAGTTGTTTTGGATATATAACCTCTCTAGATCTTAAGTTTTTCCATATGTTCAGTAACAGATCATCATGGGTTGTGCTTCGATTTCCACCAATTGGCCATTGTGGCTGTTCTCGAGACCCATTGCCTTTAACTTTTCCACTCAGTCATAAAGGCTAAGGAGCCCTCAAAGGAGACGTGTGAACGTAGGGTTGAGGCTGAGCTGAGGTTTGCAACCTTGCCTGGCCTCCACGATTGCCCTCCATAAGGTTCTCCGAGTGGTGGCTTTCCTCTCTTCTTCCTCCTCTCCCTATGCCCAGGACAGATGTTACAGTGTGGCAGCTCACAGTTCTGTGGGTCTCCTAAACACCTGATGTCCACATCATTCCGAAGCACCCTTAGATCCTTTACTCACCATCCTGCCACTAGCACAGTTGGAGGTTCCCCGAAGGTACCATAAGTACCCAACTCCAGAAATCCTTCCATCCCTCCCAGCAGCTCTGTTGTTTCTTGCCAAACTCCAAGCGAGATTGGTAGGTGTTCTTCTGAGAATGTGGCTAAGCCCACTTCCCTTTCATACGACCCCACCCCCACCCCCACCCTATCCTACTGCCCTCGCACCTTTCCGGGACTCTGAGTAACCTTCCCCACAAATTTGCTGAGGGCTGTCATTGAGCATCTTTCTTGCATCAATCCAGGGAGAACCCATCCGCCTCACTAGCCCAGAGCCAGAGCTACTCTGTGCGCCCGGCACTAGGTACCGCTAACTGCCGGTCACTGGGCGGGGCACGCGCCTGTCTGTGTAGAACTCTGCGCCCAGCTCCAGAGCGACAGCCTCTGGCTGTCCCGCATCCAGTACAGTCGCGATCCTAGTCTCCCTGGCCCCCAAACCCTCAGCCCCCTAGCCTCTCACCCCAGAGGCACAGCGCGCCCTGAGAGAGCGTACTGGAACCCTGCAGCTCGGCGCGCTTTCTTGTCACTCGAAAGAGGCACCAGGCGCGCCTACCCCACCTCCCTCCCGCCGCTCCAGCTGGCCTCTCCGCCCACCGACCACTAGGTCCCCGGCGTCTTGGGCTCTCAATCCGAAGTGGAGATGCGCGAGAGGCTGGCGAGGGCGCGCAGCTCCTGAGATCGCGCCAGCTGGCACCATGCGCCTGCGGCCGCTGCCCCTCGTCGTAGTCCCCGGCTTGCTACAGCTGGTGAGTGCCCGGCCTGCGGTGCTGTCCATGTGCCGGGATGCGTTTCGGCGGGAAATCCTCTTCTGTAAGGGATCTGGGAGCGAGCTCCTCCAGAACTCGGCTAGAAGCTCAGGCCGGGACGGGAGTTCAGATTGCCTTACTGTTGATGGGGAAGAATCGCACTTAGAGAGAGGCACCTGGAGGCGAGTTGAAGGGCTTAGTGAGGGTTGCGATGTACTGTTTCGGTAAAGTAGGAAGGACGTATCTAGAAAAGATGTGCAAGGAAGAAGAGGCGTTCTGCTGGGCACTCGGTGTGCACCCAGGCTGATGGACACGACCCGAGGGGTTGAAAGATCTTCCTGCAGCCCAGGGACAGTCTTGGCGGCTCGGCCGGTTTTGTACAGGTGCCGGCGAACATTTCTTGCTAAGCAGGGGTAATTTAGAGATACAAACTGATTTTAGGGGCGGCTTGGATTTCACTCTGTTCCTTCTGGCCCTCGGGACTGAAATGGGGTTTCTACCAGCTAGAGATGTAAAACATAACTTGGATGCCCAACTCCGTGCAGTTAGTAGCCGGATCCGCGACCCCAGATCTCACAGTGTGGAACCACTGCGGCTGCAGAGCAAGATGTAGGATGTTAAAAGATAGTTCAGGATGTACTAAGGACAGTCGGGCTGCCATTTCGGCTGTGACTCTCTAGGTTTCCTGAAGAATAGCTTACTCTCCGTCACATTATGTTTTCTTAGTTAATTTGTATTTACAGTAGACTCAAAGTAAAACGTTTAAAAAATAACTTGACCACGATTGTAGAAATGGGTGTCTGGCTTGTTCTGCCTCTGCCAGATTTTTCCTGGCCGCTTGGTACCTGCACAACAGTGCGATAACTGGCCTTTCATTGATTCTAGGGCGCGTCTTTGGTCCTGACACTTTTAAGTTTTACATGCATACACCTTGGGCATGTAAAAACAAGAGCAACGCTTCCAAGTGCTTGCAGAATAAAAACCAGTCCTCTTCCCTTGTCCTTTTAGAGGAAAGACTAAGTAACTTATGAAAAAAAATTATAAAAGGCAAAATGTAGAGGTAGGGATTTTGCAGGTGTTGAGGGTGGAATGGACTCCAAAAGGTGAAGAGGTTTAAGCAGAGACTTAATTCACCTGCACAGCATTTAATAAGAAAATTGTCCATGCCATCATGAAGAAATGTGGCATGGCCGACTGTCTTTGAATGAGCCAGTACTTGCTAGTCACATTCAATAGAGTACCATAAAATGAACTACAACTAAGTTTTTAGGCATCCAAGATGCATGCCTATAATCTTTAGTATCATTTGCTTTTAAAAAAATTTTAATCTGAATTCCAGTAAGAGTGATCCAACAAAACAGCACTTGTACCATGTGCAGAAGAAAACGCCTGAGGAAATGTGCTGCTGAAGTGCAGTCTTCAGCACAGACTCATGAATCTAGCTAGCCGATTTTACATGTAGTGGCCAAGGACTGTGTATGTGCTCTGTAAGCACCACGTTAGGTCCTCAAAGGTGAGAAAATGTATTTAGGGTTGCTGTGGAGGAATACTGGAAATGTTAGATATCTCCTTCCCCCACCAGGAAATAGGAAATAAATATGGAAGGAATTAATATACTCCTTAAGAGCCAGATTCTAATATTACAGCATGGGTTGATTGATTACTTTTTAAGGAAGCGTATGCCAAATTCTAATCGGTTTTGGGATTGTACTGGGATTGTAATTTTTTTTTTTTTCCTGAAGCACTTTATCATGGAAAGGGAGTTGGGGAGCTGCAGCCCTGTGATAAGCACACAGGCCTTAGCTGCCATCCTCCTGGACAATAAAAGGCTGTTTACATTCTACACATTCTTAAAGCTGTTCCCAGCCTTCTACAAGCCAGGGATGATGTGAAAGGAAAGCAGAGCACTTGAGCAGGGTAGATCTAAATAAAAACACTCCCTACCCCACTGTGCACCCCACCCGGAAGATTTCACAAAACATTTAATAATCTGCTGCTTGGATGGTTCATAGTTGTGTTATTTTCAGCTGATGTTGAACTTCTTTATTAAATCCTAAGAGGAAATAAATTAAAAAAGGTAAGTCGACTTGAAAAGTAGTTTTTATTTTGTAGGAACCATGTGTATTCAAAAGCCATGCCCTGAGTAGGATGAAAGGCGTGTGCACACGTCTATCAGACACACGGTTTTATAGAGACAAATAATATAAATTTTATAAAGAGATATGTAAAATTAGTTGCAGGGAGGGGTAATTAGAATTAGACTTCAGTTTTTCATCTGCACTGGCAGCCTAAAGAGTATTTGTTAAAAAATATTTAAGTGCATATTGAATTTATTTGGGCGTATTGACAATTAATTAAATGAAAAATTTCTGCTTAATCTGAAAACAGTTATAGGAAGTCAGGTTTCAATAAGTCTTCAAAGACAATATTTCTCGAATATCTAGAATTTATTTTCACTTATCTTATGAGGATTTTTAAGGAGAAAATAAGCTGGGCTGATAAATGTTACATACAGGCAGCCTATGAAAAGGGTGTGCATGCTATTCTACACCTTTGCACAGTTTCCATGGCCTACACTCAGCCTTTTAAACATGTTATTAACCTAATTAATGGGATTACTAGGCACGTGCACAATTTGAATACTCATTTTATAGGTATTCTTTTCTTAATATTCTTGTTCACTACACTGTTTCTTTTCTGCCGCTTCATGAAGACAATTAGCACATGAATTAGTAGTATAACCAAACAGGTGTTGTTTCATGACATGAGTTCACCAGATGTCAAATTCTTACAGATTTTCTAGATAACTTGTGACTCATAATTTGGCTGATTTTAATTTTTCAGTAAAATATAGGCTGGTAAAAACGTTGCATTTGAATTTAAATAAATAATTAAGTCTAACTTAAGGTAAAATCTACCAGCGATTTAAAAATATGTGTTAATCTGAATTGTTTTGTGTTAATTATGTTAACTGAGCAACTCAGAGTTATATAAAATTGAAATACTTGAAAGATAAGATGGGTAATGGTGCATTCACTCCCACTATGTAATATCCCCTCACTCACATTTATTAATTTTTGCTTACCTTGATAAATTTATAACTTTAATAGTTATTCAGAGTGGTTTTCTTACTTACCCTCTCTTTGAGGGTATGATCCCGAAGTGATAACTCATCACTGTCTTCCATTTATCAATCACAACTTCTCTCATACAGTCTTGATCAATAAACATCAAAACAGCATTTCCCAGTGTGGGATCAATAGTCATCTGTTGTCCAGATGACAGTGCAGAAGAAAAGAATCGTATCAGGCCTGAGATGTAGAGTGACCTGGGCTTTCAGACAAACTCGCCTATGAACATCATTTGTTTGGGGTCTTTAATAATGAATGGGCCCTTGTAGCCCAGTACCCTAGTACCCCAGTACCCTATGGCCTGTTCTGAGATTGTGCTACTGATCTAAGTCTAAATACTTTTCACATACAAAACTGACTCCTCTTGGGAATTTAGTATGTTGCCAAACAGATTTTCAAACAGAAAAGAAGGTCTTTCTTAATCTTTGTTTTCTGGGTTCCCTCAATTTTCTACTTTTTTTTTTTCTTATAAGTGGCCAGGTTACATTGTAGCTTAAAATGTTTGACTCCTGAAATCCCATGAATTAAGAAACCCTGATTTTGTCATGAACAATATCATGTGTCATCATGCATTTTATGATGTACTGTCTTTTGTATGTTAAGTAGCTAATTAATACACCATGAATGATCTAGTTATTTAATGGTAGCAATCAAAGATGAATATAAACATGTCATAGGTCTGTGATTTTACAAAAGCTACAGAATTGCCCCTAACTGTTTATGTATTCCGTAAACTCCTGTACCTGAGCCATTGCTGGGTAAGATTTGAAAAAAGAATTATAGCTGTACACCCTGGAGCTGACAGCCAGGCCTGTGTCAGCATTTCTATAGAGAATCTCATTTCTATCTTAGCCATAAGCATTCTTGCTAGTTAGAAGCTGGCATTTAATATCTTGATTTTGAAGTAGGTTGTTTTAAAGCTGCTTTAAAAATCGTTCTGAATGATTTTGAGCACTCATCCATGAGAAGTTACCTTCTAGGTATTGTTATGATATATTATTCAACAAACTAATTTCTATATTGATCTGGTGACTAAATTAGCAAGCAAATCTTATAGTTTTGCTTTGTACATGTTTACAATTTAAGATGTGATATTTAAAAATTATTTTATCATTACCTTGTATACAAGGTAATGTTTTCCAAGTAGCATATTTGTTATAACAGGTGCATGATTTTATATCAAAATTATTGAATAAATATTTTCAATTATGTCAAGCTAGGTATTCTAGTCAGTGGTTTTTATGGCATTTACTAACATTCTCTTTACATATTTTATTACTGATGGCATGACCAATGATGCAGATGGCAACTCCATTTTTCACCTTAAAATCTTTACAAAGAATAATGTGATCTATAATAACTTGCAGGGTAGATTTTCATATTATAGAAGAAATATAACATATTACTGACAGAGAACTCCCATTTTATGTTATTTTAATTTGTGAACATTTTAATATGGATCCACAAACAGCTGTCTGGTTCATTAAACTCTATGATAAACATCAATATGAAATTCTGTTTCTTTGTAAACATAAAATCCAAAATGAATGTTTTCTTATTATACCCTAAATGCTATGAGGAAACATACTTTTTCCTAATCAGTTACTTCAAGAAGTTGCAGTTAGTTTTTAACCTGGCCATTCTGGTCTCTTTTCCTCTTTTAGACATAGAGACCAGCGGTAAGGGAATGGGGCGTTTTATAAAGTCAAGCCATAATGATGACCAAGCATCAGATTTGCACATGTTTTTCCACATTCGGATCTCCCAATAATTCATCATGTTCTATTCTGCCAGTTAAGGCTTAGAAACATAAGATACTTCAAATGTTTCTATTTGTGTTCTGCAAAGAACAATGAACTGGGTCAAAAGACTTGAATTCTCCTTCCAAATCAATTGGACATTCAGCAAATATTGCTATCTATTTTGACCCAGATTTTGTGCCAAGACTATCATAAGCATTGTGGAAATAGAATAGCATTAAACAAAACAGAATGGTTCCAGTGTCAGTGTGTGTGTGTGTGTGTGTGTGTGTGTGTGTGTGTGTGTGTGTGTGTGTGTGTGTGTACGGCTTGGGCAGCTCACTGTACAGTCTCAGACACCCATCTGTAAAAATGAAATTACCATGATAAAGGAAATAAAAAGCTATTTCTAACATTTACATCTAAGAACACGTTCTGACAGTGATTGACATTTTTCTTTTTTATGAATTACATCTTTAGTTTTTATACAATTTACACTACTTCTTAGATACAAATACTGATTTAAACAAAAGCTCTACATGGGGTTTCCCCATATCACAAATGAGACATACTTAGAAGTATAGGTAAGAACAGTTAGGAACCGATGACTGCTATCTCTGCTTATGGAAAAGAAAAATTTAGTCTAGGAAAAAGAAATTAGCACTTATTAAGCATGTAATTAGCAAAATCAGAAGAATTTAAATTCGAACAATACTTTCAGGTGTTATGCTATCTTAAAATTGTAAACTATTAGCATGTACTCATTTCTTTCATTTAAATAAAAAGTGAACTGACACTCAGTTAAATACTGATTATTAAATTAATTAATTTACAGCTTATTAGAACTTTACAACCAGAAAACTACCCTGTGGCTTCTTCATGCCTCGGCAGAGTACAGCCTATTTAAATTGAAGATACCCTTAACTTCAAAAGACTTCAGAAGTTCTAATACAAACGCCACAAAATTAAAAGGGCAAGGCCAGCAACACGTCTGACACAGTACCTGTCAAATGTGGAGAAAGCCACCAATCAGTGAAACTGTAGAAGATGATAGAAGGCAATAGAAAACCTAGTCTTGGAGTTTATGCCTTTAGTGAACATCTTAAACATCTTCAACAGCAAAATTTGCCTTTCTGATACTGCCAGGTTTGGACAAATACACTGAGTTAAAGGGCACAGAAACATTCATGTACATCTTTTTATAAAATGTGCAAGACTATGATTTTTTTAAATTATGATACATAATGGGCAATTTTAAAATTCATCAGTTTATATTAAGCATTGTAGCATGTATAGTTATTCTCTCTAAACAATAATGTAAGAAATGATGTAGATTTATGCAGAAAAACCTCATGTGTAATTTCTGCAGCTTTTCATAGTGTGTGTGGTGTCTGTTCCAGGATTCTCCTCCTCATTTTCTTTCAGGTTTCATGATGAAATTAACTGATGTGCATGAACCTGCATATTTTGCATAGTTAACTTGTTCAATAAATAAATGGCAAGTAAAAAGAACCACTTAATATTTTGTTGTAGCAGTAACACGTATCAATAAGTCTTTACAGTTCAGTAATCCAAACCAGGAGCTGATTCGGAGCACTTTGAAGAGAATGGCTATTGAAATAGAATTGGAGGCAGAATTCCAAGGCATCACCTCAAGGTGCTCTTGAGGTGATGACTCAGCAGTTTTAGCCCCAGTTTCGTCCCCATTGATCAGCATCCAAGCCCATTTGCTATTCATTTGAATTTAGATTCTACAGCCAATTCTTATCCATCCAACATGTCTAAAGACAAACACATTTCTTTTAAGGTACAACTTTGGTACGTGTAACTAACATGTCATGGTACAATGAACTATACAGTTTAAAAAACTCTTTCATGTACTTGACTTCGTGGCCATCTTCACAGTGATCATGAAAAATAAGTGAGTGGTGGATGCCACATTCACTTTGTGGGTGAAGAAACAAAAGCACCCAATGTGCCACTGACAGAAATTGCCATGATGGACTTACCAACCAACTTCATTCAACTCTTGGTTCATGGCAGGATCCATTTGTAGCCAACTGTTGGGTTCATGAGGAGTGCCATCTTTATAAACCACTCATAACTGAAACTCGGGAAAATGAAATTGAGGGACATTGATCTGAAAGACCCTGTTATGCACAGAAGCTACACTAAAATGACCCTGATTCTTTTGTCTGGGCATAGATTAAGCAAGTCTTGCCGTCATAATCTTAAACAACATAAACAGACTCTTAGAGCATGTGCCTGAATCTAGAGTTCTATTTTGAGCTTAACTTTACCAAGTCTATTTTCTTTCTAATGGTTTCTAGCTTACATACAACTTTCATGTTTGGTTTATAGCTGAGTGATGCACTTCCAGGTAGGATTATCAGAGGATTTCAGAGTCCTAACCTTTAAGATCTCTTCTGTGCTACTTCAGATAGGGACAGATGGACAGCAGAAAGGAGAAGGATAGGTTCAAAGGCCGCTTAAGTCTGCTTTTCTAATGAACAAGGAGGATATGAGAAGAAGCTGATGGACATGGGAGCTGTCAAGTAAATATCCATGCCTGTGCAAAGTGTTAAATTTTGTTTTGCTTATAGCACACTGCTACTTCTCTCTTTCCCTTTCTTACTGTACATAAGAAAACATTTTATTATAAAAGTTACACACTGTAGCAGATATTGTTGGTGCTTTGGGGATGCACTTTGCAAAACTGCAGTTTGAATCCCAAGTACCATTTCCTTCCTTTGGTACTCCATGGACCAATGACTGTCAGAAAACAGTATGGAGAGCCCAACTCCTTTGTAAAGCTTTGAGGTGAAAAGGACACTCAGTGTCTTTGCAGCAGCAGGCTAAAGCTGTGTTCTGTGGGGCTTTGTCTGGGACCACACTTCAGTGGCTTTTTCCCATTCTCACAGACTCCCAGGGAAGTGACTCCTGGATAAATCCCTTACACTCAAGCGCTCGACCCGGCAGTACCTGCCTCTGGGGACTCCAAACTAGTGTTTTTGTTTCAGTTTTTCTTCAATATTCAGAAAACTTAAAGCAGTTGATAATCTTGTCCTTGCTTTGAATAATCATTAGTAGTGCAGTGATATTTTCCAGATATTATGCATATGCAAGTTTTTATCATGATATGTCGTTTAACATCATGTTTTATAACATGCCAGTATAACGCAGCAATAAATGTGGATGTCTTCTTTATTGTAAAGAGCTATTTCTGTTTTGAGAATCATAGTATTCACAGCATTGATGTACCAAAATATATTTAAGCAGCCCTTTGTTAATAATTAGAATTTTTAAGTCTAGAAAATATTTGTAATTATACCTATAAAAAACTTCCTAAAAGTTAAGGTGCTGGCTTAATGCTGAGAATTGGTAGCTTAAATTTGCTTAAATACAATTTCCTCCCTAAATGATTTTAACAGTATGAAATACTACTCACAATATGTCTATATTGATTTTTTTTAAATATACCAGTGTATGAGACTTCATTATTTAAAATGTCTTATTAAACTTTAATTCAATGTTTTTAAAATTCTTATTACATTTATCTGTGTGTGTTGGGGTGTATGCATGCCACATGCACATATGATCAGAGTACACCTTGCAGGGGGCAGTACTTCCATCGTGTCTGCCTTGGTAATCAAACTGAGCTTGTCAAGCTTAGCAGCAAGTCCCTTTATTTTCTGAGCATTTTGCCAGCCCTTAAATGTGTTGAGCACTGTGTATTAGGAATGAGAAGGATGTTTTTTATTTAAAAGCCATTTCTTTTTCTTACACTGTGCATGGTCTCTTTAAATACTCTATTTTCAACTGACATTTTATAGTCTTTAAACTTTACAATTTCTTTTTAATATTGTAGTAGCATAATTTTGCTTTGTTATTCTCGGATATTTTACACATTTAGAGCATTATGAATAATATTTCTGGGCTTGATATTTTTAAATTATTTTCACTGAAATTTAAAGAATATTGTTAATTTTTGTATACTTAAGTTTATATATGTTGCATTTATGAACCTAATTGCTATTTCTAAGAATTTATGCTTGTTTTTGCTGCATTTTTTCAACAGATCATATTATTTGCAAATAATCTTTTATTTGATTCTTTCTATTGAACATTATGTCTTATTAAAATTAATTTGCTTGCTATAATAGCTAAGCCTTTTAAAATATTGTTGAATGAAAGTGAAAGTCGGCATTGTTTCCAGGTTTCCAAATTCAATGAATATTTTAGTAAATGCGAAATTTAATGTTTCGCTTCTGAAAATCTATTAAGTTAAGCATATATTTTTATAATTCACATTGAAATGAATTTATGTCAAGAACAGAGATTAATTTTAGGTACTTGTTGAACATGTTATGTGATCACATAGTTTTTAAATGTAAATTGTACATTTTGAAAAAATTCATAATAGGCTTCTTAACATTACTCCTTTTTGAGAAAGCTGAAATTGCCTATAATTTCATAAGCTGATATCTGTGTATTTGCAAATTAGTATTTTCTACTACTCTTCTAGCATCCTCAATATCCCAGAGTCTCCATAAAGGCATCAGTTTTACATACACAGTGTATTAGTCACTGTTCTATTGCTGTGAAGAGATACAATGACCATGGCAACTCTTATAAAAGAAAGTATTTAATTGAGGCTTACTATTTCGGAGTCTTGGTCCATTATCATGGCTGGAAGCATGACACTGGAGTAGTAGCTTGAGAGCTACAACCTGATAGGTAGGCTGAGAGACAGACTCTGGGCTTAGTGTGGGCTTTTGAAAACTCAAAGCCCAACCCTAGTGACACACTTTCTCCAACAAGGCCACACATACTACAAGGCCACTTCTAATACTTATACCCTGTCAAACAGTTCTACTCCTTGATAACTAAATATTCAAATATATGAGCCTATGGGGGCTCTTTTTATTCCAACCAGCACACACAATGGCCCCCAAGGACCTCCTTGCAGAAACTCTGACCATTCCACAAGTTTTCTGGTGTCAGCTGCATCTGTGACCATCCTCTGCTCAAGCTTTCATGCCTTCAAAACCAGTACCATGTAGAGAATGCTAGCAAGGGGTTGGAGATTTAGCTCAGTGGGAGAGCACTTGCCTAACAAGGGCAAGGCCCTGGGTTCGGTTCTCAGCTCTGGGGAAAAAAAAAAAGAATGCTAGCAAGCTCTGTTGCCAGCTCAATGTGTAACCTGGCCCTTTTATACCATAGTGAGAGAATAGCTTTCTAGGTAGTTGATTTAGAAGATCAGTAAACAACCCCCAGACACATTCTCTGTTCAGTCTTTATATTCTCTTATAAACCCCTGTCTTTATAAGCCTTAGGTGAATAGGGTTTTGCACTCAAGGTATCAGCTTGTTCTTTAGTGCCACCAATCTTTAACAGTGACAATTGTTTAATTGTCTGCACTCACCTTGTCCTAAACTTTAATCTTGCTCACTCATATCTTCCCCAAGGAAATTAATCTATTCTTTTAAGTTAAACTTCTCTCAGGAAATTGTTCTCAAGATGTGGACACAACAAATCCAGCTTCTTGCCTGAAATATCACACAAAAGATCTCATTTCAGTTGCAAATAGAGTAACATCTGAAACTTCAGGATTCAGGACTCCACAGTCCAGGTTCTCTTAGGGTGCTTGTCTTTTAGTCTCCCACCAGAATGGCCTCTTAAATTCTTACAGCACTTAAGTGGCTTTTCTTACCCAACATATTAAACTCTTCCATTTTCTTCAAAGGCCTAAGAGCCACATGGTCAAGTCCATTAGAGCAGTCTCCCCACTTCTCAGTACCAATTTTTGTTTTTTTCCCCTGGTTTAAAAAAATCAGTTGACAGAGACAGCATAAAGAAGAATGGATATATTTTGGCTCTCAGTTCCTGAAGGATACAGTCCACTATGGTATAGAAAATGTAGCAGCAGGTAGGGAAGGCACGGTAGCAGGAACAGGATTGAGGCTGCTTAGAGTGATGAATACTTGGTATCTCTCAGATCCCATTCTCCATTTATGTAGTCTATGATCCCAGCCAGGGAATGGTGCCACCCACTGTGAGTGGGTCTTCTCTCTTTGATTAGTGTAATAATACCACAGCCATGGCCCATCCCTCAGGTGACTTTGAACTTTCCCAAAACTGAAAGTTATTACAATCGATCCCAGAGAGGGAAGCAAAGTAAATATATTTATTCAGCTTTCCCTATGGTAACTGTATATTTGGTAGTCATTTTTGACTCCTCTCTCCTTATCCCCTGTAATATCTATTTAGATACAGACTCTTCTGAAATTTCTTTCCAAATTCCCTCACAAACTCTGTTCTTCTCCACCCTATGCTATTTTATCACTGCTGCCATATCATAAGTGTATCTTACCCCAACATGAATATTCCACTTTCAGAGAATCTTCTTTGTTAAATTTTCCTTTGATTTACTATGACATCTTACTAATTAAGAATGAGATTGTGATTTATTGATTTATTTAGTATAGTCAGTCTAAGTTCTTAAATCCTGGGATTTTCTAGATTTAAATATTTTCCCTAAGACTCACCGTATAGGTAACTTTAGGTAGGCCTGTATACTTAGTGCTCTATGAATACTTCAGTGTAGAGGAAAAGACATATTTTGGTTTCAGACTAGCTAAATTTACTTAGCACATTGGCCAAGCTAATGAATCTCATTCTTTCTCCTTATAAAAATTAATATGCAGCTATTTCAAAGGGTTATAATGATTATATATGAAATTATAACATGCCTGACACAGCATTAGCTTAACAACTTCAAGTTTTCCTTTCCACCTATATTCGCTAAATTCTTTTTATGAAAGCAATAAAAAACTGATTCTGACTAATGTATACACAGAAGAAATTCATTGAAAAGAGATGGCTCATAAGAAATAAATGAGATCAGGCATATTGAGAACAGAATGCAAGGTCCAGATAGAACAGTTAGAAATTAACTAAATGATGATAAAGGACAGTCAGCTTATCCTTTCACTAAAGATTCACGTATAGATTGGGAGTACATTTTGAGGTTGAGCTCTCTTTTTTGTCTGAAAGTTATAGGAGTCTCTGAAGAACACTTCTATAAATCCAAGATAGTCAGTACTGTGTAGTCCTATTAGAGAATTTGTAATTTTCACTCCAACTGAAAAGAACTGTTACAAATAATTTCAGAGGAGACAGATTCCAGCCTTCCACACAAGGCAGAATGGCCTTCTGCTCAGAAGTGGGCATGTACAACAGGGATCGACCACCAGAAACTTCAGTAGGGTTTCAGAGAAAAAGAAACACTAACCTCCAAATAAATAGAAAGGAAGGGAGCAAGGAGGAGAAGGCAGAAGAACTCACCCTAGAGGAAACCAATAATTCAAGGAACTAACCACACTCTATAAAATCTTAAGTATTGTTCTCAGAGAGTCACAAGGTATCTGTATTGTGAACCCAATGTGTGGCTATGAGGAAATATTAGATGGAGAACAAGAAATAAATTTTAGAAATATATAACTACTATGTAAAAATTCACAGAAGACTAACAAGAATAGGGATAGAGAGTATACCAGCTGAAGTGCTAGAAAATTCTTATGACCTGGAGTGAAATATTAAAAAAAAGTAGAAGAGTTAGAGGCTAAAGCTAGAAAACCCAATGAAGATCTTCCACAAGATGACAGTGGTGATGAGGGAAAGAAATAATCCCAGCCAAAGCACTGAATAAACTGCCTTAAGAAAAAGAAAAACAAACAAACAACTCATGGGATTCCAGCCTCTCCATCCAGCCATGTCCTGCACATATCGTGCTAGAATCTAGCCAAGTGAGTCTTGGCTCTCCTTTCTCTGCACCCTCCTCAATCCCCTAGATCTAGCCCCTGCCCCAAAATGGCCCCCAAACTTCATGCTTCATCCAGGACATGCATGCCCCATCTTTTTTCAATAAGCAGGCTCCTTATGTACTATATTCTAATCTCTCTGAACAACCAGAACCTCCACATGTTCTGCTAGGGTCTAAACCATGTAAGTCCCCCTGATCTTCCCTTCCATAAAACCTCCCCAACACCAAGATCTACCCACAAACTCCATGCTTGGACCACAATGCATGTTCTTCCCAACAGCCAAGCCCCATGTGTTTTCCTGACTTCATTACACCTAAGACAACCTTTAGGCCCAACCTGGCCTGCACATCTTGCATTCTGACCTAACATGATCTGTCCATATCAGACATAGAACTGACAACAGAAGCCTACACATACATATCTAGCTGCAAAAGTACAAACAATATGAAAGATCAACACACCCAAACCTGCTTGGCCTGTAAAAATATTTGCTAATAAAAATTATGCAGGTGAACCCCAGGACACAGAACTTAGAAGAACAATCATAAACTTCATCAAAGACTTTAGGAAATTTGGAAACCACATAAAGAAGCAGCTCAGTGAACTTAAAGATAATAAACACTTGATTAAGGACCAAGGAAACACATATATAAGCCAATAGAAATGATGAAAAAATTCAAGAATTGAAAGAAAGAGAAAGAAAGACTGAAGAGAACTCAAACTAAAATGATGATAGGATTGAAAAACCCAATAACCCAACTAGAAAACACAGTGGAAAGCCTTGCAAGTAGAAATAAATGAATGAATCAAACACAAGACACAAAGATAAAGTAGAAAATTTAGTGAAATAAGCAAAGAATATGAAAGAAAATTGTGGTAAAACACAGGAAAAGAATATGCAGGAAATGTTGGATATCATGAAAAGATAAACCATTGAATTATAGAAATAGATGAGGGAGAAGAAGTCCAGATCATCAGCAAGATCACAGAAGAAAATTTCCCCAAATTAAAAAGACACACTCATATAGGAGCAAGAAGCACATAAAAATTGCAAACCAACAAGACCAGAAAAGAACCCCCCTAAAGCATGTCATCATCCAAGTATTAAGTATGCAGAACAAAGAAAAAGTATTGAAAGTTGCATAAGAAAAAACACATGTCATCTATAAAGGAAAACCCATCAGAATAACAGTTGATTTCTCAGTGGAAACTTAAAATCCAAAAGAGCCTGGAACAATGCATTTCATGCCTTAAAAGAACATGATGGCCAGCATAGAATAATATACCCAGAAAAAACTATCAGTGATAACATTTACCATCATATGAATAATCTAACCAAATTTAGAATTTACATCCAAAAGCCCAAACCTAAGGAAAATACAGGAAGCAATATTTCAGGTTGAAAAGAGGAAGGAACATAGGCAAGAAACTGTAGAAAGAAAAAACAAAAGCTGTAATTACTGAAAACAAAAGTAACACTGATAACACTGAACCTGACACAAGAGAAAGTGGAAAATAGCCGTGAACACATTGGTACAGGAGACATCTTCGTGAACAGAACAGCAATAGTGCAGGCACTGAGATGGGCAATTAATAAGTAAGACCTCATGAAACTGCAAAGCTTCTGTAATGTAAAGAACACTGTCCAAGACAAATGGCAGCCTACAGAATGGGAAAAGATCTTCACGAACCCCACATCTGACAGAGGGCCACTTTCCAAAATATATAAAAAACTCAAGAAATTAGACATCAGAAAACCAAACAATCCAACTAAAAATGAGATACAGACCTAAACAGAATTCTCAACAGAGGAGTCTCAAATGACCAAGAAGCACTTAAAGACATGTTCATCTTTAGCCATCAGGGAAATACAAATCAAAATGATTCTGAGATTCCATCTTGCACCTGCCAGAATGGCTAAGATCAAAAACACAAGTGACATCTTGTGCTGGAGAGGATGTGGAGTGGGGGGAACACTCCCATTGCTGGTGGGAGTGCACTTGTACAGCCACTTTGGAAATCAATATGGTGGTTTTTTAGAAAACTGAGAATCAATCTACCTCAAGACCCAGCTATAGCACTCTTGGGCATATACTCAAAGAATGCTCAACCATACTACAAGGACATTTGCACAATTATGTTCATAGCACCTTTATTCATGATAGCCAGAAACTGGAAACAACTTAGATATCCCTCAGTCAAAGAGTGGTAAAGAAAATGTGGTACATTACACAATGGAGTATTACTCAGTTGTGAAAAACAATGACTCATCACGAAATATGCAGGCAAATTAAAAAAAAAGTCATCCTTAGTGAGGTAATCCAGACCCAGAAAGACAAAAATGGTCTGTATTCACTTATAAGTGGATATTAGCTGTAAAGGATAACCATGCTACAATCCACAGATCCAGAGAGCTGCATAACAAGGAGGGTTCAAGGGGGGATACTTGGATCTCCCTGGGAAGGGGAAATAGATTTTGCTGGTAAACCAGTGGTATATGGGGATGGGGACATAAAGGCTCAGGTGAGGGTGAGGGAGAAAAGTACTGGAATAATTAGAAAAAGGGGCATTTCAGAGTAAGGTAGAAACTTAGTACGATGGAAACTCCCAGGAATCTACAAAGGTGACCCATCTCCTGCAAGCAGGCAAGACTTCCAGCAGAAGCATTGGGACACCAATCCAGCCACATAACCTTTGACCTACAATTTGCTCTTCCTAAAAGATGTGCTGGGGTAAATGTGCACAGAAATGGTAGGCATGGCCAACCATGGAAGTTTGAATGTAAATGATACTCAAAGGGAATGACACTATTAGGAGCTGTGGTCTTGTTGGAGGAAGTGTGTCACTGTGGGGGTGGGCTTTGAGGTCTCTTTTGCTCAAGCTTCCCTCGGTATGACACTAAGACAGTCCACTCCACTGCCTGTTGCATTCTGATCAAGATGTAGCCAGCACCATGTCTGCCTGCGTGCTGCCGTGATCTCTGCCATGATGATAACGGACTGAACCTCTGAAATTGTAAGCCACCACTTCAAGTAAATGTTTTCCTTTATAAGAGTTGCCATGGCCATGGTGTCTCTTTACAGCAATAAAAACCCTAAGACAGAAGTTGGTACCAGGCACTGGGGTATTGCTCTGATAGGCCAGACCATGTGTTTGTTTGGAGGAATTTGGATTTTGGCACTTTGGGTTAGGAAAGCAGTGAAATGCTTTAAGCACTGTTTAATGAGCCATGCTGGTAGGAGCATGGAAGACAATGGTGTTGATAATGATTTGAACTGTCCAGGGCTGGATCAACAGGTTTCAGAGGAGAAGAATTTCAGTATGTTGCTTAGAAATCATTCTTGTGATATTTTGGTGAAGAATGTGGCTGCTTTTTGCCCTTGTCCTAACAGTCTGCCTGAGGCTAAAGTGAAGAGTTAGATTAATTCTGCTGGCAGAAGAAATCTCAATATAGCCTAGTATAGTCTCTGTCATGTGGTTATTAGTGGTAACTCTAGTGAAGATTTATGATGAAAAGAGGCAAGCTAAGCAGGGTAAGCTACAAAATGTAAAATTTAAGGAGAAAAGGGTTACTGAAAAGTGGAATGGAACATGTTCAAGGAGATAAACAGATTAAGAAATGGAACAAAGGAGCCAGGCGGTGGTGGCGCACACCTTTAATCCCAGCACTCGGGAGGCAGAAGTAGGCGGATCTTTGTGAGTTCGAGGCCAGCCTGGTCTACAGAGCAAGATCCAGGAAAGGCGCAAAGCTACACAGAGAAACCCTGTCTCAAAAAACCAGAAAAAAAAAAAAAAGAAGAAGAAGAAGAAGTGGAACGAAGGGAGTGGTGACTTCAGAGCCAGATCCCACCCAGGTAATTTTTCAACTTGTAAAAGGGAATTAAAGAAAAGCTTAGAGCTGGGTATTGTAGTGCACACCTTTAATCCTAGCACTAAGAAGGCAGAGACTGGCAGATCTCTGAGTTTGAGGCCAGCCTGGTCTACAGAGCAAGTTCCAGAACAGTCAAGAACAGAAATTTTGCTAGTGAAGATGTCATTGAATTGGGGGGGGGGGGGCGCACATTCCAGCCCTAGCAAGCAGCGGAACATGGTAACTCCAGCCACCTGGTTCTGGCTTTAGAGTTAAGGATAGAAGAAACAGATTATGGAATATGCCTCCATGTCTAAGGAAAGCTGCTGAGGCAAGCCATGTGTCAGAGATGTCCCAGAATGGAGGCCTAGAAAGGCCATTGCCTGAAACTGTGAAGGAGAAACTCGAATAGCCTTGGAGACCCCAAGGTGTTGGAGATACCAGAATCATGGGATACCTGCTGAAAGCTGCTAACAGAGAGTGGAACCAGCTCAAGAGAAAGAAGTGTGTTGCAGTCAACAAAGCTGAAAGGAGTTGGAGATCTGAAGACTGTTTTGACATCAAACATGAAGATGAAGATTTTGGAGTTTGCTCAGATGGTTTTTGGTCTTGCTTTGGTGCAATATTTCCTCATTATGCCCCCTTCCCTGTGTTTTGGAATGGTAATGCATAGCCTGTGCCATTAGTTGTTCGAAGTATGTGACCTGCTTTTTGATTTTAATTTTGTTCAGGATTACAGTTAAGAGATTTCCATGAGTCTCAGAAAAGACTTTGGACTTTGCATGTTGGAAACATTGTTGAGACTGTGATAGACTATGGGAAGTTTTGAAGTTGAACTTAATCCATTTTGAATTGTGATATTGTTATAAACTTATGAGGGCCAGGCAGTGGAATGTAGTAGTTTGAATGTAAATGGTGCCCAAAGGGAATGGCACTATGAGGAGCTGTGGCCTCGTTGGAGGAAATGTGTCACTGTGTGGGTGGGTTTTGGGGTTTCTTTTGCTCAAGCTTCCCTCAGTGTGACACTGATACAGTCCATTTCCATGGCCTGTTCATGAAGATGTAGCCAGCACCATGACTTCCTGCATGCTGCCATGTTCTCTGTCATGATGATAATGGACTGAACCTCTGAAATTGTAAACCACCACCTCAATGAAATGTCTTCCTTTATAAGTTTTGCCATGGTTATGGTGTCTCTTAACAGCAATAGAAACTCTAAGAGCCCAACCAATGACACCAACAACTGCTCCAGCTTGACAATCATACCATAAGAGGAAGTCCACCCTTGACACTGCCTGGAACTCCTGGACCTAGAGTCTTGATAGCTCAGAGACCTAGGTTAGAACAAACATGACTGGAAAAAATGTCAATCTTGTGATACCTAATAATATTCTGCTATACTCATAGATTGGTACCTAGCCCAACTGTCATTAAGAGAGGCTTCATCCAACAACTGATGGAAACAAATGCATAGACCCACAGCCAAACATTAGGCAAAGTGTGGTGAATCCTGCAGAAGACAGGAGGAAGTATTATAAGAAGTAGAGGAGTCAAAGACACCACAAGAAAACCCATAAAATCAACTAATCTAGACTCATGGGGCCCACAGAGACTGAACCAACAACCACAGAGCCTATATGGAGCTGACGTAGGCACTTTGTATATGCTATAGTTATGTAGCTTGGTCTTGGTGTAGGATTACTAACAGTGGGAGCAGGGGCTGTCTCTGACTCTTTTGCTGGCATTTGGGACCCTATTCCTCATACTGGGGTCCAACCTTAATAAAAGGAGAAGTGTTTAGTCTTACTGCAACCTGATATGCCGTGTTTCATTGATATCCACTGGAGGCCTGCCATTTTCTGAAGAGAGAAGGAGAAGTGTATGGAGGGGGACAGAGGTGGGGGGAGGTCCTGGGAGGAGAGAAGGGAGGGGAAACTGTGGTCAAAATGTAAAATAATAATAATAATAAAACTCATTAAAAAACACCATCCAAATCCTTGCAATTAACACACACCTTCAATAATAGCATTATTTAACAACAGCCTCAATTCTCTAATCAAAAGATACAAACTGCCTAAATGGATCATAAATCAAAATACATCTAACTGTTGTCCACAAGAAACGGGACTTAACTTTAAAGATAGATACTGCCTTAGAGTAAATGAGTAGACAAAGTTAACCCATTCAAAGTGGGACCAGGAAGCAAGCAGACATGGCCATTTTAATGTCCTACAAAATAAACTTGAAACTAAAGGTAATCAGAAGACATAAAGAGGAATACTTCATCCTTATCAATGGAACAATTAACCAAGAAAACATAGTAATGTTTTTTTTTATCCTATACATATATGTATTAAATTTCTCCACATTCATTTTTGTAACTGCCTTATTTAAAGACACAAATTAACATCAATCCAATAATAGGGAATTTCAGTACCCCCTTTCTCCAACAGGTTATCTTGACAAAAAAAACTAGAAGAGAAACAAAAAAAATACCAATGATATCATCTATCAAATGGATTTCACAGAAATTATATCCAAACACCGAAGAATTTATATTGTGTACAGCACCACACAAAAATATTCTCTATAGTAGATCACATCCTGGGTCACAAAACAAATACTAACAAATTAAGAAAGACTGAAATAATTCCACATGTTGTCTGACCATATACAATAAAACAAAAATTGATAGCAAACAAATCTCTAGTAAGTACACAGATTCATAGAGATTAAACAACTTATTACTAAATGATAAATGAGTCAAAAATGAAACTAAGAAAGAAAAAGATTCCTGGATTAAATGAAATTGAAAATACAACACACAAAACCTCTGAGACACATTAAAAACAGTTGTATGAGAGAAAAATTTTAGCACTAAGCACCCACATTAGAAAATCATAGAGGTAATAAATTATGGAATAATGTAACTCAAAAATTTGGAAAAACATGAACTGCACCCACATTCAGTAGATAGCAACAAAAATAAGTTGAGACCAATGAAATGTAAATGAAGAAAACAATGCAAAGAATCAGCTAATCCAAGAGATGTTCTTTGAAATGTAAATAATTAAACAAACCATTGACTCAGCTAACAAAACAAAAAGAAAGAACCCAAATTAACAGAATCAAAAGCAAACAGGTAAACATTACAATAGACACCAAAGAATTTCAGAATATTGTAAAGGAACACTTTAAATGTGTTTAAAACACATTTTCCATTAAGTTGGAAAATCTAAAAGAAATGGATGTATTTCTAGAGTCAGCCAATCCAACAAAATTAACCCAAGAAGATCCACAACCTAGCCAGACCTTTATGAAACAAAGATATTGACATTGCACTAAAAAGCCTTCTAACTAAAATAATTCCAGGACCAGATGGAGTCACACAGAATACTATCAAACTTTTCTTAGCAGTTTTATTGCCAATCCTTTTTAAACTATTAAAAAACAAGGAAAAGAAAGAAACAATATGGAAGGAAAACTCCCAAACTGCTTCTATGAAGCCAGTATTACTCTCATATGCAAACCAGGTAAAGATACAACAACAACGTCAAAAAGGAAACTAGAGGTCACTATCTATGATGAGCACAGACTGCCCTTCCTCGTCTCAACATTCTCACTTTGGCTTTCCCATCTAATGTTATCCTGTTCAGCTATTGGCCAGTAAGCTTGTTTATTAAACCATTAATAGCAACATGTATTCACACAGTGCACAGAAGGATTTCTACAGCATGATCCCCCAAAGGAGTGGCACTATTGGGAGGGGTGGCTTTGATAGTGTAGATGTGGTCTCATTGGAGGAAGTGTGTCACTGTGGGGCAGGCTTTGAGTTCTCACATGTGGCCAAGCCACACCCAGTGAGACAGACCAGTTCCTGTTGCCTGCGCATCAGCATGTAGCAGCTCCTTCTCCAGAGCCATGCTCCCCACCATGATGATAATGGACTAAACTCTGAAACTGTAAGCTGCCACCTCAGCTAAATGTTTTCCTTTATAAGAATCGCCATGGTCATAGTGTTTCTTCACAGCAGTAGAATCCCTAACTAAGACAATGACCATCATGGCATTGGCATCACTAAGGTGCAATAGTGGGACAAACAGTAGTTCTCCATTTGGGCTCAAAGTCTGATCAACTCTAGGGAAATCATGGCTAGTACTGTAAACCTAGCTAACTGCTTAACTACTGGGGCATAGTGAATTCACAGATCTTGGAACAGAACCTACAATAGCCACTTTACTAAAAGAAGATAATTCTTAACTACATTCTAAGTTTGTCTGCTGTGGGGCCATCAGACCATCAGCACTGTGGTTGTTTGCTGTGGAACAATCCTTTATTTTGAGTTATTCTGCACTTTGAAGGTTGCCATACTACTTAATTATTGCCAATTTGACACAAACTAGCATCTTCTGGGAACAGAGAACCACAGTTGAGGAACTTCCCCCATTATACTGAGCTATAGGCATGCCTACTGAGCTATAGGCATGCCTACGTGGTATTTTTTTTTTTTTTTTTTTGATTAAGGATTGATGTCGGAGGACCCAGGCCACTATGGGTTATGACACACCTGGGTGGGTGATTCTGAGTTTTATTTATTTATTTATTTATATTTAAATTTTTTAATTTTACATACCAACCACAGTTCCCCCTCCTTCCCTTTCTCCCACTCCCCCTGACACCAATCCAGAGTTTTATAAGAAAGCAGACTGAGCAGCACTTGTTGAAAAAGCCAGCAGGCAACTTACTACCATGACCTCTGATTCAGTTCCTGCCTCCAAGCTCCTGCTTTGTGTTTCCTCTCCAACTTCCTTCAGTGATGGACTGTGATGTGGAAATGTAAGCTGAAACAAACCCTTCTTCCCCAAGTTACTTTTGGTCATTTTTTTTATCACAGCAACATAAAATAATGAGGATAAATGCTAAGCAGACCCCTTGCTTCTACTCCTTAGAGGCCAATAGCCCCCACTCCACTGAGACAGCCACAGATATCTCCAGGTGTTATCAGGTGTCCCCAAGAGAGTAAAAGTGTCCTACCTGAGAATCTCTAGATGTGCCTCTTGGCTATGGAAGTAGCTAAAACAAATGACCTCTTTGGAAAGAAAGGCAGTATTTTACATGCTTTTTGTTTGCAAAAGCATTTTTGTTTCTGTTCTTCTGACTCAGTGAATTTTCTTTAGTTCTGTTAAATTCAACCAGTATTTTTGAGTGCCAACTCTGTCTGGCTCTGTGCCCAGTACACACATCTTGGACACAATTTCCTTCTTAAGAAAAATGAATGAAGAACATTTCCCCTGAAAGTCTCTACCTAGATATTTAAGTTATCCTCTACCCCACCTCCCATTGAAATTGTCACACATTTCATTCTGCCTTATGTATGACCTTAGCGGTTGCTAGGGCTGGTCAGTAACTTTTAGTAAAGCCTTCTAATTTCCATATATTAAAATACAGCAGTGAGAAAAAATTACTTGGTTGAAGACAGCAAATAAAATTGAAAGTAGAAGTCATAAATGCTGGTTGGTTCATGAAAATATGACCTAAATCAAACACTTGACAAGTACACTTGTTATAATTAAAAGATAGTAGAATAGTATGCATAGAAGCATTCAGAACAAACCCAGGTTGTATTGCAGATATCAAAACTGGAAAATTGTAATTTGCAACATAAACTTTCATTCATTGTATTTTAGACTTAAAAGTCACTTTATAATTGTGTTTGCCTCTAAGGAACTAATTTGCACTTCCTTTAAAAGTTATAGGTTCTATAGTTTACCTAAAAGTAAATTGCAAATAAGTGATTTGAATTGGCTTCTTCTACATTGGAATATACTTTTAATTATGTTTTTATTTAAAGAAAATAATTTCTAAAAAGAATATATATCTATGAATGTGCTCTGTGAGTACTTAATCATAACTCTTACAGAGAAACATGTTAATGTAAAAGTAAACAGTTTCTGCTGGGATGGAAATTTAAAATTTATTTTCATGAAATTGTATTTATGCAAAATTAAAGATTGTCTTTGTTGAGGAAAAAGTGTGAGAACTGTAGTAGTTTACTTTATTCCTTTTATATGGAGGGTGGGCTGTTTGCCCCTCAGAGTGAATATGTCAGGGGGTGCTCTTTGTCCAGCTCATCTCAGTGATGTGTGTGTGTGTGTGTGTGTGTGTGTGTGTGTGTGTGTACGTGTGTGTATGTATGTGTGATATAACACATATGTGCATATATATAACACAGCTATAATACATTAGTCTTTCTATACAAATGTTTAAACAAACCATTATTTAATGTATTATTAGAAAATGGCCACTGTAAAGCATTTATTGATAGTATTTATGTTTTCATTCATTTACTACTAAGTATTTGTTCTAGGAAAGCATGCTAAACTTTCCCCTATAATATATTCTAAGGGAAGAATTTTTCCTTGATAAATCCCATACCCTTCTATAAAAACTAAAATTTCAAATGTTTCTTTTTATGTTTGCCTAAGAACAGAAGTTCTCACTCTACAACTCTGAACTGTGCATATTTATATATGATTTATGTCATCTGCCTTCGGAATATTTTTATAGGACTTGGGCAAAAATTCTGTTTGCCAGATTTTTCTTTATTGTCATCCCAGTGTATCTAGTCACTAATTTGGTGAATTTGATTTTATTCCTGTGTATGGATTCCTCTCACTTACTTCTGAATGTTTAGATGTTGGGATTCAATAATTCCCAAATTTTGGCCATCAGGACAGCTACAACAACTGCAGAAGCAATTATTCCCCAGACCTTCCTTCCTTGTCTGGGCTTATGGTAAGGCTCCAGGAAATAACCACCACCTTTGGGAGCTATTGGAAAATCTTGTCTTTTCGATGACGCCTGTAATGAAGTCATGATACTTTGGGAGCCCCAGATACTGATGTGTGAAGTATGAGCCATTTTTAGGGGATGTGCCAGATTCAGGAAGGCAAATACCCCCATTCATGAGAAGCTTTCCCCTTATTTGCAGCCTACCACTATAAAGGTATGCAAACCCTTGTACGGCCTCTTTTTTTCCCAGAGAAAATAAAAGTACCAGTTTTCCCCCCTTTATTCAAAATAGATTCTTTTCTCATACAATATATCCTGATTACAGTTTCCTTTCCTCTACTCTTCCTAGTCTCCCCATCCCCAGGCCTTCCCATCTGGATCCACATCCTTTCTGTCTCCTGTTAGAAATGAACAGGCTTTTGAGAGATAACAAAATAAAATATAATAAGATAAAACAAAACTATCAAATAGAAGTTGGACAAGGCAAACCAACAGAAGGAAAAGAGCCCAGTAGAAGTCACAAGAATCAGAGACCCACTCATCCACTGACTCAGGAGTCCCATAAAACTACTTAACTAAAAGCTGTAATATCTACTCAGAGGACCTGGTGCAGACCTGTGCAAGCCCGGTGCTTGCTGCTTTAGTCTCTGTGAGTTCACATGACCTTTGCTCAGTTGATGTAAAAGGCCTTGTTCTCCTGCTATCTTCCATCCCCTCTGGGTTTTACTTTTTCTGCCTCCTCTTCTGCTGCATTCTATGAGATCTGAGGGGAGGGATTTGATGGAGAAATCCCATTTAGAGCTCTCTCTCTCTCTCTTGCACACTCACCCTCTCGCTCACTCGCTCACTCTTTCTTCCTCTCTCTCCTCTCTGCAATGTCTGGCTGAGGTTCTCTGAATTTGTTCCCATCTGCTGAAGGAGGAATCATCTCTGATGATAGCTGAACAAGGCACTGATCTATGAGTATAGCAGACTATAATTAGTCATTTATCACTACTTTTTTTGTAGATATGAATAAATGTCTATTCCCCAGATAGGGCACTGATAACAAAACAAACACATGATTCCTACCTTGGTGAAGCAATGCGTTTATGGGGCTGTTTACTGGAATGTGGTTGACTCCAACGAAGTAGTTTACTTTATCATGCTCCCTGCCACACTTGCTCCACAGAAGGCTCCTTTAACAACTGTTTACATTAGTAAGTGTTTGCTCTTAAGTAAGCTTAGAGCACAGGCCTTGTGAATCTTTTAACTGCCCAAGCTTTTCCTGACTTCTACACTTCCTGAGCTACATGGGCCCCTTATGTTTTGTTAGCTTTCTGAGTCTTATGAGCCAGCAGACATGTCACAATTCAGAAGTAAGTGCACAGCATAAGTTCTTCACTCTGGTCTATGTATGCTGTTCATTCCTTCATCTTTACACCTGTCTCATGATATTGTAATTGTAGATTTCCATCTTTGACTATTCCACTTAAGCAAAATATATGAATACAAAAAATATAGATGTCAGTCTCTGTAACAGTACAGGCCATCCATCAGATAGATATGTGAATGAATAAGTTAAGTAATGAAACACTGAAATTAATTTTTCAATAACTCCCCTGATAGTCTATGGTTTAGAGCATAGAAGTTCCTTCTGATAGATTATAGAGAAGTCATTTGGGTGGTCTGTTAATCCTATTCCAGTAGTCAGCTGATTTAGTGTCACTGGTCTCCTTTCAGATGTACCTGGACCTTCTTTGTTTTGGTGCTTGAAATTTACATAAGAAAGCACGTCTTGTTTTTAAGAATATGGTACTAGAATCGATCAAGACAAGTCTTCTATGCCCAGGTTATGTACTCTGCCTAATTCTTTCAAAATCATCTCCATCTTCTACTAAAAACCAAAACAGAAGCTAGAAAAATGGTTGGTAATCTCTTGGAAGAAAATATAAATATCCAGCATCTTGTTTATAATGTGTTATAATGTCCTTTTTCTTAACTTGTGTGTTTCTAGTATACTATATCATGCAGTTGTCCAGTGTATCTACTGATGTTTAATGACTAGAGAGATTAGTTAATATAGTAAATAAATACTTCTAAATATTGGATCCAGTTGTTTGAAAGAAAATATCATAAATAATAATGTGAAAATAAGCATTCACTTAAGCAGTGAATCATTTTAAATTCATGATCAAGATTTCTGGTCTAGTATGACATTTGATTCCTTAGTGCTAATCTACATTAATTTTTTTATTTATCTCCACACTTTTCAAGACATACTAGTTTTAAATTTACTGGTATTTATGTGCTAAGGATACTTTTTTCTTGGTGTAACCCAATTTACCATCTTTTCAAATTCTAAGCATCATGTATCAGACATTTATTTGGGCTTAATTAAGATATTTCATGAATGACACTAAAAATTTGCAAAAATTAGGTGATTTCTAGTAGTCATTATGTTACCTATTTACAAGTGCTGCAGCTTTGTTATAATAATGGACCATTTACAAACTCTTCATTGTATGTGGAAGTAGACACTGCATAATGTAATGATGGAGTGTAGTAAATGAGCATGTGTCTAAAAGACAAGAGGACAGATATATTTTCTAATGAAGACTACTATTTGTAGATTGTAGTGGTTTAAGTGAGACAGGACTCACAGTTTAATCTGATAAAGTATTCTCTGTTTATTCACAGCATCCCACTTTAAAGGTCTGTCAGAGAAGAAACTTGACATTTCTTCCAACAACAGTTGTACTTCGGGGTTGTAGAAAAAATAAATAACTGTTTATTAAGTTATGATAGGCCATTCTCATACTGTCACATTTATGTCAGTGGACTAGAATCAACAGGAAAAAAAGCACACAGAACATTTCTTCCATGATGCTTCATTTTGAATTTTTCTTTGCATTTCTATTGAGGTGAAGTGAAACCTAAGCAATAATTAATGAGTTATTTAAATAAGATGTCTTCAATGAAGTACTAATATTATATTGGTGTCTGAAATGGGCAAAGGGTTTTGGTCCTTGACTTTTGATAGTGATATATTTGAAGTTTTTCAGTAACAATCTTGTGACTCTGGGCCTTTTTGTATAACGTGTGAATCATGATGAATGATGAACCAGGACTGGTGTGAAATTGGGTTCCTTTGAACCTAGGGAGCATATCACAGATTCAGATTTCTTGTGATCTCCAGTTGAGCCTTGCTGATGCAGAGCTCCAGGTTGACTTTCCCTATATTCCATGGATAAGCAAGAAGCTGTACCTTGAAAGAGGGGAGTACTGTGGCTTCTGTCACATTTGCCCTTTTCTTCCTTCTCATTCATTCAGTTGTCAACCTGTTTAATGTTATCTCCAACAGAAATACCTGCTGGACTTATTCTCTCAGGACCCATGTTTCTTGAATGCTTCTCAATTTATTGTATATCTAAAAATAATATTAATATTATTAGTATTAACAGATATATACTTTTTCTAATCAGAGAAGAAAGTCTCTAAGTGTGTCCACCCTTTATGATACCCTGGATTTTAGGCGATTCTGTCTTTCTGTGTATTCTCTGAAATGCAAGGGCACTTTATGTTTTACATTAATCTTTTGACATCCTCTCTATACTTACCAGTACTTTATATGATTAGCTTTCAACTCCTATCTTTTCATTTTTTTAAAAAAAAAAACTCTCAGAACTTCTAGGCTTCTTTTTAGCTGAATCTGTCAACTTTCTTTTTAATCTTCAGATGGCGCATACATTTGGATGTATATGGTGAAAGGTATAGCTTTAAATATATACTTCAATCAGAAACTTTGAAAAATAATCCAATGTCTTCAATAGACCTGAAAAATAGCTTTAGCAAACTTCATTTTAGTGAACTTTGGGGGTAGAAGAAGATTTAGCTTACCACCAAGGCCCAAGACAGGATCCTACTTTTTCAGAATCAAATGGCACAAGAAACCCCTTCCGACTCACAGCATCCTCTCTCAGAACAGCACTCAGTTTTTTTTCTTTGCTGCAGAATATGCATTTCTTCTTGCTGGAAGCCAACAGGAGGCATAGCTGATGTACTTGTAAATCTAAGAAATTTCAAAACCATAGAGAAATTCAGCAAATTCCATTAAAATCATTTGATACAGTAATGTGGCCTGAAGTGTACTGTAGCCTCTGAGTGGTGAAGACTTTGACCAGATTGAGTATCCAATCAATCCTATTGCTCAGACTGGCTGACAGTTTCATGAGTTTAGAGAGAGAAGGCAACAAGGAGAGAAAATGTCTGGCAAGCTATTCAGAGGATGTTTTAGAAAGTTGTAAGCGAAAGAATTAGTTGAAAATGGACAGAACATAGGTAGGAATGGCTGGAGTGGGTTGGGTAGGCTCAGAAGGAGGTGAAACTTGGGGCAGAAGGAAGGAGTTTAGACAAAAGCTCTGGACCTTCATGGATCTCTGACATACTGAGAAGAGATATTGGTCAAAAGGAAGCTTGCATGTGAAGAACCTGTTCTTAACATATGACTGCTCTTAGTCTGGATATTTGTTTGGCCAAGGGAGTTCAAGTGTTTGTCTTGAGCCAAGGAATAAAATGTTTGTTTCTTCCCTAGAATTTGCTCACACCTAATCTGACTGAAAACTTTGTCAGTCATGAATGTCACTTGGCCCATGAATGTGGTATATGAATCTAAGAAAGTGTTCTCAAATTTAAGTATGAGGTGGCCTCAGAAAATTAGTAACAGTGCAGGTTTGAGCCTGGAAGACAGATCCCAGTGGACTTAAATAGTGGAGTCCAAGAACCTCAAATTTAAGCACATTCTAGAAAGCTCAATACAGGTTTTAGAGATGATGTTTTGAGAAATAATCATCATAAAGGAACCTAGTTCTATTTGGTTTTAGGAAATAGTCATTTAATTATGCTACAGAATTACCCAAGGATGCTTTCTTTAAAAAATAATTTTTATGCACTGATAACATGTGGTTCTCTAAATTCTAGAAGTAACTTTTCAGGATATCAGCATTGACGAACTTGCTTCTCATATGGAGCTCTTTTATTTTAAGAATCAGAGTGAGTGATCCTAAAACTTGAGCAGTTATGAGGCTAGGAACAGGCCAGGCTGGAATTATGGAGCAAGAAAGAAAAGACATTGATTTATGGATGAGTTTGCTGTCATTCAGTGTGCATTGGTAGCCTTTCTGTCTTAGGGCTGTTTATCTGAGACAGGGATCAGGAGCATTTCTGAAATGAAGAGTGGAAGTTGCTGTTTTCCAAGTCTTCTGAGACTGAACAAATTGATTAATTTTAATGCTCTAATACAAAATAAAACCGGTTTTGGAATTAAGTTTTGAGTTTGAAGCCTTATTTAGAATGATTGTTCATACAAATGTTGTATACAATATTGGCACAGGCCTGTGTCTCTGTGTTTGTCTTTGTCTTTATTTTTAATTACCTTCCAAAACTTTTTTGTTACTTGTCAAATTTCAGTTAAGAGTATATGGGCAGACACAGGTAGGGCTCATGGCAAACAGAAGTTTACTACTGTTGTGAGCAAACTTCTGCTTGTTTAAAATAATGATGAGTAGGCAAGTGAGATGTCTCAGTGGCTAAGAGTTTTGTGTTCAACCCTGGCCACCTGAGTTTGATTCCAGGAACCCATGTAAATGTGGAAGGAGAAAACTGACCCCACAAATTTGTCCTCCGATCTACACATACCCACACCCATACGGTGGCACTCAAACAGCCCATCCTAATAATGGTAAATAAATACATTTTTAAAATGCTAAATTTGGCTAAAATGCCTTTTTTTCGAGTTTTGTCCAAACCACACAAAGAAAGAGAATTACAGATAAATTTTCCTTATGAACATAGATGCAAAAAATAACAATAAAATACTTGCAATCCAAATCCAAGAACACATCAAAACAATCATCCACCATGATCATGGAAGCTTCATTCCAGAGATGCAGGATGGTTCAACATATGAAAATCAATAAATGTAATCCACCATTTAAACAAACTGAAAGAAAAAAATCCTCCCCAAAATGTGATTATCTCATTAGATATAGAAAAGGCCATTGACAAAATCCAACACCCTTTCATAATAAAAGTCTAGAGTTTAGGGACACAAAGGATATTTCTCAACACAAGAAAGGCAGTTTACAGCAAACCCATAGCCAACATCAACTTAAATGGAGAGAAACTCAAAGCAATTCCACTAAAATCAGAAAGACAAAGTTATCCATTCTTTCCATAGATATTTGATATGTACTTAGTATGATATGCAACATAGTACTTGAAGTCTTAGCTAGAGCCATAAGAGTAGGAGATCAAGGAGATACAAATATTTCTCCACCCAAACCCACAAAAACTCAAACCCTGTGTGACAGGAGTGTGTTGAAAGGGCAGAAAGCCAACTGAAAGAGCTTAGAATGGTCAAAACAATAATGTAAGCAAGAAAATAAATCAGTATTGGGTCATAGCCAAAAGTGTAATGTACACATTCAGATGTTCTGAAATTAGTGAACAATAACCCAAAGGAGAATAGACAAATTTACTATGCAGAAGAATTCCAAACAATTTATGTAAACACTGTACCAAAGAGAAGAAATATAATTCCTTAATTCTTAAATGTGGGCTGTGCAAGGAGACTTGATTTGGGTAAAAGCACTGTATGGTAAGGGAAAATACAAATATGTAGTAGAGAAAAACCTAACAGACATCAGCCAGTTGAGCAAGGTCAGATTCCTAATATTAGGATGACAGTGGATCGTGAGCATTTGGACAAACGACACTCTATATGTGTTGTCTTTCCCCCTCAAAGCACACAACCCCAGTCCAGTTGTGAGGGAAATCCATACACTAAAACTGTTTGGAAGGCATTCTACTACATAGCTGACGTGTGCTCCTCATTATATGGATATCAGCAAATAAAGTCTTTGGAAAATTATAATCAAGAGGAGCTAGAGATAAGTTGAAAAGTGTATTATCTTCCTGAGTGGGGGATTGGGTCAGAAGAGAACATTAGGAAAAAAGGGTGGACTTTCGCTAAAGATGATGTGTCAGAACTGGTTTATTAAATAAGAACAGAACACTGTACAGATATAAGCTGTCAGTAACAGGGAAAATCAGGTGTAGGCACATGACCACATAACTTACTGTTTTCTTATTTTAAAGCTGCTTTAAAATTTAAAGTTTAGTGAGGCATGGGTTATAAGCCTATAGTCCCAGCACTTAAGATACTCAGGAGAATTATGATGAGTTCAAGGCCAGCATGAGTTTTTAAGTGACTTTTGTAAAGACCACTGAAGCTATATAGCAAGACTGTCTCAAAACCACCCAGGAATAATAATAATGTTGACATTAAATTAAACAAAAGTTTTTAAGAGAGTTCCTCTTATTATTATTATTGTGAATATGATGTGTATATGAATATGATATGTGGGTGTGAATGTGGGTACATGTGTGCCAGGGTAAGCATGTGGAGACCAGAGGACAATTTTGTGAGGTCAGTTCTTCCACTTTTATGAGGGTTCCAGCTGTCAAACTGGCTTGCAAATCAAGTGCTTTATCCTTCAAGCAATCTTTCCAGGCTCCTGTTTTAAAATGTTTGAGGACAAAGTCCTTAGTAAATACATTACTTTTATTATTCCAAGTATTATTAATCAACTCCTTAGGGTAGTGTTCTTTTTTTTTCTTCTTGTTTTGTTGCATTGTATTTTGTTTAGTTTTTCCCTTATCACATTGTTAGACAAATGAAGACTTTCAAACCATGAGGTCACTAAGAATTCAATCATTCGTGGTTCTAGTCTTGTAATTGATTCTTCCTCCCTTTGAGCCTCCTCCTGCTAATGTTTCATCAAGATCAAATCCACAGTATTTTAGGCATTTCAAGTGTTCTTCAGTCCCCATCACATAATCTCTGTGAGGTCTCTTATATCTTATAAAATTTAGTATTGAGTACTTAATATTGAGTGTTAAATTTAGGACTTAATATTCAATTTACTTTCAGCATTCCTCATAATCTTTCCAGTCAGAACTGATAATCCAGTGCAAAGAAGAGTATGATTAACTTTTAATAATCTGAACAGAATTATGAGAAGGTAAAAATGTGTTACTTTTAAAGTTTTCTATTTATTAATAGTTATTATAATTTATCTTGAAAGCTGTCACTAAATTATCTTCTGGCCAAGGAAAACAAGGAAACATAACTGAACTTACTTTGTATCTCAAGGGGCCATACTAAATTCTCAGAGGCAAAATATTCTTTTGTTCCAGGTTTTGAAAGAATATTTTGTAGTCTAAGAAAGTAAAACTGGAGAAATTGTTTAAAATAGTTTCATAGCTATTATGAAGATAAAAAGTATATGGTTCTTGTGCTTGGTAGTTTTCTGTTATCTTGATACAAGCTACAGTCATTTCTGAAGAGGGAACCAGAAAATGTCCCACCAGATTGACCTGTGGATAAGTCTGTGGTATATTTTTTTGATTGGTGATTGTAGTGGGAGGGACCAAGTCACTATTGGCAGTGCTTACCACCCCGAGACTGGTGTTCTGGGTGCTGTAATAAAGAAGGCTCTCACAAGTGAGAAGGTAGATATGAGAAATTGTTATAAGAAAAGTTATATTATGCTAAGGGTTATAACACAAAGTTTTATGTTCCTAACTATGGTCCTAAGCCTATCTCCCAAGTCTTAGCTGAAGGTCAGGCCCAATCTCTAACAAAAGGCTCAAGGGTTGGGATCCTAAGGGAGCCTCTACAGCTGCAGGGCAGATCAAGGTAGTATCTTTCCAGATGTGCAGAGCAGAATTTTGCTCTCAGTCTCTGTTTATATTGTCTAGTGGGCATCATGGGGTTCTAGTTCTGTGTCTGGTTATGTTGAATAAGTAATGTCACTGGGTTCTGGTTTTCAGGTGTAGCCTTGAGTGTAGTGAGATTCCTGACTAAGCTAATTTTTTTTTTCTTTTTTTGACTAAGCTAATTTTATTATGCTAATTACAAAGTCTGAAACAGCCTTGAGAGCAAGTCAGTAAGCAGTACCTTGACCTCTACTTCTGTTCCTGTCTCCAGGTGTCTACTTTGAGTTTCTGTCCTCTCTCTCTTCAATGAAGGACTGTGACCTGAAAATTATAAGCTGAAATAAACCATTTTCTACCCAAATTGATTTTGGTCATGGTATTTTATCACAGCAATAGAAACCTTAAGACAGTTCTCATAAAAGCCAATTAGCAGTCTGAAGCCATAAAAATGAAAGGTGACTCAGTATACTCATTAGAATGATATTAATGCAATCCATGTATATTACATTATACTTAATCCCAATTTCAATTCACTTTGAGGATATGTTGAGTAACCAATAAAATTATGTAGATAGTTAGCTTGTTTGTAAGGATATCATGTCATGTCTAAATACTGTCTTTTTCACCTGGGTTTCTGTGGATTTTGAGGGGAGCATGTAATAGTCTTAATGTGGTCTGTACTGATCACTGATTCCTTATATAAATATTTGTTTCTGAGCACCTTCAGTGTTCCAAGATAAACTGGTTCATCTGGTAAACAGATTCTCATTTTTATCATCATCTAACAGGAGAAACAATGAGTAGACAGATTGTTAGGAGACTTGCAAGCAGTAAAGGATGTTGTTTAGGAAAAGCATCCATGGTAATGAGAATGTGTAATAGACAATTTTAGCATTAGTAAGAGAAATCCTATATGATGTGACCCCGGAACTAAGACCAGATTGTAAGGAAGAACTTGAAATAGGGATAGCTGAGGAAAGAGCATGCTCGGCAGAGAGATGGAAAGAGGGATCACATTTATATCCTGTTATGGGTTAATAGAATGAATTGAAACAATTTTGAAACAATAATGTATAAATTTATTTTATTTAATTTTAACCTATTATATTTTATTTTATTGAGACAGGGTCTCCCTATGTAGCTTTAACTGTCCTGGAATTCACTATGTAGACTACAGACTTGAACTATCAGAGATTCTCCTGCTTTTGGCTCCCAAGTGCTGGTATTAGAGTCCTGTACCACCATGTCCAATTCAGTAAGGTATAAATATTAAAACAACAGTGTCAAGGACCATTTTGGCATTATGGCATTTGGATACCCTGGGTTAGCAAAAAAGTTTTTGCTTTCCCTGGTGATAGCTGGGTCATTACAACATAGTTTTTTTGAAAGAGATCTGATAGAACAGGAGACTGTCACAATAAGATGGAGACCTACACTTTTCTTGCACTATTTTTCTATAAAATGTGAATGTTTTTAAAGAATAGACTGCTTCTACTTTTTTTTTTTACTGAGAATAATATTGGGAATTCAGAGTAAGAATTTTCAAATTTTTGATATTATACTTGTCAGGTCCAAAGGAAACTCTAATTTCCCAGACTCCAAAAGTCAGTGCTGGGTCATAGGAAAATATCTGGTGGTTAGCTAAAATCCAGCCTTCCTCAGGAACTTGTGAAGCAAAAAAGAAGTCATTTCTCTTATCATTGGCATAAGGGACAAATGGCTATCTGTGGAGTCTTTTGGAATATTAAAGGGCATACTGGTCTCCAGGATTCCTCATCATCACAAGTATTTGTTATACATTTCAAAGTCATGCTATCATCCTAGCTCTTCTCACCTCCTCCTTTACCCTAAACTCCCCGTAGGTCACAGGCTTCCCTCCCCCAGTTACTCATTCTTCTTATAACCCTGCTATTCCGGCTATGATATCTTTCCATCTCCCTCCTTCTTCCTCTTTCACCTTGTTCCCTTCCCTCTCCTTCCTTCTCTCTCTCTCTCTCTCTCTCTCTCTCTCTCTCTCTCTCTCTCTCTCTCTCTCTCTCTCTGCCCTGTTCCTACTTCTCTCATGGCCAGGTCTAGTCTACTGGCCATGTTCAGTCTGCTATTTTCTCTCTCTGCTCTGGACTCTTCCAGATGCTTCTGACTGTTCTCTCATATCTCCCCTTTAACCATACCATGAAGCAGTTTTATTGTCAATTTATACAATATTACAATATGAACTACTATTTTGGAGAAATCTAGTAAAGTAGTAGGTTATCTCAGGAAAATGCACAATACCATTAGTTTTAAATTCAGTTACATATGTTATTCACCATCTTTTAAATAAAGCATTGAAATAATCTGTGATGAACAAGGTTAGTGCTTGAAGTTAGTGGAAAGGAGTATATTTATGACATTGCTTGCTTTATTCAGCAAGAAACTGGAATCACAAATTGTAGATAATACTTCTCAGAACTGGAAAAGTCTCAAGTTACAAGTTTAAGATTGTGTCATATATCATTTACCAAGAAATATCTTTCTCAACTTGTCATAGTTCTAATAGCTAAGTCTACTGGTCCCAAGTATATATGTATCTTAGTCAAGGTTTCTATTGCTGTAAAGAGACACCATGACCATGGCAATACTTATAAAGGAAAACATTTAATTGGGGCTGGTTTACAGGTTCAGAGGTTTAGTCCATTTTCATCATGGCACGCAGGCAGACATGGTGCTGGAGGAGGATCGACAGGCAGAAGGAAGAGAGAGAGCCACTGGGCCTGGTTTAAGCTTCTGAAACCCCAAAGCCCAACCCCACTGACACACTTCCTCCAACAAGGCCACACCTACCCCAGCAAGGCCATACCTAGTCATCAAGGCCACAACAAGGCCACATCTACTCTAACTAGACCATACATCTTACTCCTTTAAAATAGTGCTATTCCCTGTGAGTCTATGGAGGCTACTTTCATTCAAACCACCACAGTATGAATGTTTTTTCTGTATACCACTTGCATGTCTGTTGCCTGTGGAGACAAAGAAAGGGTATTAGAACCCTTAGGACTAGACTTACCAGTAGTTGTAAATTGCCATATGGATACGGGAACCTAATTGGCGTACTCTGGAAGAGCAACAAGTGCTCTTAAATTCTCAGTCGTCTTTCCAGCCCTTCATTTTATAGTTTTTGATTAGCATCATTTGTTAAAAAATATTTAATAAGTAAATTGTTTATTTAAGTATAATTAACTCTTGGTTAGTTTCCTCTATATATGCATTTACATATAATAATAAAATTATAGTGGCATTCTGTTTTGTTCTTGATAATGGATGAATTTAAGTGAGAAAGTGTGCTTTCTTTTATAGTTTCTTTATTTTTACCAAATTCACAATTTGGACACAAAGGACTCTTATTTTATTTTTCTTTCTTTTTTTTTTTTTTTTTGAGACATAGTCTCTATACCTAGACATGGCTGTTCTGGAACGCATAATGTAGAGCAGGCTGGCCTCTAATTCACAGTTAGCCTGCCTCTGCCTCCAGAGCCTTAGGATTAAAAGTGTGCACCAACACACCAGGCCCCATAAAGTATTCTTATTTAATCCAGTTTCTTATGTCCTTCTCCCACAAGATCTTCTGAGGCCACATTATGTGAGCACCACATAGTCTATGGTGACAGAACTCACCACTATTATAATTTTCATTGAGAGAATGTGAATATATAATCAACTATAGAATGCTGCATTTACATGTGCTGTTGTCTTGAAGTCTCTGGACTCTGTACATATTTCCTTTTCCGTACTAATTTAATTTTGAAGTCATATTGTCCTACAGATGTGGCATAATCTTCTTGTCTCTACAGTTTTTGGAGACAGGGACTGTATCTCATCCAACTTTAATTTATTTATATATGAGCACAGATCACATTCTCAGTAAACAGTAAATGTATATGATATAGTTAAAGGAATGAATGTATAAGTGAGTGAATATATGAGAAGTGAGACCTCACTGCTGACACATTGGTAATTTCACTTTCTGGGCTATATCCATGATGTTTCTAACTGTAATTGGACTATTTGCAGATAAAACTTTTTTAAATTTCAGGATCAGTTTTAATATCCCAGAATGCTTGAATTCATTTGATTATTCAACTTGGTATATTTGAACACTGTGATCTTGTTTTGGATTAAATATTTTTATTCCAAGTTATTTTGAACTCCATGAGAGACACTAAAAGCCAAAGACAGCCCTCACATTCACAAAGTAATTCTTCTGGTGGTCTGTAAAATGAGACTTCACAATCTCCCCAGTGGAAAAGAATAAGACCTTTGTTTTGTAAGCTACACAAGGGTAGAGTTCTTCTCATCCTGTAGGAGAAGCTATCTTCAGAGTCACAGCAGGTATGCTGCATGCACGTTTATGAACAGATACAAAGAGAGAGAGTTCCAACCAGAATGTCCCAGTCTGTGAAATGACAGAGCAAGCTCTTTACATAAACAACAGCCTCCCTCATACCGTTGGTGTGATTGATATACTCAGAAATACCTCTGTTTGTCTTTCGTTTGTAGAGGAACATTTTCTCACTTAAATTCATCCGTTATTGAGAACAAAACAGAATGTCACTATAATTGATTATTTTACTCTGACATTTTAAATAATACCCTTAATAGTTATTTTTTACTTTTATCAGAGGAAGGAAGAAGTATTGTGAAATCTCCAATTCTTGAACCTGCATTAAATTTTCATTCTAAGAAACGTATTTTCTGAATACTTACTCCCTAAATATTTATGATTCCTTCATATTTTTAAATATATTGGTTATATATGTACATCAAAGTAATTTGTAAAATACAAGAGGATATAAGGTATTATTGTTATAAGTAACTTTACTAACAATTAAGGACTTGTGGGTTAAGTCACAAGAACTTTCAGACTTTTGATAAGAATAGTAATAAAGAATAAAAAGTGTAAGAAATTTTACTGTATTTTATAATCACAGAGTAACCACTGAGTTTCTTGACTGTAGTGCATAATCATCTTTATATAAAAATGCCATCATTAATCCAACCTTTGCTTTATATCTCTCTTATTCTCAGTTTTGCTATAATATACCATCTTTGCTTTCTAAAACTAAACTCAATGGTTAGCAGCTGGAAGTTTCTATATCTCCTGTTTAGATATGGTAGTTTCTGATGATAATAATAAATAAATACACTTTTCTTTGTATATTTCCCCCTCTCTCACATATGTACATTTTCCTTTTCTAGTCCATTTTGTCCTTCACAGTGTTAAACCTATTTTGTTAGTATTGATTGTTTCCATACCTTTTTATTGTGTGTACTCTCATTTTGTTCAAAGACAGAATGGGCCATCATAAGCATTCAGCCCAGAAAGTGGTCCTGTTGAACACCAGATGCCTCAATATGCCACTGACCTATAGTGCATATAAATTATGCTAACTTTATTTTTTTAATTTCATGTATGTGTACTACTGTATTTACATCATTTTTCTGACACCTTTCCTCTTTCCAACTTCTTCTACACCTTACCATTTCTTCTCAGATTTTTGGCCTCCGTTTCTTTAATTATTATTGCTACATACATATTAAAATTAATAAATATGTAGATGTAACTGGTTGAATCCATTTAGTATTGCTTGCATGTGCTAAAGCAAAGACCGTGGAGGAACACTGCTCACTGACTTGTTCCTCCTGAATTGCATGTTTACTTTCTTATACACCTTAGCCCCACCTGTCTATGAGTGGTACCACTCACATAGGCTGGGCACTCATATATCAATCATTAATTAAGAAAATGACCCATAGGGTTGTCAGTAGGGGTCTATCTCTGGCTCCCCAATCATCCAACTTGATGATTATGTTTTTGTTTTGTTTTGTTTTGTTTTTAGGCACATTGAGTCTAATTTTTGTTGCCCAATTCATCTTGTCTATGGAGCCTTCACTGGAGTGTGACTTCAGACTTCAGATTTCACTGACTTACCTAGGGTCACATCATTAAAGAAAATTGTTTCTTCCTCTCCCAGGAGCTGCTAAATGCTAATAGCTCCAGCTAGAGGTTGAAGTTTGTGCCCACCTCTGTTCATGCTGGGAAGCTCTAACTTGAACTTGCTCATGTCCTGTTCATGTTATCACATTAACCATGAGTTCATATGTATAGCTACTCTATTGTGTCTGGAAATTCTGTGACTCTACACTGTCTCCTAGATGTCATCTACTGCCTCTGGATCTTACACTCTTTCTGTGCCCTCTTCTTGAAAGATCCCTGAGACTGGTAGAGAAAATTGTTATATAGATGTCCCATTTTAGGCCTCGGTATTTTGAAGACCCTTATTGTTCACCTGTGGGTCTGTATGCTAGTTTCCATCTACTCCAAGAAGATGCTTCTGTAACGAGGATTGAGAATTGCACTGTTCTATAGATATTACAATGTCATTAGAAGTCATTTTAATAGTGTGTCCATGTAATAAAGTGATAATAGTAGGTTTTTCTCTAGGGTCTATGAACTAACTATCCAGTCATAAGTTTTGAGTTCCATTAACAGCACAGAGAAGGAGTTCCATTTTGTGGATGGGACATTAAATCCAATAAGAAAGTGGTTGTTTATGCCCACAATATTCTTGCCACTGTTTCTCCAGTAAGTATATCTTGCCAGGTCAGTTTTCATTATAATTCACAGGGTTCTCAGCAAGGTTAGATTGATGACACTAATCCTGTGGTAGCAAGAGTAATGCTTTCATTACCGTGAATGCTAATCAGCAGGGTTGAAGTTTCCAGGTTGTTTCCAATGTAATTTCTCCATGTTTATGATTCAAGTATATGGTGTCTTCAGCAATAGGGTCTGTCAAGTTCTGAAGTGTAACCAAGAGCATTGGCAATGGCCTGTAATGTTTAAAAGTGTATGAGACACCACTGGATGACAATTCCAAGAGAGGTAACCCATTCGGGGTACTGGGGATTTTATATACTATAATATGGTGTCTAGTTGTAGACTTCTCCTCTTGTTATAGGGTAACTCCATTTAAACTCTGTTTATATATGTATATGTTTGGAATTTAGGAAGCTTCCATAATAGTTGGTTTCCGTATGGGTTTTTCAAAAAGACTTTAGTGTTAGTTATCCCTCCTATTCCCTCCTCTACCCAGCCCTATCGCATCCTCCTCATTTAATCTTTCCTATTCCACTATTTGCTTTACCCCCTTCATATCAGTATAGTCTATCTTCCCTCTCTTAAAGATCCCCTCCTCCTCCATGTTCCTTTACTAGTTTCCTTGCCTCTATGGGTATTCCAAGTGGAACACAGATATCTACAGCTCTAAAACTTGTATTCACATATAAGTAAAACACCCAGTGTTTATTGTTCTGGGTTTGGTTTATCTCACATAGGATGACTGCTTCTAGGTCCACCAATTTACCTGTGAATTTTATTTTTCTTAATAGCTGAGCAGCATACCATATTTTAAATGAGCCATATTTTTATTTTCTATGTAACAGTATGAACATGAAGGCTGTTTCTATTGCATGGCTCTTGTGAGTAGAGTAGTAATGAACATAGATGAACACGCCTCTGCAGTAAGATATAGAATCCACTAGGAATCCACTAGGTACCAATAGTGGTATAGCTGGATCCCATATTAGATGTAATTTCAGCTTTTTGAGGAATTTCCACATTGGTTTCCATAATGGTAGCACCAGTTTGTACTCTCACCAGCAGTGAATAAATGTTTCCCCTTCCTTGCATCCTTGATAGCATCTGCTGCCTTTTTTTTTTTTAAATCTTGGCCATTTTTACTGTGATAAAATGAAATCTCAAAGTAGTTTTAATTTGCATTTCCCGGATGGCTTAGAATGTTAAAGTTCTTTAAAATGTTACTTAGCCATTTGTATTTCTTCTTTTGAGAACTCTCTATTTCTATGGCTCTGTGTCATTTTCTTATTTTCAAATCAATATAGAAAGGCCCAGGGCACTGTTCATGGTACCCCCATGGGCAAGTGTTCCTGGATTGTATAAGAATGCTGGGTAAGCAGGAGCCAGAGACAAACGGAATGAGACAGTAAGCATCCTTCCTCAGGTTTCTTGTCTTGAGTTCCTTCCTGACTTCCTCCAGTGAGGGACTGTATCTATCAGGGTTCTCAACAAGTACAGAACCAAGGGGATGATTATACATTTAAGAATTAATGAAGTCAGTTTTAAAATATTAACCACAGTTACATCATAAAAGACACACTGAGGACCCAAAAGTTATCTCTCCTTGAGGCTAAATGCCTCAACATTCAGATAAGTCCCAAGATAACTGTCAGTCACTGGGAACACAAGGTGGAGTGTCTCAGTAGTCTCAGTCTGATGTTGGAAGCCCTAAAAGTTCCTGGAGAGCCTAGGCCACAATGGTAAACATTGGTTTTCTATTGAAGAAATCAGCAGCAGAAGCAATGGGGCTAGGAAGCCATAGGGAAGGAGAAGCAAGATAATCTTCCTTCTGATATATCCTATTTATTCTGGGTTGCTACCAGAAGATACCACTCTGGGACTTCTCACATCAATCCAAGCAATTAGAAAGGTTCTTCAGGTGCTGTTGAAGGCAATTCTAATCTGTGCCAAGTTGACATTAAACCAATCATAATAGTGACTGACCTGGAATGTAAACTGAACAACACCCCCTCCCAAACTGCATTTGGTCATAGTGTTGATCACAGTAACTGGAAGCAAACTAGAACATGCTGTGAATTTGAGTGACACAAAGTAAGAAATGTCAAGGGTAACTAAGTGATAACAACAGAGAGCAATAGCCCCATGTTGCTTTCCTATAAATCCTGTTCAATAGTTTTGTTTATGAGAACTTGTTAAGAAACAGCAATATCTTCATCTATGGGTACTGTAGTGGACAGCTAGACACGTGAGATAGATGTGGCCACCACAGCTTCCTGTTGCCCAAAAAAGTTGTTGAATAGCCTTCAAATTAGATATAAATTGCCTTTAATTTTTTGTAAGGTCAAAGCCAGATATGAAGAGGGGGCATGTGAAAACTTGGCCAATTTATCCCTAGTAGAGCTTTTTGTTTGTGGAGACTGCATGTCAAAATACATACATGAAGATTTAAATTACCTTTCACAAAACATAAATGGTCTTCCACTTGGCCTTTCTTGATGACCCAGTGAGGGATAAGTACAGGCAGAAGGATCACTGAATCATGAAGATAACTTTTTAAGAAACTTAGACTATGTATATTAATATATCAAAATGAGTGAAAATGGAGACTTCAGTGCTAGCTTGCTATTCGTAGATATTTTCCTTTCCCTTCCAGAATGGGCCCAAGGTACCAGTTTAGTCTCTTTATATAACTATACAAGAATGAATAACTCAAATGTGTTTCACTACAATCATTGATTCCCGTCATCATGACCATGAACACTACCATCAGCATTGTGGAATCTGAGTAGTGATCTTGACTTTGTTTTGGTGGTCTAGGACTAGGTCACATGAGAGTAGACCACTGTATGCCATTCATTAGTGTTATGACTCATTAACCCTCTTATAACTGCGGACCATATAAAATGCAATAAATAATCTCTGTGAGTTCGAGGCCAGCCTGGGCTACCAAGTGAGTCCCAGGAAAGGCGCAAAGCTACACAGAGAAACCCTGTCTTGAAAAACCAAAAAAAAAAAAAAAAAAAAAAAAATGCAATAAATAAAGCTGCCTGCTTAACTTCAGGAATAGTTACTAACAAAAAACATTTGATTTCATGTATGTTTGGGGGAGAACTTAAGCAAGTGAATATCGTTATGCTTAGCTTGTAGAAGTTTAAATAGGAACGATCAGTTTGTAGAGTAGCTTGTTACTGACCACCAGAAAAACTCCTTTCTAGTGTAAGACTAGAATCATTCTTCCTTCAAGATCCCTGGTTTACTGGGTGACCGGCATGCCCAGCTATAGCTTCACCCAAAAGAAGAAAGTCAAATGGAATTCTGTTAGTCTCTGGGATTGCAGAAGCAGAGATTGGTGAAGATCAGGTCTGTGTTTTCACCGCTTCTGATTTGTCAACGCTGCATGTAAAGCTGACAGCTGGAGACTCTGCACTTGCAAGCTGCATGGCTACAAGCCCTGGACTCATGGAAACTATGACACTTACTGTCCTGGCACAGGGGCATTGGGTGTAGGAAGAGTACTCAGAACTAGCACTCTGCAATCAGTGGTGCAGTGTGCATGGATAGAGATGTGAAGATTCTTGATAAATATTTTCTATTTTTAATCAGTGCTCTACCTCCGATGTGGTGTTATGCATTGCTTTTTAAAGTCTGTCTCTAGGACTCCTAGATGCTGTTGGCCTCTGACCTTCAAAAGCACTTCACTGTCCTTGACAATTTTGATCTGGAATTTAAACTATTTTCTTTTTATTTGGATTTGTCAAGTAAAGTTGACTTGTGCTGAGTGCAGCAAGAATATAAAATCTGCTTCCCAGGGGTGGGTACAGAAGGCATACACTGCATTGTTTCTCGGCTCTATTGATGCCTCAACTCCTGTCATATTCATACACATGTAGTCTGCCTGGGTACCAAAGGTGTGTAGAAACCTTAGGAGCAAATATTTAACACTATCCAGTTGACCCTACAGTAAGTAGTGCTAAGATTTTTTAAATGAATATTTGGCAGAAAAGTTAGGGAGAAAAATTGTGTCAGTTATATAAATAAAATAAAAAGAAATAGTTACTGAGATTATTTTATTTTTTAGAAATGTATTCACTTAATTTGATCCAAATTTCACAGGAATCTCTTTCATTTGGAATGCTAATGTAGTTGGGGTTTTTATTGTTACAAAGAGAAATCATGACCACAGCAACTCTTATAAAGGAAAACATATAATTGGAGCTGGCTTATACTTTCAGAAATTTAGTCCATTATCATCATGGAGGGACATGGTGGTGTATAGACAGACATTGTGCTGGAGAAGTTTCTTAGAGTTCTACGTCTTGATCTGTAGACAGCAGAAGCAACAGTGTGTCACACTGAGCATAGCTTGAGCATAGGATACCTCAAAACTCGCCCCCCACAGTGGCACACTTCTTCCAACAAGGCCACACCTACCAATTCCAACAAGGCCACATCTCCTAATAGTGCCACTCCCTATAGGGGCCATTTTCTCTGAAACTATCACATTCCACTCCCCAGCCCCCACATGATTGTAGCCATGTCATATTGCAAAAATGCATTCAGTCCAACGTTAAAGCCTCCCTATTCTATAAGTTTCAAGCTTATTTAAAAGTCTAAAGTTCAAAGTCTCTTCTGAGATTTATGCATTTTCTTTCAAACCACCACAAACTACCACAGCTACAAGTAGAGTAGTCAGGGTTAATGATAGCAAGAAATTGTCTTCGCAAACGCAGTACATAGTGAATGTTGTGGTCAGCCTCTAAAAGCATTAACAGAGAAGTAATGAAAAGACATTTTTATCATGGTAACAGTCTCCTCAATCCAAATACAACGCATAAAGTTCTTTCCTTTGGTTATCCTCAATTTCTGTTTTGCACCTAATCTATCATGTAAGAACAAGAAGGAAAGATAAGAAAATATAGATGGTATCTAGTTCTTTTCATTAGCCATTCAGGATACAGTAACATAGACCTACTACTAAATTGGGAAGCACCCAATTTACTAAATACCTTGCTCTCATGTCACTTTTTGCTGCTTTTACTTCTCTGGTGTAGATTTTTTTCCTTAGGTGAATTAGCACACTTGTATGCATGCTGTTTTGTATTAATGGTCTTAGTTTACAGACAAATCAGTTAAATGATAAAAGTGCCATCACCAGTAGAAAAGTCAGTTTGTGTTACTCTTTTTGCACAGAGAATTTGGATTTAAGAATGTCAAGACTTCTTTAGTAAAATCTATTGTGTGGAGGTTAGAATTCTTGCTTCCTAGCATTCTCTAAAATGAGACAGGATGTCAGGGTAGCATTAAGGACCATGTCCTAATTTCCTGACCCAGGGGTGGATGGATGACTGTGTTGATGGGTGACTCAAAAGATCCTCTGTTATTTGGACCAGCGATGTCCTTGCTCTGCCAGCACAGTCTTAGACAGAGATGATAACTACTCCTGGATGTAATTTTTACCATAGACTAATTCCCCTGCAGATGTCACTTGTCACAATCACTGCAAAGCCGAAAACGAAGCATCATTCATGGAGAATCAGGCCAAGATGTCAGTCAACAGTGTCTTTCTTTCCTTTTCCCAATACATGAAGCGATGTATCTTCTCCACTATAAACTAAGCCATTTTTCCATAAACCTGGGGACAGCATCTTTTGTTTTTTTGTTTTTTTTGTTTTTTTTTGACCAGGAACATGTGTAGGGGAGGTGGAAAGTAAGAGAATGTTCCCACATTGCTCTCCCATTAAGAATTTACTTCAAGGTATATTTCTCCACCTAGATTCTATTTACATCTCTATTTGTATTGTCTTTTCAAAAACACAAAGAAATTCAATATACACATCTTCTCAGATCTGAAGCATAACCTTTCTCCCTCAAGCCCCATTGCAAACTAATTCCATATTGTAATCTATAAAGTAGGCAACTTTATAATGCAATCCAAATTACAATTTGGATGATAAAAGTTACTACACATGAGTGAGTTTGTATCTCCAAATCAATGAAATAAATTAGGTTCCCTGTTTTGTAGCATATGGTATCCTCAGAATTGCCTTCATATAATTATAACTCTATTTATTAAAAAGAATTATGTAAAAATATGGTTGATTTATTCTGGTGCGATTGCCTTAGTAACTTAATTATACTAAAAAGCATACTGAGATAAAGTATAATTTAATTACTCAGTTCATTTCAAGATGACTAGAAGCCCCTCACCTCATTTTGATGATCTTTAAAGGTAGACAGGCAAACAAGCAGAGTTCAAACAAGTTAGACACCTGTGTGGCATGTCAATTAAGAAACAAAGCAAAAAAGTACCAGTCCAGAGCACTTCCTGCCATAAAGTTAAAAAGTAATTTTACCTTATGCTATTTTCAAAGAACAGATTTTTTGAAATGACTATGGTATTCCAGGACTCTCTTCCCACATTATGTAACAGCAGTTCCTAAAAATCTCTCTTCACCCTTTCCTGCCTTGCTATTCTAGTCCTTCTCTCAACTATTGGAAATCTCCGGTCCCCAAAGTGAAGACTCAGCCAGAGCCTGAATCTAGGAGGGGACAGTCTGCTAGCTATTTTAGGGGGGCATACATGGCACGGTGTAAATGTATGCCACTATATTAAGTGGACAGAGATGCACAGATTAGGTAAGGTGACCATGGCTATTATGGAAACTACTCTAAAGTCAGTAGATCCAGATTATCCAGGGTTAAGAATTACATTTTCCTGCTTGCGTTCTCTTTGTTCTCTCTGCTCTTTTCCTTTCCTCATCTACCATCCAACAATTTTTCTATTTGCTGGTAAATACTTTGGTTTCTGAATACATACATACAACCTGATTCATTCCAAAAAATGGACCCAAAGCAGCTTCCCTCCTCAGTGTTAACCTTTTTTACACCTTTGACCCCATGGTAAAGCAGACAGTTTCCCATTGAAGGAAGCTACTTGTAGAGGAAAGCCACACCTCTTCAGTCTGGCCTTTAAGGTCCCCTCAGGTTCCTGCCTATTCTGTTCTCTATTCCTCTAGGCAGGTCTCGTGTGCTGTGGTAACCCATTATTGTAACATGAAACGACGTATCACATTGTCCCTCAGCCACTCCTTTCTCATTTTTTTTTGTACCCTCCATGCCTTGGCTCCTACTGTACCCTAGTTCCAAAACAGTTCGAGCCTGAATTTCAGTATTGCTTCCCATATGAATCATTTGATTATTGCTCCAGTGAGTGATGATCTCTTGTGATTGGTGCATGTATATGTATCTAATTTTGGTGTCAAATACTGTGATTATTTATAGATGCCTAGAGTTTCAATTACACTGGGCCTGTGACCTTCTTCCCCCACCCCCACCCCAGCTCTTCCTACAGTCACCTCATGTGCAAGCTGGAGATTACTTTGGGTTGAATGAAAGCATATTGCTATTTTTATTAGTATAAATGTGGCGGTGGTGGTGGTGGTAGTGATATCATTATGGATTATTGTTGCTATATTATACTTATCATGGACTTAAAAAATTCTCCCCCTCAGGCAATAGTAATTTCCTTTGGAAATCGTAATGCACAAATACTCACTATCCCATCTCTTTTGTAAAATTTAAGTGATTACTTTAAGAAAATTCTTCTTAAAAATAGTAGAACCATTTTCCCAGGAATTTGTGAGTCCTTGAAGCCAACATCTTTCATGGCTAGCTGACGTCTCTGTCTATTGAATCTGTGTGTCACCATCAGGGTCTCTGAGGGTGGTGTTATAGGTTTGTCTGCAAAGAAGCTGATGGGAGATAAGTCTCCAATTCATGGGATTCTGCATCCTTTGACACTGGCACACATGGCATGAGTGATAACATAGCACTAATGGGGCAGTGCAAGGGGAGTGACTGACTGCAGACAGCCCTCTGCTTCAGATTCTTTGTTTCAGGAGAGTGCTGCCGTGCATTGAACTGGGGTGCTTTGATTTGCTTTGTTATAGGAACAGAACTGTAAAAGAGAATAGAACAGAAGTACATCTATAATGAGCACTGAAGTGATCAAGGAAAAATAGATTGGACAAAATACCCATTTATCAGTGTCATGAAATTCCTTTGAATAACCACAGTGTTTTCTTTTTGCCACAAAGTCTTTTATCCTTATGGACTGTTGTGATACATGTACCTCTAAAGGCTAGATAAAGATTTTTGCACACAGTGAAAGGATTTGAAAATGTTTTCCAAAATAAAAGTAGAAACATCAATTATTTTTAGGAGGAAGTCCATAAGTGCCATGCATTATTTCAGGTATTTCTTCTCGATAATTTCATTTAATTATCAGAATAGGCTTGTAAGCTACATATCACTCCCATTTTATAGATGAAATTTCAGTATGTAATAGAGGCAGATTTTGAACCAAATCCTGATCTAAACTCTGCTTTCTTTCTACTATGTTGAACTATAATTACATACAAAAATGAAGATGCTCTATTTAACAAGGTAATAGAAGAGCACTTTTGTGCTTGATGAATTCTTTTGTCAGCATCTTTCAATGATGCCACACTGCATCATGATTCAGTGACGTCTTCTGCTTTTTAGCTGCCTGAAATCATATATTTTAAAGGTGAGAATACTAGCAAGTTAGCCTTGGGTTAAATACTAAAGGGCTGGTAGGAGCATCTAATTCAGACCAATCTAAAGACACTGCTCTACTCTTTATCTTAGAGAGAAAACTCCAGAAAAGTTGAGATATGCTAGAAAAAGACAATTTGAAATAAGTACTAAAATATGTGGGTAGTAGACATTGTATAATTGAATAATAAGGGAACCGTAAAAGGACCTCCAACTATAAAAATTTGTACAAGAATTGGTCTCAACTTTCATAGACACAAAAGTCATAGGAGGCTGATGACATTGCAAATTATAAAAAGCAACCTCTCCAACGTTAGACATCTTTTGTCATAGATTTTTCCAGAAGAGACCAGGTTAGTTGTATGTTATCTACCACACCCCGAATTAGAACACTAATTACCACCTGTAAATTGATGAGTACTAAATCTGTTTCAATAGTCTTGACTGTTTTTCTTTTCCATCACTTCATTTTAAACATTGTCAAGATCTCTCTTTGCACCTTCAAAATCAGTATACCCAGCACTGAATTCTCTGATTTCTTTTAGGATCTCCCACTGAGCACAAATCTGTTCTTCTTACTGCCTCTTTTTGTTAATAGTACCGTCAGTCATAGGAGTGCTTAAGCACAAATCCAAGGGATCACCCTGAATTTCATTTACCACATCACATCAGAAATTCAGTCTCTTTGGTTCTGTGTCTTCCAAATGTCAAACTATTACTGTCATCTCCCTCTGGCTAATTGTTGTCATTTTTTGTGTGTGTGACTGGAATTCCCATCTCCAGGATCCTCCTTCTACTCTGGATTTCTTCCTTCTACAAGTAGGTATTCATTTGTTAAAGATTCTGTTCAAACAAATCTTCCTCTATAAGAGTTCGCCTAGCTTGACCATTTTTTTCTGGTCCACTGTCATATTGAATAATTAACTTAATCTCATTGCCTACCCCCTGAATTGTTTGTTGGACAACAGAAACCCAGCCCTGTTAGCTTTGCGTTCGCAAAACTCAGAACATAGTAGGCAATTAAATATTGATTGACTCGAATACCAGCCTGACTTTTCCTCTGCAGTAAATAACTCCTGTACATTCTGCAATTACTCTTTACAAATACCCAGAATGGATTATGTTTCTTCTACTTGACATCTCTTCTCGTTGTTTAAAAATAGTGCACAGATTTTCGCTCAAGTCTCTTCTGCTCTTTCGATATAAATGACTTTGTTTTCAGGATACTTACAGATGCTGGTCAATGCCTTTTTCAGATCAAGCATGAACATCAAAACATGATCTGGGCTACACGAATAGATTAACAGCTTTGTACAATCTGTATGCTTAATGCGGCTGAACCTTGTGAGAACATTCTTAGGCATCATATCCCCATGTAGCTGGGGACAATTAAACATTCAGGTATTTTTCAGATTCATGACAATTCTTGTAGGAAAGTTCTTCAAAGATTAGGTACAAGGTAACATTTCTATTATTTTTTAAAAATATTTTTCATTGAAAATAAAACTGTTCCACATAATTCGGATTATGGTTTATCCTCCTGAGACTTCTCCCAGCTCCTTCTCACCTCCAGCAGTAGATGGTAACACAAAACAAACTTAATGGCGTTTTTTGTAGTTTCTTCATCTCACAATGCTTTGTCAGACATCTTTCCCCCTTTCTTAGTTTTAACTTTCCCTTTTTGGCATTCAAAACCTTTTGAGTCTTAGTTTCTAATGAAGTATGGACTAGCTCTGCTTATTTTGAGTCACTTGAAGACTGTTTCCTTGTAAGTTCATATAGAATAAAGATTCTATAAATTCATTCAATCCTTCTTTAAAATAAGTCAGGTATTCTCTCTCAATATCTGAAACTTTCCATCTTTTTAAGTTAGTTCTAGTTAACAAAATGAACTTAATTATGTTTACCTTTATTTATTTGAAGACAGTAAGTACTGAACCACTTGCACTAAAAAGTCTATAGAAAAGTTTTAATCAATGGTAAAATATCTTTATGTGAATTTATCTTTCAAATACACCCACCATAGTCTAACTAAATTACAAGAAAATGAGAAAATATGTAAAACATAATTGTCTTCAAAATGTTTACTTTTCTCAACTTTTCTCCCTAATAAAGGAAGGGGAGGGGAGGTGAAGAGGGAATTAGAGTAGACAAGAAAAGAGGATAATGCAGAAAGATAGAACCAGAGGGAATAGAGAAGAGGCAAAGGAAGAGAAGAGAAGGAACAAGGAACACGCAGTGTATTTGAAAGATCTGTGAATGTCTTACAGGATGAACGGTGATCTGAAAGCAAATAGTCAGGGAAGGCACACGAAGAGGGAATATTAAATTACCCTGAAGCTTATTTTATATGATGCTACATATTTATGCTTTGCCTTAGGGTTATCCCTTTAATCTAGAGGTTTTGGCTTTTAGTTAAATTGCCACAGCATACATAATCAAGACCAGTGAGCAAACCTGTGGAAGTGAAGTAGAGAAGTAAGCAACAGACTAGAGTCGTGTTATTACAAATACCTACCATTAGGTTTGAATACGAAGTCAGCAGCACAAACTGGAATCAGAGCCAACGGATGCAGTGTGGCTTCCACAGCCAAGTTTATAAATCAACAGAAGAGCAGAGCTAGCAAGAACAGCAGAGCCGTGAAATATGGGAATAACAAGGCTGAGCCAGCACACTTGAAAGAGCCTGAGATCACCATCTTAAGAAGGATGCTCATAGCCTTGGATCTGACACTGACAGAATTTCAGAGATAATCTACTGAAAGAATCCTGCTCTTCACAGATTTGTATCGGGGTTTCTACTTTTTCCTCCATGAACGAAGTTTCAGTGTCAGATGTGCGACAACAGGTCACCAGACATTTCCTCTTCGCTGTGACGTCCTTTGGGCCAAATTTCTATACAGGATAGTAGAACACTTTTAATTGCCTAAACTGATTACATCGCTAATCCATGATCTCCATCAGACACAGTGTGTATCTGGCCAGCAAACTTCCAGAATCATGTGGTTCATAGTTGTTTTCAACTACGCAGAATCAGATGCAAATTGATCTGGGTGGGATCAAGCAGGCAGTTCTGTGACCTTTGATCTTTGCCTTATTATTCACAATACTCTTATTATTTCTGCTTCCTCTCAATCCGTCTGTCCATTTATTCCTTTTCATTCAAAGATGTTTGCAAAGACATTTCCAGTTGTAGGCATTTATGAATCACAGGTTAAGGCAATGCCGCAATCCTACATAAAAGACTCCAGGCAACTGAGGAATGCTGAGATGGGGGGAAATAGTCCTACACAGAGAAGAACACACCGACAGATTATCTAGTACCAAGTGGTCAGCCCTGAAAACATGCAAGTAGCATTCTACAGACTGAGCAGGTTGTATTTATGTATTTAGAAATAAATATGTATATACATATAAAAACAATTAATGAAAAATCAGTGCCATGAATTTGAAAAAGAGCAAGGAGAGGTGTATGGGAGAGTTTTCAGGGAGGAAAGAGGAGGAGAAAATGATGAAATTATATTATAGTATCAGATAATAAAAGAAATAATTTAAAAATAAATAAATTATCCAGAAACAATAATAAAACTTGAGGGTAAAACAAAGTATAGTTTTAAAAGGAAGGCACTGTCAGGACCATTTTTTTAATTTTAGATGCATTATATTCAGCATTTTAAATTTGCTAAGATTTCAAAATAGGCTTTTAAGAAGTGTCTATTATTATGTTTTATGACACTGATTATCAGATTAACATTGCATTGTGATGTTAAAGATGAGTTTTCATTATGCCAAACAAGATGGAAAAGTCCTTGTGTAATAAACTGGGTTCTTTTTCTTGTTGCAAGAAATTGTATAGATTAATTCAAGGTTAGAATTTATACAGATTTTCACTTCTAATTGTCAAGTAATGTTTCACAAACACACTTAGCCGAAATACAAACTCTTGAGAAGGAAATGGTTTCAATTCATAGTGCTGTGTCAGCTTTTAGGCTGAAGCTGTGCTTGATCCTGGTCAGGCTCCTGTCAACTCCTGATGGGCCTGATGGACTCACTTGTCACATATAAGAGCATTGGCTTTGGGCTGGGGAGATGCCTCAGTGGTTAAGAGCACTGACTACTCTTTCAGAAGACCTGGGTTCAATTCCCAGCACTCACAAAGCAGCTCCCAAATGTCTGTAACTCCATTTCCAGGGGATCAGACACCCTCATACAGACATACATGCAGGCAAAAACACCGGTGCACATGAAATAAAAGCTTTTAGGAAAAAATGAAGAGGATTGGCTTTGAATTCTGGGTCACCTATCCTTACCTTGAGCAGTCCTGTATTCTTTGTGACCTGACAAGTTTTTTTTTATTAGATCTACCTACAAATTTACTGAAATTTATAATTCTGACTGACCATAAAGTTACAGCTCAACCTGGTGTTTGGATAATGTGGAAACTCAGATCCAGGTGTGTGGTGCAGATGATGATTAATGTCTCTAGCCAGAAGCTTCGTTAATATTCAGTTGTACCTTATTTTGTCAAAACACTGGGGAGAGTATATGCAACAGTAGATTATTGGTGAGTGACCACGATGTTGTCAGTAAGCTACATCCATGCACTTGTGTTTCCCTGACTGTCATTACACATCAGCCTGTTGCATGAATCCTAAATGGTCTTGTAATGAAAAACCCGGAGCCAGATAAATGATGAAAGATCAGAGGAGACAACCACTTCTCACATCACCAACTCCTCTGCTGATCCTGTCTCCACAAATCCTCAGACTGAATGCTTGAGTCCTCAGCCAAAAGGCTCTCAAGTTCCTGTTTCCTTACACCTTATATACCTTATATACCTTTCTACACCCAGCCATGTCACTTCCTGTCTCAACCTTCCTAGTACTGGGATTAAAGGTGTGTGTGCTTCCCAAATATGGGTAGCAAAGGCATGAGATCTCAAGTGCTGGGATTAAAGGTGTGTGCCACCACTGCCTGGCTCTGTTTCTCTCCTAGACTGGATCAATCTCATGTAGCACAGTGTGGCTTTAAATTCACAGAGATCCAGACGATCTCTGCCTCTCAAGTGCTAGGTTTAAAAGTGTGTGCCACTTCTGCCTAGCCTCTATGTTTAATCTAGTGACTTGTTCTGTCCTCTGATCTTCAGGCAAATTTTGTTAGAGTACAACAAAATATCATCACATCAGCCCATAGGTTAAACCTGGTGAGAGTAGGTATTAAATACACATGAAGTCCTCAATAGGAGCATCTCTCTGAATCCAATTATAGTCCTTGAAATTTCTTTTTCCCCAAATAAAAAGAAACACAACATTACTGGACACATAGTCATTGATTCTTATTTCCTTTTCAATGAATTACCACAGCCTCTTACTATGAACATATTAAGTTCATGTTCTTAAGAATGAGTAGTACCAAGAAGAGGTCATAAATAAGAAGTAACTAAATAAAAACAAATTGCTACATAAATCAGTAGGTGAATAAAAGTAATAAGAATAATAAATATTTGAGTGAGTTTCTAAAGATGACAGTAAAGAGTAGAGGGATGAGCAACCTGTGGGGAATATGAGCCCAGGTGATCAGGTCCTGGGGAAAACCTGTTGATTTGATGAGGGTAATGCTGATGTAAACAGAGAACCACAGGTCAGTCTCAAAACAAGATTAGACAAGGGAAGAAATGTGAATACCAAGAGAACTGGCCCTATGAAAAATCACCAAAGAGTTTATCTTGAGAAATGTGTGCTATGAGGTGGGAAGAACTTGAGAAGCAACCATTTGCTGTAGGAAGAGGAGAGCAGCTTAAAGCTGCAATTTGGACTCATGAAATTGTTAGAACTCTTCTCAGATGGAATTGCACAAGTCTCTACTAAATAGTGCTCTGGGGGTGACAGTCTATAAGGAGACTCAAACGAAATTATCTGAAACTCTGAAAGACAAGCATCAGAAATGTTAAATGTAGAAACGTTAGTACGCAATATGTACATTTCAGTTTTCACCATACTTTCAATTAAAAAACTGATTTTGTTCAACTGTCATTGCCATTTAGTAAAATAATGCACATTTGTTCTGTTAAAGAATAAATAAATTCAATTTTGTGAGAAAATAAATGGAAAGTATTAGAACTTTGAATACACCTGACAAAAATAGAATTATAAGCATAATTCAGTGTTAATTTTATCTTTTAAAGTAGGGAATATATTTTCCCTCTAAGAATAGGTAAATCTTTTCTGTAATGAAATATTGGGGCAGACATAAGGAGAGTTCCAGATACCCTGAGAGAAGATTTAGAAATCTATGGCTTTCTCCAGTAAACAATCTTGTCTGATAGTTGATCCAGTACGTACAAAGAGAAATGCCAGTAAAGGAATGATCTTGTCAATCCTTAAATATTTAATTAGAGTCATAACATAAACCAGTAAAGTAAGAATCAGTATATTAGGAAGAAATATAAGCCCCTGGAAGAACTTTAACTGTGTCTACACAATCCCAGCACTAAAAATTAAAAACGAACAATTAAAATGTCTCATAAAGCCACATCTTGGTTTTTAAAAAATTTCATTTCTACTTTAATTTATAATTTCCCTTGCTTATTATATGAAGTTTGTTGTCTAGGTAATGGCAAACTTTTATCATAAAAAATCTATTGCATTATTTTTATGAGAATATTTTCATGTACGGTTTTGTTTATTTATACCTGGTGTTCAGAGTCATTTATATCCTAAAGGAAGGTAAAAAATAATGTTCTCTTGAATGCCTGTAGATAAAATACCTACTTATTTTTAAAAATGGTTGATATTTATTGATATTTCTTTGTCAAATACTGTGATAAGTCATTTAAATGTTATGTTTTAATCAACTAGTCTTTATGACATAAATTATTTTCATCCTCAACAGATAAAAAAGCTTTATAAGTTGTATTAGTCTCCTAGGGCTTCCATATGAAAATGTCGCAGACTGACTATGTTGATTATGGAACAGAGGTGTGTTTTCCTATAGTTCTGTGTTATAGAATTCCAAAACCAATATGCAAACAGGAATAAGTCCTTGGCTTGCAAATGTCTCTTCTCCATTCTTGTCTTCAGAGTCTTTTCTCTATGCATCTATGAAGACAGTGGAAGCTTTCTAGAATATTGTCAAAAGGTCACAGTCCTAATGCCCGTGGCCCCATTCCATTATTCCACAGATACAGTTAGAGCAGGGACCGAGGCATCAGCATGTGCAACAAGGATATCAGGCTTGGAACCCAGATAGCCTAACGTCAGACACCTGAGCTCCCACTTGTGATGCTTTCATTGTTTTTCTTCTGTTTTCCAGAATCTCTAGAAAGGTAGAAAAAAAATAGGAACAAATAAGTGGCTAGAAATTTACTTACGTTGAGTATAGAAAAATATCTCATTAACATAGAGTTCATTGCCGGGCGGTGGTGGCGCACGCCTTTAATCCCAGCACTCGGGAGGCAGAGGCAGGCGGATCTCTGTGAGTTCGAGGCCAGCCTGGTCTCCAAAGCGAGTACCAGGAAAGGCGCAAAGCTACACAGAGAAACCCTGTCTCGAAAAACCAAAAAAAAAAAAAAAAAAAAAAAAAAACATAGAGTTCATTAAAATTTAAAAAATCTGCTTCATCAGACAGTGTCAAGAGAATAAGTCAATGGAAAAAATATTTGCAAAAGATATATCTGGCAAATGCTCTACCACTGAGCTGTCCCTACAATCTAAATTTTTGGGTTGGAGCAAATGTATCACTCTGGTGGACGATATTGTAGGGGGGCTATACATATGAAAACATCTTCAACTTTGAAAACAAAAACAACAAAATAACCAAATAAACAAACAAAGCTGCTCTACCAAATAAAATTTGATTTTAAAAACACATCAATGACTCAACCAAGAAAATTTTACCCTTGGAGATAGATTGAGGAGGCCTATATGTTTTCCTTTTAAAACATTTTTACACACACAAAATTATTGCTTCTTTTAGTTTTTGAGATTGTAATATAATTACATTGTTTTACCCTTCTCTTTTCTCCCTTCAAACATTCTCATGTACCCACCCCTCTTCTCTCTCTTTAAAATTCATGGCATCGTTTTTATTAAGTGATGTTACATGCCTATGTGTAATACATATATATTCCTAAATAACATTGTTGGTCTGTATGTTACTTGTATATGTTGTGCCCATGTCACAAGACCCCCAAGCAAGACCACCACAGAGCCATTATCTGATGCAAGCACACAGAGGTTTTTATTAATAAAACAAGCTTGGTCCGCCATCCAACATCTGACACAGCGGGTGGAGGAGAACAGCCTCCAGCACTCACTTTAAGGGGTTTATATAGGAAAAGTTTACATACAGCTTGGGATTGAATGAGGGGGCTAGGGGTGAGGTAGTTCTTTGAAGTTATTGGCTGAACTATAAGCCTGAGGTTACTGATGGCTAACAGGATTCAGGGTATCTACAGAGACATAAATTTTTACTCCCTATGCTCTGCTTTTGTTGAACCCAGGATAGATACATTCAGATTTATTGTTCCAGTCCTACTCTCCTCTAAGGTCAACTTCTGGTCAGTTGAGCCCATTACTCCCCATATCTTATTTTACCAAGTCCAGGATACATAGATTTATTGTCCCAGCCTTATAAGTTGAACTTCTGGTCACTTCTAAAACTGCTGGTCAGCAAATACCTTTGGAAGAGGGGAGGGGGAAGCGTCTCTCAAGATGGCTACTGATTTTTCCCTTTCGGTATATATGTTTTCAGGGGTGACAATTTGACAATTATCAATTGGTGTGCTCTATTGTAGGGAGGACTAATTATAGTGATTTCAGCATTCCTTTGTCACCTGTGTCCTCTGCATAGGCCTAAAGTCTCCTGGCCTTTCCTCAGTCTGCTTAGTAATGACTCTTGTTCTTGCCATTGTGAACAACTGAAGTTTATATTTGGGCAGACATGTTGGGGAGACTTCATGGGTGTAGTTCCTGACATTATGAGAAGGTACAGTCTTACAGCAAACTCTCTACTCCTCAGGCCCTTGCCATGTTTCTTCCTGCTCTTCTGCAGTGTTCCCTGAGACTTAGGTATGGAGGTTTATGTATTACCCAGGGTCCAGGGATAACGCTACATCTAGCATGGGATATCTGAGGGAAAAAAAATCTACGTACACTATGCTCTTATGTCTGTTAAATTTATTCCTCTAAGACAAAATTCTATCAATACAGCTACAGCTCTGTCAGGAATTCAGGGCAGGAACAAATCTAGATACACCAAGCTCTTTGTCTGTCTACTTTATTTCTCTGGGATAATATCCTGTCTCCATAGCTTCAGTTCCATCCTGACACTCAGTTCCTCTTTGTCCCCTCATTTACTGTTCCCTCAAATTCCTGCTAACAACTAAGCTCTTATGCTTCCAGCCTCATCTTCGTTCTCTGATTCGTCTCCCTCCATCTCTACCTGCTCTATACTCCCAGCTCAAGAGTTCTGCCTTACCATCTATATTACCTCTGTGTTCTTCTCTTCTCCCTGGTCATGCCATTCTCTCAGCTCTACAGAAGATGCCTGTGCCTTCTCTCCCTGGCCAGGAGGTTCTCTGCCTCCTCAGAAATGTTGCTCTGCCTTCCACCTTGATGTGTAAAAACCTCTTTTGTTCTCAGTCAATTGCTCTGAAGAGCCACTAGGCCTCAAAGCAAGAGGATGGTCTGAGCTTCATTAGCACAAGAAACAAAGGAATGCATCTCCCTCCAGCTTGTCTTTGCCTACATGACCTTATCCAAGTACTGGTTCCAGCAGGGAAGTTAGTTACTTAGAAGTTCAGCAGGTCTGGGAAGCTGAACTACTTGCCAGTTGGTCTGGGCAGGCAAGAATTTCATAGCAGAAGACAGCTGAAATATTAAAAGCTGGATAACACCAAATATTCATAATAAATGGCTTGCCTTTTGACAGACCCTTGGCCGGTCAAAGTATAGCTTTAATACACAGCTGAATCGCTACAATATATTCTTGTGGCCCGCTCCAGGGGTTGTTTGACAAATATATTTATTATCACTGGGACCCACAACACTGCATTTTGAATGTTTGTGTTTTTCTGTCATGGTCCCTATCAGTTGCAAAGAGAAGTTTCCTTGATGAGGAATGAGAACCACACGTATATGTGGCTATAAGGACAAATATTTAGAATGTAGTTAGGGATTATGCTGGCTAAGTAAAATGGTGGTGGTAGGTTTTCCTCCAAGATCCATGAATTCTCTAGCCCAGAAGAATTGGCTAGGTTTCCAATACCAGGTGTGATTTCTGTCTTGTTGGGTGGGTCTGAAGTTGGCTACCCACACAGCATGCATGCCAATACTACACCCTTAAGGTTATCATACATGCTAGTCATTGTGTATCATAGGTGAGACTGTTGGTTGCTTCCCTCCTTTGGAAGCTTGCTAAACAATGTAATTCACCATAGACTGAATATTTTTAATTTCAAGAAATCCTAAGGACAGTATAATAATGGTCCCATTTATCAATACAGTTTCTGTATTTTTGACTAGTAATCTCAGGAGAATTATCATTATCTTAACTAAACACGTGTGTTTGCTATGTTTGGTATGTATTATGAATGCTCATGAAGAGATAAGGTCAATATACAAACATCTAGAGTATCAAAATTTTTATCAGATTGCAACATGTGAGTGTTGTCATATATCCTGAAACAAGAATATAAATGGGGACAGGGTGAATGACAATCAGTACTAGGGGCTGTTGTGCCCTGAGCGCAAGACCCCCCAAAGAGACCACCAGAGACATGAACTCACCAAAATGCAAAATCAAGGTTTATTGAAGCAGTTCAAGCCACGGCAGGGCCCTCATCAAGCCATCCAACACAGTAGAGGCTGGAGGAGGTGCCCGCCCCTCCGCAAGCTCAGTTTTTAAAGGCAAAAACCACAAGGTTACATCATTTAGGGGTGCTAGTACGGGTACAATTCTGATTGGCTCAAGTTTTAGGGGCTTTTCAGAATTTCTGTGTTATCTTACTTTGTAGTTTTAACCGGTTGTTTGTCAAACTTTATAGACTACCTCCGTCATTGGGGCATTCTGTGGTTAATCGATTGCTACCAGATAGTCCTTCAAACATCCTGATTTTGTACTTTGACCATCTCTGGCATTGGGGCATTCTATGGTTAATCAGTTGCTAGCATATGGCTCTTCAAACATCTTGACTTTGTCCTTTGACCTATGTCAGCAGCTCTGAGAATTTTGAAACTCAGGCCCGTTTCAAGCTGGGGTGAGGGGCTTGCTTGAAATGGGGGTGCTTTGGCTCTTCAGGGGCAAGCACACCAGAATAGTGATAATTCTTCTACCTGGACATGTAAGAACTCCAGTGTGTTTTTATGCAGGAATGTATCAAAGCACAAACAGGCTGCCAAAGAAAGCTACTAATTACTAAGGCTGTAAGATACAATTCATTGTCAGATTTTGAAGCATAATGAATCAACTGTATACATATATGGATAGGTAAATACAAGATAAATTCCAGTAAAAACCAGTGTATCTGCATTCCCAAGCATTATGTAATATAATCCTATAGCATCCTTTTGCCCTAATCTTGAATTGGAGCTATCTGTTAACTAATGTTTTTGCTCAGGAACTTTACTTACACAAAATCATGTTTTTCTCCTGATTCTGAGGCACTTAATATGGCAATGTTTGACTTCAAATAAATATTGTTACTGAATCAGAATCACATATCATGTAAGAAACTTAACTTTGTGGCTCCATCTCTTGTATTTATCCTAACTAAAGAATTTTTCATCTGTTCAGGACTGGGGTGAATATGAGTAAGATGTACCTAATAAAACACAAACAAGTTGGGTTTTCTCTTACCTGTGTTGGGATGACATCTCAATTGCAATTTATCAAAAAGAATGATGTAAGAAATTAGGCTGGGTGTGATGGAATAAGTTTGTAATCTCAGCACCAGGAGGGAGCTAGGAACCAGAGGCTTGGAAGTTCAAGGTCATTTTAAATTGCATAGTTAGTTTGAGGTCAGCCTGAGCTAAGTGAGATCCTGTCTCAAAGAATCAAAATAACAAAAATTAATAATATCACTAGAGGTGGTTTAAATAAGAATGGTCCCTTACAAGCTCATATATTTGAATGATTAGTCATCAGGGAATGGCACTACTTGAGAAGGATTAGGAGATGTGGCCTTGTTGGAGTAGGTGTGACCTTGTTGGAGGACGTGTGTCACTGGGGATGAGTTTGAAGTTTCAAAAGTCCTAGCCAGGCCCAGAAGCTCTCTTCTTCTTCTGCCTGTGGATTCAGATGTAGAAATCTCAACTGCTTCTCCAGCACCATGTCTGACTGTGTGCCGGCATGCTCCTTTCCATGATGATAATGGATTAAACCTCTGAAACTGTAAGTAAGCCCCCAATTAAATGCTTTCTTCTATAATTCTTGCCTTGGTCATAGAATCTTCACAACAAGAGAACACTGAGCAAGACATTACTATTTGTGGTTATTGTCTCAATAACTGCAAATATGAATACTTTTATATGTTTAAAATAATAAGAAAAGGCAGTAGAAAGATGGCTGGACCAAGCACCTATGTGGTGGCTCGCAATTGTTTGTAACTTCATTTCTAGGGAGCCTAAAGTACTCTTCTATTCTCCCAGGAATACCAGTCACATACATGATGCACAAACTTTTCATACAGGCAAAACACCCATATATATATAAATAATAATTGGTAATAAAATAATGAGGAAAATATTCCAGTAATAAACTGGGTCTTTCAATTCTCCATATAGAGTAGGCATAATTCATACTTAGTTTCAGACTACATTTTTAGCAAATACAAATTGTCTCTTACTCATTCTATATTTTTCCCACGTAAGAACACAGAAAGTCAAAAGCCATCCATAAATATGATTAACCAGAAGAAAGCTTATGTCAGGGGCAAGTCCATCAGATAACAGCTTCTCTCACGAGCAGAGTGCCTTCATTTTCAGACTGATTTTCAACAATGTGCAATGCTATTTGCATGTGTCTAGCTTCAGAGAGAACATATATCATACTACCTGTCATATAAGTTCTTCCTTACTATTTGTTTAATGTTTTAGATAGTTGATTAGTAGTATTTCCCTTCATTAGCAACTGGCACACTAATTTGGAGAAAATATAGTGACCAGGGAGACTTATGAGTGGTGCAGCTTTCCCATCTCCATGCTTATATTAGCACTGAAGTCGTGCTAATTGCTGTGGTACTCAATATCCCCACCACTGCTTGAACCTCAGTTTAGTGAAAGAGAAAGGCATCCAACAGTGAATGGCGGTCTGCTGAACTCTGATTCTGAGGGGATACAGCATGCAAACAGTGTTTGTGAGCACACACACACACAAAACCATCTGAGCACTTGGGAGACAGAAATCAGAGGCTCAAAAGATTCAAAGTCATCTTAAGTTACACAGTGAGTTTGCAAAAGAAATAGATAGCTATCATTATATATTTTGGGTACATTGCCCCAATCCACATTTGAATGTTTGCATAGGTTTAAAATAATAAGATATGAGTTTAAGAGATGGATCAGGCCGGGTGGTGGTGGCGCGCGCCTTTAATCCCAGCACTCGGGAGGCAGAGGCAGACGGATCTTTGTGAGTTCAAGGCCAGCCTGGGCTACCAAGTGAGTTCCAGGAAAGGCGCAAAGCTACACAGAGAAACCCTGTCTTGAAAAACCAAAAAAAAAAAAAAAAAAAAAAAGAGATGGATCAGGTGTTAAGCTGAACAGAAAAGGTTGGGGTAGTTAGAGCTGACATGTGCTTATTCCTTGCCTCACCATTACATACTACAGATTCTGGAAATATGATTGATGGACAAAAGCTAGGAACGCTAAGTGGATGCATCCCTTCCAGAAGCTGATAAAATATTATGATTGCCTAAAACCATTCCTGATAACTTAATAATTATAAATAATAATTATAAATAAATAATAATAATTTACTTTATTAATAAAAGATGAAATAAATGGTTTATGAATAGTGATGAAAATCAAGGGTCGCAAAGAGCAACATACAAGACAATAATATGCCAAGAAGGACACAAGTGTCCCAACTTCAATACAAGAACATGGAGATCCAAGTGATTTACTTGGAATATGTTAATGTGGTGGTTTGAATGAGAATGGCTCCCATAGGCTCATGTACTTGAATATGTGCTTACCAGTTAGTGGAACTGTTTGGGAAGGATTAGGAAGTATGGCCTTGTTGGAAGAGGTGTGTCACTGAGGTGGGGGTTTTGAGGTTTCCAAAGCCAATGCCAAGCCCAGTCTCTCTCCTTCTCTGCCTGCTGCCTGCAGATAAGGATATAAAGCTCTAAACTACTGCTCCTGTGCCATGACTCTCTGCTTTCTGCCATGATGACATAGACTCACCCTCTAAAACTGTAAGCAAACACACACTTTAAATGCTTCCTTTTTTAGTAAGAGTTGCCTTGGTCATGGTGTCTCTTCATAGCAATAGAACAGTGACTAAGTCAGTTATTTTCCTTTATCTGTAAAGAGAAAAAGAATGTTACTCAACCTAGTGTGCTACTGTGAACACTAATCTGAGGACCAAGGAACTGATAGGAGGCCATGTCCAGTAGGTGTCAAGTTCTGCATATTATGTAAAAGCAGATGGCCTGTTAGATGTCCAAGCATAGTAAGTACAAGATCCAGCCTAGCTTTAAAATACAGGATATTAGCAAAACCCTAACAGTTGGCTTAATGTGAAAACCTCCGCTCTGAAAATTAGATTTCAGGGACAAGTTTGAGCCAAATACGTTAGCTTTTTTTTCTCAGATGCCAAATAGCCTGCTATGTAGACTTAACTACATAGCCTGCTATATAGTCTTCCAATTCATTTGTCAATGTTATAATTGTCAAATGATTTCTTGATTTTATTGATGCATTCTGGAACTTCATCCTGTACTCCTGCTCTTTAGCTTCACTGAAGCTGCGTGGACTGAAGCTTGCAACTAGAGAAGCAGTCTGTGGCTTGCTTGCCAGTGTTGCTCAGTTCTGCCTTCAAATGAAACTGCCAGTCCTTCTCCCTGTCCTTGTTTGGAGAGGATAGTGTTTTGTATGTCTTGCCTGTGTTTACTGTAAAGAACAATATGGGACGAAAGGGTACATGCCCTTTTCATTCACCTAGAAACAAAGATGGGTGGAAAGGAAGCAAACAAAACCACACAAAGTATCTGATGCCACTCTTGACTGTTCTGTATAGGTCGAACTGAAGAATCCTGGAGCTGCTCAAGATAAAGAATATCAAGGGAAGGCAGGAAGAAACTCCTATTATTATTGTTGTTGTTGTTTTCTGAGACAGGGTGTGTGGTCCTGGCTGTCCTGGAACTCATTGAGATGTACCTGCCTTTGCCTCCCGAGTGCTGGGATTAAAGGCGTGCACCAGCATGCCTGATGAAACTCCTATTTTTGAAGAATGATAGTTGCTTTGTTTACTTTGTCTTGTTCTCACATAGCCGAAGTCCCTTAATACAATGATTGCATCTTTAGCATCCTTAATTAAATCCTATTGGCATCATCCTGTGATGCAGAATGTAACCACACCACACCACTTCCACATTAGCTGCTCTTGACCTTGTTCATTGCACTGTTCCATCACTATAGCGTGACTTGCTGATGCCCCTGCAGTCTTCACTCTACACTCATGTCTCATCCACGGATCCAAAAGCAGGTCATGTGGTACTGCTGCTGTGCACAGAAATCAGTATGATGAGATGCTGGCATGGGTACCCGCCCATTTGCTTACTGGTTGAGACTCTTCACTGCCTCTACATTCTAGAGTCTGATGCACAGCTCCTTATTGGACTGCCTCCTTCCACTTTTCCCTTTCTAGAGCCATTTCCACTACATACATTTCCTGATGTTAGATTTTCTTCTGCCTCAGGACCTTTGCACTTTCTGTTTTCTAGGTCTAGAATTCTTTTTCCCAAATATCTTTAACATTTCTTATTCATTTTTTTTTTTGCAAGGCTCTCTTCAAATATGACCTTATTGAGAATGGCTTCTTCTTTTTGCCAAGCTTCTGTTACAAGCTATTTTCAGTGTCTCTCCCCTTTCCTCAGCTCACCGTCTTGCTCACTGCATGCTTCATCCTTACAAGTATGTTTGCTTCATCTACATCCACTAGCATGGGAATTTCATGAGAGGAGCACTAATTAAAAAGATTATTGATACTGAGTCACAAGGTAAATTAACTTACATACCTATGGTATAAATAGAGCAGTTAGAATTCATGCCCAGTCTGGCTGTCTCTACAGCCTGTACTTCTTTTGTTAACCCTAACACCTGACTTTGAAGAAAACAAAATCTGTGCTCCACCCATTGCTATTGTAGATCTGCAAATTTAATAAAGACAGAATCCTAGAAGTACCACACAATTTCATATCTACTTGTTACATCTAATCCACTTTTTGACAGAGTTACTTAAGCCTCAACTACCCTTTAGAATTTTGTCATGCCTTCAAATCCCTTACAATATCTAAGATTTATAAAATTACCAAGTTTGTAGCAATGTGGGCACAGACCTCAGGACCACTTTTGCCCTCCTTTGGCCATTGGCTATCTAGTTTCAATTCTGGATAGCTTATGGTTTGAATTTTCATCTTAAAAAAAAAAGAAAAAAAATCATGTTCTAACTGATCTTTTCCATAGCAGACAAGTCCTACAGAATAACACATGGTGTAGCATATGGTTGGAAGCAGTTGTCTTTATGAAATAATTTTACCAATGTACTAGGAAACAGTGCGTGATTATATCAAAAGTAAATGAGCAAAGAATGAATTTGTATGATAAATTAGGAAAAACTAGAACTTGCTGTCTACAAATTTAATAAGGTGAAAATAACTCTTGTCTCTTTTGCGCTAGTCCAGCATCTTCTTCTGACCTGTCAAATTAATTCCTAAATTAATTAAGTTGTCTGCAGTGTTCTACAGATGTTCATTAAAAGGTGTGAGGAAATGTGTTAATATGCCCTTTTAACTAACTTTACAAGTAAGCTTACCAGTTCTATTGCACACATGAAATGTTTTCTCCAATGTTCATTTTTTCAACATAAAGAAACCACAGAAATAATGCTAATGACTGCCAACAATGAGCAATACATATATAATATATCATATATGTGATTATTACACATTTACTAATATATGTATAATATGTTATAATATATATTAATAAGGTGCATTTAATGCAGTGTTTAATTGCTTTGAGATGCTGGACTTTCTTTCCTGTACTCTTGCCCCACAAATTTGTTGACATAATTAGAAAACGTATCAGTTGAAGTCATAGCAGAAAAGAAACAATTCATTTGAGTCAATACTATATTCGTGAGGGAAACAGCCCTTCAGTGCCTCACCAGTGTCTTAGTTTTTTATCAAGGCAAGAGCAGAAAAATGTTGTTTTCAGTTGATTGGAGTGAGGAATCCATTGTTTTTTCCTATACTATCTTCAAAGGCACCAGAATAGGGATTATTTCATATTTAAGTGAAATTCATTCCTAGTAACTTCATTTCTAGGAATTCAAAGACCTCAGGATGTAAAGACTGCTGAGTGAAGGTATATCGACAATCAGTGGATCATGTAACATTTTAAAATAGCCAGAAAAATATTGTGTTGCGTGATCTCACACTGAGATTTTATTGCCTCTTTCGCTTAGCATGCCTTCTATGCTATCCGTATCACACGTCGAGAAGGCTAAGGAAAGAAAATTAATTTAATGTGTTTTAATGTGAATTATGAGACTAAATGAGTTTTCTGTTTTATAATTAATATGTAGGACTGTGAATTTAAATTCCTATACTTTTAGAATAAAAACCAACCATTCTGGCTTTATTTTTGTTTGAGTCAAAAGCCATTATAAATGCAGCAAAGGCATGGTGGCAGGAATGTTAGTCTGGTGGTCACATTGAATCCCCAGTCAGGAAACAGAAGTTGAATGTTTCTTCTCGGTTAGTTTTCTCCTTTTTATGCAGTCTGGGAGCCCAGTCATGGAACAGTGTGACTAACATTCAGGGCGCTGCTACCTGTATCCATTAATGGAATTTTAAAATCCCTCATAGACACTTCCAAGAACGTATCTTCAGGGTGGTTCTGGAGCCACAGTATCAACTACTTCTCTTGCTGTGACAGTATACCTGAAACAAAAAATTTAATGGGGGAAAAGTTTAGTGTGGCTTCAAGTGAATGGGTCGCATCTCATTATTGTAAGCGTCACAGCTCGGATAGAAAGTTATCCTGACAGTCAGGAGCCAAGGAATACCACAAAGTCATACCACACAACAAACCTTCCACAAGAGATTTATTGGGAGGGAAAAAATAAGAGGGTGGCTGCCTCTGTTTGGGTGAGAAACAGCCAAGAACTGAGCAGAAAGCAGGGCTCATATAGAGTTTCTTGGGGAGGTGTGTGTGTGTGTGTGTGTGTGTGTGTGTGTGTGTGTGTGTGTAACGTTTCAGGGTGAAGGTTTCCAGGATGGGAATTGGTGGGATTTCAAGTCCAGAGGTTGGGCTTTTTCTCTGTAGGGCAAGGGCTAGTTCCAAGCATTAGGGCAGTGAGTGTTCTGTAGGTCAAACCTGGCAGTTGGAGGTCCTCAGGTGAGGAGACCCAGACTCTCAAGTGCCTTGAGGGGCTTACAGACATCGATGGGAAATCACGGCAGTAGGAGTGAGATGTGGGTTGGTATGCATAGAGAGAGAAAGGAAAGTAGCATGGGGCTATAAAGACTCCAAGGCTTGATCTCAGTGGCCACTTTCTCCAACTCCTCAAGGTTCCACAACTTTCCAAAACAGCACCACTACTGGGGATTATGTATTGAAACAGCTCTCTTACTCAAAACAACAGTCTCATATTGACTGTTCTGTAGTAGTATTTGCTCCACCCATGACGTTGGGCTATAGGTCCCAAAGGAGGCAGTGCTTCTTGCCATTGTATGTGGCCTCTTAAAAGGAGAGGGAGAAGGGTTATATGCCCTTTCTCCCTGCTCCTGCCTGTGAGGTGGATTCGTTCCCGGTCAGATCAGAGGACGAATTCAGCTGTCTACTCTGTTCTGTATTCGTGAGTGTATTTCCTCGATTTATATCTTAATAAATCCCTATTACCCACTAAATAGACTCACATGGATTGGTCTTAATACTGATCTTTAAAGTCAGGGTCTCCCTCATCCTGATAGGATGAGGAAGTTGACACTAAGCATCATACTTTGGGCAGAATTTTCTCTATGGAACCAATACTCATTGTCTAAACTCACAGAACTGGTGTGTGTGTGTGTGTGTGTGTGTGTGTGTGTGTGTGTGTGTGTGTGTGTTGCACAATTAATCTGATGATAGCTGTATATTGCAGGATTAATTTATAATGAATGAAGAGCCTTTTTATTTTATTTGTTTTTTTTTTAGATGACGTCTCACTATTGTAACCCTGGCTGACCTGGGTCTCACACAGATCTGCCTATGCCACTATGCCTGACTCAATTTTAAATTAGAATAACTCTTTAGTTAGAATCAAAGTAGCTTGAGACTAGCTGAATAAGAAGGAAGATCCCCATGTTACAAACACTGACATTGGCTTAGGCTGCTGATAGAACTTCTCGTTTCCTGATTTTTGAATTCTCGTCCTAACATGTTTGTCCACCTTCTGCTAAATTTTGCTGTTTTACTTTAAACAGCTAACCACACAACTTACCACGACATTACCCATCAACTTGATCCACTAGGATGATTGTGGGTATAGTTTTGCTTTTTCTGAATTCTGCAGAAGCACACTGTTTTAAATTCTCCCCAGACACAATTCAGTTTCTATACATATGCCCAAGCTCTGAGTCATACTAATTTGTTTCTGTTACTTCATCATGTAACTACCCATGCTGCAGACTGAAAACTCAAGTGCACTATCCACACCTGGGCTCAACTCTTCTTTCCATGCATGAATGGAAAGCCATGAACTGGTAAGTTTGGATGTCAAGTTAATAAGGAGTGGACTTTGGATTGATTTTATCCATTGTCAACTGGATGGAATTTCTAATCACAGAAGAAACAACCTTCTGTGTGTGGCAATGAGGGTTATTTAGATTAGGTTAATTGAGGTAGACAGAACCATCCAAAATGTGAGTGGCGCTATTCCATGGTCTGGCATCCCAGAATTCATTAGAAAAGATAAAGTTAGCTGAGCAGAAGAATTCATCACTATGCCCCTCTGCAACAGATGCCATGTGATCAGTAAGCTTCTGCTCCTGCTGCTGACTTTGCTGCCATAAAGGACTTCTCCTTAGATGCAAGCCAAAATAAATCCCTCATTAGGTTTCTTTGGTCATGTATTGCTGCAATCAGAAAAACCAACTAATACAAATCCAGAGACTCTCTGACAGACAGCCATATGCCCTGTTGTTGTGACATATTTGTGAATGCTTTTCAGATTAAGCTGAACATAAAACAGATATTATAAACTATGTCAGGCTGGCAAAGAGTTTGCATTCCTCTTTTAGTTTTTACCATGAGAGCTATCATTGAACAAAACTTGGAAATTCTTTAGGCATTCAGAGCCTGGCATCACAGTGCTAGGAAAGCACAAAGATCAAGTCAGGAGTCAGATAATGGAAGTGCTCATCAGGCACACAAGACTGGGGTGGGGTGATATTTTGTTTGTGGCTCTAACAAATAAAACTTGCCAGAAGATCAGAGACAGCCACTAGTTAACCATAGAGGCCAGGCAGTGGTGGCACATACCTCTAATGCTAGCACTTGGGAGGAAGAAGCAGGAAGATCAGGAATTCAAGGCCACCCTGGGCTACATGAGATTAAATCTGTCTAAAAAAGAAACAGAGCCAGGCAGTGGTTGTGGCTCACACATTTAATCCCAGCTCTAGGGAGGTGGAGACAGGAATATAAAGCAGATGGAAACAGGATCTCAAGGCCATTCAGTCTGAGGATTCATAGAGACAGGCTCTTCCCTCTTTTTGGCTGAGGAGTTGGTGTGGTGAGAGGTGGCTCTGGGTTGTTACTTTGTCTCTCTGATCTTTCAGGATTTACCCCAAATCTGGCTCCAGGTTTTTATTAAGACCAATTAGGATTCATGAAACATCGGGGCAATAAAACTCCTTTATGGAACAGTTAAAATGTCATGAGAAAATATTTGGGTCATTTTGGAAGTTCAGGACTGCTATTGTCAGACTCTTGAATAAGTTTGAGTAGACGATCATAAAATGAAGACACATTATGTAGCCGATAAGATGAAATTAGCCAAGAAAAGGAGGCAGAGACTAGCTGGGAAACAGTTGTCATATCCAGCTCTGGTCTCAAGTTGGAAGGAGGCAGATGAATGAAGAGAAGGCACAGATTTAAGAAAAAGATAAGGGCATTTCTTTTGAAGTGTGCATTTGTTAATAAGCCTTCTTCCTTTGGGTAAGTTTTTTTTAGATATAATTTTGCCAATGATAGGATTGTATAGTGTAATATCAGGACAAAAAGAAAAGCATCTTATCTCATTTTGACAAGGGGGAAGTAGCCTTAGGAAGACAAAATGAAGAGAAATGTTAACTAAAGGGCCAGGAAGATGTCAACAAATGTGCTGAATGGCGCAAGGGAGGTCAGGCAAAACCATCAGTGGTCAGGTAAGTTACAGAGCCTGGGTATGGGTTGAACCTTGGTGATCTCATTGAGCTAGGGACTTCAGTGGGCTTAGACTGCTTCTCTAGTTTAGAAGCCATAGGAAGTGTGAATTGATCTTTTATTAGTAGTATAACTGTGAAGCCCAAAGTGAAAAAAATTTCAATGGAGAACTGTATAACTGATAACAGTAAATTATAATCACTTATGGTAAACAAAGATGCTAATTAATTCTTAGGCCAAATGGTTGTAAGTTAATCCTCATTTGAACTAACCACTTTGCCTAGTTCCCAAGAAAAACTGCAAATTGGAATCCTTGTGTGTTGCTCATGGGAATATAGAGTAGTGCAGTTGCTGTTGAAAAGTTTGGCAGTCCCTTACAAAGCTATACATAGCATTACCATATGACTCACAATTTCTCTCCTGGATATGAACTGAAAACAGTGCCCCAGACAGAGACTTGCACACCATACTGTTTGCATCATTATTCACAATTACCAAAAGCATGCTCAACCAAATGTCCATCTGTGGATTAATGGATAAACAAATCCTGGTATAATACACACACACACACACACACACACACACACACACACACACACACAAACAAGTGTATCTAACCATTAAAAGGAATGGAATTCTAAAACATCTAGAACATGGAGTACTTAGGAATACTATGCTGAGTAACAAATCAGGTAACTAACAAATGGACAAGTATGATATGTATTAGTTACGTTGCTGTCATGATAAAGCACTATGACCAAGGCAACTTATTTGTGAGTTTATGTTGGAGTTTGTGGCTCCAAAGAAACGAGTCCATCATGTCAGGAAAGGATCGGAGCAAGGGTCAGACATGGCAGCAGGCACAGGAAGCTCAAAACTCATGTGTCAATCACTAGCACCAGGATTTTAATCTAAAAGAGCACCTCCAGTCATATACTTCCTCCTTAAAGAACACACTTCCTAAACCTCCCCAGACAGCACAATTAACTGCCTACCAAGTGTTCAATTATCTGAGCCTATGGCAGCCACTGTCACTCAAACTACTGCATTCCACTCCCTGGCCCCCATAAATTCATCATAGCATAATGCAAAGTGCATTTAGTTCAACTTGAAAAGTTCCTCACACGCACAGTCATTCACAGTCCCAACACTCTTTAAAACTCCAAAGTCTCTTCTGAGACCCAAGGTATCTCTCAGTTTCAAACCATGGAAAGCAAAAAAAAAAAAAAAAAAAAAAAAAAAAAAAAAAAAAAAGAGCAAATACTTCCATCACAGCCCAGAGTTTATATGTTTTAATAAAGGTTAAAATGGCTGGATTCTTTTTCCAAAATGGAAAAGAAAAATAGCAGGTTTAGGCAAGTCATAAGGGTATTGGCACGTGATTTAAGGTGTATGAAATGTGAGACTCAGTGATGATACATATGTTGATAATAAAACTGTGAAATTTAAAGCTTAACACATTGGTATTAAATGTTCAACCTCTACGTAAATCAATAGTTTTCGTAAGTATTAATTTGCTCTTGGTAACAGTTAAGTATGGACTACTGAAATTTTATAAAAATAGTTAAAATTTGAAGTCTAAGTTGCTCCTGAGCAGTTAGTCACTTACTGTTCATGTATATAATTTTGGAGTAATAAATAAGCTTATTCAATTATAACTTGTCCTTGGAGGTTATGGAGAATGCCATGAGAGACATGAATTTTCCTAATTTGATAAAAAGAGGTGTTTTAGATACATCATCAAGACTACTGTTTGTTTTTAACCTGTTTTGGGATCTTTCTAACAGAGAAAGTGGTTCATAAATATCTGTTAAACAGGCTTATGCAGACTCAAGTGTTGCAGCAAATGTAAAGCCCAAAGTTATCAGAAGCATATTATAAACAATTTTAAATGATCAAAGAAAATTTAAATTTTTAAGCTTGTACCTATCATTTTAATTGCTTTTCTAAAGCTTTAATATCCAGTATATATAAGTACTATAAAGAATACATGAGTATCTTATGAGAACCCCATTGATTTAAGTAGAGGCTTAACTGTGTGGTTAAACTTAGAACCTAAAATTTTAATATCATATTAACATCCATAATTCTCGTGTTTCACATACTTTAGATCATTTACTAACACCCTCACAACTTGTATGAATCTATAAATGTGTGGATTAGATGTATTAATGATGAACTTTCAGTCATCAATAATTTAAGATTATAGCTATGCATTAGCTTAGGTGGTAAAGATTGATTACATTGGGGAATTTGAGTCAAGTTAGTTTGGTTATTATATTGTTCTCTTAAAGGCAGGTCAAACAAACATAGCAAAATAACTGTCTTAAATGATCTCAAGATGTATTGCTAACTTTGGCCGTGAGACCCAGCAAAAATTCCAGTCTCTTAGAATGTAGAAGATACTTTCCGAATATTGCATTGCCATAGCACAGACTATGCATTAACATTCCAAAGGGAAAGATTGGGAGCATAGTAAAGAAACAACAAAACAAGGCCAAAATTCAGTAGGGCAAACACCAAACCCTGTAGGGCTTTTTTGACTGTCAAAGGGCTTAGATGGCTCTATCCCTCCAGTTTTGTTCCCTGCAACATGTATCTCCCTCATGTTGGTTCCACTTCCTGTATGCAGCACTCCTTGGTAGCTCTGGCATCTCCAGCACCTTAGACTCTCCACTTTCACATCTTCAGGCAGTGGCCTATTGACTTCTCAAGGTCTTCATGCATGGACTCCCATGGCACACACTGCCTGGCCTCAATGGTTCTCTAAAACCTCAGGAAGAATCTACAACCCCTTCACACTTAATGCTTCAGTGTCTCTAAAGTCAACACCATGTAGATGGCACTGTCCTGTCTGGCTACTGGTTTGGGATAGACCTTGTCCCCTGAATTACTTTAGTATCAGTATCTTTATTCACTCGCTTTCTAAGAACAACAAATAAATAGTTGAGGCTCTTTCACAAGTTGGAAGCTTAGGTCAATCCTGGCACCGTTGCTTTTGACCCAGTGCAGGATAAGAGGCTTCTCCTTAGCAGGGGTAACATCCTTATTTCTTTCAGTACAAGTTGCAACTGCCACATTATGTTTCCTAATGTGCTTTTTCCTCTTCAAACTCTACATTTAAGTTTTCCTTCTGCTCTACTTGTACATTTTAATTGTAGACCTATATAGGAGCCGTTAATAATTACCATTCCATACATTCAATATTATACTATCTTAAAATTACCTCTGCCAAAGAAATAAGTGCATCAAAGGTAATGCACTTATTCAGCCTTAGGAATGTTCTTAGGACAACAGGGGAAGGCAGCTACATTATTGGCCAAAACATCACACTTCTAGTCTAGTTTCCTTTTAAAATCTCTTGAGCCAGACCTCTGTAGTTCACATTGCACCCAGCACTACTGAACTTTTCTATTGCTGTGATAAAACTCCACAGAAGGAACAGTTTATTTGGGTTTGTACTTCCAGAGGGATAAGAGCCTACCATGGTGGGGAGGCATGGCAGCAAGAGGCAGCCACAGCAGCTGGAGGAATATCCTAAAACCTCACATCTTCAACCTCAAGCATAAAGGAGAGAGAGAGAGAGAGAGAGAGAGAGAGAGAGAGAGAGAGAGAGAGAGAGGGAGGGAGGGAGGGAGGGAGGGAGGGAGGGAGGGAGGGAGGGAGGGAGGGAGGGAGGGAGGGAGGGAGAGAGAGAGAGAGAGAGAGAGAGAGAGAGAGAGAGAGAGAGAGAGAGAGAGAGAGAGAGAGAGAACGAACTGGAAGTAGTGTGAGGCTTTCCTTCTCAAAGCCCATCCTCAGTAACATACTCTCTACATAAGGCCACACCTCCTAAACCTCACCAGACAGTGCCAACTTCTAGGGACCTAGTGTTCAAATATATATACTGATAGAAGACATTCTCATACAAACCACTATATCATATGATCTACTCATACAAAATATTTATATTAAGCAAATTAGTGTAGTATAAGGGGTTTGAAGAATAGAGATTTGTTGCTTAATGACAGAATTTCAGTTTGGAATGATGGAAAGCTTCAAAAACCCCATAGTAGTGATTATTGTACAACTCAGTGAACAAAATGAATGTAATTTAATTCTGACACATAACATGGTTACAATTTGGAAAGACTAAAAGTGTCCTTTTCTGGGGATGTTGGCTTCTCTTTGCTATGACACAATGCCTGAAGTAATGGACTCACACAGAGGAAAGACAAAAGTCTTTCAGTCACGGTTGGCCATCTATGGGGCTTTAGGAACTGTATTGGTGGAAAACATCACAGTGAGGAGTATGCACGCACTAACAAAAAATATTCTTGTTAACTCTGTAGGAGATCAGTAAAACACACTTCTGCTTCTGAATGTGTCTTTTAGTGCTTCTCCAGAGACATCATGAGGGCTCACCACTGATCAATGGATTGATTCTTCAGGTGCCCCTAGCAAAATAGCTTTGTTTAGAGGTGGAAAAGGTATAAAGTAGGAGGCTGTGGGAGGAAATACATGGAGACTGTATCTTGTCCTGTCCTCTTCCTCTATTCAGTTGATGGACTCATACTCTGAGAACCAAATAAAGATTTCTTCTCCCAACTTCTTTATGCTAGGAATTTGTTCACAAAGATAAGAAACACTCGATGTAGCTATTTAACTCCTGATGGTCAAGAAGCAATTAGAGAGAGATGAAGAGGCTAGTATTCCCTTCTAGGACATGCTCCCACTTGCACATTTTCTAGGTGTCACCTCCTATAGGCCAATTACCTTCTAAGAGCATCACAAGTTGGCAAACAAACTTCCAAACTTGGCCTTCAGAGAACATTTAAGAACTAAACTATAATAGGCAAACTAGGTTAAAAAAAACTGTCATATTTTCAGGAAGTTGGATATTACTTAGTGCTGGAAATATATGACCTATCATATCAAAAAGAGATATGAACGAACCTTAAATGCATATTACAAAGGAAAGAAGTCAGTCTGGAAAGTCTGCTCTTACCAGCTATATGACATTTTGGAAAAGGTAAAACTATGGAAATGGTTTAAAAAAAAAAAAGAGTGGTTACCAGAGGCCAAGGGGGGCTAAATATGTACAGGTGAAGTGTAAGGGATGTTTTTATTGAAACTACTCAGTATAATCTATAAGGGTTGATAAATATTCTTATCCATTTGTTCAAATCCACTAATCTTATTGTAAACTAGGGACTCTGTATTATGACGTGTCAATATCAGTTCATAACTTAGAAAAAAAAAACTACCACACCTGATGGACGTTGATTATAGGAGCAGATCGCACATGGGAGGGAGAGACATAGAGGATCTCTGAGATTCCTCTTGAGTTTGCTGCAAACTTAAAGGTGCTCAAAATATAGTCAGTTAAATATAGTTAAAATGACAAATGTTCTCATGTATGTTTTATCATAGGGGGAACAATTAAAAAGAAGGTGCAGTGGGTTGTAGCTGGAGTTTTCTCCAGTCCTGCCCCAACCCGCAGCTGCTCAGACCCAAATAAACACAGAGATGCTTATATTAATTAAAACTGTTTGGCCTAATGGCTCAGGCTTCTTGCTAGCTAGATCTTACACTTAAACTAACCCATAATTCTTATTTATGTTTAGCCATGTGGCTTGGTACCTTTTCCCAGTTCTGCCTTCACATCTTGCTTCCTCTGTGTCTAGCTGGCGACTCCTGACTCAGCCTTTCTGTTCCCAGAATTCTCTCTGCTTGTCCTGCCTATACTTCCTGCCTGGTTACTGGCCAATCAGCATTTTATTTATTAACCAATCCGAGCAACACATTCACAGCATACAGAGCGATATCCACAGCAGTGGGTGCTGTAGAATTAAAGATGGGAGGGAAAATATAGTCTGAGCCTATGGAACACTGAGGAGAATTCCCTCACTTCCTCAGGCTAGCTGCTTGTTGCCCTGAAAAGAGAGAAGGGCCACTATAACTGAGACTGTGCCAGCATCTCTCTGGGATACTCTGAGACTGAAGTAGCTTCTTCATGACTGGAATTACTGTATTGCTGTCCCAGCTGAGAGAATACACATGTCAACCAAGGGAATATTTGAAGTGCTGGTAGCATTCCAGGCAACATAGCTTTTTATATCAAAAATTGGTCCAAATTTGAATGCTGTCTTATTTTGTTTCAATCTAATTTGTGTCTGCATGGACACGACTTAAGTGTGTGATCCTGTTATGTATTTTGTCAACATGGAGAGAATGAATCAGAGTAGATTGTACAACCCAGTTCTTCTGCTCATTCTTGATTAATTTACACTTGGATAAATGTCCTCCAGCCTTTAACCCAAGGAGAAGTTGGTATCCAACTACTTAATTGAAGGTTTTCTAGTTAACAGTCATTAACTTTTTGGCAATGTGCATCCTTAATTTAGAACAACATTCAAAAGATAATAAGCACTATACTTGATATTTGGGCCTATTTCTAGACTCCTATGTAGAGTATTCATAACTAAAGGACAGTTACTGCTGTATTTTTCAGCATACATTTATGTGGAAAAATAAATTGCTGAAACATTTATTAAAAATTTTTAGTCATAGCTAAACTTTTCAGTGAGAACAGAAACATTAATTTGCAATAGAAAGTAATATTAAATCACTTTGATTAATGACATTATTTTAGATTTAATGAATCCAGATATTTGAAATATTCAAATATTGGTGAAAGAAATAATATTGGCATAATTATGTGCTCAGAAACTTTCTAAAACTCCTCAGTTCATCCATGCTTGTATTTTTGTGGGGTTTGACTGCTTCAATCTGGTGATAAATTGTGCAGTGATTAGTATGTGTCACCACTGGGAAAGTAGCAGTACAAGTTCTTGTTGTTTTGTTTTGTTGCTATTATTATTTTTAAAGTTATCACTGTTCCATGTTCTATGCCAGGAAGGAGTGAAATTCTTTAATCTAAGTGTGTACATTATACACCCTGCATATCAGGATAAATGAAGTCATATGAAAGGCAGTTTCAGAGGCTCATGAGGCTCTTCAGAGAGGACAGCTCTGGCATCTGGGGACAGATGTGACTGCTATTGCAAATTACACCTGATAAAAAGGAATTGGAGGAAGTATCTGTAGAATCAGCTTGGCTACCTACAGAGCCTTTTGACAAGGTCAGATTTTTGAAAGGGCAGAGACCAATCTTATTAAATTACCTGATGACATGAGACTCAGTGAGAGAAAGGATGTGTCACCTGACAAGACTCAAAGTGATCTCAGCAGGCTGTTATGATGGATCAATCCGGAAAGAAAAAATTGAAAGAGATCATTTCAAGGTCTGTCACTGGAATACACAATGAATATTACCAGAAGAATAAAGGATATGTGGTTAGAAGTATGCAAAAGTTTTAGTTGAAAATAATATTGTGAATCACCAATACAGCAAAAGCATTCCAAGATGTGTGTAAGCTTTCCAGAATGCTTATGCAACTTCAGGCTTTATTAATAGATTGTGGTATTTAGCAAAAGGAAAGTGACAGCATAAAGTACCATACACAGATGTCAGGCAAATGTTCCTTGAGGTTAATGATGTTCAAGTTGGATTGTAGTATGATGGTTCCTCCTACCAGATCAGAGCAATGGGTGATTCATTTAAATGCCCATTGTACTTTGATATGGAAACAAGCCCTTTCCTTGGAGGGTGGCGTGGATCTCTAGTCAGTGTACACTAGAATAGTCTACTCTGTGGTTTCTGATCGGTCTCTCTTTTCATTTGCTTAGTGTGCATCCTAATTGGTCACAATATTTGGAGTGCTGTATTCCTAACTATAAGTACACTAACCAGAAATTTGATTTTACCATTAAATAAGTCTTATCTTTAAAGAACTATGGTTTCTTCTCTTTCAATGAAGCAAGTACTTGTTATTTATAAATTATTTCCTGGAATACAATTATAGTGTCTCTACTGTAGAAGTTTGTTTCATGAATTTCTGAGAATTATAAATGTGAAAACATGTAAGGTTGACAATGTTTGATAGTTCTTAAACTTAAAAAACAGAAACAATATTCCAAGGGGCTCTATACCATTGAATAAAATTTACTTGCTTTAGATGTAGACTCCAGAGTATAGTAATCAAGTAGTATTGATACCCTTTTAATTTCATGTTAAGAAATAAAGGTACAATGGCTGTATTACAGTAGTCCAATTCTAGATAATTGTTGTATTTGAAATTTGAGCCTCAAACAGTATATATTTGATCTATACCATGATGAAATTTTCCTCTAACTCGTGACCATTGAGCATCCATTTCCAATTTAAAATTTCTTTCAAGTACATATGCTTGGAAAGAATAAAATATTCTTATACTTTATTGAGTATACTTAGTTGGGCTTTCATTAAGCAATTAATACATTTTGGACACTAACATGAAAAGCTCCCCTTGAGCTTGTATTGGTGTTAAAGCCCTGATTGTTTATTCTGCCTCCATTGTGCTTGGTTGGTGCTGGCCAGCTTCCGTTCCAAGTGTGCTAAACTGCCCTTCCATTGATTTGATGTCACATGGAATTCTCTTGAGTAGTTCACCCAGGACCTGCTCAGGCATCTTCCTCCTTCTATAGAACATATGAGATGTCTCAAGCTATCTTACTTCTTTTTAAACAAAGATTTATCTGTGTGTATCTTCAGAGGCCAGACAAGTGTTCCAGATCCCCTGGAGCTAAAATTAACCAACAAGGGTACTTAAAACCAAACTTGAGTCCTCTGGAGGAGCAGCAAGTGATTTGAATTGCTAAGCCATCCCTCTGGCTCCTTATGTAGTACTTAATTCTTAAACCATCTGTGCAAATGGCCTCTTTTTTGTTATTTTAAGTTCCACTCTGGTGCTTTTATGAAGTTCAAAGCCACATCATTGGATGATGTCAGGAATGTCAAATTGCTACGAAAGTTTCTAAACACATAACTGTTTATCTTGGTGGCAGTTAGGGAAGAAGAGACAGGTTATCTGATGACTGTGGATCAGTATTTAAGGAACACTAATTCTGATGCAAAGCCAAAGTTACTTTCAGAGCCTAGACTGCCTTTTAATCATTGCCTTGTAGCTTCTTACATACTTACTTGTACAATATACATTAATAGCTTGAGATATTTTAGTTGGAGCCAATTACTTGTATTCAGAACACATGAGAAAACACTAGAACTTAATCAAATAGTCTGCATTCCCATCATTATCTCTAACTCTTGAAACAACATGCGATAAGAATGTACTCAGCTTGGATCTGAATCCTGCAATGCAATTGAATACTTTGAATCTTGAAGCAAGAAAATAAAAAATCCAACATTCCTATAGACATAATAGGTGATATAACATGATCACATCCAGGGAAATGATAAAGGGAAATTCTGATTCCTATGGGTATAAGTTTTGGATAAAGCTTAACCATTTGTATGTTGTTAAATATATGTCTACCCTGCTAAAGAGTAAATAAAGGTAGACATATGTATGATATGGGCTCAATGAATGAATGTTTCTCAAGAGGTTGTTTGCCGTACTTAGAAAAAAGTAATGGCGCCGGGCGGTGGTGGCGCACGCCTTTAATCCCAGCACTCGGGAGGCAGAGCCAGGCGGATCTCTGTGAGTTCGAGGCCAGCCTGGGCTACCAAGTGAGTCCCAGGAAAGGCGCAAAGCTACACAGAGAAACCCTGTCTCAAAAAATCAAAAAACAAAAACAAAAACAAAACAGAAAAAAGTAATGGCTATATCATACAGAGCATCCTTTAGAATATACAGAAAAGGCTCATTGTCACTGTTTTTCATTATACCAGCCCAGCTCACATTTATTTGCTTCATGTCCTAAATATTATAGCTGGAAAAGAAAACTTGAATCCACTTTAAACACAGAAGTATCAATAAAAACTGTTTTAGCTAAATCTTGGTGTGAATAGAACCTGTGTTGGGATTTTTAGCATTTCACCACTCAGATACCTACTGGATTTCTTGATAATGACCCCCAGAATCCATCTCTCAGTTGCATTCAAGTGGCTGGAAATATTTAATGGTGGCACCTTTGCCTTTAAAGGGTCCCCGAGGTTTATTACTTTAATCTTGTACAACCCAGTTTATCCTTTCTGTCGTCTGTCACTGGTCTTTCTCTTGAAATCCATACTGAGCCTATGATTTTCCAACTGCAGCTGGGAAACATTCATTAGTTTAGCACTCAGAGGTGGTTTATGGCTGTAATGTTTCCTTTTACTAATGATGTCTAAAGCATTAAATATTAAATCTATTATGTCTACAGAAATGTTGGATTTTTATTTTCTTGTTTCAAGATTCAAAGCATTAGATTTATCCAATTAGCTAAATTATTAACAATCCCATCCCAATGTCCTGAAGATATAGAAGAAAAATGGGCTTTAAGCTCCCAGGTTTAAATAATCATTATTTAAAACATGGAAAACAAGGCCCATCTCTCCAGAAGATACAAACAAGAGCTGAGGCACTATTTTTCTTAAAGAATTTCCAACTGATTTTTTCACCAGGAGTCCCTTGTTTCGGTGTCATTCAGCTCCATTCTTCACCCATTTACTTTATCTCTCTCTATGCTCAGACAGAGGATGTGGGTCCGTTCACTATTCTCTTGTGCTAAACTAAATTCTTTTCCTTTGCGTTGGCCATTGTTCAAGATCTTTCACTTTTTGTTATTGCTCTCAGTATTTGCTAGTTTACTCCTTATATGTAGATGAGGGCATTTTATATTCTACTTTATGCAATGAATATTCTGTCAAGGAAATCAGCTGCCCTTCTTTGATGCACTGGTACTAAAAGATAATAGCTTGCATTATTTTTTATGTCAATTTTAGTTGGTTTGTGGGAATGGGTGGATATGGAGAACACAAAGAAAATTCAGAACATTTTGAATTTTCAGTAGTTGTTCCTGATGGAATTTGAACCATGAGGCTGTGGGCCAGTGTTGTAATTTTATGTAAGCAAAGACCTACTTATAAAATACATGTAAGAGTAAGAAAAAATGTTTCTAGAAAATAGTAAAATGGCTCATGTTGCAGAGATTTCTCCAATTATTCCTCTATATTTTGCCTTAAACCAGATTAATAGTCGTGTGCTTTTACCTCTCTTCCTGGAATTCGTGGCTAGCAGGACCCGCCCCCTACAGAGGCTAGCTCTGTGCCTTTGTGTGCCCCTTCTGACAGAATTAAACACTGTACAATGGACTACCCAATCCAGAGAGTGACCGCTACAAACCTGCTTCCTTACCTATATGTACAAATGTTACTCTCCAGATCCAAGACTCATGCCAACAGAGCACACAGTAATCATTCACCAAATGTCCTTTTGAGCATCCCCTTCTACAGTGCCGTGTACATGGGAAGTGCCCACATCTGTAGTTACTGTCCCAGGGCTGCGTTTACTTTCCCTTGCTCTCTTCTTTCCTAGCCCTCTTTTTCATTCATTTTACCATTCAAATGTCTTTTCTGTTTTTCTTATTTGCCCGTTTTTTTTTTCCCTTTTCATATATCTATATTTGAACTTTGAGAATATCCTGAATTTTCACTACCGACAGGCATTCCCTCAGTTGGTTAATGGCACTCCAGACTAATGATTAATCTTTACTATAAAACAAGGAATCACATACCCATGCCACTTTCTTTTTCCTTTTTCTTAAATTATTTATTATTTTTATTTTATGGGCATTGATGTTTTGCCTGCATGTATGTCTATGTGAGGGTGTCAGATCCCCTGCAACTGGAGTTACCGAGAGTTGTGAGTTGCCATGTGGGTGCTGGGAATTGAACCCAGGTCCTCCAGAAGAAGAGTCAGCGCTTTTAACCACTGAGCCATCTCTCCAGCCCACATGTCACTTTCTACCCACAATAATTAGCAAATTAGAATTAGATTCATCATGGTGCAAAGCTTCCCTGCTTGACATTGGGTCACTTGGTATTTATTCTCTCTATTTAACTGCTTTTGCTCTTCCATCCCCAAAGGTATTATCATGAATAGGTTTGCAGTTGAGTCTATTTCATGTATTTACAATTCTTTCCTGCCTTTGTTTTTTGTTTTGTTTGTTTGTTTGTTTGTTTTTTACAGCTCTGTACATCTCTTTCAGTCCTCACTACAGTAATTCTTACTTGAGACTCCAGGGGATAAGAACAGATGTGAATTTCTCCTGCAGCTAGAAAATATCATCACCACTGTGTTTCGACCACTGAAATGAACCAACAGATAATTACAGTTTCAAATTAGTATTTTAATGAGCCAGTCTTAGCAAATGTAAAGTGAAATCTCCCAGGCATTCATGAAACAAACAGGAGGGAGGACATTAAGTAAGAAGTCCAACAGATGGATGGCCAGCAGGTGTTGGTATGATAGTTGAATATTCCAATTTGTATAAGCTTCACAAAGGGGTGAGAAACCCATATTTAAGTGTGAACAGAAATGCCTAAATAGTTTTAATCACAAATAGTTGTAAACACTCAATGCAAGAACCTAAAACTAAATATCAGTACAAAATGTTTAAGCCTAATAAGTTCACTGTTTTTCTCATTTAGAAATTAGTAGTGTGGTATTATATTTATACAGACTGGTACCCAGAAGTATTTACTAACAGTATCATAAACTGTTATAGCAAAATAGAAATTTTAGAAACTGGGTATTACTGAGAAGATTGTTATTGATTAAGACTCATTTCTGAAATGTTTATAGAACTAAATATGTATTTCACTTAGGGCTGTGTTGTGGTGCAACCTGTACCATTAAATGAAGAGGCATAGATAGTGTTAAAAAATGATTTGAAGGAAGCATTAAAATGGACTAGTACATATTGTCAGGTCCAATGGTAATTATTTCCCCAAATTCTGACAGTTAGACAAAAGCCACAATTGCTCAGGAACTTAGGGAGCTGATTCTCTTCTCCTCTACCAAAGGGGCAGACGGGACATAGGGCTGTCTGTGGTGCCTATTAGCATACCAAAATACATGCAGGTCTCCAGGCTCCCTCAATATCACTGTTACACACTTCAGAGTCCCTGCTGGCATCCTAGCTCTTCTCAGATTTTCTAAACTCCCCACACCACACACACACCTGAAACTTCCCCCAGCTCTGGAGCTGACCTCCCCACCCCCAGCTTCTCATCCTCCTCACAACCCTAGTATTTCAGCTGTGCTTTATCCTGGTCTTTTGCCCACCCTCTCTCTTGTCTTCATCTCTCTTTCTTCTCCTCTTTCTCTGCTCCTCTCTCTTCTTGCTCCTGCTTCTCTCCTGGCCAGATCCAGTCTGCTGGCCGTGTTCAATCTACTCCTTTTTCTCTCCGCATATGCATCTGGCTGTTTCCTCCCTCATATCTACAATAAAAACTTTCCCCCAACCATCCCATTGAGTGGTCATGTCACCAATTTATACACATACACGTCTGCAAGATTTAATAAAGGGAACTTAGATCTCCTTATTTACCAAGATCACTTGCATGAAAAACTGATTAGCTGCTAAAATTCTCTGTGAAGTTTTCTACATGCAAAATGAGGTCATTATCATCTACTTTTACAAGTCTGACTGGGAAAGAAAAGAGGAATTCAGTGATGGGTTCATAAAATAGAGACTAGCACAGAAGAAGGGCATCCTGAATGTGCAATTGAAGAAATATATAGAGTATGCAGTGGGGAAGATAAGCGGAGAGCCTCAATTTCTACGTAGAATACATGGACCTCCTATTTAAAAAAAAAATGAGTGTTTGGAGTTACAGGAAAACGGCCATGAACATGTTTCCACAGCATCAAGTAGGAAAGTTGTTCACTTAGTCTAATCCTTGAAGAAAATGACCCTCTGTCTCGCTGTCTTAGAGGCTTGCTCAGTAAGTACTATCCTCGCTCTCACCTGCTACAGGTTAGCTTCATTGATCCTCTTGGCCCTTGCTGCTGCTCCTAGGCTAACTCAGCCCCCCAGGTCCCAGGTGTTAGGATGATTCAGATGAGCTGCTAGGTAATGCAGAAAACTAAAGCCCTATCCTTCTCTGTGCTATTAAGGAAGGCTTTTCTTAATGAATTAATTATTCACAAGATACCAACTGGCAACCCAGGTAGTACTGGTTCATTACTTTCACAGATCCATCTGGTATCCTAGGTGACCAGATGATGAAGGGATGGGGTTTCTTTGTTCTTTTTCTCCTGGGGTTCTAAAGACCTCAATTTTATGTCAGCATATAACTTTTATTCTATCTGTCCACAAAAGAATAAGACCCGTGTCTTAAGACTCTTTTATTTTGTAAAGAATTTCATATGTGAGTACTGACTCTACATCATTTCCTCTCCTTCCTCCCCCACTTCCAGTTCCCCCAATATCCACCTTACTAACTCTCAAATTCATTGTCATTTTTGTTGCAAGCACACACATACACAGTCACACATACATGTATGCATATATAAATACAGCCTATTGTAGCATGAATTGTTAGAGGGTCTTACTAATAAAAAACAAACCCGGAGCCAGGTATTGGGGAGAATGCTGAAAGATCAGGGAGACAGAACAGGCCATATCCAACCTCACCTTGCCAACGTCTCAGCCGATCCTGTTTCCATGAATCCTCAGACTGAAAGCCTCTGACAGTCCTCATCCGAATGGATCTCAGCTGTACTGCTTGCTGCTCAAAAGCCTAAAAGCTTAAAGAGGCCCTAGTTCCTGGTCCTTATGCCTTATAAACGTTTCTACTTCCTGCCATTTCTTCCTAGGATTAAAGGTGTGTGTCACCTCACCATGCCTGGCTATTTCCAGTGTGGCTTTGAACTCACAGAGATCCAGATGGATCTCTGCCTTCAAAATGCTAGGATTAAAGGTGTGTGTGCCACCATTTTCTGGCCTCTATATCTAGTGGCTGTTCTGTTCTATGACCCCAGTCAAGTTTATTAGGGTGCACAATATATTGGGAAACACAATGTCACCACAGCCTATTGAATCCATTTCATGTTGCTCATATGGATGTGTTTAGAACTGACCCCTGAGACATCAGGAGGCTTGTCCTTGGAGAAGACCAATTCTCCATCTCTCATTACCATTAGCTGTCTGTAGCTCTGCATCTGGGTACATGGCATTGTAAGGTTCCCTCATCCACAGTAGCATGTCAGCTGATGTTCTCATTATGCAGCTCTTGTTCAGGAAACATTGTTGTTGAGATTTCTAGGGTACAGCTTCCTTGTCATATATAAAAGATGCTATCCTCTAGCAGACATCCTGGTCCTCCGGCTCTTACAATTTGTCTACCCTCTCTTCCATGATATTTCCTAAGCCTTAGGTGTAGGGATTGTGTTGTAGATGTATCAGTTGGGGTTGGACACCCCATAGTCAGTTTTTCACTTCATTTTAGCTGGTTATGGAGTTCAGTGATGATCTCTGTATGCTGCAAAAATCTTCTTTGATAAGGAATAAGAGCTACACTAATTTGTGAGTATGAGGATACGTATTTAGAATAGAGTTATAATTTATACTGGCTCAGAAAATGAGAGTAGTAGGTTCTTATAATGTCCATTCCCTCACCATTCATGGGTAATTGGCTAGGTTTACAGAACCAGGTAGGAATTCCCTCCTGTTGGATCATCCTTAAGTCCAAGTAGACAGAATTTGATCACCTCTGGGGTAGAATTGCCACTATTGCATGTTTGAGGATGTCTTGCCATGCTGATCATTGCTGTGGTTTATAGTCTTTGTATCTGCGTAGGACAATTGATTGCTTTTCTTCTTTTGCAGCTTATATAGCATTTTCAGATAGTATGAGAGCTGATTCTCACGGAGGATGCCTCCAGGTCACTTCCACATTGATTCTTCTTTATCCTGTTACTGAAGCATGCAATGTCTTCAGCAACTGAGTCTTACCTTCAGGTTCTAGAGGGCAACCAAGGGCAGCAGTGATTGCTTATATTGTTTGGGGGAGTTGCTTGGACTCCCATGATCAACACCTAGAAAGGGATTTCTCATGTCAGGTACTACAGTTTTTGTTAGAGAGTCTATGACTCTTGGAGGGTTATCACCCCGAGTGAGATAACTTCACACACACACACACACACACACACACACACACACACACACACACACTTGTATATTATATATGTATATATACATATATGTATGCATTTTTATGTAAATATAAACTAATATTTCCTCACAACTTTTTCAAAATTTCTTAGTGATGCTTATGCCTTTACTTTCCCTCTCCATCTATAATATTCTCCTTCCTCTTCTCCTAATTAAATTACCCCCATTACTACTATGTCTTCCTTTATAGTTTCTCTGTTCTATTTTATACCTCTATCCCCTTTCCTATGGTCTATTTTACTGTCCTGTTTGCTGTGGTTACTACAAGTTATATACTTGCATCTAAAGATTTGAAGCCAAGATCTACATGTAAGTGCAAACTTACAGTGTTTGTCTTTCTGAATTTTGGATACCTTATTCAGTTTAATATTTCTAGTTTCATCCATTTACCTACACAATTAATGATTTCCTTTTTCTGTGGTTGTCTCTGCTACAAAAGGAGAAGCATATATGTTGAGGGTGAGAGCTACACTTGTTTTTGAGTGGAAGGATAAGTATTTAGAATGCAGTTAAGGTACTATTTCACTGTGTATATATACCACATTTCATTATCCATTCTTCAGTTGAAGGACATTTAGGTTGTTGAATATTTCTAAAGTTATTTCTTGCCCATTTTTCTTTGTCTTTTGAGAACTCCCTGTTCAGATTTATAGCTCATTTTTTAACAGGGTCATTAGTTTTCTTGATTCTTTGTGTATTCTTATTAATATTCTTAGCAGATGCATAGCTGAAAGAGATTCGCTTTAGCTCTGACTCTCTTCCTTTTCACTTGATTAATTGTTTTCTTAGCTGTGTGAAAACACTTTAGTTTTATGAAGTTCCTGTTGTCAATTGCTGTCCGTAATTCTTGAAAAATGAGGTCCTGTTCAGAAAATCTTTTCCTGTATCTTATACTTCTGTCTTTGCTTTTGTCTAGCAGTTTCACGTTCTACATTATGGTATTTGACACTTGTGGAATTTAGTTTTGTACTTGTTTATAAATCTAATTTCATTCTTCTTCATGGCATTCAGTTTTCCCATCCAATTTCTTTTTTTCCCTTTTTTTTTGGTTTTCCAAAACAGGGTTTCTCTGTGTAGCTTTGCGCCTTTCCTGGATTTCGCTCTGTAGACCAGGCTGGCCTTGAACTCACGAAGATCCACCTGCCTCTGCCTCCCAAGTGCTGGGATTAAAGGCGTGCACCACCACCGCCCAGCTTTTTTTTTTTTTTTTTTTTTTTATAAGTTGAGATTTCAGGTTAGGAATTCTTTTTATTTTTATTTATTTATTTGGTTTTTCAAGACAGGGTTTCTCTGTGTAGCTTTGCGCCTTTCCTAGAACTCACTCTGTAGTCCAGACTGGCCTCGAACTCACAGAGATCTGCCTGCCTCTGCCTCCCGAGTGCTGGGATTAAAGGCGTGCATCACCACTGCCTGGCCCCATCCAATTTCTTAAAGATGCTGCTTTTCCTCCAGTGTTTTTTAGCATCTTTGTTACATATTGGATGGCCGTGGTTATATGCACTCATGTTTGAGTCTTCTATTTTGTACTATTAGGTCTATGCATCTGCTTTTTTGTCAATGCCATACTGTTTTAAGTACTGTAGCTCTGTAACACAGATTGAAATATGGAATGGTAATCTCTCCAACATTGTACTTTTCATTCAGGGTGGCATTGACTATCCTAGACCTTTGTGGTTTCATATGAATTTTAGGATTTTCATTTCTGTGAAGTATCATGGAGATTTTTATTAGGATTGCATTAAATCCATAAATGGCTTTTGATAAAATTGTCATTTTCACAATGTTAATTCTACCAATCCATGGGCATGTAAGGTCTTTCCACCTTCTAGTGTTCTCCCCAATCCTCTCTAGGTTATTTTATAAGCTATTGTGAATGTGGGTGTCTTAGTCAGTGTTCTATTGCTGTGAAGAGACACCATGACCATGGCAACTTTTATAAAGGAAAACATTTAATTTGGGCTTGTTTACAGTTTCAGAGGTTTACTCCATTATGGTCAGGGTAAGAAGTATGGTGGCACACAGGCAGACATGGTGCTAGAGAGATAGCTGGGAGTTCTACTTCCAGATCTGCATGATGCAGAAAGAGAGAGAGAACTGGGCCTGGTTTGAGCTTTTGAAACCTCAAAGCCCATCCCCAGTGGTGCAGTTATTCCAACAAGGCCATACCTACCCCCACAGGCCACACCTACTCCTACAACATCACATCTTATGCCACTCTCTAAGCATTCAAAATACTTGAGCCTATGGGGGCCATTATATGACGTCTTTGTCAGCATGTTTATTGTTGGTGTATAGAAAGGCTGTTGATTTTGTAAACTGGCTCTTTGCTGGAAATAGTGTTCATAGTGTTGATTTCTAGTGCAATTTTGGCAATATCTTATGTGTAATATGTCATCTGCAAATATAGATAAGAATTCTTTGTTTTCTCTTATTATTCCTTTAATTTTTTTTTTTTTTTTTTGCTATAGTTAGTGCTTCAAGCACTGTATTGAAGAGGAATAGGGGTAGTGAGAATTTTTATCTCATTCATAATTTTAATGGGATGCTTTGAGTTTTTCTCCATTTAGGATTAATGTAGCTGTGGGTTTGGCATAATAGTCTTATGTTGAGATATATTCTCTCCAACTCTGCACTTTCTCATACTTTTATAGTGAACACATGTTAGATTTTGTCAGAATTTTTTCTGCATATATAGATTATCATATGCCTTTTGTCTTTAAGCCAACTTATATGATTCATTTACATCTATTGACTTATATATGTTGAACTATATCTGTATCTTCAGAATAAAACGAACTTGGTTGTGATTTGGAAGGGTTACTTCTGTGCTTCTTTTTATTTTTTCTTAAAAAATTAGACTATTTTGTATAAATCTTGGAAACCTGATAGCCTTCTGCTGTGAATCCACCTTGAGCTGGGCTTGCTTTAGTTCAAACGCTTTTTATTCCTGTTTCAGTCCTCTTGTTTGTTTTGACTTGTTTAATTGTTGATACCTTTTTAGTTTAGCCTCAGGGTTTGCATGAATCTAGACATTTATCAATTTCTGTGAAGTTTTCCAAGTTAGTAGAGTATCATTTTCTTTTTAATATTCCATTTTTGAGTTGCATCGTTAAGTCATTTGCTTGAGCTCTTTCTGATATTTTAATGTGCATAGTATTTTCACCTCATAGTACTGTTTTTAATGTGTCCCTGAGGTTTTATTTTTTCTGTGAGTGTGTTTTCATTTTCATTTAATGGAAATAATTTTTAAATTTATTCCTTGATTTCTTCTTTGATCTATTAATTATTTAGTGATATGTTGTTTTGTCTCTAAAAATTTGTGTAATTATTAGAGATTTGTTTGTTGTTGGATTTAAGCTTTATTGCCTTGTGATCAGGTAGGATACATGAAGTTATTTCAGTTTTTCAGAATGACTTAAGATTTGTTTTATTCAACAATGTGGTCTATTTTAAAGATGCTTTCATGTATTGCCAAGTAAAATATATATTCATTTGTATGAAATACTCTGTAGATAAATGTTAGGTATATTTGATATATGTTGTCATTTCGTTTTGAACTTTTGTTTGTTTGTTTTGTGCAGATTATCAGTTTACAAAGACAGTCGGCTGTCCAAGTCATCTACTATGATTGGGTTGCTATTACTCCATGTCTGTAATTGCTATAGTGTACTTTTTATGACATTGGGTGCTCCGTATGTTCAGTATTGTGATGTTTCCTGGGTTAATTGTTCCCTTGATTAGAATAGATTGTCCTTCTTTATCTCTTATTTGTTTTAGTTTAAAGTCTATTTTGTCAGATAGTGACACCTGTTTGCCTCCTGGTCCTATTTCCTCAGATTACCTTTTATCATCCTTTCACTTGAAAGTGGTATCTATCCTTGAAGGTAAAATGAGTTTCTTGTAGCAGGAGACAGATGGATTCTGTTCCTCAGTCCATTCAACTAATTTATCCCTTTTGATTGGTGAATTAAGGCCATTGATATTTCAAGTTGTTATTGAAAGGTGTGTTGATTCATCTCATTTTGCTCATTATTTTGCTGTGTTCTTAGTCCTGTTTTGTGTTTCAGGAATTACGACTTCATTTGTTTCCTTTATATACTATCTTGCCTATTTCTAATCCTTTCTTCAATCCAAGTTTTTGTTTGTGGTATTCTAAGTGGGGCTGGTTTCATAGATTTGAATTCTTCTAACGTGTTTGTATCATGTAAAGTTTTTATTTTGCCTTCAACTATAACATGTAATTGTGCTAGGTACAGTAGTCTAAGTAGGCATCTGTGATCTTTTTGGTTTTGAAATACATTGCTTTGGGATCTCCTGGTGTTTAGTTTCCATTGAGAAATCTTCTGTTAGTCTCATGGGCTCCTCTTGTGACGTGCATATTTTTCTCTTACAGCTTTCAGTACCATCACTTCTTTCTGTATATTTAATTTTATCTATAATACGCTGTGGGGACGTTCTGTTCTGGTACCACCTATTTCATACTCTGCGTCATTGTGTCTGTTTGGTGTGTCTTTCCTTAATTCATGGAAGTTTTCTACGATCCTCTTCTAGTTCTTGTTTATGTCATTGACCTGGGAGTCCTTCCTTCTCCTATGCCTTTCATTTATTTATTTTTATTTTTTGACACTGTTTTCTTTAGTTTTTGAGATTATAATATAATTGCATCATTTTGCCCTTTCCTTTTCTCCCTGCAAATCACCCCCATATATATCTCCTTGCTCTTTTTCAAATCAGTGGCCACTTTTTTCACTACTGGTTATTATATGTACTTATACATGTGTAGACTTTCCCCATTGACCTTGGTATATCTGTTGGTGTCATCCTTGTTCAGCTGATGTTTGGGCAGTTGTGTGGGTGAGACTTTATGGGTGTAGCTTCTGACATTACTCAGTGATACAGTGTTTCATCAAACTCTCTGATCCTCTGGCTTTCACAGTTTTTTCCACCCTGTCTTCTGCAATATCTCCTGGGACTTAGTACAAGAGTTGTTTTACAGAGTATCCATTTGTAGGAATCCATTGGGACAGGGTTCCACAACTCTGTATTTTCATTGGCTGTGGTTTTCTGTAGCAGTCTTCGCCTATTATAAAGAGATATATCCTTGATGAGAGGTGAGGCCTGTACTTATCCATGGGAATAAGGGATTAAGCAGTCAAGTGGTGGTTGGAGATTCTCCTTTAAGATCCATGACTGACCTGGACCAACAGGTTGTTCTTCTCAGTGATAGAGTCCTGAGTGGGGGGTGCCATGGAATGAGAAAAAGAAGATAGAAGATTGTAGAAGAACGGTCTTGTTAAATAAGAAACACAGAGTCAATGCAGAGATGAAAGCCCAAGAGGTCAGAGCTAAGAGCCTTACCCTTCACTGCTGCTGCTGTCCTCTTCAGCAAGAGAGCTACTTCCTGTCTGTTTGTCTTCTTTATAGACTTTCTATTCTGCCTTCTCAACCACATGACCTCCTCATCATTGCCTGTCTGTACAGACCTCCAGGTCTTCTATGGTTGGTATTGAGATTAAAGGCGTGTGTCTCCATGCTGGCTGTATCCTTGAACACACAGAGATCCGCCTAGCTCTGCCTACCAAGTGCTGGGATTAAAGGCGTGTGCCACCACCGCCCAGCTTCTGCTATGGCTTGCTGTTAGCTCTGACCCCCAGGCAACTTTATTTATTAACATACAAATAAAATCACATTTCAGTACAATTAAAGTATCACCGTAGGAGATAGAGAAGATAAAATCTGGGATCAGGAGGTTGTGCATAAGCTATGTTTTATGTCAAGCAAGCTTATTAAGAAGTACAGAATTTTATATACTATTTCCAAGGAAGAAATACAACAAAATGGGAGACGTCTACAAAGTAAACAGAAACTATCATACTATAGGATGAATTTAGCAGAACACTAATCCAACAATGTTACTTGGGGGGACACAGGATAGCTCAGGAACATTACAAACCAATCACACTGCAGCCTTGGGATAATCATAGCCTGTACAGTGGGGAATGTTGGAGTCTCAGGACATAAAGCCACAGCTCCCTCAAGGTCCTGGCCTGAGGGCATTACCAACTCTGCCAAGCATATTCTTGGTTTTAGAGAATGAGATGTGTTTCTTCTCCCTACATCAGGATCTCAGGAAAAAGTTTCCAAGGCCCTAGCACCAGGCTATTATTGCCTCTGCCAAGCACATTTCTGATTTTGAGAAGGAACTATGTTCCCTTTCCATATACCAGGCCTCAGGGAAAGCCTTGGGTCAGCCCAGTCATCAACACATGACTTTATTAGGAGTTGGCAGGTTTATAGTACCAGGCATGATTTCCTTCTTGTTGAGCTGGTCTTAAGTCCAATCAGAGAACAATTGGTTACTGCCAAGGTACGTGTGCCGCTGCTATACCATTAGGGTTATTATGCTATACTGGTCATTGTTATGGTTCATACTACGCCTGTAATTTAAAATTTTTGTTTTTCATGATGTCCCATCATTTCTTCATGTTCCTTTAATGTGTGTGTGTGTGTGTGTGTGTGTGTGTGTTTTCATATTGCGTGGCTCAGTGGCTAAGAGCATTTGTTGCTCTTTCAGAGGACATGGGTTTGGTTTTCAACATTTACATGATGGCTCTCAACAATCCCTATGTCCAGGACCAGGGGATCTGATTCTTTATTCTGACCTCCAGAAGCACCAGGTATTTACATGCATGCAAGCAAAACATTCATACACATAAAATAAAACAAAAAAAACTATTTTTTTTATATTCTTTGCCTAACCAGCCCAATTCCTCTATTTTATCTTCAAATCCTAGTATTCTAGCTTCTCCATTCCATTTTTAAAGTCCTGAGTTTTCCCACTGAGTTGAGTTTCTTATTTCCTCTTCATTTCTGCTTAAGTCCTCACTATTTCTATCTCCTTACTGAAATCAGACTTCACATCCCAGATTGTCTCTGTCATTTCATTCAGTCACATGTTTGTGTTTTCTGGGCCATCCATCCAACAGTGTTTATTGTTATCATCTTCAAACGCATCAAACTGTATTTTTAAACTCAATGCATTATTTGATCCAATTTTTGAAAATTATTAAAATTCTGTGTCCTGGGGTTCATATAGGTAATTCTTATTGGAGAGCCTTTTTATAGGACTAGTGGGTTTGAAGGGGGACACACTGTCCTGGCCTTTCATATTGTTGTGTTTTTGTGCCATGACCTGGTCTGAGCTGATGCAGGGGCTGCATTTAGAAGTGTGAAGATGAGCTGGGTCTTTAAGTGTGGGTGTAGCAAAGGTGGGCTAGGCTCTGAATGAATTTACCAGGCAAGGCTACTGTGTAAGTTTAAAGTCTGGAGTTAGGCCTGGGAGAATGGAAATGGTGCAGTCAGGCTTAGATCTGCGATGCTAACCAGGAAAGGCCAGTGCAGGAGCTTAGAGTGTGGAGATAGCACAGGCATGCTTGATTATGAAAGTACAAACCAAGTTTAAATATGTTTTTTAAAGGCACCAGGCATGCATGTGGTACATTTACATATATTCACACAAAACATTCACACACATAAAACAAAATATTTTTTTTTCACATCCTTTGCTTAACTAGCCCAATTCCTCTACTTTGTCTTCAAGTCCTAGTATTCTAGCTTCTCCCTGATCCATTCTATTTGTAAGGCTGTGTGTGTGTGTGTGTGTGTGTGTGTGTGTGTGTGTGTGTGTGTGTATGTATGTATGTGTGAATGTGCACACATGTATACTCAGGTATCACACTGCTGTCTGAAGGTCCAAGAACAGCTTGCAAGTGGTCAAGTTGAAACATTTAGTTCTGTCCTCCCACCATACGGATACCTGGATAGAACTCGGGTTATTAGGCTTAGAGGTAAGTAAGCACCATTACTCATTGAGACTTCTCAGCAGAACTGTGAGATGGTAGTGCATTAATTTAATCCCAGGACTCGGGCGGCAGATGCAGGCAGATCTCTCTGAGTTCAAGGCCAGCCTGGTCTACAGATCAAGTTCAAGGTCAGCCAAGACTACACAGAGAAACCCAGTCCCCAAAACCCAAAACAAAAAAGAAAAGAGAAGATTTCTCAGCAGTCCATGGATCTATACTGTCTTGGACAACTTCGAAAAGAGTCTGCATGTGTTGCAGTCCTTTGTATTTCAGTGGTTGAAATTTGTATATATTGCTTGATTAATTTACAGTACCTTGTGTTTTCTTTTATTTTTATACTGTGTGTTTATTCACATGCAAGTATTCTTATATGTATTTTCAATACTTTTTCATTTCCACTTCATTATAATAAACATTGGTTAACAGTCATAGTCTGGTATTGTGCTAAGCAGCATATATTTAAGTTTGTAAAATGCATAATTATTTACACTCTAGCCGTAAAACTCATCTTTTCAATTTCACCAGGATCTAGAAGAGTAAACAAGTCTCTGATAGACAACAGTTTAGAGTCTGTTAACATTGGCTAGATATATTGTAGTTATAATTCTATTTAGAAGACATTAATTCAATTTATACTGGCTGACTATAGGTTATTTTCAAAATATACATATGGATTGGATTTAAAAGGGAAGCCATAAGTGAACTTTTGTCCTGTAATTATTAAGAATATTTATTTTAATTTCCCCCAAGTTTGTTATATACCAATGTAATTGAAAGAATAACTTAAGTACAATTATATAGATATTTTAACAAATCCTTTCCCTCATTATTAAAATCCATTGCCATTTTAAAATAGTAGAAAATAAGAGTTTAAGTAATTATATCAAAGAATATCTCACAAGTATCTTCTTATTTTAGAGATTTTGACTGTTTGCACATTGCCACAGTATAAATAGTGAATCACACTATGCATGTATCAGTTACAGGTGGTAGGGTAGAAATTTTTCTAAAAATAACACTTTAGAAGTGCAATTAATTATTTCATGACCTAGAATGAAGATTTTTTTTTTTTTTTTTTTTTTTTTGGTTTTTTCGAGACAGGGTTTCTCTGTGTAGCTTTGCGCCTTTCCTGGAACTCACTTGGTAGTCCAGGCTGGCCTCGAACTCACAGAGATCCGCCTGGCTCTGCCTCCCGAGTGCTGGGATTAAAGGCGTGCGCCAAAAAGACATAATGTAAACTACCTTCCAGAAAACTTCTGCAAAAATAGTTTGTTTGGTTTTTTTTTGCAGAAATGTAAAAAAAACTTACATTGCCTGCAAAGTAGAAAACTATTTATATCTGCTAAATTATTAATGGCTGTTTACTTTTTCATTTACTTGCAGGGGATTTTGGAATTCTTTCTTTTTTCTTCTTTGACTCATTCGTCATTTAGTAATGAGGCGTTTAATATGTTTATGTGTTGGATAGAGATGTATTTGTTGTCAATTTTAAGTTTTATTTACATAGAGTTGTTTTAGACTTTCTTAACTTTTAAATACGTGTCTTGTGTCCCATCATGTGATCTATTGTAGAGAATCTACCATGTGCTGCTGAGTAGAATATATATTCTTTGGTGTTTGTGTAGAATATTCTGTAGATACCAGTTAGGTCCTTTTGATGTATGATATCACTTAATTCTGACATTTATCTATTTTTGTACAGATCACCTGTTTATTGGAGAAAGTAGAGTATTGAAATAACCTAATATTAATGGCTTGATGTTAATCTATGTATTTAAGTCCAGTAATACATGTTTTATGAAATTGGGTGTGTCAGAGTTTGCTGCAAATTTAATTAGAATAGTAATGTTCTTGATTAGCTGTTCCCTTGATTAGAATGAAGTATCCTTTATCTATTCTGGTTAGTTTTAGTTTGAAGTCTAGCTTGTCAAGTATTATGATAGCAATGACTGTTTGCTTCACAGTCCCATTAGGTTTGAGGACTTTTGTCAGTCTTTTTATTCTAAGGCAGTGACATCTTTAAAGCTCTGTTTCTTTCCATTTATTTTATTTATTTATTTAGTTATTCATTCATTCATTTATTCATTTATTTATTTACTTTATTACTTATTTACTTACTTATTCATTGGTTTTTATCCAGGCAGAGTCTCACTATGTAGCTCTGGCTCTCCTGGAACTCACTAGGTAGACCAGACTGGCCTCGGCCTCTGCTTCTTGAGTGCTGTGATTAAAGACATGCACCACTAAGCCCCGTTTAAAACTGTATTTCGTATAGATAACAGATACATAGACTTTGTTTTGTGATTGGTTCAGCTAGCTTGTGGCTTTTGAAAATTGAGACTATTTAAATTTAAAGTTGCTATTGAAGGGTGTGTGTTGGTTGCAGTCACTGTCTTGTTGATTTCTTGTGTTCTTGTTTTTGTTCTTAATGGTATTTTGTGTATAGTTATTATGGCCTTGCATTTCTATTTAGGACCTCTTTGCTGTGCATATTCCTCTCTCCAGTCTAAAATAACATATTTTGTCTTTTTTAAAGTTTGGTTTGTATATACTTTTTTTTTTTTGCTTTCTTCATATCTTGGAAAGTTTTTCTTTCTCCTTCAACTATAATAGAAGTTTTTCTGGATATATTAGTCTAGGTTGACAATTCCGGTCTTTTAGAACTTGTAATGTATTGACGCACACAGAAAACCAGAAACTAATGTATGTGGCGGGGGGCACACATGTGCATGCATAAAACCTATAAGGTTAAAGAAACAAAAAAATAGCCCCAATAAAGCATTAAGGGACAAAGAACCTCCAAAAATGCCGTTGAGTTCATTTTGTGTTAAGCATCTAGTGCTGTGCATGGGTCCTGTCTTTTTAAGAGTCGTTTATATCCCCAGTGAGACTCTGTCAGAGAAAATTAATTTTTTCCTTTGCAGACAGTTATCAGTTGGAGATAGCTTCAGGGTTAGGGATGGCAGCTTGTGTCCACTTCCACTCTCAGCATTGAGGTTCCCTCCCCAATCAGGCCCAGACCTATGCAAACCCTGTTCATGTTGCCACAGTTTCTAATGAATTCATCTGTGCATTCACCCTGCTGTGTTTAGAAGGCTTTGTTTCCTTGGTGTCATCCATCCCCTCTAGTTACCTCACACTCTTTCCATCATCTCTTCTGCAGGGTTCCCTGACAGAAGGGAATTAATGGAGATACCCAATTTGTGACTAGTGTTCCAAGATCTCTGAACTCTGCACATTGTTCAGCTGTAGGTCTCTGTATTTATTCCCATCTGCTGGAGGAAGCTTCTGTGATGATTGCTGAGCAAGACACAGATCAGAGATGTAGGAGAAAACCAAACACTACTGTTCTGCAAAAGGAATATTTCAATAAAATGAGTCCTAACAACACTCTGCTGTACTCATAGAGCTGTGCCTTTGGTAAACATATTTTCTGTGCCTTTGACCTGGGTTTCTTCTCCTTCAATTTCTATTATTCTTAGATATGTTTTTTTTTATAGTGTCCCAGATTTCCTGCATGTTTTGTGCCTTGATGTTTTTAGATTTAACATTTTCTTTGACCAGGGTATCCATTTTTTCTATCTTGTCTTCAATGCCTGAGAGTCTTCTATCTCTTGTATTCTGCTAGTTCCTGAATTTTTCATTTCCAGTTTTATCTCAGTTAGTGCTATTATTTTTGAGTGATTCCATTTCTATTTCCATGTCTTGAATAGTTTTCTTCATTTCATTACACTGTTACTTGTTATTTCATAGATTTCATTAATGGATTTATTCATATCTTCTTTAAGGTCCATGAGCACATTCACAATAGCTCTTTTTGAAGTCCTTATCTTGCGTTTCATCTACATTGTCTTGTCAGGGTCTACTGTAGTAGAGTTACTGGGCTCTAGTAGAGCCATATTGTCCTGGCTATAATTGATTGTGTCTGATGTCTAGGCATCTGGGTTTGGGATGATTGTAATTTTAGGTATTGAAATATGGTCTTGTCTTTGTTGAGTGGGTTTCTGGTTTCCTTGGTTTCTGTTGCTCTCTCTGTATCTTTGGTTGTGACTGTGGGTTGCCTGGTTGGGAACTGTCAGTCTCTGTCAGTTGTGGCTGCTGAGGTTTCAGGGTAGAACTTGTTTCAAGGTATTGGGAGCTGACATGCAGAAATGAGGATGGGCTAGAAGAGAGGGAGATACTGAGAGGGTCCACTGGAGGAAAGAAATTTGTGTCTGCCATGATGATCTGTGTAGTCCACAGGGAATGGAGGAAGAGAGGGAAGCCGGCTGCTTCAAGAGGTCTGCTACAAAGATGGGGATGAGACTGGAGAATTGGAATGAGAGGACTGGAAAGAGAGTGAAGATCACCTACCTGACAGCAGGTTTCCAAACGAAGAGTGCTTAGGGTATTGGAGGCTGAAACTGAAGGACGGTGCAAGGAAGGAAGGCTATAGGAGAAGATATGCATAGTTTCCTCAGAGTGGGTGCAGAAGGGAAGAAAAGGTTGCAGTAGACAGTATTGTACCATACTGGGGATAAGACTGGGGGATTGGAATTGAAGAATAGGAAGGAGAGAAAAAATCACCTACCTAATAATCTGGCCACTGTGGCCAATGCATTTCCAGGAAAAGGGTGTCTTGCATGTTAGCTGGTGAGATCATGATAAAGTTGTGTCTCATAAAAACTCAACACACATTTATTAAATACAACCACCAAGTAACACACTCAGCCTAATGTGCACTTGGCTCCATCCCTGACTGCCGTTTCTATATTGCCTCTGCCCTTGCACTATTCTTATCCAACCATTAGAATTTACTGAGCTTTGTCTGGCCGTCAGTCCTCCTTCCCACACATTTTCCCTCCGCTTATAATACTCCTGTCACATCAATGAGACCCACATAATCTTCCACATGTGAGCTTAAATGTCATCTCCACAGTTGTGACAGTCTCTTGTGGACACCCAATCTAAAGTGACCCACTGTGTACACAGTTATTTGTATAGATTTTTCATGAGGGTGATATTTCTGCCAATGATTACTGTCATATAGATAAAATAAGAGTTGCCATATTTAATCTTAGCAATAAAACTACTGCCAGACATTGCAATTGAACTTTTTGGCTCTTACTGATGAGATTTCTGTCTTCAGATCTGTATTTCCTGTTAGTTCCTGCATCAATTTAGAAAATTGTGAAGAGTATTAAAAGTTTTCTAAAGATAAAGCAAACATGTGACTCTCAGCAGAAAAGATGGCCACTGTTTAGGTTTCCTTTCCCAAGCAGCCATTTGTTTTCAAATGCAAAATGAATTTTGAAACAATGCCATGAAATATTAATATATGCAATTAACATATTGACAGATGTTTGATTCTGTTATTCTTCATTTCACTTTTTTCTTCCTTAATCTGCTGTGATAGCTTTGTAATGGGGCACCAGAAATATTACTCTCAAGCAAGCTGTAGTGCTTGTCATCAATAAAGCACTACATGGATCCAATAGGCACATAACTGTATGGATAATATTCAGGAAAATTATCTCCTCAGAGAAAATGCTTTTCAAGATGTATTTAAAAGCCGATCAGCTCTCTCTCTCTCTCTCTCTCTCTCTCTCTCTCTCTCTCTCTCTCTCTCTCTCTCTCTCTCTCTCTGTGTGTGTGTGTGTGTGTGTGTGTGTGTGTGTGTGTGTGTGTGTGTGTGTGTGTGTTTCTGCTAAGCAAGTTGTCATTTTGTTTTAACTGCAGGGAATGGAACAGGATTATTAAAGCAATCCAACTATCAGCTGTATACAAGCAACAAAAACAAGGCTGCAGAACCCATTTCATTATTGGTTCTATTTTTCAGCTTTAAAATGATCTGTGAGCTACCTTTAGGTTATATAACAGTGGCCAGTTTAGAGTTCTTGGCTTAAACAAGCATGCCCAAATGAAATAATTAGTTGCTAGCTATATAGATTCAATCATTGTAATTTTATAAAAGTAAACAAATCCATCAAACAAACCAGTTATCCTCCCCACCTCATACTTAGCAATGGTTGTCACATTGAAAGAAAATGAATAAGTGCTTCTGGATTATCCTCCAAAAATTATTTGTTCAGATCTTGCTAATTTATCTCTTGTAGCATATGCTAGATCCCTTGTTTTTTAAAAAAGTCAGCATACCTAGTTTGCTCTCCAGGAAAAACAGCCATGAACTATTGCTGTTTTTCCTGGAGAGTTGGGATTTTCTTCTTTTATGAACAAAGAAATACAAATTATTGGTGTCCTGTATATAGTTATAAGCCATAAGGCTTCCCTTTTAATGGCAGGTAATCTATGCAACATATTGTGTGCTGCATGTGTTACTGCAAGTATTTTCAAGTAAGCTAGTATAAACTGTAAATATAATTGTTCAATGTCAATACAGAAATCCGAAACGTTGGGGCCAGCACAGTGATTGGTGGGTCAGGGAACATACTTCATGAGCCTGTCAACTTGAGTTTGATTCCTGGTATCACATGAAGATGGAAGAAGAGAACCAACCCCACAAAATTGCCCAGACCTCACTATGAGCATCGTGGCATTCTCTTCCTCCCAATAATGGTAAATTAAATAAAAATTTTTAAAGAGAAACTTTTGTAGTATAAGTACCTCTTTGACAGTCTAACTGTAGGGACAGTTAGATTATTCTGTTTCTTCTTAGATATAGACACTAGTGTGTCCAATGACAATCAAGGATATTACTAAGTTTTGTTATCTAATAGCAGACTTCTAAGACTCTTATAAACACAGTGGTAAACTTGGAATATTATTATTTATCTGGAACAAGTTCCATTCATTACCAAGTAACACTAAGCTATCAAACTTATGTGGAACTTTGAAAGATGATTATGCTAACTGTGGCCAAAGTCTGTCTGTTTCTGAACCTGGGAAAATATATTACAAACTCTTCCTAGCTCTTTGGCAGTGTAAATGGGAAAGATGAACCCTGATGAGGTCATTTCTTCTAGAACTGCAGTGGAAAGCCAGGAATTCAGAACACACTGAGCATCAGGCCATGCATATGGTAGTGTGAAACGTCACAATATTAGCTTCTCACAAGAAAATTTAACTATCTATAATGTTATCATATTCTCATTAGTAACTAGAAGCCAATCAATACAGAATTTCTATTTACTGGCAAGGAATATAAAATACCAAAACAGATTTGTTTGTCTAGTTACTAATTCATTCACTTTCAACTATCAACTGGAACATCTTGAATTTCTTTATCTGAATAAAAATTGATATTAATTGTACAGCTCTGCTCAGTCCTTTCTACCTTACCGCCCCTGTTCCTTTGGTTGGGATGGCTGCTTCTTTCTTTGTTCTGTCCCCAGTCTTGTAAAAGCTACACTGGTAAGGCCTATAGTGGTCATCTCCTCAGCACTGAGTTGCAACTGAGGAGTCCAGCATAGCACCCTTTCATGCTTGTGAAAGGCCAGAAAATTAGTGTGACTTTTCCTAGTGCACAAGTACTGTTTGTCTTTTTCAGTATTAAACTTCAGGGCCAAGAGCACAATTACAGATACCTGGAATAATATATATGGAAAGTATATTGAATAGGTGATTACAAAGTGACAGGTGCTTATATGAAACTTATATGAAGGGGATTTGAGTTCTCCTCATGCCTCTGTACTGCACCCTCCACCTACTTAGCCAGAGTACCTACAGATAGATTTGTCTCATCAGAATTCACTGTCCATTGCATAAGCCCCTTCATTTCTTTAAAGAGCTATGATTTTTTGAGTTGTTACCATTTTTTTCCTGCTAAACAAAAGGCACAAAGGCAGAACAAGTTTTGTAGAAGGTGTTAGAACAATGACATGATTTCCTGTTTCTGTCCTGCTCTTCTGTGCTTTGATCTTATCATCCGACTGAGCTCATTTCTGTCAGGCTCCTCTATTCATTCTTGACTCAGCATAATTATTTTGATGTGTATGTTCAGCTACAAATGGTTATGCCTACATGTTCCTTCTTACAATATACAGGCTCCATCAGCACACTCCACCATTCTCATTCATCCAGTGATTTAAAAGCTAGTATGGGAGTGCTGTAAGCATTCTTGTGATCTCAGGGATGAACAAAAGTAAATGAAACAATGAACTTAATTCTGTCAAAACAATATGTTTGGGGTTATTTGTAATCTAGACTTCTTATTTTATTAAACAGAACATGTTAACAGCTAATGTTTTCCTGTTAAGTCAGAAGATGCATGTTTGAATCATTGGGTTTAAAGGGCTCTAATGGTTTGTTTTAGAGATCCAAGCTTTATGATAATTCTAAATGAAAACACTTTTCTTAAGGATTTTCTCTACTTAAGCAGGGTATCAACATTAACAGCAGTTAAGTAATTTTGCTAGCACAGACTCTTAAATTAAAGGGATGAAAGTAGTACTAATGTTCAAGTTCTTCCTGCAAACTCCTCAGTTCAGCCTAACCATAAAAAGAAGCAGACACACCCAAGTTGGGGAGAATTCTAAAAATTATCTGTCCAATATTCCTAAAAATTCCTAATCATCAATGGCAAGCCACAAAAATCTGAGCAACTGTCCTATGTGAGACAACATGGATAGAGATTCACAATGACAGAGTGAGATCCTGGAATACACAGTGAATGATAAAAGACATATAAGGAAAATCTAGGCCTGAAAATGATGTGTATAAGTGTTAGTATCTCACTGCTTATGAAAAGTGCATTTTATTGTTAGAAGTTAACAATGGAGGGAATTGAGCAGAGCACATTGAAACACATCATATTGTGCAATTTTTGTGTTAACTAAAATTATTTGAAAATAAAATGCTTATTAAAAATATATAGCAGATATAGTTGAAAATTTTTACAGAATGTTTTCAGAGAAATATGCCTTTTGGTTAATAAATGATTTCTATAATTTGTGACAGTTCTCACATCTGCTGCTATAAAATTCATTGCAGTTTTCCTGCCCATAAGAAAAATGCATTTAATTATCAGTGAAATTCAACTTCAGCTTGTTAAGATGAATGACTTGAGCCTGTCAGCTACCCTCTCCAACACCATGACAAAAGGAACTGAACTGAAATGGTCTTATTATTCTACCTGCCTCTCTCCAACTGCTTCAATTAATTGATGACAGTTTGAGCTCTTATTAATCTTCTTTGGATTCCTCTGTAAGAAGCAGAAAAGGATAATATGATATCATTGTATCTAACTAATGTGTGTGATTATTGAAATTGATTCATCCAACAAAACATAAATTATTTAAGCTTTGATGAATGTGTTGAAAACAGAGAATGTTCAAACAGATAAAGATCAACACTTGTTCTTTCTTCCCCTTTATAAAACTCCACTTAGTGCTTATAGGTAAGTGTTTTTGCATTATTGTCCTAAGATTATGGGACAAAAATCAGGGATGATACTGATACTGGCATGAGAGCCCCATCAAGTACAGAAGTAAGCAAAGGGACACAGCCACATGTTGTAGCTAGCAAATAACAACTTTACTTTGATAGGAAATTTTGCCAAGTTAAGAGAAACATACTCTCTTCGTCTAGAATATTTTATCACAGATACTGTTCAGTACTGAAGGTTCCTACTCTGATGCAAATCCTCTTACAGAACTCACGGGACTAGAATCAAAGAGAAGATATGAAGCCAATTGTTCTTCAAGTTCTAATTGTGTCATGATTTTTTTTCATTTAATGGTGGATGAATGCTTAAAATACTGACAGTGTAAAGTTTAATATGAAGCTCCACAGCTTCAATTCAGGACAGCTATTTTAATTGTACAGAAGTTCATTGAGTTGTATAGACTTTGAGTGCAGTTAATTTTGGTGTGTGATGTTTTAATTTATATGAACATTTTTATACTGGATTTTATAAAAACATTTTTTAAAATCCATAAACACATTTTGTCAGTGAAGAGAATTTATCAGCATTTCTGATCTAGGTGTGAATTCACTGCTAGTGAGACTATGTATGAGGAAATGATTGATCTCTTTGGTTGAGAAGGCAGATTTCTACTGAGCTGTTAATTTATCATATGGCACAGAACACAGTCTTCAACTACTCATTAGTCAGGTCTTTGGAGGCTTATGAATTTGTATAATTCTTTAGAGACAGTGTTCAGTAGGAGTCATGAAGTTCTGCATTTTGATGTGGAAGAAACATTGGTTATTAAAGGACCTTGTGCTATGGATTAGTTTCTAATCATTCTTTTCTTTGTCTTAAAAAAAACATGTTAGATATAAATGAGAAAATTTGGGGTTCAGGTCATAGACTTATGGAAAGAGAAATAATTTCCATGATCACTAAATGGTTTCTTTTCCTACCATATCATGTTGCTTCTCTGTGGACAAGGCTATGTGGGAGCAACAAGGGCAGAGTTGTGGCTTGTTTATCTCCACTCATAAAGTCTTCTGAGGGTAAGCATGAACTTTAGAGGCTTAGATCATGCAACCGTCTAGCAGATCTGCTATAATTCCCTATAAAAATGTGCTTTCTCAGTGATGACACCACCACATAGTGATGACTTATAATAAAAGGAAGATGCACAAGTTATACCAGAGGAAGAGGAAGTCTGAAATGGGATGCAGTTTCATCAGCATTTAAAGATGATGAGAAATGTATTTCTATTTTTAATTACACTAGAAAATCATTACTGAACTCCTTATTGAGATTTGTACTTAGCTCCAGAAATCAGCATGGTACAGACTGCTCCGTCGAATTGTACAGTTTTTGTCAACTTGGCTAATGATATTGCCAGAGCAAATTAGAGGTGGTCATCTGTGGAAATAGATAAACAGATGATAGACAAGTAGATATTTTATACACAAATGGTACATGTATATATAAAATAAACACTTCCTATATAAAAAACGTCTGGTCAGGGTTTTCAATACGGGGAGGGAATGTTATAGTTTGTGCTATAGGCTAAATATTATTTTATGTAAATAAACCATAAAATCAAGGACTCCTTTAGTATGTTTTTGTAAGAAGAAGAGTTTGTTAGAATGATTATTTTAGGAATAGAATTGTGTTTTAATCTCACATGGAAAAATCTTTTCTGAAGAGTTAAAGAACCTTTATATAAAATTTCATCTAATTTATTTCTTTGATAGACTTAAGTTTGTTTTTGTTCCCTCAGTTGTATTTCTTAAGGGAGTCATATATGTTTGGATGAAATTCTGTTACATCTTTATAAATTTCTTTTGGAAAATATATCTTACCAAAAATCAGTGAATGACCATTTGCTTTTATTAGCGAGTATGATGGTTTGAATAGAAATGGCCCCCATATATTTCAATACTTGGTCATTAGGGAGTGCCACTATTAGGAGATGTTTCTTTGTTGGCATAGGTGTTGCCTTGTTGGAGGAAGTATGTGACCAGGGGTTTCAGAATTCCAAGCCAGGCCCAGTGCCCCCTCTCTTTCTCTATCTCCCTGCTTCCTCTCAATCCAGATGTGGAATTATAGGCTCCTTCTCCAGCACCATGTCTGCCTGCATGCTGCCATGCTTCTTGTCACAACAATAATGGACTAACTTCTGAATTGTAAACCACTTGCAATTAATTTATTTGCCTTTATAAGAGTTGTCATGGTCATGGTGTCTCTTCACAGCAATTGAATATTAAGACAGTGAGTAACCTCAGAGCCATCACATCAGCAGTCCGAGCAGTAAGGGAGGGTCTCATAAGATGCTGGGGTCTACTGCATGTTCTAAAATTCATTACAATTAGATAAGATTGGAAAACACTTGCCACTGAATTGGGATCAATATTTATAGGTTTTCAAAAAGCAAAACCAAACTGACAGGGAGGTTGAACAAAGCACTGATTCAACAGACACATTCTAAGCAGAAAAAGTTCAGGAAAACCTGCAACATGCAATAACACTTAAGGGAAAAAAAGACAAACAACTTCTGGTAGCAGAGACTGTTGTTCCCATACTTGTGGCCAATAGTACTTTTGAATAAAATATATCTTAGTTCTGTTAATAAAGTATAAGTTGGTAGAAAGTTATAAAAATTTAGGGTCTGGTGAGATTGGTCAGTGGGTAAAGATGCTTGCCACAAAGCCTGATTTAATCCTTGAATTCAGTCCCCTAATAACTACATGGTAGAAAGAGAGAACCGACTCCTGCAAGCTGCCTGCTGGCATCCAAATACACACAAACACACACACACACACACACACACACACACACACACACACACACACACAATAAATGAATAAATAAATAAATAAATGGAATTTAAGTTTAAATGGTTTAATATGGTAGATATTTAATATAGTTTAAATGAAATTTTCCCATTGGACTGACAGTTATCCCCCAAGAGGTGAAGCCATCTAACAAAAACCTCTACATCAGACATGAGAAACCCTCTTCTGAAGTATTAGTCAAGATTGTCGAAAATTTTTCCAAAATATTACAGGCTATTGCTAGAGCCCTTGGCTGCTCCTCCAAAGGTAGAAGGTAAGCCCCTAGGCTGAAAACACAGTGCACTTCAGACAGAGGTCCCAAGTGTCCCTGAGCTGGAACTAACTCAAATGCCTCCTCCCTCTAGCTCTTTTGGTACCAGAAGGTAACATGCAAACCTCCAAAAGAGAGAGGCAACCAACAATCTTACCCAGCTTTGATGCCCATGGAGTATAACAAAAACCAGCATAGTACAATAACCCTCAAGCTGCAGTAGTGACACACATATCTTGGGAGTAACCAACAGCTCTCTAATTGGCCACAAGACCCACTCAACAAGAGGGAAATCATGCCTGGTCCTGGAAATGTAGCCAACTACCCAGGGCTAGTGAAGTCATGAATCTTAAAGGATAATGTATAACCACCACATTAGCAAAACAGCATAATCCCTACCTGTATTCTAAATATGTGTTCTTACACCCACAAATAAGTGTAGTCCTCACCCCTTATCTCTTTGCAACAGAAGGAGACTACTACAGAAAACCACAACCAATCAAAGTACAGAAGTATGGAGCCCAGGCCCAATGGATACCTCTGAAAAACAACTCCTACATCTAAGGCTCAGTAATAGTTGTGAGGTAGAAATAATGGAAAAGCCAGTGGATCCGCGAGTTTGCTATGATATTGTGTCTCCTAGTAATGTCAGAGTCAATACCCATAAAATCTCACCAACATGACTGCCTAAACTGAGCTGGACATGACCTGAACAAGGACAACAATAGCAGACATGGTAAAGTGGGTGGAGAAAAGCCCAGAAGGCCTCATTCCCACTCAAGGAACTACGAGAAAGTAAGAAATGATGGGAGTGAAAGAAATAGTCCTCCCCAGTTGGTATTAGTTATCCAGACCCATACCATATGGTCAGCCCAGAAAACATACAAATAAGTAACACTATACACACTGAGAAGTTCAGTTTATGGATTTATGATTGTGTGTCTGTGTGTACTCATGTGTTTGTGTGTATACATGTAACAACAATTAATGAAAAAATGGGTCATGAATTTGAAAGAGAGTAAGGAGGGGTATATGCGATGGTTTGGAGGTAAGAAAGGGGAGGGAGATATGTTGCAACTATATTACAATCTCAAAAGTAAAAGAAAAAATGAAATAATAAAACCTTTTAAAATTTTATTTTATTTATATTCATGTATATTGTGTGAATATGCATGTGTGTACAGCTGGACAGAGGAGGGCATTAGAGTCCCTGGAGCTCAAGTTAATGACATCTATGAGACACACTACATAGGTTCTGGCAACTGAGTTTAGGTCTGCTGCAATAGCAGCAACTGCTTTTAACCACGGGACTATCTCTCCATCCCTATTATTTTAAAAAATAAGAATGTAAATATTAAAGGCATCTTAAAAGAGGAATCCAAAGGAGTACGTCCTCTGGAAGAGAGGAAGGCAAACAGGTGTGAGAAAAGAAGTTTTGGAGTTGTGCCAAGTCAAGTCTATTTTCAGTAAGCAAAGGAGCAGTTCATGTGCAGGAGATTTTCAGCAAACAGCAGGTGTTTCTGACTTATTTCCTTAACAAGGCAAAGCTCACACACACAGGTAAAAACAGACAACAACAGTCCCAATTATGCAAGAGAGAAAGTGGGCTTCTTCTTGTGTGATCTTGGTCTCACTGGGGGTCAAGATGTGTCATTTGACACAGATTTTTTCAGTTCTCCAGCACTGGAGCTGGTAAACTAAACTCCATGGCTATTACCATTGATTTGTGTACAATGTAGCCAAGAGTTCAAAATTAGAAAGCTATAGTTACAGTATCAGATAGAGTTTGATCCCCAAATCCTAAATTTTTCTCTTGGGAATATGTCACCTGTAATACCTCAGGGATAGAAGTAGTGAAACCAGATAGGGTGGCACATGCCCATAGTCATAACACTTGAAAGGATAGAGAGAGGCAGGAGCCTCATGAATCTGAGGCCAACTTGGATAAAGCTGTAAAAATCCTATAGCAAAATAAATCAGAACCGAGACCTAAAGAAATAGTTCAGTGCTAAAGCACTTGCTCACCATGTACAAAACTCTAGTCCTGGCAGTCCTAACAAGGCATGCTAAGCCACCCATCCTGAACACACCAACTAAAGAGATAAATATTAGTGGGGAAAAAAACAAAACAGAAAAACAACATGTATTCAGTGTGATCATACTGGGAAGAAGAAAAATCACCAGATCTACAGCTCCTTCTCAGTCTCTTTGGGATACTGTGACAGTACAGTTTAAGTTCAAATAAAAAGCAAGAGAGGTATACACTGCAGCTTGAAGTTTCCCTATGTCCTGCCAGGTCAGCAGCCACTCAGACCCAAATAAACACACAGAGGATTATATTAATTATGAACTGTAGGGCCATTGCATCAGGCCTATTACTGACTAGTTCTTACACTTAAGTTAACCCATAATTCTTATCTATGTTTAGCCATATGGCTTGGTATCTTTTCTCAGTTCTGCCTTGTCATCTTGCTTCCTCTGTGTCTGGCCAGTGACTCCTGACTGAGCCTTCCTCTTCCCAGAATTCTCCTTGTCTGCTTATCCTGCCTAAACTTCCTGCCTGGCTACTAGCCAATCAGCATTTATTTATCAACTAACCAGAGCAACACATATTCACAGCATACAGAAAGACATGCACAGCACGTCCCCCTTTCTTTTTTTTCAAAATGAAGCTTTTAACTTTAACATAGTAAAATTATATATAATAGAGCAGTTATTAAGAAATAATCACAATTACAAAATCCAATCCACTTATATTTGACAAATTCAAAGAAAATATTTTATTTTTTTATATTTGTGAGTCCAAGGTTTCATATCTAACTTATCTCTTATCATAACCAGGGAAAATCATAATTATAACTATCTAGTCTTCAATTACATCAGTGACCTCAGAAGGATACAATATTATCTAAGTAAACAACTTCCAAAAATCTAGAATGACAGAGACAGCTGTCTGCCTGGACAGTCATCCTAAATTTGATGTACCAATGTGGGGCTCTCAAATTTCCATAAGACCTAAAAAGTTTTAAAAGGGCTTCTAAAACACACAATAACATAGTCAAAAACAGATTTCTACTTCATCTCTCATGCAGGTCAAGATATAGAGATGCCATGGCATGCAGACTTGAGCTACAGTATGGCAGATTCACAGCATATGGGCTTGAGTACAGCATGGCAGATTCCTGCCATTGTACACAGTGGCATCTGCAAGCCACGCATCATGGTGTGTGGTGGATATAGCTTTTGCTAGTACATACAAAAAATAAAATAAAGGAAAGAAAGAAAAGATTTTTGGGCCACATGCTGCTGGATGGAAGCATAGACCCACTGCTTTACAGAGTCAGCAATAAGCATGGTTCTCCCAGAGCTGGCGGTAAATGTAGTTCTGCCATGTTGGAAAGCTGAGGTGGGCGGAGCCAGCAGCCAAAGCTGCCAATTCAGTACTAGCCACTGCAGTTTAAAGCAATAGATTCACAATAAAACAAATTCAGATGAAATAAATCTCTAACTGGTTTACAATGTGTATAAAAATATACATAGGTTTGGAAGAAAGAAGAAAAGGAATATAGACAGTTATATAAAGAAATAGAAAGTTTTAAAAAACAAAGTAAAGAGAAAGTAAAAGTAATATAAAAAATAAGCCACGTAAAGATGAAAATCACACACAGAGTCTGGATTATATTGTCTTTGGGATTTTTAACTTCAGAAAAACATTTGATTGTAAAAGCTGTTAAGTTAAATCTATATATATGTTATAGGTATCTCAATTTCAAAATTTATGTCTATTTTTTTGTTGCTTTGAATATGTTGCTTTGGAAAGCAGACTCTGCTTTTGTTTCCACAGGAAGCAATAGGCTATGGATTTGTTCCAGGTTAAGATGGATCAGATTTGATCAAGCCAGGCCTCCTGAACTTTAACAGATGGTACCTATCAACAAAGATTATAGCTGGTCTTCCCAGGACTTGAACATTATCTCAAACTTTCTCAGGATCTCCATAAAACTACCATCACCCTCTATCAGCAGGAAGTAGCCTAGAGAATTACGCTCACATTCCCCAAAAAATGGATTATGGATGTTTGTCTTTATTTAGGTTGTTGGTTACAAATTGCTATTGGTCATAGTCAATCTCTTTCTAAAAAGGGGGGAGATATGATATATATATATTTATAGGATATAGATATGATAGGGTAAAGAGTAACAACTTGTTTAAAATGTTTACATTGCTATGGATTTTATTTTATTGATACAAATTTAAAGTTAATTTTGTTATATTTTATGTATATTTCCACTCTTGTTTAAGGTATTATGTTTGTTCAACTCATTTAAAAATTGTAATATATGATTAAAAATACAGATTAATAATTAGTCATCCATGATAATCAAACTTACAGTCATGTTAAGTTTTTTAGGTATACATAGATATATTTCAATTAGGTAGGTAATCTTCAAACACTTCAAAGACCTATAGAATATGGTATTTAAAATGTTTTAAAAACTTAGACTTTCCTGGACAATGAGACATGTCTGCTCCTGGCAGCAGCGATTTACTTCAAAGAGGAAGATGGATGTCAAAGACACTCCATATGGAGTTTACATTCTACTTGGCTAAACAGCCATTTGGGCAAGAAACTGTTCTTGCCTGGACTTCTGATAAAATGTTGTATAAACTGGACATGCAGGACTCATAGGAAGGAGACCACTAAATTTGCCAAAATAAGGCGAAATGGTTCTTCAGTTTCCTACTTCACAGAGGAGACTGACAGACATTCTACAGGACACAGAGAAAAGTGACTGAGAGACCAGTCCTATGGGCTAAAGATGGACATTACAGAGGAACTTTGGATGACTTTCCAGGCAGACAGTTGTCTCTGTTGTTTCCAGAATTTTGGAATTTCCTTACAATACATTTCCTGTTTACTTAGGTATTATTATATCCTTCTGGGGTCTTTGATGTAGTTAAAGACTAGATAGTTGTAATTTCTCTTGGTTATGATAAAAGATAAGTTAGATATGAAACCTTAGACTCATAAATATAGGATAAATAGAATATTTTCTTTGAATTTGCCACATACAAATAAACTAGATATTGTAACTGTAATATGTTAAAGTTAAAATCTTCCGTTTTTATTAGACAGAAAATGAGAGGTGCTATGGAATATCATTCTATATGGTGTGAATGTGTGTTGCTCGGATTGGCCAGTAGCCAGGCAGGAATATAGGTGGGATAAGCAGACAAGGAGAATTCTGGGAAGAGGAAGACTCAGTCAGGAGTCACTGGCCAGACACAGAGGAAGCAAGATGACAAGGCAGAACTGAAAAAAGATACCCAGCCATATGGCTAAACATAGATAAGAATTATGGGTTAATATAAGTGTAAGAGCTAGTCAGTAATAAACCTGAGCTAATGATCAGACAGTTATAATTAATATAAGCTTCTGAGTGATTATTTTATAAGTGGGTCGCAGGACTGTGGGGGCTTGGCAGGACCAGAGAATCTTCTGACTACAATACACAACTAAACCAGTTCCCTGGTCAAAATGTGGCCCTTCCCATCATTGTCTCTGTTCCTTTTTTTTTTTTTATGAAGCAAAGTGATCTGATAACTTTGTTAGAATGATGTGAAATCTCTTCCTAGAAGACAAGTTCATCCTCTGGCTGGCACCAGGCTTCAGTCTTTTCTCTTCCTTACATGAGATTCCTAGGGAAATTCCAATTCATCTGGGATTAAAAAAAAACAAAAACAGTTTCTTAGCCAAATGGAGTGGCACAAATATCTTCCTTTGGAATAGCTTCACCCCTGCCATGTTGGGTCTAGAAGTTATCAACTCAGCGTATGTATGTGTAAACATCTAAAATGTGAAATGGATGAGTTCTCACAAAAGCAAGAGTGTGTGTTTTATCAAATCACCCTTAATCTAACCATAGTAGTTTCAGTGACAAGAAAATTTTTGAAGAAAAAAAAAAGGATAAAACTCCACTGTTTTTGAGTCTTTGGATCCCTACCTCACAGTGATTCTGGGACTATGTAGATAAAGACATGTCTGACTAGGTTGTGCTAGAACTTAAACTTCCAAAGTTTTGTGACCATTGAGAAACATCATATTCTCAGACTAGGTTGTGTGATATTTTTAGTCTGTGCTAATATCTATTCTCTTCTGAAATTTTATTGAAAATAATCTGAAATGAATTTTGCCAAGTGCTTTGGAAGTTTGAATGGGTTAGAGAAGCAGTGTATGATTCCAGCCTCACTTTGCTCCTCCTCTTCATCATGCTGACAGTTTTCTCTGGAATCATTACAATAGTGGTTTTGTACCATGGAGATAAGAGGCTATCTATATTTCCATCAGGAACCTCTGTTTCTCATACTCTATAACTCACTCATAAATATTCATTCCAAGTAATAGTTTCATATATGTCATAATCTTGCCCCTCATAACCCACATTGACATAACTAAAGGAATTGGGGAAATCATGAGGACTTCTACTCCTAAAACAATAAAAAGAACAATAAAATATAAATAAAAATGCCGTCTCAGTGGCTATGGTTTGAACCAAAATACTTTGGAACTTTCAAAACAGATATATAGGTCTTTCTTAGTAAATCTGTCATTGGAGTGTGGTTTTATTATAATAAAATGTATTAAGATATAGAGACTCTTAATCAATGTATACCTTTTCACACTATTTTCTCTTAATGTAAGGCAACTAAATATATAATTATGTTTTCCATCTAAAATTGCCATGGAAAATGAAATATTAATCATTATTTTTGTTACAGATTTTTAGATGGAATTTTAATGAAACCTATGAAATTATATGTATTAATTCTTTGAATAATGTAATGCCATAACCTTTCCAAATATATTTAAAAGATTTATTAATATTTTATACTTAATTGGCTTTGTAGCTCCTTGGTAGAAATTTTTGGTATTTATATATTCATCTATCTAAAAGAACAAATATTCACAAATTTAATGGTTTATCATTAATAAATAATGAGGTCAAAATACTACTTGAGCCAATCTGCAAATTAAATGCTGAGGATGTAGAGAACCACAGCAACAACAAAGCTGTAATATTTCGTTTTAACTTCACCATTTCACCATTTGTTCTCACCATTTTACACTGCTTGAATTAAATGCTCTTGTCATTATTCTCTTGAACATATCTGTGTGTGAACTGATCATTGGAATCTAAATTATCTCATTTCTCTTTGCCTTATCAACCTATGCTTATTTTCAAAGCCTGTCCCAAAGTATATTTTTCTTTCTTCTTTTCTCACAGCTCTTTTGTGACAGTGAAGAAGTGATACACACCACAGAGGGTGTAGACTGGGAAGACAGAGATGTTCCAGGAGCATTGGTTGGAAATGTGGTACACTCACGGATTACCAGTCCTCTGCGTCTATTTGTTAAACAGCCTCCAGGTCCAAAGCCTGCATATTCAGACAGCATGGAAAATTTTTGGGATTGGCTGACTAACATCACGGAGATTCAGGAGCCACTGGCAAGAACTAAAAGACGGCCAATAGTGAAAACAGGAAAATTTAAGAAAATGTTTGGGTGGGGTGACTTCCATTCTAACATTAAAACTGTCAAACTTAACCTGCTCATCACAGGGAAAATTGTTGACCATGGAAATGGAACGTTCAGTGTTTATTTCCGACACAATTCAACAGGCCTGGGCAATGTTTCCGTGAGCTTGGTACCGCCCTCTAAAATAGTGGAATTTGAAGTATCCCCTCAGTCTACCTTGGAGACCAAGGAATCCAAATCTTTCAACTGCCGTATTGAGTATGAAAAAACAGATCGGGCAAAGAAGACTGCTCTGTGCAATTTCGACCCATCCAAGATCTGCTACCAGGAGCAGACTCAGAGCCATGTGTCTTGGTTATGTTCTAAACCGTTTAAGGTCATCTGCATTTACATTGCCTTTTACAGTGTTGATTATAAACTTGTGCAAAAGGTTTGTCCTGACTACAATTACCATAGTGAGACGCCATACTTATCTTCTGGATGAAACTTTTCTCAGTAATAGAAACGAAATACTCATGTCAATTTACTTTAAATGCCCAAGAAACAGGCCAAGCTCACCACGGTGAAAGATTTCTTTTATTTCTGGCAGTGGACTACAATTCCTTGTCCAGTTTCCAAATTAAATATAAATATATATATATATTCAAATGTGAAGTGCATTTGTTTTGGCGATAAGTACCTTTATCTAAAAAGTCAAGCTGATCATGAAACCATCATTCTCATGGGAGATGGTAACATTATGGAAATGTTGCTTCTCTGTAAGAAGCATCAGCAGTAGCCATGTGTGAAGGAAGGAACCAAATTATGCATGTGATAAGCATTGCTCTTCAAATGAGCCTGCCATTAAAATGTTTTGGACAGTTTCCTTAGAAAGAGTACATTCAGTAAAGTAACTGAAGAGGTGCTATTTGAGAGATGGACTGTGTTTCTGGTGTTGAACCCTTTTTAAAACTACTGTCTCTTCATATTGGTGCCAGTTTTTATGGCTACAGCATCACAGGAGAACCAAACAGATTACCATCTGAGCAGTTCTGAGTAGAATGTAGTTGAAGCACTTTATCTTCATGATTTTCATTTGAGTGGCATTGTAACAAACCATCTGGGTACTAGATAAGCAAATGTGGGTCTAAGTCAGCTCAACAATAATGAAGATGAAGATGTTTTCAAACACTTCCGTGCTGGAAGATTATTTTTTAAAGTTTTAGTCACATTAAGGTTTAGGACTTCATTCCCTTCATTTGGCAGTCCAATTTTATATACATTTATGGAACATTTCCAAAATTAAAAAGAAAATATTTCTGGGCAGAAAATTCCAGTCATGGGCTCATTATTTGTAGCCCCTCAGATGAGAATTTTGTGTGTGTGTGTGTGTGTGTGTGTGTGTGTGTTTAGGTAATCAGAATGAGAATAAGAATTCTGTGTGGAAACAATGAGTTACATTTGATTATTTCTAAATGTTAAATGCTGATGCCTACAATGCCCATGTCACTGAGCTTTTGAAATTACTTTACTCTCAGTATCCTCATCTTCTAGAAGAGTTGAGTAGCCATTTTATGATGTAACTTGACATTGTATGAGAGTAGGCAAAAGGAAGAAGGCTTCTGGGGCTTGAGATGTGTGGTTACTCTCCCTGTAGTAGATATTAACTTCTTTCTCACTTCTCATCTGTACAATATCAATCAAGTAAAATATTCAAAGAGGACTCATGGAAGGTAAGTCCTAATCAACAAATATGCTCTTTTCACACTATTCAGAAAGCCAACAGCTCTGTTCTCTATTTCACATCTCTATTCTGTTCTTTTCCTGGTGATATCTGCAGTGTCTTATTTTGTCTTTTGTACAAGTTGTACTAGGCTTAGTATGTGGTAGTCCATGCTTGAAGTTCTTCCTTTGAGTTCACTGGGTGCTTTTGTAATTTTGTGGTTGGTGAATAATATTTTGAGACATCTTTTTATGTTCATCTAGAAACATAAGTAAAATACTATTTATTGTAAAATATGTGGGTACATATATACTTAGGATTTTCTGTGTACAAATGAAGTATGTGTGCACTTTTATGTAAATAAAATAATTTGCTAGTTCTGCACATGACTCTAGGTGTTTGTTTGTTTTTTAAAAAGGTTTTTACTTGTTTTTTTCTCAAAATGTTTTATTTTTCCAGTGTGTGTGTAATGCCAATTAAATATTAAGATTTTTCTTGTATACATGTTAAATATGATAAGCTGGCTATGAAGATTATAGAATAAATGGTAACTCATGTAAAGCAGATAGAACATAGTCTGACATCAAAAAATGCTGTAGATGCAGCTGCTCTTCTCATTGTGTTATTTAAAATGTAAAATTAGATTGTAAGCTGTCTGATGTCCAAATGCTGAGAGGTATAAACATTTCCATGCAAAGAAATAAATTGCAAGTCAATTTATGCAAGTCTTCAATTCAAGCAGGATTTGTGATTTTTTTCCAAGTTTCCCACAGGCATATTTTTAAAGTAGTGTAGAACATATGCCACATCTATTTCTAAGACATAACTTCCCCTCAAACTACATAATCATCACTGGTGGCACTTGGCATATTGTAAGTCAGACCCCATTTAAACATGCACATGCACACATTCCTATAAAAACCATTGTTGCTTTTCAGTCCTGAGTTAAGGAAAAGGACATTAATATAAGCAAATTTCTCATGCAATAATTAACTTCACAAATTAAGAAATGAATCCTATTAAAATGTAGTTTTAAACTAGAGGCCAAGCTAATCACCAAATATGAAGTGCCTAGCCCAATATTAGCCTAAGATGAATACTTCAAAAAGGGCACTGTTTGCTGTCATCTGTCTGTTGAAAGACAGTTATATCACATCTTCAGGAGAGCAAATGAAGTGGAAAGCTTGTGAAAATGCTTCATTTCTGATTCCTAATTAGACAGATAACTAATAATTATAACAAATTTATTGAAGCCGTAGTAGCCCCAAACACTAAAATAAGCATAAGATGGCATGCAAAATATTCTTCCTCTAAAATCTTTAGGATTATCATTTTCTTATGAATTTAACACTTTCAAAAACTGAAAATATAAAAAAGTCAAAATGGAGCTATTTTATCCAATGATACACCTGGCTAAGAATTAGTATCAGTAGTATCAGTAGAACGTTTCATTTTAAAAAAAAAAAAAAACATTTTAGATACTTACAGTACCTGAAACTGTACTTTGTAGGAATTGTTAAATTGTGTAGAATAACTTTGTTGCCTAAACCTCTGGTTTTACCTCATAAAAAAAACAAATTGATCATCTAACCTCTAAAATAGAGGACAACGTCATGCATTTATTTGCAGTAAAATGACAATTAACCCAAAATGGGTTAATCAAACCATTAATGAGTAAAATGACCAATTAGAAAAGATAAATCACAAGAAAATTATTCCTTATTATAGATTTTTCTTCAAAATTTAGAGGAGGTATTCATAAATCATTTCATATTCCTCCTCATCTTCTCCTCTGTGTTGAGGTCTGGAGCTCTGGGAACACATCCCATCCTGCTTCATTTCAATCTTTCCTTGCCTTCATTTAGTTCAGCTTCCCTTTAAAGCATATGTAATCTGTCATCTGAAAGAATGAGCTAAGTCTGAGTGTCTTCTACAACACCTGGCTGACTATCTGGTCTGTAGTACTGTAGCAGTCAGGTTTCTCCAGAGAAACAAAGCCAATAAGATATGTATAGTGTATGAGATTTATTATAGGAATTGGCTCACACTATTGTGAAAGTGAGGAAGTCCAAAAAGCTGGAGAATTAAAAGAGCAGGTGGTATAATTCAGCCCACAGCCACAGCCTACAGACAAAGGAACTAGAAATGTTAATGGCCAAAGACATAAGAAGATGAATGTCCTAGCTAAAAGGAGAACCAGAAAACAAGTTCCCTTTCTCTGTGGGTAGAATCTCGTGTTCTGTCCAGAAACAAATGGATTGGATAGTGGTGGGAGTGTATCTTTAGTCTACTCACTTTCACATTAATCTCTTCCTGAAAGAGCCTTGCAGAGGTATCCATAAAAGTTACCAGCTATTCTAACTCTCTGTCAAGATGAAGATAAAATTAAACATCACAAATAGATACTTGATCAGCATTTGCTGCTTTAATTTTCTTCAATTTCCAATGTAGAGTAGTGGTAGTGATTGTTCAGGGCTCACTCTCCCCAAATAAGGCTACCCTATACCATTTCCTATGTGCACTCATTGCTCCAGCTGAGCCCAGTGCTCAATAAATATTAGCATGGGAAAACACTGAAACGAAAAACCTAGATACTTAACAAACAAGTGCAGATTTTGGAATTAATCCATTCTGGATTTATGCCTTGAATCTGCCACTTAATAACAATGGGACCTTTAGCCCACTATTTAACTTGTCTCATCTTCAACATAGAGTTATAATTCCTGTTCCATAACATTAACAAATAAGCAAATAACATAGATTGTGAGCAATAATAGATAACAATAATTTTAAAATATAATACTTCAGTTACTTGCTGCCATTACTTATAGAAAATTTAGATATATAAAGGCTAGTATAAATAAACTTTATTGTTTTTATTCTGTCTCTTGCTTCAAAATTACTTAAATATCAATAGTGAAAATATCTCTATTGCTACATTCGAAACTGTATGTAAGAAGACAGCTGTGTTGATGTCTTGGCTGTCACTGGAATGACATCTACTTATGATATTTTCTTTCTTTCTAGATTAGAGAGAAATGTAAAACTTGGGTACAACATTTTGCAAGAAGAAAGTCATATTTTCAAAGGAAGAGCTAGAAGACTTTGTAGTGTAAAGCCCAGTTTTCTTTTTATAGGAAATGAAGATTGTAGTAATAATTTTACTTAGATGTTTAATAAAAGAGTGATCACTAAGTGACAATCTATGGAAATTAGGAAACTAGGTAGAGTGGTGATTTTACCTTTCCTTGTTTAGTTTACCTCAACATAATCACTGTACCATGTCGTTGGATCCTAGGAGTTACTTGCTCAGTGCGCCCTTGCCTGTTGGGTTCTTTCTACAGCTCTGCAAAGAAAAACTGCATCCATACTCAAGCAGACTCTGAGTATGTCTCTCTTATCTGATAGCATTGAGTTAAGATTGACAGACAGTTCTTCTTGGATCCTGATACTTGGCATATGGCACCCTTGTTGCTTTCTCTCATGAAGGTAAGGGGGGAAATGAAGTTTTCCTGCTAAAGGGGAAACAAAGGGAAGCAAACATCTAATGGGAGCGCACATGGGAAAGGTAAGTCTTACAAGTACAAGGGCCTCTCATTCTGAGTCTCGAAGGCCAGCTGTAGTCCTTGCCTTTGTATTTGTCCAGGCAACTCCTTGTGTCATTGGAACAAACTGTTTACTTTAAATTTTTTCTGCAGATTATGTGTTAGTTGAACCCTAGCAGAAGACTCTTTTTTCTTTTGCTAAGAAGACATCCCTCACTTCTTTTACTTTAGGTCTGATCATGTTATATGCTTTGGTCACTCGGATCTGAGCAATTTTGACAAAACTTTTACTAAAAATTAAGCTTTCAGTGTTTAGTGTGACAGACTTTTTCAGGGGAGACATGACACACACATCTCTTCACCACAAAAAAGGACCCCAAAATAGACCAAAGTAATAATTTGCACCCATGTCCAATTTGGTGAGTCCATGAGATTTTACTGGGGTTACTAACAGGAGTATGGGTGTGGGGTTACTTATGAGCTACAGGGATAACTCAATGCAGCTGCATTGCCAGAAAGCTCACCCGACATGGGTGAGGACTCCTGACAGCTGCGCCCCTGCATCTCTCTTTGTGCCTTGCAGGCAGCTTCACACTCTGAGTATGTCTCTCTGAAGACTGACTCTTCAGAGTCCCCACTCCTAGAAACTTTCTACACTGCTTGATAGAGTCCCTCAAGAACCTTCCAAGTTTCTGGTCTCCTGGACATGTGACCTTTTGTTTATCTCCTGAAACTCACTATACTCTCCTTCCTCCTTGGAGCAGGGGTTTCAATTTGTGGAGAATGTTGAAATTTATAGAAAAATGTCACACAACATGTAATTATGGAATATGAGTTAGACTCTGTCCTGTATTTCTGCCCTTCTTGTAAGGATATCCTGGGATCCAATATGCCAAGGCAGTTGGGATCTGGGCCATAACAAATCCATATAGCCTTCTTATTTTAGAAGTAAAACACAGTGTCTGTTACCTTAAACTACTTGTCACTAAAACAAAATGGTAGAGAACAGATGGAAAGTAGGATAAGGGCAAATGTGAAGCCTCAAAATGGATCAAACAGGTTTATATTGCATGCAGAGAAGGAAGAAAATTCCTATACTAAAGGATAACTTTAAGCTACAAAAAGAAAATGGTAAGAGAAATACAATCTAGGGGGTGGGAAAATATCTCAATAAGCAATAATGTAGAGATCATGCCTCATTAGCAGACTGTAAATAAGCTTCTTTACTGTTTTGATGGCAGCAAGGATCACATGTTTGTAAACAGACTGTGGCTGAGGTGATAACTCACATTCTCTCAAATAATTTGATGCTATATTTAATAATTAATTGAGGCAAGCATCAATTTGGATAGATGCAACTCCAATTTCCCAAATTATATTATTTTTAAAGTACCCTTTGTACTATAGTTCCCAGAGATTTTAAATAGAGGAAGGCGGAGTGTTGTTTTGCCAAGGACAGTCCTGACTGTTGAATTCGGCAAGTGATTTATTCTCCTACGTCATGTGGAAATAAATGCACCTTCCAACTGACTGAGACTCTGCTCATTTGTCAGCTATTGATCCCCTCCCACAGCCTCTCTTCTTAGCCTCATGATTCTTCTAGAGGTTAAACCAATGAAGTCAAATCCCATTTATTCTTCCTACTTTATCTTGTGGTATCACAATCCATAAGAGCAGAGTAGCCAGCCACTCACTCATCTTTAGTTAGTAGCAAAGTGACAGACACTAGCTAAAGGGAAAGCTGTCTGGGGATTTCCTTTATGGCCCAGTAATATAAATTACACCTTAAAACAATCTATTGGATGCATTTTTAAAAATTATCATTTTTTTAAATTTAGTATTTGGACACACCAGCAATGTCCCTTGTTTTCCACAATAAGCAAAGAGTGAAAAAGATCCCAATTGCCATCAACACAATATATGGTAAATAGCAAGTAAGCAGGTTATATGAAGGAAAATAAAGACTGAGAAATGAGTTGAAAGTCAAAGAAAAAACTATGCCTAACGACCATGCTCATTCCCAGAGTTCATTTTCAATGTGCCCTTACTTTTTATTATTTTTTATTTTTGCTATTAAAATATAATTACATCATTTTCCCATTCCCTTTTATCCCTTCAAACTCTTCTATATATACTCCTTGGTCTCTTTAAAATTCATGGCCTCTCTTCATTATTACATGTGTATATGATGTATACATTTGTATATACATATATACTAGTAAATATAACCTGCCCAGTCTGTATAATGTTACTTTTCTGTGGGTTTTGAGGGCTGATCATTTGGTGTGGGTTAACTAATTGATGTACTCTTACCTGGGGAAGACTGTTTCCCCTACTCTCCACATTCCTTAGTGGCCTGTAGTTCTTTGAGTAGGACTGAAACCTCATGGGCTTTCTCCTCAGTTAGCATGTCTATTTTTATTATCCTTGCTCAACTCATGTTTAGGCAATTATGTTGGTGCAATTTCACAGGTGTAGCTTCTGACATTATTAGAAGACAGTCTTACAGCAAAATCCTTGATCTACTGGCTCTTAAAGTCTTTCTTCCCCTCTTCTACAATGTTCCCTGAGCCTTAAATGCTGGAGGTTTTGTAGATGTTTCTATGGGGACTGGGCTCCAAACTCTGCATTTGGATTGGGTATGGTTTTAAGCAATGGCCCCTCTCTGTGGCAATGAGAAACTTCCTTGAAGAGGCGTGCGAAGACCAATATTTAGAATGCAGTTAGGGATTACGCCGTTTTGTCAAAGTGGTAATTGTAAGTTCTCCTCCAAGATCCGCGACTTCATTAGCCTTGGGGAGTAGGCTAGGTTTCCAGTATGAGGCATGATTTGTTGAGTGGGTCTTGAGTCCAATTGCAGAGTTGTTGGTTACTCCATGGTGTATGTGTCAGTCCAATTAGAGAGCTATTGGTTACCTCTGTGGTATACATCCCTGTACTTCGAACCTTTAGGGTTTTCATGGCATGCTGATCACTATTGTGGTTCATAGCCAGCACAGCTGTGTAGGACCGTTAGTTGCTTCTCTGCTTTCCTGCTTTGGAAGCTTGCATAGGTGACTTCTGGTACCATGAAAGCTAGTTCTCAGGAGGAGTGCCTCCCCTTCAAGTTCTTCAAATCTACTGAAGGACATTTTGCTCCATAAAGTTTTGAACTTATTGTTTACAAATGAATAACTACTTTTGATGCTTTTTTTTCAAATATTCAAATACCATATTGTGAGTCTAAAATAAAGCATCTGCCTCTGTCTAAATAACTGGATTCCTTTAGGTTCATCTGCAGTTTTGTCATTTAAGATATAACATAATTTACATTTTTTTAGACTGGAAATACACAATTTTTTCATTTTTCTCTTTTATTGAAAATGGATTTTTTTCACATATAATATGTCCCTCCCTCTACTCCTCCCATTTCCTACACATCTCTGCTCCCCTCTGGATCCACTCCTGTTTTATCTTTCATTAGAAAAGGACAGGTTTCTAAGAGATAAAAAAAACATGAAAATATTTATAAATAAAGCAATAACCTTCACGTTGAGGCTAGACCAGGTAACCCAACAGAAGGAAAAGAGTCAGAAGAGCAAGCATGAGAATCAGAGGCCCACTCATTCACACATTAAGGAGTCCCATAAAAATACTAAGCTGAAAGCTATGCTATATACTCAGAAGAACTGGTGCAGATCCATGTAAGCCCTGTGCTTGCTGCTTTAGTCTCTGGGGGTTCATATGCACCTTGCGTAGTTGATTCGTCTGGTTCTCCTGGTGTCTTCCATATCCTCTGGCTTATACATTCTTTCTGCCTCATCTTCCTTGGGATTCCCTGAGCTCTAAGGGGAGGCATTCATGAAGACATCCCATTTAGAACTGTATGTTCCAAGGCAGGCTGGCCTCTCTCTCTCTCTCTCTCTCTCTCTCTCTCTCTGTCTCTCCTTAATGTCTGACTGTGGATCTCTGTATTTGTTTCCATCAGCTACCGGAGGAAGCCTCTCTGATAATGGCTTAATAAGGCACCAATCTATGAGTACAGAGTGTATCATTAGGAGTCATTTTATTGTTACTTTTTCTTTTAGTTCAGTAGTATTTGGTTTTACCCTAGGTCTCCAGGCATTCTAGTCTCTGGTTCTTGGTCACTCAATCAGTGTCAGGCATGGATTCTATCTCCCGGAGTGGGCCTTAAGTCAAAATCAGACATTGTAGGTCAAAGGTTTTTTGGTTGAGTTGGTATTTACATTCCTGTTATGGTAGTCTGCAGAGTACTTTTCTGCATCAAAGTTGCTAGAAAGTAAGAGTAAGGCTCCATGTTGACACAAGCTTGAATTAATTCCATATTCAATGAGTTGTGTGGGTGTTCTCCTCAGCAATGGAGCCATGCTGTCAGTTTGCAAAGAGCAATGCATTGTCTTAGCAACATCCTGGATTGTTTAGGGATTTCCATGGGACTCCCTTAGCCAACATCTCAATTGCATGCAAATTAGTCCCAGTAGTAGATCAATATTTGGTGACAAGAGTTGGTCAGTTGGTACTCTGTACCTCTCATTATTTGAAGACCTCTTAGGATTGGCTTCATAATATTTGAGGAAGTTTCCACTGCACTAGGTTTCCATATCATGCGTCAAATGCCCCTCAGTTCCAGCGGACTCTCCCTACATTCTCTTCTGTAACCCTCTCTCCCCTCCTGCTCCACACTTGATCCTCTCTTTCTCATCCTTATCTGCCCCAAGTCCTCCCATAAAATCTATTCTGATTCCTCTTCCCAGGGAGATCCATGTGCCCTGCCTAGTCCCTTACATTGTAGCTAACTTCTGTGGGTTTATGAGTTATAGCTTTGTTATTTATTTAATGGCTCATAAGTGAATACATTCCATATTTATCTTTGTGGGTCTGGGTTACTTCACTAAGGATGAGTTTTTCAAGTTCCATGCACATGCTTGTAAATTTCATCATATTTCTTTAAGTAGCTGAGTAATACTCCACTGTGTAAATGTAGAACATTCATTTTCTTTTTCCACTATTCTGATGAAGGACATCTAGGTTGTTTTCACTTCCTGGCTATTATGAATAGAGTAACAATGAACATGGCTGAATAAGTGTCCTTGTGATAGAATGATGTGTCCTTTGGTATATACCTGAGGGGTTAGCTGGATCTTGAGGTAGATCAATTCCCATCTTTCTGAGGAACTGCCATATTGATTTCCAAAGTGGCTGTATAAATTTGTACTCCCACCATCAGTGGATGAGTGTTACCCTTATTCTACATCCTCAGGAGCATGCATTGTCACTTGTGTTATGGATCTTAGCCATTAGATCTTAGACTGGATGTGTAAGATGGAATCTCAAAGTAGTGCTGATTTGCATTTCCCTGATGGCTAAGGATATTGAATATTTCTTTAAGTTTTTCTCCAGCATTTGAGTTTCCTCTATAGAGAATTCTCTGTTTAGATCTGTACCCCATTTTAATTGGATTATTTAGATTTTTGATATCTACTTTCTTGAGTTCTTTATATATTTTGTATATTAGTCCTCTATCAGATGTGGAGTTGGTAAAAATGTTTTCCTATTCTGTAGGCTACCACTTTGTTCAAATGATGGTGTCTTTTGCCTTACAGATCTTTTAAGTTTCATGATATTCCATTTATTAATTATTAATCATAGTCCCTGTTCTATCAGTGTTCTGTTCAGGAAGTCTTCTCCTGTGCCAATGAGTTCAAGGTTATTCCCTACTTTCTATTCTGCAAGGTTCAGTATATGGTTTTATGTTCAGGTCTTTGGTCCATTTGGACTTGAGTTTTGCGCAGGGTGATAAGTATGGATCTATTTGCCTTCTTCTACAGGTAGACATCCAGTATGATCAGGACCATTTGTTGAAGACACTGTCTTTTTTACAGTGTGTATTTATGGCGGCTTTATAAAAAATCAGGTGTCAATAGGTGTGTGGATTTATGCCTATATCTTCAATGTGATTGTATTGATCAACATGTCTTTTTATGCAAATACAATGCTGTTTTTATTATGCTAGCTCTATAGTACAACTTGAAATCAGGAATGGTGAGACCTCCAGCAGTTCTTTTATTGTTCGGTATTGTTTTAGCTTCCCAGAGTTTTTTGTTTGTTTTGTTTTGTTTTGTTTTGTTTTTCCTTGTGAATTGTCTTTCCAAAGTCTGTAAAGAATTGTGTTAGAATTTTAATGAGAATTGCATTGAATCTGTAGATTGCTTTTGGTAGGGTGGCCATTTTTTACTGTGTTAGTCCTAGGGGTCCATAAGCATGGGAGATCTTTCCATCTTCTGATACCTTTTTTGATTTCTTTCTTCAAAGCCTTGCAGTTTTTATCATGCAAGTGTTTTACTTGCTTGGTTAGAGTTACCCCAAGATATTTTATATTATTTGAGTCTATTGTGAAAGTTGTTATTTTCCTGATTTCTTTCTCAGTCTGTTTTTCATTTGTATATATGAGGGCTACTGAATTTTGTGATTAAATTTTATATCCAGTTACTCTGTTGAAAGTATTTATCTGCTTTAAGAGTTTGCTGGTGGAATTTTGGTGGTCACTTATGTATACTCTCATATCATCTGCAAATAATGATACTTTGACTTCTTCCTTTCCAATTTGTATCCCTTTGATCTCCTTCAGTTGTCTTATTGCTCTAGCTAAGTCTTGAAGTACTACATTAAATAGATATGGAGAGAGTGATATCTCATTCCTGATTTCAGTGGAATTTCTTTGAGTTTCTTTCCATTTAATTTGACATTGGCTATAGGCTTGCTATAAACTGCCTTTATTATGTTTATATATGTCCCTCATATCACTAATCTCTTAAGGATTTTTATTATGAAGGGATGTTAGAATTTGTTAAATACCTTTTCTGCATCTAATGAGATGATCACGTGGTTTCTTTCTTTCTGTTTATTTGTGGTGGATTACATTTGTTGATTTACATATCTTAAACCATCTCTGCATCTCTGGGTTGAACTCTACTTGATTATGGTAGACAATCTTTTTGAGGTGTCCTTGGATTCAGTTGCAAGCATTTTATTGAGAGTTTTTGCTTCTATGCTATTAAGGGAAATTAGTCTGTAATTCTCTTTTTTTGTTGTTGGGTATTTATGACGTTTGGGTATCATGATAACCATGGTCTCATAAAATGAATTAGTCAATGTTCTTTCTGTTTCTGTTTTATGGAATAATTTGAGGAGTATTGGCATTAACTCTTTTGAAAGTCTGGTAGAACACTGTGCTAAAGCCATCTTGCCCTGGGCTTTTGTTTTGGTTTGGAGACTTTTAACAACTGTTTCTACTTCACTAATAGTTATATGTCTATTTAACTTGCTTATCTGGTCTTGATTTAACTTATGTAAGTGGTATCTATTGAAAAACATATGCATTTCTTCTAGATTTTCAAATTTGGTGAAGTATAGGTTTTTAAAATATGTCCTTACGATTCTCTAAAGTTCCTTAGTATCTGTTGTTATGTCCACCTTTTTGTTTCTGATATTTCTAATTTAGATCTTCTTTGTCTTTTATTTAATTTCAGTAAGAATTTGTCTATCTTACTGATTTTTCTCAACAACAACAAAAAACCCTCTGTTTTATTCTTTGTACTATTCCCTTTGTTTCTATTTTATTGGTTTCAGACCTGTGTTTGATTATTTTGTGCCATCTACGTTTCTAGGATGTGTTTATTTCTTTTGGTTCTGGAGATTTCAGGTGTGCTGTTGAGAACACTCCATTTTTTTTTTTCCAGAGCTGATGACCGAACTCAGGGCCTTGTGCTTGCTAGGCAGACATTCTACCACTGAGCTAAATCTCCAACCTTTTTTTTTTTTTGTAATGGCATTTAGTGCTATGAACTTGCCTCTTAGCTCCACTTTTATTGTGTCCCATAAGTTTTGGTATGTTGTAGATTAATTTTCATTGAATTCAAGGAAGTCTTTATTTTCTTTACTTCTATCTCGACCCATTTTTCATTCCGTAGAAAGTTACTCAGTTTCCATAAGTTTGTAAACTTTCTATTGTTTCTATTGTTGTTGATATCCAGCTTTAATCCATGGTAGTCTGATAGGATGCAGCAAGTTATTTCAATTTTCTTATATCTGTTAAGATTTGCTTTGTTATTGAGTATGTGTTCAGTTTTAGAAGGAGTTTCATGAGGAGCTGAGAAGAAGGTAAATTCTTTTGTGTTTGGGTGAAATGTTCTGAAAATATGTGTTATGTACATTTGGTTTATATCATCTGTTAGCTCTGGTATTTCTCTGTTTAGTTTTTGTCTGAATGTCCTGTCCATTGATGAGAGTAGGATATTGAAGTCTCTCACTAGTGTTGATGGTAAATATGTGATTTAATCTATTAGTGGGTTTATTTTTATTTTTTTACAAACATGGGTGCCTTTTTGTTTGAGGCATAGATGTTAAGAACTGAAATGTCATCTGGGTGGAGTATTCCTTTGATGAGTATGTAGTGTCCCTCCCAGTCTCTTTTGATTAGTTTGGTTTGAAGTATATTTTATTAGATGTTAAAATGGCTACACTAGGTTGCTTCATAGGTCCATTTGCCTGGAATATCTTTTTCCAATCCATTACCCAGAGATAATGTCTACCCTTGATGCTGAGGTATGTTTCTTGGCTGCAACAGGAGTTTGGATCTGGTGTTTGCATTCGTTTTGTGACTCTGTGTCTTTTCATTGGGGAATTGAGACCATTGATATTGAGGGATATCTGATAGGAATTCCAACCACACCTCATGGTCATGCATGCCCAGCAGGATACTTAGTCATCTCCACCTAGTCATTTCCAGGTCATAGTCCTGCGTGACTCAGGCGCCCAGATGTGACCACGAGATCTCTGTGTATAGGCCTGTGTGTGCCACGTTCCCTGGGTCTCTCTCTAGCACTCTCTCTCTTTCTCTCTCTCTCTCTCTCTCTCTCTCTCTCTCTCTCTCTCTCTCTCCCTCCCTCCCTCCCTCCCCTCCTCCTCCTCCTCCTCCTTCTTCTTCCTCTTCTTTTTCTTCTTCTCTCTCTCTCTCTCTCTCTCTCTCTCTCTCTCTCTCTCTCTCTCTCTCTCTCCCCTCTCTCTCTTTCTGCCAGGCCTGGCTTCTCCTGTCCTATCCCCTCTTCTCTCTAATAAAGCCCATTCTGACTCTGGTAGCTATGGCTCATGACTCTTCAGCTGAGCAACCAGCACTGTTATCCTTTCAATATCAATGACCAATGATCTTTTATTCTTGTTATTTTACTGGTGGTGGTGGTGTGTGAGTGTGTGAGTGAATGTGTGTGTATGTGTGTGTGTGAATTTTCCTTCTTTTGATTTTACTGGTCTGAGATTATTTTTTCCTGTGTTTTCATGGGTGTAGTTAACCTCTTTAGGATTGGAGTTTACCTTCTAGAATCTTCTGTAGTACTGGATTTGTAGTTAGATATTATTTAAATTTGACTTCATCATTTAATATATTATTTTCTCTATCTATGGTGATTGAAAGTGTTGCTGGGTGTAGTAGTCTGAGCTGGCACCTGTGGTCTCTTGGAGTCTACAGATTATCTGACAGGACCTTCTGGCTTTTAGAGTTTCCAATGAGAAGTCAGGTGTAATTATAATAGGTCTGGCTTTATATATTACTTGGTCTTTTTCCCTTGTAGGTTTTAATATTCTTCCTTTGTTCTATATGTTTAGTGTTTTGATCAGTATATGCCAAGAGGACTTTATTTTCTGGTCCAGTCTATTTGGTGTACTATGTGCTTCTTGTACCTTTACAGGTATCTCCTTTTTAGTTTGGAAAAACTTTCTTCTATGACTTTGTAGAAAATAATTTCTTTGAGCTGTGATTCTTCTCCTTCCTCTATTCCTGTTATTCTTAGGTTTGATCTTTTTCATAGGGTCCTAGATTTCCTGTATGTTTTGTTTCAGGAGTTTTTCAGATTTAATATTTTCTTTGGCTGATGTATCCATTACTTATATCTCATTTATCTCTTGTTTTCTGTTGGTAAACCTTGCCTGTGTAGTTCCTGTTGAAATTCTTAAATTTTTCATTTCCAGAATACCCTCAGTTTCACTTTTTGTTTTGTTTTGTTTTTGATTGATTTTATTTCCATTTTCATATCTTGATAAGTTTTATTCATTTCCTTCCACTGTTTATTTGTGTGTTTTCCTGGATTTTTAAGGAGTTTATTAATTTTCTTATACTGTTTGTGTTTTCCTCAGTTTCCTTAAAGGACTTATTCCTTTTCTAACACTGTTCCTTTATATTTTCTTAGATTTTTTCCTTTAAGGGTCTCTTTCATTTTCATACTGGCAGTTTTAAGGTCTTTTTCTTGTGATTCAGCTATGTTGGAATATTCAGGGTTTTCTGTGGTAGGATAGCTTGGCTCTAGTGGAGACATGTTGCCTTGGCTGTTACTGACGGTGTTTTTATTCTGGAGTCTAGGCATCTGGGATTGGGATGATTATAAGTGTTGGTGTGGATTTCCAGATTTGTACTTGTTGGGTGAGTGTTTTGTTTCTTGGTTTCTGTTTTCTCTCTGGGTTTTTAGAGAGTGTGATGGCTGTGTTATTGTGGGGTCCTTTGGGTGTCATTGCAGGTAGGGAAGAAACTGCAAAGAGGTGAGAATGAAAACGATACAGCAGGACTTGGTCAGTCAGGCTGGATCAAACTTCTAGAGAGTGATGCCATGTTTTATTCTTCATACACATTTAAACACAGTGAAACTGTGGGGAACTCCATGTGACAATTATCACAACAAAATATAAGGCATAGATCCATTGAAACTCCCTAGTAATATAGGAAATCATCTGTAATCTTTGCAATAATAATGAGTTCTAATACCCACTTATGAGTTAGTACATACCATCTTTGTCTTTCTGGGTCTGCATTACCTCACTCAGGATGATTTTTTTTTCTAGTTCCATCTAATTGCATTCAAATTTCCTGATGTCATTGTTTTTAACAACTGAGTAAGACTTTGTTATGTAAAGGTACCACGTTTTCTTTTATTCATTCTTGGTTGAGAGGCATCTAGATAGTTTCCAGGTTCTGGCTATTATGATTAAACCTTTGATGAACATAGTTGAGCAAGTTTCCTTGTGCTCATATGGGTATATGCCCATATATATTGAACATCCTATAGGTATATGTGCAAGAGTGATATAAGCTGGCTGAGGTAGATTGACTCCAAATTTACTGAAAAAACACCATATTGATTTCTGAAGTGGCTGAACAAGTTTACACTCTCACCAGCAATGGAGTAGTGTTCCCCTTGCTCCACATCCTCTCCAGCATAAGCCGTCATTTGTGTTTTTGATCTTAGCCATTCTGACAGATGTAAACTGGAATCTCAGATTTGTTTTGATTTGCATTTCCCTGATGAATAAGGATGTTGAACATTACTTTTTAAGTGTTTCTCTGCCATTTGAGATTTTTCTGTTGAAAATTCCCTGTTCAGCTCTGTACCCCATTTTTAGCTGGATTATATGTTTTGTTTTGGGGTGTTTTTTTTTGGTATCTAGTTTCTTGAGTTTTTATGTATTTTCAAGATCAACCCTCTGTCAGATATGGGATTGGTGAAGATATGGTGAAGATATTTTCCCATTCTGTAGGCCACTGTTTTGTGCTATTTACAGTGTCCTTTGCCTGCGTGATTAACAATCTTCATTTCTCCAATGCTTACTCTATCTAAGCTGTGTTTCCTACAGCTGTGTGTTGTCTGTTTCCCTGGCTTGCTCAGATGGTATGTTCACAGGAAATGCCTGCTGGGGTTGGAGGTTAGGATACTTGCATGAGTTGGGGAAGGAAGGTTGAAAGAACAGAGTTTTGTTATCTGTTGGGTATGGGGGCAGAAAGGAAAGGGGATCTGCAGCAAGTTTTCTGCTATAGAACTGGGAAGGAGACTGGGAGCACTGGATCTCAAGAGCAGTAGGAAAGGTGTGGATCTACCTTCAGCCTACTTATTACTCCAGCAGAAGTAGCCCTTGGGTTAGCAGGGGGTGCCTGTTGGGGTTGGGATCTGTGATAAAGCAATGAGTCAGGGGAGGGAAATTAGGAGAAAGTCTGTGGGGTCCCCAGGAGATGTGAAGGGAAGCACAGAAGGCTGCCACAGGGGTTCTGCTGTTGAAGTGGGAATGAGACTCTAACTACACAATTTTAAGCAGAAGCTTCCTGGAACTGAGGAGATGGCTCAGCTTATAATGTGCTTGTTGCTCAAATGTGAAGACTGGAATTCAGATTCTTAGAATCCACATAAAAGCTGAGCAAACATAATATATAGGTCAGCCTATAATCACAGCACTCAGGAGGCAGAGACTGAATCCCAGAGACAAACTGACTAGTTAGAGTAGCCACAAAGGAACACTTTAGGTTCAGCCATAGACCCCATATTAGTAAATAATGTGGAAAGCAACAGAGGAAGACTCCCAACATCAAGTTTTGTCCCCTATATACATGTACACATATGTGCACACATGTCTATGTGAGCACAAACACATTCATGTGTGCCACACATACAAAAACTTAAGTAGAAATTATTTTCTCAACTTCTGTTCTTTCCTATTTTAATATCAGTTTGTTCTTGGCATATTTTTCCAGTAACATATCATAAAGATATTAGTAGATGCATCTATATGTTTATTATTAATGTTCTGTCTTATCCAAGAAAGTATTTAATCCTACAAAATATGTATTTTAACCTATGTAGTACTCACTAAGAATGTATACAACAACCAATGATGTCTTATGTGAACACAGAAGAAGCAATAGCCATCCCCTTCCATTCAGTTAACAAAAAAGGCTGAGGTTTTAAGGAAATAGAGTTGAATGATCATGTACTAAAAATGTGTTATAAATATGACAAAGTGGAAACCATGATTGAATATGCTAACAAATTTGATAAATAATTTGAAAATATCAGAACTGATTGCACAAAAATGAGAAAAAGAATACAAAATAATTGGAACCGAAGTGCTAGAAATTTTTTGGTAAAACTCTTAAATAGTCTATAGGCCTTAAATATAAATGCCTCTCTAAATCAATAGCAAATTGTTTTCTATAATTAAACATGACAGATAATATCCTACTAGTACACCCAATAACAAACTTAATTTACAAAAGCATAAGGAAATAAATGTTTTACTTTTTATGTAAAGCAAATAAGAAGGTAAGCTCTGCTACTATGATGGAAGCATCATGTTGTTGTCATGCCAACAAGGAGCAGGTTCTTTCATCTGTGCTATCCTTTTTATGTGTCTTTAGCCCCTTCTCACTTGATGGTGACAGATTCTGCAGCAGTGAAGTCTTATACAAGACAGAAGGAAGAGCAAAGACCTAGGAAGAAAACAATGGCAAAAGAAACTATCATATTTACATTTCTTTAAGGAAATTCCCCCCAATTCCCCCTAGCAACCTTCCCTTACTTCTTATCAATAAGGATCTTGATATATGACTAATCCTATTGAAGTAGGTTGAGAAATATTATTGCCATTACTTTATTTAGGACATGATAGCAATTAATTAAATTTAAAAGCTTTTTGTTAGAAAAGAAAGGGTAATTAATATGGAGAAGTAATTTACAATGTCAGCTGTAAAAAAGAGCCTTCCAATCATTGCCAAATTCTTTCTATGAGGCCACAGTCACCTTGATACTCAATCCACATAAAAACTCAACAAAGGAAGAGAATTACAGACCATTGTTCACTCATAAACACTGATGCAGAAATACTCAATAAAATGCTGGCCAATTGAATCGAAGGACACATAAAAATTATCATCCACCATGGTCAAGTAGGCTTTATCCCAGAGATGCAAGCATGGTTCGACATACAAAATCTGTCGTGTAGTCCACCATATAAAGAAACTGAAAGAAAAAAAAAAACATGATCATCTCATTTGATACTGAAGCAGCCTTTGACAAAATCTAACACCCTTTCATGATAAAAGTCTCGGAGAGATCAGGACTACAAGGGACATACCTAAACTTAATAAAAGCAATATACAGCAAGTCAATTGCCAACATTAAATTAAATGGAGAGAAATTCAAAGCATTTCCACTAAAATAAGGAATAAGACAAGGTTGTTCACTCTCTCCATATCTATTCAGTATAGTTCTTGATATTCTAGCTACAGAAATAAGACAACTAAAAGAAATCAAGGGGATACAAATTGGAAAGGAAAAAGTCAAAGTATCATTATTCTCAGATGATGTGATAGTATACATAAGCAACCCTCAAAATTCTAACATGGAACTCCTAGAACTGAAAAACACCTTTAGTCAAATGGCTGGATACAAGATCAACTAAAAAAAAATCAGTAGCATTCCATATACAAATGATAAACAGTCTGAGAAAGAAATCAGGGAATTCTTTACAATACCCTCAAATAATATAAAATATATTGGTATAATTGTAACCAAACAAGTGAAAGACCTATATGACAAGAACTCCAAGTCTTTGAGAAAGAAATTGGCAAAGATATCAAAAGATGGAAAGATTTCCTATGCTCATGGATAGGTAGGACTAACATAGTAAAAATGTCCATATTGCCAAAAGCAATCTACAGATTGAACATAATCCCCTTTAAAATTCCAACACAATTCTTTACAGACCTAAAAGAGCAATACTCAACTTCATACAGAAAAACAAAAAACCCAGGATAGCTAAAACAATCCAGTATAATAAAAGAACTTTCAGAGGTATCACTATCCCTGATTTCAAGCTCTACTACAGAGCTGTAATAATAAAAACCACATGGTATTGGCATAAAAGCAGACAGCTTTGTAGCTGGAGTTTTCCTGTGTCCCACCCAGTCTGCAGCCACTTAGATCCAAGTAAACACACAGACACTTATATTAATTAAAACTGCTAGGCCATTAGCTCAGGCTAACTACTGACTAGCTCTTACACTTATACTCAACCCATTTCTGTTAATCTGTATGTTGCCATGTGTTCCATGGCTTCACCTGTGTTCCTACATGCTGCTCCCTGGATGGCAGGCTGGCGTCTCCTCCTCAGCCTTCCTCTTCCCAGAATTCTTCTTATCTGCTTATCCCACCTATACTTCCTGCCTGGCTACTGACCAATCAGCATTTTATTAAACCAGTGTACAAAAGCATTATTCCACAGCACAGGTCGATCAGTGGAATCGAATTGAGGACCCAGACATAAGACCACAAACCTCTGGACATCTGGTTTTCAACAAAGAAGCCAAAATTTTACTATGGAAAGAAGAAAGCATCTTCAACATATGGTGCTGGTCTAAGTGGATGTTGGCATGTACAAAAATGCAAATAGATTCCTATTTATCACCTAGTACAAAAGTCAAGTCCAAGAGGCTCAAAGACCTTAACATAAATCTAGTTAACCTGAACCTCATGGAAGAAAAACTGAGAAATTCCCTTGAATGCATTTGCACAGGAGTCAACTTCCTGAGTACAACACTAGTAGCACAGATGTTAAGACCAATAATTAATAAATGGGATATCATGGGACAGAAAATATTCTGTAAGGCAAAGGCCACTGTCAATAGGACAAAAGGGGAGCCTACAGAATGGGAAAAGATCTTCCCCAACCCCACATCCCACAGAGGGCTGATTTCCAAATTATATGCAGACCTCAAACTAGACATCAAAAAACATAATCCAATTAAAAATGGGGTACAGATTTAAACAGACAGTTCTCCTCAGAGGAATCTCAAATGGTTGGGAAACACTTAAAAGAAATTTTCAATATCCATAGCCATCAGGGAAATGGAAATCAAAACTACTTTGAGATTCCATCTTATATCTGTCAGAATGGCTAAGATTAAAAACATAAGTGACAGCTCATGCTGGAGAGGATGTGGAGCAAGGGGAACACTTCTCCATTGCTGTGGGAGTACAAACTTGTGCAGCCACTTTGGAAATCAGTGTGGCAGTTTCTCATAAAACTGGGACTCTTTCTACTACAAGACGCAGGTATACCACTCTTGGGCATGTACCCAAAGGATGCTCAATCATACCACAAGGACACTTGCTCAACTATGTTCATAGCAGCTGTGTTCATAATAGTCAGAACCTTGAAACAACCTAGATGCCCTTCAACTGAAGAATGAATAAAGAAAATGTGGTAAATTTACATAGTGGAGTATTGCTCAGCTGTTTAAAACAATGACATTGGGAATTTTGAAGACAAATGGATGGAACTAGAAAAAAACCATCCTGAGTGAGGTAACCCAGACAGAAAAAGACAAACTTGGTATGTACTCACTCATAAGTGGATATTAGCTGTAAAATAAAGGCTAACTATGCTACAACCCACAGATCCAGAAAGAGTAGGTAAAACGGAGTGTCCAAGGGGGGAACCTAGATCTCCCTCAGAAGGGGAAATAGATGATATTTTGTGAATGGACTAAGGGTAGGTGGAGATGGGAAAATGGGCAATCAGGTTGGGGCAGAGGGGGAAAGTACTGAAGGAGACTACTGGAAAGGGAGAGGCGAGGTAAAAATCTGGCACAAGGGAATCTCACAGAAATCTGTAAGGATGACTTCAACTAAGACTCCTAGAAATAGCAGATAAGTAGCCTGAACTGGTCATCTCATGTGACCAGGCAAGACTTCAAGTGGAGAGGGAAGGAAACCAACCTAGCTACATAATCTTCGACCTGTCTGTCCTGCCTGTAGGATGTGCTGTGGTAAGGGTGGCCTAGAGATTGAGGGAGTGACCAATCAATGATGGTTCTAGCCTAAAATCCAGGCCAAGAGAGTAAGCCCACCCCTGACACTGGAACACCAAGACCCACAAGCTGAATGATCCAGACACCTCAACTAAAACTAAACTCAACTGTAGGGAAAAAATGTCAATGTAATGATGTCTAATGATATTCTGCTATAGTCATAGATTGATGCCTAGCCCAGTTGTCATCAGGCTTCATCCAGCACCTGAGGAAAACAGGTGTAGACACACAGCCAAACATTAGGTGGAGCTCAGGGAATCCTCCAGAAGAGGGAGAGAAAGGATTATAGGAACCAGGAAGGTCAAGGACAACCCAAGAATGCTCATAGAATCAACTAACCTGGTCTCATAGGTGCTCACAGAAACTGAACTGACAACCAGGAAGCCTGTATGGCATTCTGCATATATGTTAGTTTTGTAGTGATTCTCCTGTGGTACTTCTAACAGTGGGAGCAGGGGCTGTCTCCAAGTCTTTTTGTCTCAGTTAGGGTTTCTATTGCTTCAACAGAACACCATGACCAAAGAGCAAGTTGGGAGGAAAGGGTTAATTTGGCTCATGCTTCCAGATCATAGCCCATCATTGGAGTAAGTCAGAACAGGAAGTCAAGCAGGGCTGGAACCTGGAGGCAGGAGCTGATGCAGAGGCCATGGAGGGGTGCTGCTTACTGGCTTGTTTGACATGGCTTGCTCAACCTTCTTTCTTACAGGACCCAGGACAGCCAGCCCAGGGATGGCATCACTCACCATAGGCTGGGCCCTTCCCCATTAATCACTCAATAAGAAAATTGCTCTATAAGCTAGCCCACAGCTGGATCTTATAAAGGAATTTTCTCATTTGAGGTTCCCTCCTCTCAGATAACTAGTTTGTGTCCAGTTAACATAAATTTAGCCAGCCCACGTTATAAAGAGGTTTACTTTTGTTCTTTGTTGTTCAGTACAGTATTGAAGGACCCATATCTAGTGATTGTGTTCTTGCTAACTGAGTTGAAGTGTTCAACGGGGAACAGGAAAAAAAAAAGCCAGAAAGCATGCCTGTGTGTCTCCCATTCCCCTTCTTTTCCTACAGAGCATCAATTATCAAGGGTGGAACATGGAGGCAGGAGCTGATGACTTTATCTTAAGTCACCTTGCTGAGAACCCACCTCTAAACACCTTAGTCAGATTAAGTTTCCACTTTCAAACAATATCTCACCCCAGGGAGTAAATTTCATCCTAGGAATCCACAGAAAACACATCCAAACCATATCCAGTCAACAACCACAGAGCGGAAAGCCTCCTTCCTCACAGTCTGTTTTTTTCCAAGAACAGTTTGATAATTTTTTCAAAAGCTTTACAGAGTTGCTTATTCTTTGACCCAGATGAAAATGCAGGTCAGAAATAAAAGCAAAGATTAAGTTACAAGGATGTTTACTGGGACATCTGTCATAATGCAGATCATGGAAACACATCTATGCAATAGAATTTTGGGCAATTGTACAAGGTAATACAAAAGAAAATCTTGTGAAGAGAAGTCTAGCAAGATCACATGAGCAGTTTCCATCGAAAACTGTTTTTAATTCATCCTAAACTTTTGGGTTCTCAGATTTTCATTGCATGAAATACAGTTGCAAGAGTTTGAATCAGAAAATATTTCGAAGGCCGAGGAAAGTCAAAGCAGCTATTTTTCCCCAAACTCTCATTAGCATTTAGCAAGGCTATTTTCTGATGTACTTTATAAAACAACTTCCAAATTATTAAACAAGGAAAATACAATTATTTTATAATAAATAAGTCTTACTTTTGAGTACAGATTCTTACTTTTGAGTGTATTTGACCAAAAAAAAAAAAACCAACCTTAACAAATCAACCCTTTCTTTCAGGCAATAATAGTCAGGAAGAACTTTTTTCTTGGTCTTTTCTGAGTGTAATAAAATCCTATCTGCTGAAAGTAAAGAGTGGTTATCTTCCTGCCCACAGTGGTGGGGAGTGGAAGATGGGATAAGATGCAGTTAATTACTCACAAGTACTCTAAATATGTGAGAAACAAGTAGAGAAAATACTTCAAAATACATCCTTATGTAATCTCACTGTAGATATTTAGCTCTCTCATCCCCAAACATAACCAAATTGGCTCTTGTATAGATCCTGAGTATTAATACAAAGAGTTTCAACGTTAGAATCAGCACTTCAGAAAGCCACAAATTAGCATATGGTTTTGACGCATTTCTTTATAAGATGTTAGTAAGTATACCATAGTACACTAACTATATTATCTAAAGCCAATGTGCTCCTTAATCCATATTGCCTTGAAATACAACTTTAGTTGTAAGACATCTGGCCAGTGGGGCTAGAGACATGACTAAGCTTTTAAGACTACTTGCTGCTCTTTCAGAGGACCAGAATTCCATTCCCAGCACCCATGTCAGGCTTCTCACAGCTACTTGTAACTCCAGCTCAGGGAATCTGACTTCCATTGCTAGCCTCTGTGTGTCTATGCACCCACATGTACACACACACACACACACACACACACACACTAAAATAAATTTAAAATACAACTGGCCAGTGCGCACAATGTTACTATAAAAGACTAAACAATGTAGGTGCAATTTTTATTAGTTTGATTGTATTAGTTTCTGTAATGGTCTATATCTGTTGCAGAGAGAACTTTCTATGATGAGGGGTAAGAACTAACTTACCTGTAAGTGTAAGGAAAAATATTTAGTAGGTAGTTAGGGACTATGCTGGTTTAGTAGAGTGGTTATTGCATGTTCTCCTCCAATGCATATATCTACAACACAATTCCTGCACTGGAGGATTGTGAAAGGGGGAGCAGAATGATTGTAAGAGCCACAGGAATGAGAAGTTTGTTTCCTTGTCTTCCCTCCTCCCACCCTCCAGCCTTTCCCCTGAATCCATGCCCCATTCCCACCTCCTCCAAGGCAAGGTCTCTCCTGGGGATTCAGCCTAGGCTGGTAGATTCAGTTGAGGCAGGTCCCCTCCTCCCTGCACCAAGGCTGAGCAAAGTGTCTCAGCATAGGCCCTAGGTTCCAAAAAGTCAGCCCACGCCCCAAGGACAGGTCCCAGTCCCACTACCTGGGGGCCTCCCAAACTGTCTCACTTATCCAGAGGGTCTGGTCCAGTTCCATGGGGGCTCCTCAGCTATCAGTTCACAGTTCATGTGTTTCTGCTAGTTTGGCTATTTGTCCCTGTGCTTTTTCCAATCATGGTCTCCATATCTCTTGCTCATATAATCCCTCCTCTCTCTCATTGATTGGACTCCTGGAGCTCCACCTAGGGTTAGGCCATGGATCTGTGCATCTGTTTCCACCAGTCACTGGATGAGAGTTCTATCATGACAGGGTGTTCAGCTATCCTATCACCAGAGTAGGTCAGCTCAGGCACTCTCTCGACCATTGCCAGTAGTCTATAGGGAGGTATCTTTGTGGATTTCTGGGGACCTCTCTTGCATTCTTCTTCCTATTCCCATGGGGTCTTCATTTATCATGGTATCTCTTTCCTTGTTCTCCCACTCTGTTCCTGATCCAGCTGGGACCTGCCACTCCCCTAAGTTTGCTTTCCCCCAACCCTTGCCCTCCATTACCCCTGCTACCCCTAGTTTGCTCATGTAGGTCTCATCCATTTCTCTGTCGCTGGGTGATCCCTGTGTCTTTCTTAGGGTCATATTTACTAGGTGGCCTCCCTGAAGTTGTGAGTTGTAGTCTGGTTATCCTTTGCTTTACATCTAGTATCCACTTGTGAGTGAGTACATACCATGTTTATCTTTCTGAGTCTGGGTTACCTCACTCAGAATGATACCGTCAATAAGACAAAATGACATCCTACAAAATGGGAAAAGATCTTCACCAACCCCACATCTGACAGAGGGCTGATATCCAAAATATATAAAGAACTCAAGAAATTAGACATCAAAATACCCAACAGTCCAATTAAAACATCAACTATACAGCTAAACAGAGAATTCTCAACAGAAGAAGCTCAAATGGCTGAAAGACATTTAAGAAATTGTTCAACATCCTTAATCATCAGGGAAATGCAAATCAAAATGACTCTGAGATACCATCTTACACCAGTAAGAATGGCTAAGATCAAAACCACTGAAGACAGCTTATGTTGGAGAGAATGTGGAGCAAGGGGAACACTCCTACACTGTTGCTGGGAATGCAAACTTGTACAGCCACTTTGAAAATCAATATGGTGCTTTCTTAGAAAATTGGGAATCAGCTTCCCTCAAGACCCAGCTATACCATTCTTGGGCATATTCCCAAGAAATGCTCAATCTTACCACAAGGACACTTGCTCAACTATGTTCATAGCAGGATTATTTGTAATAGCCAGAACCTGGAAAAAACCTAGATGCCCTTCAACTGAAGAATGGATAAATAAAATGTGGTACATATACATTTCTTGTTTGGACAGAAAAGCAATGGTCTGATTTGAAGGCCCAACTCATTGGGCTAGAACCCCAGTGGCCACTCCCAAACTTTCATCTGTATAGAGGTGATAAGGTTGGGTCGAGTCTGGAAGAGCAATGGTGATGGCCATTAGGAGGGCATCCAGCAGTAAAGTGAAGTGGAGGTGGGCGGTGGCCAGTTGGGTAATAGGGGTCTCTCTGGCTGCCTGGTACAGGGGCTTGGCCATAGTGGCAAAGTTAAGGATTCAGTGACAGAAGAATCCCATCAGGCCAAATAAATGAGAGAATCTGGTCTGCTGTGGTCAGGGGCTATAAATTTCAGGGCTTAGACTTTATCAGAGAAGAGGGTCTTAGACCCTGGGGCTGAGTTGAATGACCAAATACACCACAGAGGGAGAGCATAGCTGAGCCTTTGATGTGGAAACACAATATCCCAGGGAGCCAAGGGAGCTTAGGAGCAAAGAGGAGGCCCCTTGGGACAGAGAAGGAAGTCATCTCCATATTGGAGAAGTGTGCTAGGCCTGGGGTCAAAGGTGGAAAGATCCTGGGCCAAGGCTTAGCCAAAGAAATGAGAGCTGTCCCAGAAACCCTGAAGAACAGTCCATATAAGCAGTTTGGAGGTCCTGGTGTCGAGGTCCTCCTAGGTGAACGCAAAGAGAAAGTATGAGTCAGGGTGTAGGGGGACAGTTTAAAAAAAAGCATCTTTTAGGTTCAGGATGGTAAAATGGGAAGTTGTAGGGGGAATGTTAGAAAACAGGTGTAGGTGTTATTAACCACTGGATGTGTTGGAATAACTGCCTTATTAATGAGGCAGAGGTCTTATACTAAATGGTAAACACCAGAAGGCATATACACAGGAAGAATGGAGGTGTTGCAGGGTGAGGTGATAGGAATTAAAACTCCCTGAGATAAAAGGAGGGTGATAATGGGCTTAAGGCCTTAGTGATAGGTTTCAGAAATAGGAAATTGGGGTCTGGAAGGGAAGGAGGAGGGGTCCTTATGGCAAACTAGGACTGGCTGGTGGAGAGTAGCCACCACTGGGGTAGAGATATCCCATACTTGGTGATCTACTGGATTTGGGAAGGTAGAGACAAGACAGTCTGGGGTAGGAAGCTGTGAGGCTATTAAGGGAAGAAGAAGATAGGAATCAGGAGAGGGTGTGGGGGCCAAGGTGAGTGTAACCACAAAGCAGCTGAGAATATCACAACCAAGTAGAGGAACAAGACAAGCAGGTATGTCTAGAAAAGAGTATGAGAAGAATCACCCTGCAAGGATGCAGGGGTGTGATGGGGTCTTAAGCAGAAAGGACAGGGTCCCATCTATCACTGTTACAGAAATTTGTAAGGGAACTGTGGGACCCAAGTGAGAGGTTGAAACAGAATAGGTAGCTACTGTGTCCACTGCAAAGGCTATGGACTAGCCTGCTACCTGGAGCTTTACCCTAGGCTCAGTGAAGGCAATGGGAGTAACCAAGTCTAGGCTACATCAGTCCTCCACCAAGCTGAGGAGTTTGAGGACAGGAAGAGGCTCAGATGAGGCTGGACCTCCATGGCATGGCATAGAGAATGAACTCATGTGGGGGCATTCCAGTGTCTAGGCTGTCAGCAGACAGGGCATGGCCTTGTCGTCAGCCAAGAGTCAGAGCAGTTCCAGGACCAATGGCCTTCCTGGATGCATTTGACGCAGGCTTCTGGAGGAGTTGACTTGGGCTGAGCTCTGGCAGAATGAAGCATTATATACTTCCCTTGTCCCATTTGTGGGGTGTCAGTGGCCTCAAGACAGTTGCCAAGACATTGGATTTGGAGCATAGCATTCTGTGGCAGCCAAGATTGTCAGGAAGACTCAGCTGCCTCCTCTTGGGCATTAAAAACATTAAAAGTCATTTTCACCAATCCTGTCTGGAGGTTTGGGGTCCCTCTTCAACCCTTTTTAATTTCTTTCTAATATCTTGTGCTGACTGAGAAATGAAATGGGTATGCAGGACCATGGCTCCTGCTTGGGAGACTGGGTCAAGGTGAGTATATTGATCCATGGTCTCTTGTAATAGATTTAGAAATATAGCCAGATTGTCATCAGTTTGTGGTATATTCTCTAGGAGTTTATCAAAATTAACAAACTTGGCAGGCTTTCTGAGGGCAGGATCTGGAGAGAGAGAGGTACAACCAAAGTGGAGTGCCAAGCTAAAAGCCATGCTCATGGTGCCTCTTCATAGCAATAGAAAACAGACAAAGACAGACCCAAAACTTAACAATGCACAGAGAATGAGAGACTTTCAAGCACTCTGAATTGGATGGGATGTCTTTAGCAAACCTCTCCCCTGAAGCTCAGGAATCTATGAGGATAATGAGTCAGAAAGATTATAAGAGCCAGAGATGGAAGATGACTCCAAAGAAACAGCATCTTCCAGATACAATACACGAATCAATATTTTCAGTATTAATAATTATGAATTGAAAATCAAGGTACACACATATGAACTGATAGATACTGTGAAAATACACACAAAACCTCACCAGGACTGAGAGGGGTAAGGGAATGTGGGACCACACCCTTAACTCAGAAACTATTTGCTATTGATACCAGATAAAAAAGGGAAAATCAATTTTATCCACTAAAGTGCCAGTGGGTATATCAACCACACTCCAGGGCAGACGCCAGGCCTAGAAGTAGTCGACCAACACAAAACAAACTAAACAATATCTTTGTGAACTTTTTGTTTAATTTTGGCTTTTTCTTTTAGTCATATTAGACTTTTTTTGCTTATTTTGATTTTCCTTTTTGTGAGGGGTTTGCTTTTGTTTTGTTTTGGTTTTATTTTATTTTGAAAATGAGAACATAAAATCAGATGGGTAGGGAAGAGGAAAGGATCTGGGAAGAGTTGAAGAAGGGGAACCATGATCAAAATATACTGTATTCGAAAAAATTATTCAAATATTTGAAGCAAACCTAACCAAGGAAGTACAAGACAATTAGAACTTTTCAAATACCGAAAAAACAAATTGAAGAAGAGACCAAACACTGGAAAACCTTCCCATATTCATTGATTGATAGTATTAATATTATAAAAATGCCTATCCTATCAAAAATGATCTACACAATCAATGAAACACCAAAGATCAAGGATAGCCAAAACAATAAAAGAACTGTTGATATCATCAAAGTATTATAATAAAAATAACATGATACTCTCATAAATACAGACACATTGACACATAGAATTGAATTTTTGGAGTCAGATATAAATGCATGCTTTTAAATCCATCTGGTTTTTAAACAAAGAGACAAAAAATACACAATGGAGAGAAGAAAGTATCTTCAACTAATGCTTCTAGTCAAACTGGATAGCTACATTAGAAGGATGAAAGTGGTAGAATCTAATCTCTCATCATACACAAAATTCAGTTGCAAATTGATCAAGGACTTCAACAAAAGAATTGATACCCAGAGTGTGATAGAGAAGTAAGAAATATAATTGAGCTTATAGGCACAAGGAAGGACTTTCTGAATGGGTCCAAATAGCACCAGCATTAAGATTGGCAAATTCCAGGTGACATTTCACTAAACTAAAAAGCTTCTGTACAGCAAAGGACACTATCATTTGAGTGAAGAGACAGTCTACAGAATGGGAAAAAAAACCTGTACTGGTAATACATATGGCAAAGAGTTGGTGTCTATAATATATAAAATAATAAAATTTAAAATAATAAAAGTTCTTTTTAAAAGAACTTTTAAAAACTAAACATGAAGAAAGCAACCCAGTAAAATTCAGAGCTTGAGGTTAAACAAAGAATTCTCAAAAGAAGAAATACAAGAAGTTTAGAGACATGTTATTAAATGTTAAAAATTCATGGCCAACATAGAAATGAAATTAAAACTACTTTGAGACTTTTATCTTACCCCAGATTGTCTAATATTCAAAATCAAAATGACCACAAGTGCAGGTGTGGATATTGGGGAAGGGGGAAACTTATTCATTGTTGGTGGAAGTGTAAACTAGTATAGCCACTGTGGAAATCACTGTGGAGGTCCCCTCCCCCAAAAAGTCTAGAAACAGTTCAACCATATGATCAAGGTATTTCACTCCTGAGCATATTTCCAAAGGACTCTACATCCTACTACAGAGATATTTGCAGCTTCATGTTCGTTATTGCTCTATTTACAATATCCAGGAAATGGAAACAGCAAACTATTCATTAACTGATAAATGGGTAAAGAAAACAATGTCCTTACACACAATGGAATATTATTCAGCTGTAAAAAGATAACAAAAACAAGAAATTTATAGTTAAATTGATAGAACTGGAAATATTTCTAAATGATGTACCCAGGTATAGAGAGACAAACAGTGCATTTTCTCTCTTATAAGTAGATGCTAGATTTGAATCTTTACACATGTATGTTTAAACTGATAACCCATAATATTCATAGAAGAGAGGAAACTGGAAAGGGGCCATAAGGAGGGGTTGCATTTCAAAGGAAGGTTGATAGAATGGAGTTATTATGAAGGGTAATATTGGAATAAGAATGGTTAAATGGGAAGGAAGATGGGAGAGCAGGGTAGAGAAGAGAGCATGTGGAAGGGTTAACTAACATCAATGACCCTTAAAGATGATGTATGGAAATCTACTATCATACAAAGCTTCCTAAACACGTTAGTATAAAAGGAGTTATCTTTTTTGTTGTTTGTTTGTTTGGTTGGTTTTTGGTTTTTCAAGACAGGGTTTCTCTGTGTAGCTTTGCGCCTTTCCTGGGACTCACTTGGTAGCCCAGGCTGGCCTCGAATTCACAGAGATCCACTTGGCTCTGCCTCCCGAGTGCTGGGATTAAAGGCGTGTGCCACCACCGCCCGGCGAGTTATCTTATATAAAGTTATAAAATGGAATTATCTTATAATGGGGATGACTAAGATGCTTCCCCAAGATACCATAGGCTATCAAACAAACTACCAAATGCCTGTTACCTCTTTGAATTGTTGTTAGGGACCAGTAGATCCTCCCCCAAATGATGCACTATATTAAAATTCAGAATTTGATGATCAGATGCCATTGCTTAAGACAACACACCTGAGTCAAAAAACCATGAAGAGTCAAGCTGATACTCACTTGAAAGCTTTTTCCCTACTACCTTGTTTTTATACTGCTGGGATTTGCTATCCCTGTTACAAAGGGAGAAAAATCATCCACAATCTTAATCAATTATGAACTCAGCAAGCTACAATAGTGGCAAGCTATGCCAACTAGTGTAATAGTAGAATAAATGCTATGGGAGTAAGAAACCACTTTCTGATTGGATATAAAGCCTATTCAACAGTATGGAACTCATGCTTGGTAACCATTAACTTGACCAAAAAGGCTGTGGCTAGGTAGGTCATAGCCCTAGGGGAGAATCGAATACTATTATCCTACTAAATTGGACACAGTAATAAACTACCATTGAAAGTTCTTATCTTTAAATCCACATATTACTAAATTTCTCAACCTTCATCAGAGAAGGTTCTTTTGCAGTGGATGGTGAGTAATACAGAAACCCACACCTGGTCCAAGTGCATAGAAAAAGAGAATAAGAGTGTGGAGTATCCAGCTTTAAATGGAAGAGCTTTAATCACAATCCCTTTGCTGAGGCTAGGGGATCATTGCAGATGAGGGAGCAGAAAGATTATAAGAACCAGAGATAGTAGATATCTGAAATGAAACAGTGTTTGCCATGACATGTACACATAAACTCACAGAATCTGTAACTGCATGCAGAAGACTGGTAGGAAAGCAAGCTAGTCAAAATCCAAGATGTACAAAGCTTTACTCCTAGCCAATGACCTTTGACAATCAGTGGCTTCTGGAGGAGAGGAGTCAATTTTCTTCATGGATACAGCCCCTAAAATGTTATATGCTCCAGAAGATGGTCCTATATCCATGGAAGTACAGGTAGCAAATTATGGATTTGTTGGGTTTAAACAGATAAAGAACAGAGTTGGGAGGAAAAACAATGGGAGGAAATGAAAAGAATTGAAGGAGAGGAAAAATATATTATGTCTATGAATGAAGTTCTCTAACTATAATAAAATAAAATTGACACTAAAGGTAAAATGGATACATACCTAAATACTTGTGGGAGGAAGATGGCCAATAGACCCAACTGGGCCATCACCATTCAATGCTGTGGGATGGTCTGTATGTCAAGTGTGTTGCTGATTGGTCAATAAATAAATCACTGATTGGCCAGTGGCCAGCCAGGAAGTATAGACGGGACAAGGAGGAGAATAAAGCTGGGAAGTGGAAGGCTGAGTCAGAAACACTGCCAGCCGCCATGATGACAAACAATATGTGAAGATGCTGGTAAGCCATGAGCCATATGACAAGGTATAGATTAATAGAAATGGATTAATTTAAGCTGTAAGAACAGTTAGCAAGAAGCCTGCCATGGCCATACAGTTTGTAACCAATATAAGTCTCTGTGTTTACTTGGTCGGGTCTGAGTGGCTGTGGGACTGGCAGGTGAGAGAGATTTGTCCTGACTATGGGCCAGGCAGGAAAACTCTAGCTACAAATGGCGTCCAATGTGGTGGCAAGAGTTTCCACCTAAAAACTGAGAAAAAAGATTCTAAAACGGAGCTAAAAACAGTTCCTAATTGTCTCTCTCAAATGAGCAGCAGCTGCTGGTTTGAGCTACTGGCGGGTTCCTGGTGTGCACGCTCGACCTGAAGTATGGCGGGAATGAGGCCTCTGCAAGTGGCACATTAAGCTGCATGGTGGATTTAGCCTTTGCTAGTACAAAAAAAAAAAAAAAAAAAAAAGATGTTTTTGGGCTACACGCTGCTTGGATAAAAGTATAGACCCAAGATAGCTCCCAGAGCTGTTGGTAAACCACCGCCATGTTGGGAAGCTGAGGTGGGCAGAGCCAGCAGCCACAGCTGCTGCAGTTTAAAGCAATAGATTCACAATAAGACAGATTCAGATGTAATAGTTTACAATGTGTGTAAAAGATACGTAGGCTTGAAAGAGACAAAAAAGGTGATACAGTTATATAAACAAATACATAGTTTTAAAAAATAAAGTCTTTAAAGAGACAGTAAAATTAATATAAAAAATAAGCCACGTGAAGATGAATATTACACAGAGAATCTAGATTGTGTTGTCTTTGGGATTTTTAACTACAGAAAAACATTTGATTGTAAAAGCTGTTGAGTTATGCCAAAATGTATATTTTAAAGGTACCTTGACTTCAAAATTTGGATATAAGGATATGTTGCTTTGGAAAAGAGTCTCTGCTTTTGTTCCCACAGAAAGCCAGAGGCTATGGATTTGTTCCAGATTAAGATACATCAGGTTTGACCAGCCAAGACCACCTGAAAGGTCTCTGATGACACCATGGCCCAGATGATCCAACATCCAGAATGGTTTGAAGGCAACTGGCTCAGACAATACAGCCTCATGGACTATTCCATAATCCTAAAATTTTCTTTGTATCCCCATAAGATACAGCGCCCTCCTCCAGCAGGAAGTAGTAAGAGAAGCTACGCCCAAATTCCCAAATTATATGTAATTTTACTTTGTTAAGGTTAAAACCTTCCTTTTTGAAAAAAAAAAGAAAAGAAAATGGGAAGTGCTGTGGGATGGTCTGTATGTCAAGTGTGTTGCTGATTGGTCAATAAATAAATCACTGATTGGCCAGTGGCCAGCCAGGAAGTATAGACGGGACAAGGAGGAGAATAAAGCTGGGAAGTGGAAGGCTGAGTCAGAGACACTGCCAGCCGCCAGGATGACAAACAGTATGTGAAGATGCCAGTAAGCCATGAGCCATATGGCAAGGTATAGATTAATAGAAACGGATTAATTTAAGCTGTAAGAACAGTTAGCAAGAAGCCTGCCACGGCCATACAGTTTGTAACTAATATAAGTCTCTGTGTTTACTTGGTCGGGTCTGAGTGGCTGTGGGACTGGCAGGTGAGAGAGATTTGTCCTGACTGTGGGCCAGGCAGGAAAACTCTAGCTACAATTCAAGCTTGATTGAGCATGCACTATAGTAACTTTCCCCTTGGGCCAACCTAGAGTCTGCCATGGAAGCTAAAGACTGCTGACATGGAGGTGCATGGTCAATAGAGCCAATGGAGAAAGGACAACACATCTCTAGAGGCCTAGAGGACCAATGAGGTGCTGGGAGGAGGATAAAAAGGCAAGCCTTATTTCTGCAATAAATGAGTCTACAACATGCATCTGAGACCTGGAGTCTGTGTCATTGACTCTGTACCTCTTTACCTCCTCCCCCAAGGGGTGTCTTTATATGACCACCTGCAACACTACAACATCTGGTGCCTGAGCAGGTGTATTTTTTTTATTGCTACAGTTGGTTTTTGGGGCATTGATCTTTGCCCTTTGTTGCCTGTGGTGTGGTGTGTTGACTGTTACTAGGCTGGTGCACTTTCACTTTCTTTATCAGCACACTTTTGGACTCCTCTTCACACCTGCAGCACATTATGGCACACCTTCTCAGTGACTCACCCAGTAAGTTGACCCCTGCATGTTTCACGTCCTCATGAAGGTGAGCGTGGAGACCCTCCTACATTTCTCTACCTCTCCTTTTGTCTGTCTAGTACCCCTGGTGTACTAGGTAGGAGCATCTACTGATCTTGGTTCTCCTGGCATCTCCACATAAAGGCTGACTCCCTAGGAGGTAGAATGCAAGAGTGGCCCCCCACTGCCTCTTCTTGTCAAGAGACACTGTGTGGACATAAGGCCGTGGCCTAATGAACTGTGGAAGTCCCCACTAAGCTCAAGACATATGGGTTTGACACATTTCCTATCTTTGTTGGTTGATGCACTCACTGTCTCTGTATCCCTGTTTTGCCCAGACCCCATTCCCACTTGATAACTCCACTCTGTTCTCCCTGTCCCTGACATTGACCCAATTTGATACCATCTTGGAAAACTGGGATGTTTGCGGCCCCACCAACTGCCTTGACTTTCTACCATGACAATGCCTCAGGGGAATGGGCTAAGGCTCTTCAAGTCAATGTCACACAGGTGTCCAATGTAACATGGGAACCCACACCAGTTTGTGTCCACCCTCCTTTCTTCTTTCTCCTGGCTAATGCCTCTACCTCTGTCAGCCATTTAAATTGCTCTAACATTACTTGTTACCTGGACACCTGTTGGTCCAATTATGCAAGCTATGCTATTCTGATGTGCGAAGCAGCAGCTATTTGGATGCTGGTGGTCAATGCTACCCATTTTCACATGGTCACTATTATGGCTTAGATAACCTCTTGCCCGCATAAAACTCAATTTTGGCATTATTGCTGCCATCATTACTGCCATCCTGTTGGGTGTGGCTGGAGCCACCACAGTTACAATTGCTCTGACACAGACTGCCACCACTGTGGAGACCCTTAACCAGGTTGTCTTCTACTCTGCTGAGGCTCTACAGGCACAAGAATTACTCAGTCAACACTTTTACCAGACAATTCACATTTTACAACAATTTGATTTACTGACAGAGGAGCTGGAGGTGGTTAGTGACATGTTCCTGTTGGCCTGTGACTCCCATTTCAGGTCAGTATGCCTGACCTCATACCGAGTCCTTAATGCTTCCCAAGTCTGAAGTCAATTGGCCCAATACATACTCCAGGAACAAATTTGTCATCTCAATATGATTAGGGCACCAGCCATGTCATTTAAGACTAGTTTTCTCTCCAAAGTCTGGTAAAATTTCAAAAGGCTCCTTGATATCTTGTGGATCATGGCCTATGCCATAAATGAGGATATTGTTCTGTTGCTAATTATTTTCTTAAGTGTCTCCTATAGCATGTGGTATGGCAATGCTCAAACAAGTCCACCCTCCAGGTTCTTATGGCTCTTAAACACCCTGAACATGGCCCTCTTCAAGAGGTCGTTTGTGCCTGACTCTCTAAAATCCAAGAGACCATTGTATGATTAGCCCTCCTTCCGCCCAGGCATGCGGTAGTCAATGACAGGTAAGGACCTGTGAGACAGGCTAAGACAGACACAATCTGCCATGCTGGATGCTTTTTGAGGTGGGGTCAACAACGTCAGAGCTTGGAACTCTGACTCCTGCTGGGCTGCCTATAAAATGAACAAAAAGGGTGGAGATGAAGGAGGAAGACAGTCATAGCTGTTCAAGCTCAATTGAGAATGTGCTATAGTAGCTTTCCCCTTGGGCCAACCTGGAGTCTGCTGTGGTGGCTAGAGACTGCTGATGTGGAGGCACATGGTCAACAGAGCCATTGGAGAAAGAACAACACATCTCTAGAGGCCTAGAATACCAATGGGGTGATGGGAGGGGGATATAAAGGCAAGCCCAATTTCTGCAATAAATGAGTCTGCAGCATGCTCTGCTACTCACCTGACTCCCAGAGTCTGTTTTGTTGACTCTGAGCCTCCCCATCCCCTCCCCCAAGGGGTGTCCATATAGGGCTGCTTGCAACACCACAACAAATCCTGAAGATAGAGTATGCTGGATTGTTTTATGTAGACTTGACATAAGCTAGAGTCATCTCAGAGAAAGAAATATCAGTTGAGAAAACATCTCCACAAGATCAGGCTGTAAAGAAGCCTGTGGCTCTTTTTCTTAGTTAGTGGTTGGTGTTGGAGGACCCAGCCCATTATGAGTGGGTCCACCTCTGGGCTGTTGGTCTTGGATGCCATAAAAAAAGCAAGCTGAAAAATCTATGGGAACCAAGTCAGTAAGCAGCACTCCTCTATGGCCTCTGAATTTGTGGGAGGTCTCTGCATCCACCACAGCTAAAAGATTAATGATCTACAGGAGGCAAGAAGTTAGTTTTGTTCAACATGACTCAGTAGCCAGTGTTAATCCAATCTTCAGTAGTCTGACCCTGAGTAGTTTATTTTAGGCATATTTAAGCACAGCACAAATTGTTGAAAACTATTCTGGTAACAATTAACTCACTCCTATGTGCACAATAAAGCTTAAGATGAAACTACATCAGAACTCCTTGTAAAGTACATATGATAGCTTCCATAAAGATGAGTTCTATAGATTGCTACATGTGACACTTTCCATAAAGATATGCTCTATAGATTGACCAGGGTCTGGAGGAAAATCCAGTGTGAACTCAGCTACAAAGATGGAGCAAAGGTCTTCAGGGTATTAACAATGTCTACTCCACCGGGCGGTGGTGGTGCACGCCTTTAATCCCAGCACTTGGGAGGCAGAGGCTGGTGGATCTTTGTGAGTTTGAGGCCAGCCTGGGCTACAGAGCGAGATCCAGGAAAGGCGCAAAGCTACACAGAGAAACCCTGTCTCGAAAAATCAAAAAAATAAATAAATAAATAAATAAATAAAACAATGTCTACTCCTAGCCTTCTGGGAAGATAACAGGTTATGCATCTCTTCCTTTGAAGGAACAACGATGTGTGCATAACATTCCTAGTTCCCCTCGTGCTGATCTGTGAGCCCAAGAATGTCTATGCCTTCCATGTGCATCAGCTCCTTCCTCCCAATTCCTGTCCAGCTTGATTTCCTGCCCTGACTTCCCTCACTGATGGGCTGTTACCTAGAAGTTTAAGCCAAATAAACCCTTTGCTTCTGAAGTTGCTTTTGGTCATGGTGTTTCATTAGAGCAGTAGTAACCCTAACTAAGACATAAAGCATAACATAAGACATAAACAATGATTTATAAAACAAGCCTCAATTTTATCTAAATAAAATTTTTTGTAAAATCAGAAAGCTGTGAATTTCTGGGATGACACATTCCTGCAATGTTTCAGTCAGATTCCACAGAACTGTTCTCACTAGACTTTAACAATATTTAAACAAAGTAATCTTGATTTTTAAACAAGCACACACCATCACCACCACCACCACCACCACCACACAGCTTTGCTAGGTATGAAAGAGGAGACAATCTATTCTTAAAAATTTTTTAAACAGCAAGAAATACTCAGATCATGGAAGTGGGGACCTGGGCTAGGCTGAACTCAAAACCAAATGTCCTTTTTTCCCTCTAGTTAATCTTTACTGTCAGCTCTACAAGCTTCAGAAGGAACTAGGAGACACATTTTGGTACGTCTGTGAGAGAATTTCTGGAGTATAACTGAAGAGGGAAGATTCACTCTGCGGTGGGTAGAGCTATTCCATGGGTTGTTGGGGGTACAGGCTGAATAAAACATGAAAAGAGGAGAAAAATGTTTGAGGACAAGCATCCATCTTTTTCTGATTCTTGCTTCATAGAGATGTGGGCAAGCAGTGCAGTATAGACTGGATTCCGTGAACCATGAGCAAAAATTAACATTTCCACTCTTAAGTTATGGGGAGGGGTGACTAATAAGCTGTTATATCTGTTTGCAATCATCAGAATGCTTTATTTCAGCAAAGAGGGGAGTGTTTCTGGGCTATTCAGAGTAGATCAGGAAATAGATTAGGCAACAGAAGTTGGCAATGTTGTCCACATAGTACCTATTTTTCAAGTATCAAAGATAAAAGATTAAGGGGTCTCAGTGGCTTGCACTAAGGTTTCAAAAGCTCCTGAAGCCAGATAGTATATGACAAGTTTGGATTCTCTGCAAGGAGTCCCTGAAAAGGCATTGTATGAACCTGGGAATATACAGCCCAAGTTGCAACAGCTTTTGATAATTCTAAGACTATGGGATATCCAGTGCAGAAAGATGCAATCACAAGGGAGGTAGCCATATGTGCTGTAGGTAGAAGAGCTGGAGAGACTGGGAGGCCCCAGACCATTGAAGCCAAGGTGATTCAGTCTCAAATATAAGCTTCATGTTTTCATTTTTGTCTTGTTGAGTCTTTCTCTTGCTTTGGTCCAATCTTTTCCTTGCTATTCTTCTGATACTCCTTTATAGAATGGCAATGTTGGGTCTGTGCATTATATATTTAAATATGTAGCTTGTTTTATTTTTAAAGGGCTCACAATTAAGAAATTGCCATGCCTCTCAGAAGAGATTTTAGGCTTTTGAACAATGATAGAACTACTAATGACTATGGGAACTTTTGAAGTTGTAATGAATGCCTTTTGCCTTATGAGATGGTCATTTTACCAGGGGCAGAAGATTGTGATTTGTATGTGAAATGTCTCCCATAGGCTCATGTTATTGAAAATTTGATCCTCAGCTGGTAGAACTCCCTTGGAAGGTTGTGAAACCATGAAAAATGGAGCCCCATTAGAAGAAGTGGTGTTATGGGGTGGAGAGGGCACAGTTTAAGGTTTTATAGCCCAATCACATTTTGTATCTTCTCCCTTATTCCTGGTTTGGGCACACTGTCACGAGCTACCTCATAACCTGCTTCCCTTCCTTTCCCCATATACTGGACTCTATTTTTTCTTAAACTATGAATCAAAATAACCCTTAAGTTTCTTTTTTGAGATATGTTGTCAAGTTAATGATAAAAATAACTAACCAAAGGTCAATATAAGAGGAAAGCCATGAGCTTAGGCAGGCTAAACTGATAATGCATCTGGAGTATTTAGAACTAAGACATAAGGCCAGTGTGGCCAATATATAGTGAGCAGAATGGAAATGGGTAGAAAGATAACAAGAGAAAGAATTTGCAGAACATAGCAGGTCAAATTTAGGACCTCCATAATGTGCTAAGAACAATGGCAAATCATGGAAAACCTTAAGCAAGTAGGAGGGCAGAACATAATCATTTCTATTTTGTAATGATTACTCAGGTTTCTGTGAAAAGAATGAGTTGTTAAAGGGGTAATCACATAAAAAGCAAGTCAATTAGAAAGCTATTGCAAAATACAAGAAGGAAATAATTGCTAGCAATAAATATAGAGAGAAGCAAATGGACCTGAGAGATGTTTGGGAGGTACAATCAATAAGCCTTCATGATGAATTAGATGCAGGCATTAAGGAAGGGCGGTACACAAGAAAGACTCTCTGGTTTCCAATAAGCAACCAGGAAAGTGATACTATCATCTGCTCAGTCAAGCTACACCAGAAGGCTCTATTGTTACCCTTTTTTAATGAGAAAATTACTGGTGAAAGAAACTTAAAGAATGAAGGGTTTATTTTGACTTAAGAAGGGATACAGTTCTTGGTGTCAGCAAAGGTGGCTAGTCACATTGCATCCAAAGGCAGGTAGCAGGGAGTAAACATGACGTCAGACCAGACTATAAAACCTCAAGATCCACCCACAATGACCCATATCATCCAGTGACACTCCACCCTAAAAGTTCTGTCGGATCACAGTTTGTTCCTGAAGACAGTGGTCACTTGAAAAAAACAAATATTCCAATCTGAAGAAATCAGACCATGCCCATAGCATGAGAGAGAATGGAAGAGACAGAGACAGAAGCTGAGATGGTGGGTTATCTTAACAAAGAGTGGTCAAAGAAGGCTATTTTGGGATTCAATATATAAGTATTCAATCAAGATGAACAACCTACAGCAAATATGATAGTGGCTTCTTCCTTGATCTCTAATTCTCCCTGATTATAAGATCCCTATCATTTCTTATCTCCAAACCAAATTCTGAAAAGGAATCTGACTTTCCTACTTTTTCTCTTGTATAATAAGATAGATATATTGACCTGTTTAAAAAATAAGAATTAATGACATGGGCCTCATGACATGAGCCATTAATTAATTAATTTCCTGTCACTAGAAAGGTTAAGGCAAGAAGATTACAAGTCCAAGACCAGTTTGAGCAACTTACTGAAACCTGTTCTCAAATTTCAAAGTTAAAAGAGAGCTAAAGAGGTATGCAGTAGAGTGCTTCCTTAGTGTTATATGTGAGGCCTTAGCATCAATCCCATCGCTTCCAAAAATAAAGACAACAAAAAGTTAAACAAACAATAAACATTAATAAACAAAAGGACTGTATAGATGTATTAGCAATTAAGACTATTCACATGGCAACTCAGTCATCAACAACCATCTTTACCTTCAGTTCCAGGTGTTTCAATGCCATCTTCTGGCCTCTGCAGGCACTGCACACACATAATACACATGCACAAAGGCAGGCAAACCATGCACATACATAGGATAAAAATAAATACAATTAAAAATAAAGAAAGAAAAATGAGAGATTATTTGTATAATAGGTATATAGGTGAAGAAGTATCTTTGGCCAAAAGCATCTTTGGCCATCCTTCAAAACATACCATATGATAGACCAATCAGTCATACCAACTTCCTTGGAGATTTTTCTGGCAAACATACAAAAAGGCCAAAGAAGCAGCACCAAGTGTGAGCCAAACATCTATGAAAAGCCTCATACAGTTGAGTGTAGGTCCTCACCAACCACATGACTGTTCAGTGTTCTGAGATTGTTTATGCAGTGTGGCCAATAATGCCTACTCTGCAGAATTATTATGAAATAAATAATTTATTCATTGCCGAGCTCCTGTGTAATGATGTCTATTTTAAGCACAGTTAAGTGCTATGGAGAAATAGAAAGACCAGAATACCAGCATTACAATTTTAAGTCAAAACAGGGCCAACTAAGTAGATAATATGTGATTTGGGGTCAGGAGGACAGGCGATGTATCATCCAGATCTCAGAGAAAGAATCTCCTAAGGAGAGTTTGCATAATGTCTTTGATTTTTCCCTTTTTTTATATTGCATGCAACATAAAATTTACTATCAATCATTTTATATGCACAATTTAGTGACATTAAAATCAATTGTAATATTCCATGACCATGACTACTGTTGTACATAAACCGCTCTTCATAAAAATGAACTCTACTCCCATTAAATATTAACTCTGTGTCTGTATCACCACCCAGCTACTAACCCACTCAGTGCTGGGAATATATCAGTTTACTTTCTGCTTCTATGATTTGCATGATTATAGAGCATTCACGTGTGTAATCATGCAATATTTACAGGGTATGGCTGGCTTATTTTCCTTACTATAATGTCTTCCAGTTTATCTATGTGTAGTATTATAATTTATTTCCTTTCTAAAATTGATTTATGTTCTAGAACACACTGACAAAAGATTTTTAGTAATTCCTCAATTCATTTATAGTATATTTTAGAAGACCAATGTTAATTCTAATACACACTTAGGATTCAAATTGCCACATTAGGTTTTGTTTGTAAACCTGTACTATCTATACCATGACCTCGTCCATATTTGTTGACTTACCTACAAGGGAATGCCCTAGAATATTCAGGGTAAACAAGCCAAGTTATTCTAATACCCATGATACCAGAACCATACTGAGTCGTCTTGATTGAAATCTGTTTTGTTTTTTTTTGACTTTAGGTGGGACCATGCTCACTCATGGTGAGGGGGTATCTTTGTCGCCTAAGTGATGGCCAAAATGCTTACAACAGATAGGTGTGGCCTCTTAGAGGGGCATAAATGACTTCCATTGTCCACACGGGAAGCTGGGAAATCTTATCCTCTTCAGGAAACTATCATTCCTAACTCTGAGAGGATATAAAAAAAATCAGGGCAGAGGTATTACAGCTGCTTTCCGCTGAGGAGGGTCTTTGTTGAAGGGGAAAATTCTGAGTCCATTGAAGAAGGGGTCCTCTGGTCACATATTGGGGGAGAGGCTTAACTTGATCAGCTGTGATGGATCAGGTGAGTACTGCCCTGCATTCCTGAAGAGTCTTGTAAAAATACTAGAGGGCTATAAGCAAATAATTTGGTTACAGAGCAACACGGAGCTTTTCTGGAAAGGGTAAGAGATGGGGAGGAACAGAGGTGGGAGAAATGAAGTGGGCCAGTGAGAGAAAGTGGGCATAAAGTAGATTCAGAAAAGAATGACTACTCCCATTGCAATGTCTGCTGCACCAAAATGAGCTAGGAGAAGTGGTAAGGAGCTACATAGCATCAAAGGAAGGGAACAGACGCTGGGCCGTGGCGGCACAGGCCTTTAATCCCAGCACTCGGGCAGAGCCAGGCAGACCTCCGTGAGTTCGAGGCCAGCCTGGTCTACAGAGCAAGTTCCAGGACAGGTACCAAAACTACACAGAGAAACCCTGTCTCAAAAAAACAAATTAAAAAAAAAGGAACAGGAGAAAATAGAGAAGTAATGTAAATAACGGTATCTGGTCCAGAGTGAAAAATGAAATTTCCCTTTAGCCAGTTTCTCCACAACATGAAAAAGATCTCTTTGCAGATGTATCAGGAACAAATGGAGCTGTTGTAGGGTGAGAGCCACTGCGAGAGCTTGTATGGTACCTTTTGTTTGGGTATAGGGTGAGTTCAGTAAGTTAAACATTTAAAAGACAGGGTAAAAACGTAGGTCTGAGGCTAATAAGGAGGAAAGAGTGATCAAGGGGAGGAACCCGAGTGGGAGGGAACCAGAAGGAGTTTTTTGTCTGGTCTCTGTGTATTGAGGCCCCATTTCAAACCAGTTAGGATTTATTGATGAGAAGCAGTATTATTTGAAGAGGGCAAAAATTCCATCCTTAGCAGATCTAGTTCTTTTTAATCTTGGAATATTTCAGCAGTCAAGGAGTTGAGATAGTACTGAAGGATGTTAAGCTGATCTGAGCTGGTGAGATGAAGAGGTTAACTGATTACAAAGAAAGCTTCATTCAGCCCAGCCGTGGGCTGTGAGGGGAGCAGTTGTTAGAGTGTCCCAGAAGAAAGTCCATCCAAGGGGCCATCATAAACTTAACAGTTGGCAAAGATCCAGAACAAAAGCCAGGAGGTAATAACCGCATGATTTTGTGGGGAATATTAAGAGACAAAGTTACATGAGGAAAACTTTAACATCAAGATTAATGTGAGTCGCTATAACATAAGGTTAAATATAAAGTTAACATAAGGTTATTTAATAAACAAAAATAATGTTCCCCAAATAAAACTCAATTTTTGGTTAGAAAAATTTGCTAAGATAAAATTATAAAATTGAGACTATTACTTTAAATGACCATATCTAGTATTTGAAAACATGACAATGCATATTTTTTAACATCAATTTAAAACAAATATACGAAGTTCATCATTCCATACACTCAACCAACAGACAAAAGTATAGTCAGTCAGGTCAAAATCGTCATAAATACCTTATATGTCACAGGGACTGAATTGACAAAGAAGACTAAAGCCAACTCTTTACTCCTTATGCTGATGGACAAATCTCTGTGTCACCACACACTGACAGCAGTAAGCATGTTCCCAACTGCCAAAGACACCAGTTGGATATTCTGAATAACTTTTTAAAGCTGAAACTTTGATAACAGAGGATCTGGTATCCTCCTTTAATCAGCAGACACATGGTGGCTAGGATGTAGACCCTGAAATTAGCCTTTACTAAGAGGAAGAATTAAATGCCAGGGTAAAGAGCTCAGCTAGCTGAAGTAGCGTGCAGGTCAGATGACAGGCTTAGGTACAAGGTTCCACTGTTCACAGCATCCTCATATGTCAGTTCAGGAGACATTGAGGGCAGAGTAATTGCTATTTGTCTCTCTGTTGGCTGAGACATTTAGTATGTAGGTGTAGACTTTGAGATTCTCTGATGGGCAAGAGAACCCATCATGTGAAACAGGTGAAACATGAGGAGTAATTCATCTTTAGATAAGAAAGACAGTTTTTTTTCCTGGTTTGGCCTACATGGCTGGAGCTGGTCAGGCCTACACAAGCCAGGGGTCTCCAGGCTTATGCAGATGGAAGCAGAAGTAGCAGACTTCTGGAAGGTCTTATTTTCTATGCATCCTTGTCCTCTAATGAAGCTAGCATGCAATGTACTCTAGTGGGATGATACTCCAACAAAGGGAATTTCCTGAGCCTGGGGAATTCTGGGGAATACTATGCAAGTGTATAGTAAATTTAACCCATTTTTCTCATGCATTCAATCTTTTATAACCAATTTAAATAATATACCTGATTTTCAATATTATTTTACATTAAACAAACTTTAATTGTACTTTAAAATTATTTTGAGTCACTTGCTATAGGTTTAATGTTGACTATATATAGATTATACAATGGGAGCTATAAATTGGTCTCTTCTAAGCTTGTCTCTAAATAAATTACATTTATACTGAGCATGACTAACCCTTAACTTGTATACCTTAATTATCTTCAACAGTTTACAATAAGTTGGTAACTTTTATAAGATTAAGATTTTACAATTTTATCACTGTTAATTTAGAACCTTAAAAAGTTATTGTTTTTTAATCAAAAATCAAATTTCAAAAAATTTTAAACCATAAATACAGTCCACAGAGACTGGGAACCTCATTTCTTGATCCTTTTATAATGCACTTTTACAAAATGTCATTTTTTTAATATGGCACAGTTTTATCAAATAGCTAAAGCTTAACAAAATTAGCAAAGATGTACATCTTTAAGTCAGTTTCTCTTAGCGTGAATAGATTTTTATAACTTTAGGAACATATAAGCCTCAATCATCAAACATATGTTGCATAGACCTTGTTCACTGTTTTGACCTCATCTGTTACTTTTCATTTTCAGGACAAAAATCATCATACATAAAAATCCATCCTAATCCAAAATATTTTGTGAACCTACTACTGCTTCCTTAATGTAGGGAAAATAAAATAAACCACCTTATGCCACATGGTCACCTAAACCAAGATGGTAGTGAAGTTAATTGGCATGCCCTCTTTTTAACCTTAGTAATGATAGTAGCTGAGTCATATGATTGCTAAGTTAAAAGCCAAAAAGACAGAAAGTCTCATGGTTGTTACTTACTCCAAGGTGAGCCTAGGTCATCAGCCAAGATGGTTGTAAGTCACATGATACCTCTCAAACCTATCACAAATACAACCCTTTCCTAAACAAGAGTTGAATCCATATGTTTTAGCAAATTAAGATTATCTATACATCCTTTTAAAATAACATTCAATGAACTTACAAATTATAAAATACAGAAAGCTAAAGTTTCAACAAAAACTTTAAAGATAGTAAACGAAATCAAGGAACAGGGGTTAGAATTCAGAAAGTTAAACACCTTGCCATTTGTAACTGCTATGGAAAATAGTTTAGTTCTTAGTTTTCTCAAGCACAAAGTGTCTTTTTCTGAGCTGTTCTGTTTTGCTCTCCTTTTTCCTGCCACAGAGTCAGTGGGACAGACTGACCCAAGACAGAGACTTTGGAAGAAACTTTTCAACAACGTGCTTGGGTCTGGAGCAGACTGGCCAAATTACAACTCCCATGCCAGCCTTCTCAATAGAGTAGAACAGCATCAAACAATTTTTCAACATTATCCATGCACAAAAGACATTTGAATCTCTGTAAGACTGTACCTATTAATCTTCATATCCATAAACAGCGTGTATGTGTCTGTAGATGGGGCAGACAATCAGAAATGCCATTACCTTTCAGCTGTTAAACATACAAGCAGGATTTTCCAGGCTTGGATCAGCAGAAACACAGTAGGTCAAAATCATAAGGTAAAATAGACATAAGACAAGGGAGTTCTATGTTGCCTAAGTTAGAAATAGATATAAGTTTGGAGGCCCAGCAGAAACAGGAATGAATGAGCACCCAGACTCTGAGCATGGTTGTAAGCCAGAGCCTTGAGAAGAATTAAAGTGAATTGTGAATGGGGCCTCAGAACACACTGTCGTTATTTCTTATGAAGTTACTTAAATTACCTCAGATATTAAAAATCAAAAGTTCTGAATGTGCCAACAGTGGCCATTTGTCTATGGAAAACTCGGAGTGGATGAGTGACAAAGGAAAGAACGGGGGTCAGTATCCATTTGCTTAGAGTGTCCTCTAAGTCTTGAAATGACCAAATGTGTCTGGAAATGAAGGGAACATCCCAAATTGTTACAGTTCCAGGGTTAAGAAACCACAGGGTTAGTGGAAGGTTCTGGGGGGCTTTCATGTGGTTCTCACAGCCAGTGTAGTCTTAAATACCTTTGACAAGGCAAGTCTTATAGAAAAAAGGCTTCAGTGAGCTCCTAGATCTACCTGGGGCACCTTCAAGTTATGTTCAACAGATTACTTTGTCCTGGTTTTACTGTGTTGCAAGTGTGCTTTGTTTGAATACAGCATGGCCTCCTAAGTCAGACTATGTCAGGGAGAGACATTAAGGTGAGAACAAAAAGGTAAAGACAGAGAGTAAAAAGAAAAGCCCGCCTGAGGGAAACACACCTCTCAACCAGAGCCAGGAAGCAAGGAGAGCCATAGGTTTGTCCATGGTGGACTTGAGCCTCAATAGGCTCAGATTTCCCATCCCAGGTCTTTGAAACCATATGTTAGATTACTTAACAGCAGTTGTAGAGACACAGAAGTTGGAAAGAAAGAGAGACTTTATCTGATGTTAGGCAGTCCCATGTTTATTCACAGCAAAGAGGCATCCTTGTCACTTATATGTGTGGATGGCCAAGTTGCCTCTTGATCAAAATCTTATGGCTATCAATAATGGTCACATTTGACAATGCCAGGCATTTGATTCACGGACAAATGAGGACATACACGTTTAAGATGTCAAAAATTAGATGTCAAAAAAGACGGAGAGATGACTGAATTGTTAAGAGCACCAGCTGCTCTTCCAGAGGACCTGGGTTCAATTCCCTGGACCTACATAGTGCCTAACAAGCATCTATAATTCCAGTTCCAGTATGTCTGGCCTCTACAGACCCTGCAAGCTTATGAGTCACAGGCATAAATGCAAGCAAAGCACTCATACACATAAAATAAAAACAAATAAATCTTTTAAAAATATAAGTAAAAACTTAGATGATGGATAGATAAATAGCTTCCCCAAATCTCCCCACTGTTAGGGTTCACAGAAAGTCCCATAAAAGACCACTAGTCATGTATGCAATCAACAAGAGCATTTAATAAAATGTTCAGCATGCTGGGGTCAACCCCCCTGACAAAACAGCAAATGGCAACCTTAAGAGAAGCTTTCAGGCTCCTTTTAAGCAGGATTAGGGGAATTCCAGCTGTGGTTAAGTATACTTTTAAGAGATTGGGTATAGACGCTTACTGGTACAGGAATCATTTTATGATTGGCTCATGACATCTGGTCAGCAACTGTGGTTGCAGTGTCAGGAGCTGTTTGACTGAAAATACCAAGAACACTTCTTGCTTGTGGCCAGGTAGGACCCAAATTGGCTACCAGACTGGATGTACTTCCTGAGGGTTTGATTGAAACCAGACATGAGTCAACATAGGATGGTGGGGTTATATGGGGCAGAGGTCTTAGCAAACTGGCCCCTGGGAAAATAAAATGAAACAAAACAAAAAACAACTGGCCCTGTTGGGTTCAGTCCTGTTAACAGAGGGGATGGCCATTTCAATCAATATTAGTGTCTTTCTTGCTTCTACTCAGTCTTGCTTCTACTCAGTTTGCTTAAAAAGTAAGTAGACGGAGGCTTAATGTGGCATCATACACAGACGTAGCCTAAGGCTAGGAACACAGGCCCAGGAATCCCCAGACACCATGCTCTGTCCCTGAGACAGTTTAGCCCACATGAGAATCAAATTGGAAAAGGTCACGGGGTTGTGGAACTTAATGTTCTGCCAACACAAGGAATATACAGGTTTAATTTGACTATGTATCAAGCCTACCAATTTTTCTCCTAGTTAAGCAAACTAATACCAAGGGCAACCTTAGAAGTTAGAGGAACTAAAAGCACCACACAGAGTGAAAAAAAATCTGGCCCAACTCCTACTGAGTTAAGTCAAATAAAAGCTCTTCAGAAAGCTTCACTAATAGAATGGATTGTGTGAAGGGCAGAACACAGGGGCTGAGGAAGTGGACCACCCAATGAAGTTCAATGATAATTTTTTAAAATATATGAATAAGGCATACAGGAGCTTTGAAACACCAAGAAGAAATTAAATATATGAATTATAAGCAGAGATGAAGGAGATGGATTCCATGACAAAGGCACAAAAATATTTTCAATATAATTATAGAAGATTTTCTAAATCAAGGGGAAGAGATGCCAAATCAGATACAAGAGGCTTAAAGAAGGTTAAGTAGAAAGGATTAGAAAAGAACATCCTCACAACATGATGTCAGAGTTAATACACTAAACATACAAAACAAAAAAGTACTAAAAGTTGCCAGAGTAAAGGGCCAACTCAAATATAATTAAAATTAAAATTAAATTAAAATTCTAGCTTATTACTTAATAGAATTTCTTGTAAAAAAAAAAAATCCGGAGGCCTTGGAAGAATGTATTACATGCCCCAAAAGAACAAAACTATCAAGCTAGACTATTGTCCAAAGGAAAACAACTGTCATATGTAAAGGAGAAACAAACATTTTCCATGATAAAATCAACCTAAAGGGATTCCCAACTGCTGCTCTGTAGAGGATACTACAAGGATACTTCATCTGAAAGGAAGAGTAACCAACCAAGAGGCTATAGAAGAAAAATAAGCAATAGTAGGACAAATAAGCAAGTGATAAATAAGAAAACACCACAAAAATAACAAAATAATTTTTTCAGTCATAAATTGATGTAAATTAATAAAAAGACACAGACTCCCAGAGTGGATCAGAAAGCAGGTTGTTATAGAATATTATATTAAGGTGTGTTGCTTTTGTTTATATTGCATTTGTTTAACTCGGTGAAGCTGTGTTACTGTGCCTGTCTAAAACACCTGATGGTCTAATAAAAAACTGAACAGCCAATAGCAAGGCAGAAGAAAGGATAGATGGGGCTGGCAGGCAGAGAGAATATATAGAAGAAGAAATCTGGGAAGAAGAGGAAGAAGCAAGAGAAGGAGGAAGACATCAGGGGCCAGCCATCGAGCAACACAACCAGCAATGGAGCAAGAAAGAAAGTTATACAAAAATAGAGAAAGAAAAAAGCCCAGAGGCAAAAGGTGGACAGGATAATTTTAAGTTAAGTAAAGCTGGCTAGCAAAAAGCCAAGCTAAGGCTGGACATTTATAATTAGGTATAAGCCCCCATGTGTGATTTATTTGGGAACTGAGTGGCAGGCCCCTCAAAAGAGCAAAAACAACCAATAGCAGCAGGTTCTATCTTTTTGCTGACTCAAAGAAACAGAACTCATCACCAAAGACAGACATATTTTAGAGTGAAGTATAAGAGGTATTCTAAGCAAATGGAACCAAGGATTAAGTATTTGTACTTCTTCTAATATTGTACCAAAAAAAACCCTTCAAATATAAACTAGAGAGGAGAAACCATGAAGATTCCATCATATAGATTAATTGAACAATCTTCAAGATGATACTATAATTCTAAACATACATGAACAGGAGTACCCAATTATAACTTAAGCCTAATACAAGAATGATAGCAAACTTCAACTACTTCAATGCTCATTGATCTTCCAGACAAAAGAATGAACAGAGAAACATTGGAGTTAATGACATCATAAATAAAATATTTACCAGATACCTACAGATCATTTCGCCTAACATTCCAGAACACACATTTTTTTAAGAAGTCCATAGACCTTCTAAAATAAATTACACAATATAGCAGAAAGTGAGTCTCAACAAATATGAGAAAACTGAAATGATTCCTCATACTCAATGTGACCGCACCTTAAAATAAGAAATAAAAAATAAGAGAAACTGCAGAAAGTACACAAACTCATTGAGAGTAAGTAGTGTAATGGATAGATCACTGAAGAAATAAAGAAGGAAATTTAAAAATTCTTAGGATGAAGGGAAACTAAAACATAAGATAGAAAATCTAATATAAATAAAACCTTTCTTAAGTACCTACATTTAAAAAATCTGAAACAGTCTGCTAGAATTCTGTTGTGAATACATCTGGATCTGGGCTTCTTTTAGACAAGAGGATTATTACTAATGTTTAAATTTCCTCCTTTGTTACAGGTCTGTTTAGATTGTTAGTCTCTTCTTGGTTTAACTTTGAAAGTTTGGATGAATCAAAAGTTCACCCATTTCTTTTATATTATCTAACTTAGTGTAGTAAAGGTTTCTTAAGTGTTCCCTTATAATATTCTGGGGTTTATTTTGTTTTTGTTTGTTTGTTTGTTGTTTGTTTTATTTATTTATTTTGGTCCTTGTTTTAATATTTCCCTGCTCATTTCCAAGTCTATCAATTTGGATCCTCTATTTCTTTCCTTTGGTAAGTTGGGCCAAGAGGCTGATAATCTTGTTTATCTTCTCAAGTAACCAGTTCTTAGACTCATTGATTCTTTGTATTGTTTTTTTTTTCTATTTCATTTATTTCTGCTTAGATTTTTATTGTTTCTTGCTGTCTACTAAGGTCGAGTTTGGTTCATTCTTTTTTCCCCAACTTTTTGAGTTACACTATTAAGTCATGCATTTGTGTTCTTTCTGGTGTTTTTCAATGGAGGTACTTAGGGCTGTCAACTTCCCTTTCAGAACTGCTTTCCATGTGTGCCAGATGTTTTGCTGTGTTGTATTGTCATTTTCATTTAGTAACAGAAATGGTTTTATTTCTTTCTTGATTTCTTCTTTGACCCATTCATCATTCAGTTTAATCTAAAGAAACTATACATTTACTAGAATTTTGTTTGCTGTAAATAATACTCAGCTAGAATATATGGCATCATTTCAATTTTCTGTAGTTGTTAAGACTTGCTTTGTGTCCCAGCATGTAGTTTATTTAGAGAATCTTCCATCTTCTGCTGAGCAGAATGTATGGATTTTTTCCCTTTTGGGTAGAATAATCTGTATATAGCTGTTAGGACCATTTGATATAAGATGTCATTTACTTCTGCAGTTTCTGTGATTGTTTTTTGTTCTGATGACTTAGATATTAGAGAAATTGAGGTGATAAAATCACTTATAACCAATCCTTCAAAAATAGAAACAGTAGGACCACTCCCAAACTCATTCTACCAAGGCAGTATTACTCTAATACCCAAATGAAGTAAAGACATAATAAATTTAAAAAACCACTAAACTATAGACCACTATCTCTGACTAACACAGTTTTAAAATTCCTCAATAAAATGCTAGCAAACTAAATATAAGCCTAAATAAAATCATTGACCACAATTAAGTTGGCTTTATCCTGGAAATATAGGGTTGGTTCAAATTTTTAAAAAATCATTAAATATAATAAATCATAACAATAGAGACAAAAATGGCATGATCATCTCAATAGATGCAGGAAAAGGCCTTTGACAAGTCCAACATTCATTTTTTGTTTGTTTGCTTTGTTTCATTTCATTTTGGAAAAGAAGTTAAATATCTATATTTGCAGACAATATAATATTATACATAAAAGATACCAAAAATTCCACCAGGAAACTTTTAGAAACAATCAACAATTTCAGCAAAGTGGCAGGGTACAAAATCAACTCACAAAATCAGAAGCTTTATGGGCATACTCTCATTTCCCAAAGCACCAAAAAAAAAAAAAAGAAAGAAAGAAAAGAAAATAAACCTAACTAAGGAGGTGAATTCTATAGTGAAAACTTCAAATTGCTAAAGAAAGAGATTGGAAAAGACACTAGAAAATAGAAAAGCATTCTGAGAGGTTCCCTGCAGGTGTCAAATGAACTGTGAAGAGGTGAGAATGAAAACTCAATTCAACTGAACTTAGTATGCCAAGATGATAAAACTTCTGGAGAGTCTGATGCCAGGTCACTTATTGACAGCATATTTAAACACAATATAATATGGAAACAAGTTTCCTAGTGTAACAAAATCTCCACAAAAAGGCAATAATTATATTGAAACTTAACTCAAAGTACATGTCATTTCTTCCAAGAAGATGGAGGCTACCTATACTAGATTGATGGTCTAAGGAAGGATCTTGCCTGCTGTCTGTTGTACATATAGTATAGAGATCACTGGGGCTATTATCCCTCTCTGGTCCTGGTTGTGGGTTCATGGGGGAGCCTCTGGCTATATTGATAATGTAAGGGTCATTTAGACTATTAAATATCTCTGTCTGTTTGTGGAAACTTGGAGGAGATCCTGATTATGCAGGTAATGTAAGGGTCATTTAGATTACTAGCCACCTCCAGTACTGACCATAGTTACTTGATATGGCCTGGCTCAACAGTTAACACAGATAATCAGGCTATTAATCTCCTTCAATTCCTAGCCTTCTGGAAAAATAGATTATACATCCTTCCCTTTGAAAGGACAATCTTGAGTCCTTAACATTCCTGATTTTCCTGGAGATATGTGGGCACAAGGACTTCCATGCTCCCAACAACATTCCATGTTCATAAATATTAATTAATTGTGAAAATGACCATCCTATCAAACACAATTTGTAGATTCAATGCAACCACAGTCAAAATACACAGAACATTATTCACAGAAATTGAAAAACAAAAACATCCTAAAATTCATGTAGAGGCAGAGAAGACCCACTCTGTCACGTTTTGAACAAAAATGGCATCCATGGGCTCATATGGATTGGCACTGTTAGGGGGTGTGGCCTTGATGAAGTAAGTGTGTCATTGTTGGAGGAAGTGTGTCACTGTGGGTGGGCTTTGGGATTTCAAATGTCCAAGCCAGGCCCAATGTATCTCTCTTCCTGCTGTCTGTCAATCCAGATGTCGAACTCTCAGCTCCTTCTCCAGCACCACATCTGCCTGCATGCTGACATGCTTCCCACCATGATGACAATGGCTTAAACCCCTGAACTGTAAGCCAGCTCCAATCAAATACTTTCCTTTATAAGAGTTGCTATGGTCACGATGTCTCTTCACAGCAATAAAATCCTAACTAAGACACATACTTACTGGAATGCTAAAGTAATCCTGAGCTCCCCTGACCTCCCCCCACCCCCAAAAAAAAAACCAATACTGGAAGGAATGCTATTCTAGATTTCAAGATATATTCTAGAGTTATTGTAATAAAAGCAATATGATACTGACACAAAAACAGACATACAGACCAATGAAATAAAATAAAAGATCCCCAAAAAGAATACTTTAATTAAAGCCCTCTAATATTTGACAGAGAAAACAAAACAAAACAAGCATACATTGAAGAAGAGACAACATCTTCAACAAATGGTTTTGGGGAAATTGGATGTCCCCATGCAGAAGAATGAAATTTGACCCATATCTAACAAATGGTATAATAATTATATCCAAGTCCATCCAAGACCTCAGTTTGAAACTTGAAACACTGAACATGCTAGAAATCACATGATCATCTCTGACAAAATCCAATCCAACATCTCTTTATGTCAAAACTTCTGAGAATGTATGGATATAGGGAGCACATCTCATCATAATAAAGGCTATCTGTGACAAACTTATAGACAACATTATAGTTGGTGGAGAAACCTTGAAGCATTTCTATTAAGATCAATAACAAGACAAGAATGTCTTCTCTCCATTCCCATTCAATATAGTGATGAAAGTATTGCCTAGATTAATAAGTATAGATACAAAGGATACAAACAAGAAGAGGACAGAGTATCACCATTTGCAGAAGATATAATTCAACACATAGGAGATATTAAGGGGTTCACTACAACAGTCATAGAAGTGATCAATATTTTCAACAAAGTGGCAGAATACAAAAATCAACATAGAAAAATCAGTAGTCTTCCTATAAACCAATGACAAAACATTGAGAAAGAAATCAGAGAAATTATCCCATTTATAATATGCCCCCCCAAAACACACACACAAGAAAAGTATCTTGACAAAAGTATCTTGAAAGTAAGGTCATGAAATACCTCTATAGTAAGAACACTCAGGAAAGAAATTTAGGAAGACACTATAAGATTGAAAGCTCAACAAGATCATGTGTAAAAAGTTGTTTGCCAGCCTGATCTATAGAGCAAGTGCTAGAAATGCCAAGGCTACACAGAGATATCTTGCCTCAAAAAAAAAAGAGTCATTTGCTGTTTCAGAAGGTTTTCTGTTTCATGCAGGCTAAATGTAGGGTAAAATCATCAGTGGTTTTCTCCAGCTATCAGTTTTGCATCTTCCAGGCAAGATATGTACACTGTTATAACAGTGGCATGATTGCTATGGTGGTAATCAAACACTCTCCAGTTGTTTTTGAGGCCTTATCCACAGAAGGATTCAAGCCTGGTTCTGTAACATGGTCAAAAACCCGTAGTTGGGCTGGCCATGGGCCCTAAATGGCAACTTCCTACTGTTGCTTTGCTAAATCATATCAATCTACCATCTAAATGTTTATCTTTATACCCATACACAAATTTTCTTTTCATCCTTTACCAGAGAAGCTTCCTTTGCATATTTTTTGCCAGGAAGATCATGGAAGTGTTTGAACTTTGAGTTGGAAAAGCCTATGAGTGCTGAAAGCTTAATAGGTTGTGCTGTGGGTGCTTGGTATATAATAGTGTGGAGAAACTGCAGGTGATGGAGGTCTGGCTTGTGAAGTTTCAAAGGGAAGCAAAGAGTGTATCAGGGCTGTTTATGTAATACTTTGGATTAAAAAATCTGTGAAAGAGAAACATTTGCTTTACCAAAACAAGTAATGCTGGTTACCAGAAGCTGAAGAATCATCTGTAATTTCTAAGAGACCACCATCATTAAGGGGAAAAATCTTCAGAGGAGTATTTCCTCAGTTCCATCATATGGAAGCTGTGTTCCAGAGGGAGATGAGGCTACATGTTAAGCTGGCAGCAGACCTTGTCAAATAATGTACAAAAGTTTCTCACATAGTACTTAGTTTGAAGAATTGAAGGGGTCAGGGAGGGTTGGTACCATGAGGTATCACCAGAGTCCCTAAAGAGAGCACAGAGGAGGCCATTGGTGAAGATTCAACCTTGGTTGCAATAGAAATCCACATATACTGGAGATTCCAGGACTTCGGGATGTCTACCAAAGACAGTGGAAGGCATATAGTAGATAGAGCTAGCCTAAACCTACCTGGGTAGCTGTATGTGTCCTATGGATAGCAGACCTGAAGAGTTAGACCTACTCAGCCTGTTTGGTGCTAGAAGATCGTGAGTAAATCCCTGAAGTCCAATATTGAGCTTCTACACTGTTGAACTTTGATTTTGCTTTGATCTAATTGTCATGTGCCATTGTTCTTCCATCTTAGAATTAGAATGTAACTTACTTTAGATTTTACAACAGCCCACAGCTAAGAGATTTTGGATATTTTTAAAAAAATGGTGAACTTTTAAAGCACTGGAATGTAAAGACTGTGGAAGATTTAAAGGCATACCATGTTTTATAATATGATATTAATCTGAGATTGCAGGGACAAAGAAAAGAAAGATCATGGCTTAGCAATGATGAGTTTGTGTTTCAAACTGATGAGTTAATTGTATGACTTTGTTTTTGTCTACTTCACACTAGCTAGAGTCACCTGGGAAGAGGGAACATCAACTAAGTAAATGTTTTATCAGATTAGATTTGGGCATGTCTATGGGCATTTTATTGACTTATGATTGATGTAGAAAAGCCCAGTACACTGGCATTGCTAACCTTGGGCAGATGGTCCTGAGTTGTATCAGAAAGCAAGCTGAGCATGCCATTAAACAATATTTCTTCAGCCTGCTTTCAAGTTCCTACCTTGAGTTCTTTCTCTAGCTTTCCCTAAGTGATGGACCATAAAGTATAAACAGAAATAAACCCTTTTGAACCCACATTTATTTTGGTAAGTATTTTATCATGGCAACAGAAGTTTAACTAGGACCCTATCCAACACTACAAATATAAAATACAGTTATTCATACTGTTTGAAAATTTTTAAAAATATGTTTTCAACTTTTTCCCAAGGAGCTTCTAAACAATTTTAATATAAAGGACTATAACATAGGATTCTTTTTTTCATAATTCACAGCTAATTACTAAACATGTTCTTCATACTGCAAGCACTTAATGTCAGCATAAGACATGTTGCCATAATAAAGATAATTGAAGGTATGACTTGCATCAATATTTAATTAGCACTTGGTGCTAACTCATTATTTTGGTACAACTATTTTGACATCTTTTCTATATGTCCTGAATAGAGTTCAATCTAGAGGGCTGTTCTATGGGTGAGGCATTTATAATATCACATGTGCCCCTGCCCAGAGGAAACAATATAAAGCATGGGAGCCATGATTGACAGTTCAATCTAGTTCATAATAGCAAAGCCTACAATAACAAACCACATAAGTAAGTTTACTTAGCAAGGCAAATTCTTTACTGAAAAACAATTCTGGTCTTACTCAAGAGTGTACACTAGAACCTCTACTGGTTCAGCTAATATCAGTACAGGGAAACATGCAGACTTACATTACATTGTAATGTAAAGGAAGCTCATTGTAAGTACAGTGATTTAAAAGTTTGAGGCTCAGATATCCACAGTGTACACTACAGCACAAATTATGATCATACTAAAAGCAAAGAGAGTTCACATCAGCAAGAAAAGGATATGGAATCCCCAGACCTGGGATTTATTCAGTTTCCACGATGTAGCTATTGTCAGCCTTGAGCATGTCACTGAGTGTATCTAAAGTCAGGTTATACACATGTAAAGATGGCCTCCATTAAATGAGAATTTTTTAAAAGTGCACATGTGTGTTTAATGTATAGTGTGGATACACACCTGCAATAATACATGTGTGGAGATCAGAGGACCAGTTGGTGAAGTTATATCTCTCTTTCCAACTTTAAATAGGTTTCAGGAATTGAACTCAAGTAGATCACTAGGCTTGCAAAGCAAGAGATTTGTCTACTGAGCCACCTTATCAGCCTAGGACCAGTTTTTGTTGTTGTTGTTGTTGGGTTTTTGTGTGTGTGTGTGTCTGTATCTTCAAAATACCAATGAATGATGGGTTGATACTTTTAAAAATAAAATAAAAAATGAACAGTGACTCCTATGTTCCTATAAAACTATCTGTGATAGCTAGTGTTGACCATCAACTTGACTCCATCTAGAATTAACTAAAACCCAAGCTTCTGGGTACACCTGTGAGAGAATTTTTCTGGTTGAATTATTTGAAATGGGAAGACCCATTCTAAATCCTTATCAGCATGTGCTATTATTTGTTTTCTTTAATATGACCATTCTGACTAGAATACGATGAAACCTCAAAATAATTTTAATTTGCATTTCCCTGCTAGCTAAGCATATTGAACTTTAAAAAAAAATACTTCTCATCCATTTGCATTTGTTCTTTTGAGAACACTCTGTTTAGTTCTATGCTCCAATTTTTAATTGGTTTATTTATTTGTTTCCTTGACATTCAGTTATTTCAGTTCTTTACATATTTTAGATATTAACACTTTTTGGATGTAAAATTAGAGAAGTTTTTTTTTTTCCATTCTGTAGGCTTCTGCTTTTCTCAAATGATGTTGCCCTTTGCTATATAGAAGCTTTTTAGCTTCATGAGGACATACACATTAATTGTTGGTTTTAATGCCTGTGCTATTGGTTTCTGTTCTGAAACAAGAGAACAATAAAGGATGTCCTGTTTTCTTTCCTGTGCCAATGAGTTCAAGCTTGTTCCCTACTTTCTGTTCATCAGATACAGGATATTTGGTCTTGTCCTGAGGTCCCTGATCCAATTGCAGTTTATATTTATTCAGGATGATAGTCATGGGTCTATTTTCATTCTTCGTCATGCAGCTATGCAGTTTGACTAGCACCATTTGCTGAGGATACAGTCTGTTCACTGTCAGGAGTGACTGTCATGAGTTATTGCAGGCTATGACATAATTATAACTTATAGCAGTTAATAATGTGAATGTCAACCCACCAAGGAATCATTCTCTGATGAGATAACCCATTGAGCAAGGCTCTGAAAACCGTTGGTTTCATCTGTAATTTCATTTGTGTAATAACAGCTATTATATCTCCCCATTAACATGCATTTTTATTTAATATGTATGTGTAATCTCATGATTACATCTCAATCTTATGGGTACACATATTTGTGGATAGTCAGGAAGATAACTTCTCATTTAGCTGTATAATTTTGATGAATAGAAACATACTAAAATATGCTTCATAACTAGATCTATTGTTCCATGTGGACTGTAGGCACTTAGAAGTCTTGTTTTCCATTCTTGGCTTGCTGCAGGGCAAATTTGCCAAATGAAGTGCCCTTGGGATAGATTACAGGCAGAACATTCACAGATTTTATTCATGAGCAAAATTGCAGGTGTTTGGCCTATTGGATCAAAGCCCTTCAAAAGATTTATGATGAACTAGGATAATTTTGCAGGCGTCTGGCCTTATTATACCAAAGTCCTTCATAGATCAATAACACCTATGTTGCCTTTAGCTTCCTCCACTGGCACCTCCCCACTCTGATTCAAAAAGCAATTAACACTGTACATATACTTCTTCACCAGTTTTTAATGCAAGATTTTAGGCTAAGTAGACTATGTTTAGGTCCTAAGATTCAGGTGATTAACATAAGAATGCTGTTAACTGACTAATCATGTCCAGATGTTATTAACCACACTTAAGAAATATAAAATAGCACACATATTCTTTGCCTCTTCCTTAAATCACTCATTGGTTAAGTTTCTTCCCTTTGTAGTCCTTGTAACTATCCCTTTAAGAGACAGCCAGAACTTTTATAACCTGCAGCTCTTGTCGGTCGCTAATAAAGCTGACCAAGCTTTTGCTACATGAGAATCTTATCGTATCTAAAAAGAATGCTGGTCCTTGAGAGTTTGCTTTGTAGTTTTTGTTTGTTTGTTTGTTATTAAAAAGTTGCTAGCCGGGCGGTGGTGGCGCATGCCTTTAATCCCAGCACTCGGGAGGCAGAGGCAGGCGGATCTCTGTGAGTTCGAGGCCAGCCTGGTCTCCAAAGCGAGTACCAGGAAAGGCGCAAAGCTACACAGAGAAACCCTGTCTTGAAAAAAACCAAAAAAAAAAAAAAAGTTGCTAATGAATGAATGAATATATGCATACTTGGAAATTTGTAATGGGGGGAAGAAACTAAGAGAAGAGACAAAGAGAAATATATAGATAGTTATACAAGAGAAGAGCTAAGAATGAGAACAGAGAAAACTTAGGAAAAATGAGCTGAAAAGCAGCTGTAGGTTTAGAGAAGCAGAACAGTAAAGAGACATGATTTGAACAGCACATGAGTGAGTTAATTCATTTTCACCCTCAGATACCTAGTTTCTTTTGCTTCCTATAGTATCTGATCTGAACCATGAAAAGGTCTAAGGGGCTGGCACCCAAAGGACCCTGGTAGTTCACCATGATATTTTTTGCTTTTCTGTCAAAAATCAAATGTCATAGATGTTTCCTAATTATTTTAGGGTGTTTTGGTCTATCCCATTGATTGATGTGTCTGTTTTTTAGTTTAATACCATGTTGTTTTTTGTTGTTTTGTTGTTTGATTGGTTGTTTGGTTTTTTTGTTATTGTTGTTTTTTAACTATTGCTCTGTAATACAAATTAAAGTCTCAGATGGTGATACCTTCAGCAGTTCTTATATTATTCAAGATAGTTTTTAGCTATCCTGGTTTTTGTGCGTGTTTTCATATTAAGTTGAAGTTTTTTTTTCAATATCTGTGCAGAATTGTATTGAAATTTATCAAAGTGGGAATTTCATTGATTGCTTTTGGTAGGTCATTTTCACAATATTAATCTTACCAATCTATGAGCAAAGCAGATCTTTCCATCTTCTGGTGTCTTCTTCAATTCTTTTCTTCAATGTCCCCAAGTTTTTTTATATTATTATTATACAAATGTTTTACTTGCTTAGGTAGAATTATTCCGAGACTTTTTAAAGCTATTGTGAAATGTTGTTTCCTTTAGTCCTTTTTCAGTATATCTGTAAGTTGTATATAGGAAAGCCACTGGTTTTTGTGTGTTAATTGTGTATCTTACAACTTAGGTGGAAGGTATTTATCAGCCATAGAAGTTTCCTGATGGAGTCTTTAAGGTCTTTTATATATAAGATCATATCATCTGCAAATGAGCATACTTTGATTTCTTCATTTCCTATTTGAATCCTATTGATCTCTTCCAGTTGTCTTATTGCTCTAGCTGAGACTTCAAGTACATTATTAAATAGGTATGAAGAATGTGGACATCTTTTTCCTATTCCTGATTTTAATAAAACCATTTGTCTTTCTCTCCATTAAAGATGATATAAATTGAGGGAGTGGGAGGAGGAATGAGAGGGGGATCTGTGATTAAAATGTAAAATGAATAAAAATTCTTAATAAAGAGAAAATAATTTTAAAATTCATTTTATATACCAACCACAGATTCACCATCTCATTCCCACTCCATACCCTAGCCTCCCCACCAATCCACATCCCCCATCCTCTCCTCCAAAAAGATAAGGCCTCCCATGGTGAGTCAACAAAGCCTGGCACATTCAGTTGAGGCTTGTTGAGCCCCTCCCAATGCATCAAAGCTGTGCAAGGTGTCCCACCATAGACCAGGGATAGCTCTTGATCCCACTGCAAGGGGCCCCTCAAACAGACCAAGCTACACAACTGTCTCGCTTATGCAGAGGGCCTAGTCTAGTACCATGCAGGCTCCACAGTTGTTGGTTTAAAGTTCATGAGTTCCCATTAGCTTGGTTCAGTTGTCTCTGTAGATTTCCCCATCATGATCTTGTTGCCCTCTCTTCAACTAGACTCCTGGAATTCAGCCAGGTGCTTGGCTGTGGATCTCTGCATCTGCTTCCATCAGTTACAGGATGAAGGTTCTATGATGACAGTAGGGTATTCACCAATTTATTAATTTAAAAAAAGAAATAAAAAATATGATTTAAATTACCTATATTGTATTGAGGTATAAACTCTGTAGTCCTAGACTCTCCAGGACTTTTTCATGAACAGATGTTAGAGTTTTTTGTCAAAGACCCTTTTTCATCTCATAAAATTATCATGTGGTTTTCATCTTTTGATCTGTTATGTGGTAGATTACATTTCATGATTTACATAATTTAGTGATTTACATCTCTTGGATGAAAACAACATGATAATGGTGGATAACCTTTAGAATGTGTGCTTGGATTCAGTTCACAAATATTTTATTGAGAATTTTCACATCCGTGTTCATAAAGATATTGTAATTTTCTTTGTTGTTGGGTCTTTATGTGGTTTTGGTATCAGGGTAATAGTGGCCCCAAAAAGTAATTAATAAGTGTTCCTTCAGTTTGTATTTTGTGGAATAATTCAAGAATTATTAGCATTACTTCATCTTCAAAGGTTTGGTGGAATTCTGTGCTGAATCTCTCTAACTCTAAGCCTTTTTTTTTTTTTTTTTGGTTGGGAGATTTAGAGTTACTGCTCCTATTTCTCTAGTGGTTATGTGTTCTGGTCGTGGGAACTCTGTAGAAAGCTGCTCAGCAGGTCATTAGGGAGTCACAGGGGATGGGAGATTGGTTAAAAAGAAAGGTTGAAAGGGGTGGTGGGAAAGTAGGAGCATTCTGGGTCTACATCAGGAGGCCAAGTCCTTAGGAAATGGAGGTGGGCTGAGGAGAGATATCCCTGTGGGAAGACTGTAGCAAGACTAAGAGTAACTCTGGGGAGACCAGACTGCAGGACAAGAAGGAGGATGAATGTTCCTACCTGCATCTCAGCCTAGTGTAGCAGATTTGGGTTCCTGCTACAGAGAAGTTCTGGGAGTTAGTGGAGGGAGTCACAAAGGACTGAAGATGGGCTAGAAGGAGAGCCTGAAAGGGGCCTCCAGGAAATTGGGAGATCATGGTCTGCACAAGAAGTATGACTCATCTTTTCAGATCTTATATCTAAGTCTTTAAGACACTTTGAGTTGATTTTGTGACTGTTGTGAGATAAGAGTATAGTCTCTTCTTCACATGAAAATCCAATTTCCCCAGCGTCATTTAAAGTAGAGATTATATCTCTTCCACAATGTGTATCCTTAACACCTTTGTCAAAATTGGTTGATTATAAACTGTTATGGATAAAATCAGATAATATCTTTTAAGCTTTCTATTCTGTTCAATTAAATCAAAAACTTTTCTTAACTGTATAGATAGTTCTTTTTAAGTTGTCTAAGAAATCACTATATAAATTAAAATTGCAAAAATTATCCAATAATTTTTCTACAAGAATTTTTAGAGCTATAAGTTCTACATTTGATCTTCTGATCTATTTTAATATATTTTAATATGTAGAATATTTTAGTATATCTCATATAGAAAGGAGAGTATGAATCTTCACGTTTTATTATTTATATATAGGTCTCTAATTTTTCTATCATTTGTTGAATATAATATATCCTTTACCACTGATATATCTTGAGCATTTATTGACTATATGACTACATGCATATGGTTATTTATTTGCTTTATATTTTTTTCATTGATTAATTTCTCTATAATTAATGGGAATATTGCATATTGTCTTTATTATTGCAGTTTTATGGTAACTTCTACAATCACAAAATTCAGGGTGTATCAGTTTTTTCTTTTTCCCAAAATTCTCTTGGCACTTCTAGATTATTTGCATTTCAATGTGAACTTTAAAGTTAACTTTTAAAGTTGTAATTTTAAAAAGACTTTGCAATGATTGTGAAAGGAATTGCATTGAATATATAAACCAATTTGGTAAGAATGCACTTCTCACCAATAAATAGTCCTTAAACCACATCTACATGAATTTATGACTTCTTGCTTGTCAGAGTTATTTCTAAGAATTTCATTTTGCCATCCATGCCATTTTTCCAATTCATGTTTTGACTATTATCTGCTAATGTATAGAAGTATCTTACCATATACTTAATGTATCCAAGATCACTATAGAAAGTTTCCAAGGATGACAAATTCCAGAAGCTAATGCTGACTTTGTGAAAGATGTTTGAAAACACTTGCAGTGAGTGTCAGGATGTCTTTTCCTGTTCCCAACAAGAACAACCTGCTGCTGATGGCCTTGGAAGGTGAGGAAGAAAATCTGTGGATATGGCATGCTTAATTCCACAGAGAAGTTGACTTAATGTAATGTATTGTCTGAGTATCCTGAGGAACACTAAGGCAAGCACAAAACTCAACAGCAAAGGAGAAGAAAAAAAATGTATTGAGATGTGAGCAGTGAATAAGATAGTCCTGACCCTCACATAAAGAAGTCATTACTTGAAGAGAGGAAAGAGTCTTGGACTGAAACCTTTTTGGTGAAATTGTCAGCTCTAAAGAAAGTAATTAACTCATATCTTGATCTTGGATTCCATTAAGTAAAGAGAGAGACAAAGTATACTGTTTACCTAATTCATTGATGTGATTAATACCAATGTAACATAGAGGAGACTTTAAGAACAAGAATATTGTCATTCAGATATGAGAACAAAAGTTGGGTTGTTAACCATGTTAAAGAGTGGTCAAGTTGACAATTGGGTCTAACCATTACAGACTTTCTGCTGAGCAAAGAATACCTAGTTATTTTTTATTTTTAAATAACAACTGTATCTAGGACTTGTAACTTCACAGATGAAACATGGCAAATAACGTTTGAGGAACAAAAATTACATAAGAATAAATAATAGTGATGTTCATATTGTTACATATGTGTCAAATACTCTATTAAACACTTCCCCATCTTTATCATCTAATCCTTTGAATACATAAAATCAAATATGACTCTTGAGGAACTTACAACCTATTGACATAATATGAATAAACAAACATAGTGTAGTATTTTAATTGTAGTAAAATGCAGTAGAAAGATAGTCAAGGAAAGTTTCTGAAAAGGTATTAGATAATAGATCTGTGACTTTTAACTTTCCAGGTTTTTATTTGTTTTTCAATGAAAGTATTATATCCTCAACCCATGGAATGTTAGAATAACTGTCAATTATGGTATCTTTCCTTACATTTAACACTTACAAATTATGATATTTCAAATAATGGTATTTATTATTTGAAGAACTGGATTTAAGTAGGGCTAGTTAGAGTCCCTTTGTGATACATCAGCATTACAGTGACACAGAAAGTCTTCCCTTCATCCTCAACTACATAACTTGGCCCTGTGCATTTTTTTTTCTTCTCTAAGGTGTGAGTATTCACTTCTGTCCAGACTTAGGGGTGCAGAGAGGTGCCGGAGAATAATCTCATGTACTATTCCTCAAATGCTATCAAATTTTCTTTTTGAGACAGTCTCCAGTTTGTCTGGAGTTTAGGTTAGGCTAGCGAGTTAGCAAGCCCCAGAGATCTGCCTGTCTCAGTTCCCCAGTGCTTACAAATTAATCATTTTATTTAAATTTTAGTATTTTATACTCTCAAACTGGAACTGCCATTAATATTAGCTCTTTTTTGTAACCTTATAGTTTATTTCATTATTTTTAATTAGCATATAAATGGTTTTCTTTCACAGAATTGTTTTCTCCATATTTACCTCCCATTACTATTTATTGTTTCCACAGATCCTCTTCCATGACTTAATCTATTCTACTCGTTACTTTGCTGTACTATACAGCAAAGTGATTAATTTTTTCCAGAACTTGAAAATGTATTTTAAAATTTGGAAAATCAGTTAGCTAAGAGAAAGACCTTTAATTCCAGTGCTTGGAGCTAGAAGCAGGCAGATATTTTTGAGTTTAAGGCCAGCCTCATCTACATAGTAAGTTCCAGGGCAGCCAGAGCTACTCAGTGAGACAACCTCCAACAAACAAACAGCATGTTTAAAAAACTATATATTAAAGATTCCACACAAAAAACCCTCCTAGGGCTGATAAACAATTTCAGAAAATGACTGAATATAAAATTAACAGATACAATAGCTTTCTTGTATAATAATGATAAGCATACAAAAAGAAAAGAAAGGAAATTAGGAAATGGATCAATCCCATTCATTGCAGTCACAAAAGATACCTAGGAATAAGCCTAAAGAAGGGAATGGAAGACCTCTACAATGAAGATTTTAAGATGCTGGAAAAAAAAGAAAGAAAAGAAATTGAGGAAGACACCATATAAGGAAAGAACTTCTATGCTCATGGATTGGAAGGATTTATACTGTGAAAACCTACCAACAAAAAGCAAACTATAGGTCAAATGCAATCCAAAACAAAACCCAAAAACTTCAGGGTCATTCTTTCAGATACAAATGTACATATGGGAACATGAAAGACAGGGGTTATGAGCACACCTGATTTCAAAATATGCTACAGAGCTATATTAATAAAATAGCAGATACTGGCATGTAAACAGAAACATAAATCACTTGAGTAAGATAGAGGAGCAAGATATAAGTCTTTACAACTACAGACATCTGACTTTTGACAAAGATGCCAAAAATATATATTGGAAAAAAGACAATTGTAGTTGGAATTTTCTTAGGGCCACCAACCAGCTCCCAAATAAAGACATGGAGACTTATCATTAACTATGAATGCTCAGCTTAGGTTAAGCTTGTCCCACTAGTTCTTTTAACTTAATTTAACCTGTAACTATTCATGTGTGTTTTGCCACTGGGCTTTTTACCTTTCTCTCATTCTATATGTTCTACTTTCCCGCTTCCTCCATGTCTATCTGGCATCTCCCTGGAGCCTCTTTTCTTTCTTCCTTGAGCCTAAATTCCTCCTCCTACTTACTCTCCCTGCCTGAAAGTCCCACCTATATCTCCTTCCTCATTATTGGCTGTTCAGCTTTTTATTAGACTATTCAGGTGCCTTAGGCAGGCAAAGTAAAACAGAAACACATATTCACATAGTCAAACAAATATTCCACAACATGAACAAATGCAGTACATCTTTACATAGTTAAACAAATGCAACACATTTTTGTATAGTTAAATATTCAGCAACAGACAGTGTCTTCAAAAAGTGTTGTTAGAAAACTTAGATGACAATATTCAGAAGATGAAACTAGATCACCATTTCTCCACATGTACAAAACCACAAAACTCAATTCCAATGGATCAAATACTTCAGCATAAATCCTTATATTCTAAAACTGCTAGAGAAAAAATAAGAGCATATGCTTCAACATCTAGTTATAGGTAAATGCTTTGTCTGAGAAAGACTCCAGGAAAGATGAACAACAATCAACCCATGGGCTTTCATGAAATTAAGAGGTGTCTGTATAGCAGAGGAAACTGTCAGTAGAGTGAAAAGGCGGCCTACAAAATGGGCAAAAACCTTTACCAACTATACATGTGTCAGAGGATTAATGTATCAACTATACCAGGATTTAAGAAAAGTAAACACCAAGAAAAATCAACCAAATTTAAAAATGGGCTACAGAACAAAACATAAAACTTTAAAAAGAAAAAATACAAATGGCTAGGAAACATTTTTTGTTAGTTGTTCAACAGTTATAGCAATTAAAGAAATGCAGATTAGACCACTTTAAGATTCCCTTTCACCCTAGTCAGCATGAATGGTTGTCATCAAGAAAACCAGTAACAGCAATTTCTGGCATTGATGTGGGAAAAGTGACTCTTCCGTACTCTTGATGGGTATACAAATTAGTACAGCCATTTTGGAAGTCAGTCGGGAGGCTTGAAAAATGGAAAATAAAACTACCATGTGATCCAGCAATAACAGTCCTGAGCACATACCCAAAGGACTCTCCATAGCCTACAAGAGGAATACCTACACATCCATGTCCACTTACCAATCTCAGTAGATAGGAACAGGGAGCAGGCAAGCTGCCCCAAAATTGATGAATGGATAATGAACATGTTATACATAAACACAAAGGAATATTATTCAACTATAAAGAAAAATGAAATCATTTGAATTTGCAGGTAAATGGATAGAACTGGGAAAAAATTACTATAGGTTAGGGATTCCAGGTCCATATTCTGCACATTCTATTTCATATGAGAATCCTGGATTTGTGTCTTCAGCATAAACCCTGATATCCCAAAACTTCTAGATAAAAAAATAAGAACATACGTTTCAATATCTACGTATGTCTAACACTGACTACCTGTGAAAGGCAGGAAACAAAGATAGAATGGGGAGATTGGAGCAGGAGTAGCAGAAAGTAGGTAAAGAAAAAGTAAGGAGAGGGAATACGCTGGGTGGAAGGATGTTGACAAGGAGCATGTGGGGAACACTGGGGAGACAACTGTGCTGGATGTGAGGAGTATTAACTGGGATAAAGTGAACATAATAATACAAAGAAACCATTGAGAAAGCAATATCTGCCCACCTGTGTTACAGTGGCTTAACTTTTTTCTTCTCCTTTGCTTTTGAATTTTGTGCTTGCCTTAGTGTTCCTCAGGATACTCAGACAATACATTACATTAAGTCAACTTCTCTGTGGAATTAAACTTGCCATATCCACAGATTTTCTTCCTCACCTTCCAAGGCCATCAGCAGCAGGTTGTTCTTGTTGGGAACAGGAAAAGACATCCTGACACTCACTGCAAGTGTTTTCAAACATCTTTCACAAAGTCAGCATTAGCTTCTGGAATTTGTCATCCTTGGAAACTTTCTATAGTGATCTTGGATACATTAAGTATATGGTAAGATACTTCTATACATTAGCAGATAATAGTCAAAATATGAATTGGAAAAATGGCATGGAGAGAGCAAACCAGCTGCTCTCATAATGGATTCAAGACCCACAGCATGGAGAGGGTAACCAATACCCAGTATTGTAAGCTTGGCTAACAACCCAGGTATAGGGAGGCAGTGGTCTCACCTGAGGCTAAAGTGAAGAGTTTTGGGTTAATTCTGTTGGCAGAAGAAATCTCAAAACAGCCTAGTATAGACTCTATCATGTGGATATTAGTGGTAACTCTAATGAAGATATATAATTAAAATGAGCAAGCTGAGCAAGGAAAATAATTTGAGGAGAAAAAAAGGGCACCAGAAAGTGAAATAGAGCTAAATCCTTTGTTCAAGGAGATAAATGGATTAAGAAATGGAATAAGGGGAGTGGTGACCTCAGGACAAGATCCCACCAAGCTAAGTTTCCAACTTGTGGAAAGGAATTGAAGAAAAGTTTAGAGCCTGGTGTGGTAGTGCATGCCTTTAATCCCAGCACAGGGAAGGTAGAGGCTAGGACATCTTGAGGTCAGCTTGGTCTAAAGATCAAGTTCAAGGACAGCCAAGCTTAGGCAGTAAAGGAAAACAGAAAGCTGGTGAAGATATAATTAAACAATGAGCCATGTTCCAGCCCCAGTAAGCACCAGAATTTGGCAACTTCAGTCATGTAATTCTGGATTTAGAGTTAAGTATAGAAGAAATGGGTTATAGAAGTTGCCTCCATGTCTAAGGACAGAGCTGAGACCAGGCATGTGTCAGAGGTGTCCCTGAATGGAGGCCTAGTAGAGAGACCATTGTGCCAAGCTGTGAAGTTGCAGCCTGGATTGCCTTGGAGAACCCAAGATGTTAGAGATGCCTGAGTCGTGGGATACCTGCCGAGGAGAGTAGCTAAAAAGGAGTGGAACCAGCCCAAGAGAAAGAAGTGTATTGCAGTCAATAAAGCTGAATGGAATTGGAGATGTGGAGAGCATTTTGACATCAGATATAGAGATGAAAAGTTTAGAGTTTGCCCGGCTGGTTTCTGGTCTTCTTTTGGTCCAGTATTTCCTTACTATGCTCCCTTCCCTACATTTTGGAATGGCAATGTATATCCTGTGCCATGATATGTTGGAAGTATATGATCTGATTTTTTATTTTGATTTTTACAGGAGGATTACTGTTAAGAGATTGACATGCATCTCAGAAGAGACTTCAAAATAACTTTGAGACTGTTATAGATTATGGGGACTTTTGAAGTTGGACTCAATGCATTTTTGTATTATGGTATAGCTGTAAGCCTTTGGGGGCCAGGGAGTGGGATGTAGTGGTTTGAAAGAAAATGGCCCCCAAAGGGAATGGCACTATTAGGAAGTGTGGCCTTGTTAGAGTAGGTGTGGTCTTGTTTGAGGAAGTGTGTCACTGTGGGGGCAGGCTTTGAGGTCTCATATATGGTCAAGCCACACCCAGTGAGACAGACCACTTTCTACAGACTACATCAACATATAGCAGCCCCTTCTCCAGTGTCATGTTCCCAGCTGTGATGAAAATAGACTGAACCTCTGAAACTGTAAGCAAGCTACCCCAATTAAATATTTTCTTTATAGGAGTAGACATGGTCATGGTGTCTCCTCACAGCAATAGAAACCCTAACTAAGACAGAAGGGAATAGGTCTTCCACAACCCTACACATTAGTCTATTGGGAGACTCTGGGAGAGGGGAATGACAATCTTTAGTTGTATACCTTCTGTTGAGTCTGCCAAACCCACAATCACACAGATGTCCCTGATTAATCTTGGTGGGTTACAAAACAAAATGAATCGATATGACACTCTGAGAGAGATTTGTAGGGAGGAGTAAGGGATAGGTAGAGGTGATAAGTAAGAATGGATGCAATGAATACACGTGTAAAGTTGTAAAATAAGTAAATAAATGTCTAAAATGCAACATCACATTTAAATATAAATATTTTATTATACTGAAAACAAACTTTACTAAAAAATTACTTTCATAAGAAAGGACCAATGATATTTTAAGATATAATCCTGGAAAATCTTTAACCACTAAAAATGTATAAAAACCTCTTTATGGGGAGAGCTCACTTCTGTTTACCTCAGGATCCCATGTGGCTTAGCACAATACAGCTTCCTGACACTAAATCCATACAAAGAAACACACACACACACACACACACAGGAGGCAGGGTCAGTTCAGAGAGCAACAGTTAGAGACAGGGATGTAAAAACTAAAGTTCTTTACATAAGAGATACTTTCTAATTTCTGTGCTATACACAATAGACAAGATAGATAACCAGATTAGATGTCTATCAACAGGAAAATTGAGTAAATATAATGTGGCACATTGCACAAGGGAATTTTATTAAACTTTAAACAAAAATGAAATTGTTGCATTCATGGGAGCATGCTGTTAAGTAAAATAAGTTAGCAAGCCTCATACAGAATCTAGATTTAAATGTGTGTGTTATGTATATGAAAATAGAAAAGGGCCTATAAGAGGAAAAAAGAGGACAAAAGGGAGAGGAAGGAAGAAGGAGGAGAGTGGAATACATATGCCATGAAAATGAAGAGGGAGACTGTTTATATACAAGAAGAAGCCTAACAAGAAGGGAGAAGCTTGGTGGAGGAAGGTCGAGAGATGAATCAGAACAAAGTGTGGTGATATTTTATCTGTGCACCCCAATAAAGTTTATCTGAGGATCAGAGGAAAAAGCCAGCTACCATATTGCACATAAAAGTCAGGCAATGGTAGTACAACCTTTGATTCTCTCGCTCAGGAGGCAGGTATCTGTCTGGTTCTCTGTGAGTTCAAGGCCACGCTAGGAACAGAGCCAGGTATGGTGGCACACACCTTAAATTCCAACACGAATGAGGCATAAAGGTCTGGAGGTCTGTACAGATGGACAGGAAGTGACAGAGCTGGGCAGGAAGAGGAAGTGATGTAGCTGGGTGGAGAGAGGAAATGAGTTAGCAGAACAGAAATGAATATAGGCGTGGGTATACAGGAAGTAGGTCTCTTTGGAGACTGAAGGTCCATAAGGTGAGGTTGACTGTGGCTTGTCCTAGTTCTCTGATCTTTCAGAATTTACCCCAATATTTGGCTCTGGGTTTTTTATTAATAAGACCTTTTAAGATTAGTGTTACCATTGGATGCTGAAAAAGCCTTTGACAAAATCCAACACCCCTTCATGATAAAGGTTCTAGAGAGATCAGGAATACAAGGAACATACCTAAACATAATAAAGGCAATTTACAGCAAGCCAACAGCCAACATCAAATTAAATGGAGAGAAACTCAAAGTGATTCCACGAAATTCAGGAACAAGACAGGGCTGTCCACTCTCCCCATACTTATTCAACATAGTACTTGAAGTTCTAGCTAGAGCAATAAGACAACAAAAGGAGATCAAGGGGATACAAATTGGAAAGGAAGAAATCAAACTTTCACTGTTTGCAGACGATATGATAGTATACATAAGTGACCCCAAAAATTCTACCAGGGAACTCCTACAGATGATAAACTCCTTCAGTAAGGTGGCAGGATAAAAGATTAACTCAAAAAAATCAGTACCCCTTCTATATACAAATGAAAAAGGGGCTGAGAAAGAAATCAGAGAAACATCACCCTTTACAATAGCCACAAATAATATAAAATACATTGGGGTAACTCTAACTAAGCAAGAGAAAGACCTGTATGATAAAAACTTTAAGTCTCTAAAAAAAGAAATTGAAGAAGATGTCAGAAAATGGAAAGATCTCCCATGCTCATGGATAGGCAGAACTAACATAGTAAAAATGGCAATCTTATCAAAAGCAATCTACAGATTCAATGCAATCCCCATCAAAATCCCAACACAATTCTTCACAGACTTGAAAAGAACAATACTTAACTTTATATGGAAGAAAAAAAAAACCTAGGATAGCTAAAAGAATCCTGCATGATAAGGCAACCTCTGGAGGCATCATGATCCCTGACCTCAAGCTCTACTATAGAGCTATAGTAATAAAAAAACAGCTTGGTACTGTCGTAATAACCAACACATGGACCAATGGAATCGAATTGAAGACCCTGACATTAATCCACACACATATGAACATATGATTCTCGACAAAGAAGCCAAAAATGTACAATGGAAAAAAGAAAGCATCTTCAACAAATGGTGCTGGCATAACTGGATGTAGGAAGTAGTCTGGAATGCATTGGCACAAGAGACCACTTCCTAAAAATAATACCAGTAACACAGACACTGAGAGCAGCAATTAGTAAATGGGACCTCCTGAAACTGAGAAGCTTATGTTGAGAAAAGGACATGGTCAATAAGACAAAACAACAGCCTACAGAATGGGAAATGATCTTCACCACCAACCCCACATCTGACAGAGAGCTGATCTCCAAAATATATAAAGAACTCAAAAAGCTAGACTTCAGAGTACTGAAAAATCCAATTAAAAAATGGGCTACAGAGCTTAACAGAGAATTCTCAACAGAAGAATCTCAAATGGCTGAAAGACATTTAAGGAATTGCTCAACATCCTTAGTTATCAGGGAAATGCAAATCCAAACAACTCTGAGATACCATCTTACACCTGTCAGAATGGCTAAGATCAAAACCACTGAAGACAGCTTATGTTGGATAGGATGTGGAGCAAGGAGAACACTCCTCCACTGTTGGTGGGAATGCAAACTTGTACAGCCACTCTGGAAATCAATATGGTGGTTTCTCAGAAAATTGGAAATAAGTCTTCCTCAACACCCAGCTATACCACTCTTGGGCATATACCCAAGGAATGCTCAATCTTACCACAAGGACACATGCTCAACTATGTTCATATCAGCATTATTTATAATAGCAAGAACCTGGGAACAACCTAGATGCCCCTCAACTGAAGAATGGATAAAGAAAATGTGGCACATATACACAATGGAGTACTACTCAGCAGTGAAAAACAATGATAGTGTGAGATTTGCAGGCAAATGGATGGAACTAGAAAATATCATCCTGAGTGAGGTAACCCAGACTCAGAAGGACAAACATAGTATGTACTCACTCATAAGTGGATACTCGATTTGAGGAAAGGGATGGCATGACTGCAACCCACAATTCTAGAGAGGCTAGCTAACAGGGAAAGACCCTAGGAGGGTCACATGGATGACCCAGTGAAGGAGAAGTGGATGAGATCTACATGAGTGGACTGGGTGTGGGAGGGTGGCAGAGGGCGAAGAGTGGGGGATGAGAACATGGGGAAATGGGAGGGTCAAGTTGGAACAGGGACAGAGTGGGAGGGCAGGGAGGGAGATACCATGATAGATGAGGACATCATGGGAATAGGAAGATGCAGGGTGCTGGGGGGGGGGCTCTTAGGAATCCATAAGGATGACCCCACCTTGAACTGCTGACAGTGGTTCAGAGGGTCCCTGGACTGGTCTATTCTGGTGACCAGTCTAGTGAATACCCTAACTGTCATCATAGAGCCTTTGTCCAGTGACTGATGGAGGCAGATGCAGAGATCCACGGCCAGGTGCCAGGCTGAGCTCTGGGAATCCAATCCATGAGAGAGAGGAGGGATTCTGCAGACTTTGAGATCATGATAGAAAGACGTGCAGAGATGACTGGCCACACTATTGGAAGCCCATGAACTGTAGACTAGGGGCTGTGGAGCACCCATGGGACTGGACTAGGCCCTCTAGATATGGCTCAAACTGTTTGGGGAGTACCCAGGCAAGGGGATTAGGATCTATCCCTGGTGCATGGGCAGGGTTTTTGGAATCCGGTGTCTGTGGTGACATGCCTTGCACAGCCTTAGTGCAGTGGGAATGGGCTTGGACCTGCCTAGGCTCAGTGTGCCAGGCTCTGCTGACTCCCCACGGGAGACCTTGATTTGGAGGATGTGGGGTGGCTTAGGAGAGAGGACTGGGGCGTGGGAGGAGGGAGGATGTGGGATCTTTGGGTGGTATGTAGAGTGAGTAGAAAATTTCTTAATAAAGAAAAATGAAAAAAAAATTAAAAAAAACAAAACAACAACAACAAAAAAGATTCATGTTACAAGAAAGTGTAACAAATTAAACATGACAATGTCAAAAGGAAACTGATTTCTTTATATGCTAATCAAAAATTTGATTGCAAAATAACAAAGTTCTGTGCAGGGCCTGCAGCCTGGATCAGAAGTCAGGTATGTACCAGAGCTTCTAATTCTGTGAGTATGAACTTTGCTGTCACTTAAAATTCAAATCTCATTTAAGCTGGGTCTTTGTATTAGATGGAATTTTGTGAAGTAGGATATAAATTCGAGTAACTTAGGAGGATATTTCACGGAGAGAGTGAAGACAGCAGTCAGGGAGGGAGATAAAGCCTATGAAGCAGTCCATCAGTGTTGAACATCTCAGAATCCCTCACCCTGTCCCAGGCAAGAAGCCGAGGCATTTATCCTTCAGCTGCTGTCTGTTACTAACTCCTGGAGCACTAACTCCCCGGCACAGGTTTTAAGAGAGAACCTATGCATATTTATAGGATGCGCCTATTTTGCTTGTAAACTTATGTAGATATTTGTGTAAACATGTGACCTAATAATGAGAGTGGTACTTCTAGGGAGTGTAAGTAGTTTTTGTGAGTTTTTAAATGTGCCCTTATCCCCAGGATTCAACAGATGTTATTTTAATTATCACATGAAAGAAATAAACTAGAAAAAAAATCATTAAAATAAACAATTTCACAAAGATGACTGAGAAAGAGTCAAAGGGAAAAATAAATAAAAGAAGGTCATTCTTCAAGAAGACTTGAAAGGAAATTACAGTGGGTCTTTGGTGTTATTGGTTAGCTGTAGTGCAGCTAGCTGCATGAGCCATGGTGTTTGTTTTTAGCTACTATTGTCACTTCACATTTTGTTTTGCTTTGTTTTTCAAGACAGGGTTTCTCTGTGTAGCTTTGGCACCTTTCCTGGAACTCACTCTGTAGCCTAGGCTGGCCTCGAACTCACAGAGATTCACCTGCCTCTACCTCCTACATGCTGGAATTAAAGGCATGCACCACCACTGCCCGACTACTTCACATGTTTTTAAAATACAGTTAAGCAAATTGTACAGATTGATGCATGGCTATAATCTTGCTTGCTTGCAAAGTGGTTAAAGTTGAACAGTATATCAACTACACAATCAAAGAGTAACATATTCCCATGATTCCATAATGATTTTTAACTTTAAGTATGAAATTCACAAGGCAGTCTATAATTTTGAGAACTGACACAAAAATGTGTAATGCTTTGTAGCAATCATGCCAAATACCAGGTGTGGCAATATATTTAGACAATCCCATATATTGAATAATCCTCTTTAGTCTAGCATATGTTGAGTTTCTTGAATGAAATTTGATAGTTGATTAGAGGTTTTTAAAATGAAAGAGAATAACTTCAGTTTGGGCCACAAAAGTTTATGACACCTTTGCACAGTACTGGGAGGGTTGACAATTACCTAAACTTCTGACAAAGGTCTTGTTTATACCTACATTTTACAAAGAAGTTTCAAGACTCCCTGTCCAAGAGTCTTTTTCTATTGATCATCAACACAAGGGAACAGAGAGAGCTCTTGATCTTTATCTTCAAAGAGGATTTACCTTCAAAAATTTTTACTTTCCAATAGATAAAGTCATAGTTGTCTCAGATATTAAGAAAAGGTACCAAGGAGATGATGTTTCACTAAAAGCTCAGAACAACAGGGGCACCTTCCTGAGTGTCAGAAAAATAGGAGTTCATGCAATACATCATTCTGTCACAAGAAATGGTCCCAGCAAAGTCACCAGGGTAGCGATATCTGATGCATATTTAGAGAATACTTGTGAGGACCAGAGTTCAAATCCCTATAACCAGCACTAAAGCCAAGTGAATGGTCTGTATCAATAGTCTGAATGTTCCCATCTATGGTGAGAATTGGAGGTAGAGAAGGGGGAATTTCAAGAAATTTGTGAGTGATCAACACAGAAGAGAACCTATCTCAAACAAAATAAAAGGTGAGGACTGACAGAGATTTTCTCTGATTTCACAATTATACATATTATAATATATATTATATCATTATAAAGAAACTTTGATGACAGCTTTAGAGTAATAGTTGGTAGCACATTCTAATTCTCCAGCTTTTTGAAACCCTCCAGTGTCCAAATGACAACTCCATATAAATTAAATTAGAATCCGTGGGGATAAGGTCTCATCATCAGTATGTTTGAAGCTCATGTATGTCAATTTTACCTTCTTTAAAAACTGAAAGATACACATGATAGATATAATCAAGTATATTACAATGAAGAGTTAGTCACCTCTAAGCCATACACTTTCTTTCCCTAACAACAACTTCTATTACGTGCTTCTTGGCAATGATGCAAAAATATTCCAAGTACAGGTAAAAATAAAACTATTTCTATATAAACTATTAATGATTATCTTCACCAAATGTAAAATATGAATGCAGTATAGAGCTATAAGCCCATGGGGCCACAAAGAAACATGTTCTAACCCCAGGATTTTCAGTGGTGTCCATGTTTGCACAAATATCTCTTTTCTGAATGTTCATTAATTTTTTTTATCTCCTAGCTCTCAGCAACAGACAAGCAAAAGTGATACCAAAGGCTAAAATAATACTTGGTGATAAAATCGTTGGTTTTTGGAAAACTCCCTCAATTAACTTAGTTTTATGTAAATACATGTTATTATCAGAATTTAATCTCATGGGCTGGCTTGATTGCTTAGAGGGCAAAGATGCTTGTGATAAGGCTGATGATCTGAATTTAGTTCCAAAACTGACATGGTGAAAAGAAAAAACCAACTCCATAAAGTTGTCCTCTAACATCCATACATGAACTGTGGTATATGTAACCCCCCTCTCATAGACACACCACAATAAGTAAATAAATAAACATATTTTTTTAAAAAAGAATTTAACCTTGCAACAGCATATAAAAGTTAATCATTTACCTGAGTGGGCCACAGACTTATCTCTTCCAGTGAAAATGTCCAGTGAGAGTCAAAATGAAGGAAACATTCTTGCTTCCCTACCCCTGTCAACTTTACAAGTAGAAGCATCACCTTCCTGATAGTGTCCACTTCTTTTCACTTAAGATAACAAGTGAGAGACACTATCCTAACAGGAATCAGAAGACTGAAAGATTAATTAATTTCCTAGAGTGGATTCCTCCCACCCCTTGGGCAGGCAGGCTGTCTCTCTGGGGAACTATTCTGTATTACTGGTAATTCTGTTTTATGCTGTAAAAAAGGAATCATCAATCACCACCGGATTGTCAATTTCCAAGCCACAGACTTAGTGAAATTCAGGTTCCTGAGTGATAAAAGGGATCTTTCACTAAGACTGAGCACACTGCATTCCATGGTCTGCTTCAGTACATATGTTATCCCACCCCCAGAATTGAATTTTGCATCATAAAGGTGGGAATGAGGTTTCTTGCTATCTTCTTAACATAAGGGGCATGAAGGGAAAACGTTATATACATTTAAAACTGTGTCCAAGAGTTAACATTTGCTCTGAACTTACTCCAACTTCCTTCTATGTTACAACAGAACCACCAAAGATAACCCATCACTTTAGTAATTCAGTCACATCAGTTGCATGAAGAGATTTATCCATTCATGAAGGCACTTTAGGTTACAGTTCCACATCACTTATTAACATCTCATAATAAGGATTAAACGTCCATGTGTATTTTATAGGTAACAAACTGTACTCAAACCATTAAAGATGCCTATATGTTTTAGAGCCTAGTAAAAAACATTCCTAAGGCAAACTTGCAACAGGTAGACTAGGTGAGGTTTGGATTTTGCTGTTTACGTGCACATAAGAACACCTGAGTACAGAACAGGATTGGATAATGAGCCTAGGCTTTGTGGGTGCGTTGAGTGCTGCAGAACCAGTCTAGGGACTCTCAAGGCAGCTCTGGGTATGTGGTGAAGCAGCAGCTCCCTGGTCAGCTGAGGGATGGCTTTTGCACCAGCTGAAGACCAATCTGAAACTTTGCCTTTTCCTCTGATCTGCTAATTCTTGAATATTTAGAATGAACCTGAGTAAAAATTATTTCTGTTTCTTAATTGAAGGAAAATGATCTAAGACAGAAATAGAAACATGTCTTTGGATGAACGTTAAAATTTCTTTTTCTTTTTTTTTGAATTTTTAAATTGAAATAGGTTCTTTTTTCATTCAATATATCTTTGTAACAGTTTCTCCTCCCTCCATTCCTCTCAGCACCTCGTCACCTCCCCTCCTCCGCAGATCCACTCCTTTTCTGTCTCTCATTAGAAAAGAACAAGCTTCTAGGAGATAACAATCAAATGTAACAAAATGAAAAATAATAAGATAAAGCAAGAACTATCACATTGAGACTGGACAAGGTGACCCAACAGAAGGAAAATGAACCCAAGAGTGGGCACAAGAATCAGAGACTCACTCATTCATCCACTCAGGAGTCCATAAAAATAGTAAACTGAAAGCTATAATATGTATGCAGAGGACCTAGTGCAGACCCGTGTAGGTTCTAGTCTTGCTGCTTTATATGAGTCCTGTCAGTTTATATGAGCCTTGCTCAGTTGATTTAGAGGGCCTTGTATTCATGGTGTCCTCCATCCCCTCTGGCTCTTATACTCTTTCCACCTCCTCTCCCCTTGGGGATCCCTGTGCTCTGAGGGGAAGGATTTGACTTCCTGTTTAGAGCTGTGTATCCCAAGGTCTCTCTCTGCTTAATATCTGGCTATGGATCTCTGTATCAATTCCATCTGCTGCAGGAGGAAGCTTTCCTGGTGATGGCTGGGTAAGACACCAATCTGTGAGTATAGCAGCTTTTCATTAGAAATCACTTTATTTTTACTTTTTTTTTTGATCAGTAGTATTTGGTTTTACCCTAGGGCTCTGGGCCATCTGATCTCTTGTTCTTGGTCACCCAAGCAGTATCATGCATGTAATCCATCTCATAGAGTTGGCATTAAGTCAAATCAGATATTAGTTGCCTATTCCCACAAGTTCTGTGCCACCATTGCCCTAGCATATCTTGTAGTCAGGATAGAGTGTTGGTCAAGGGTTTTGTGGCAGGGTTGATGTTTATATTTCTCTCTTGGTAGCCTGTGGAGTACCTTCTGGCACCAAAGACACTAGAATGTAGAGGCAAAGACTCCATATAGGCTTCAACTTGATTGCTCCATGATCACTAAGTTGTGTGGGTGTTGTTCTTGGCAATGAAGCCCAGCAGTCAATTTGTAAAGAGCAACTCACTATCTTAGAAACAGCCTGGTTTGTTTGGGGATTTCCATCGGAGTCCATTGGCCTAGAACTCAATTGAATTCAATACAGTCCCAGTACTGGAAGACTCATTTGGTGACAAGAGATGACAAGTTCGGATTCCATCATGCCCATTATTAGGAGACCTCATTAGGATTATCTTCATATATTTTGGAAATCTTCCACAACACTAGCTTTCTATACAATCCCTCAATTCTAGCCATCTCTCCCCACATTCTGTCCCTCAACCCTCTTCCTCCCAACTTGATCCTCTAATTTGCATCCCAAGCCATCCCAGCCTACACATAAAATCCATTCTATTTCCCCCTTTCAGGGAGATCCATGTGTTCCCCTCATTTCCTTCCCCTTTACCTAACCTATCTGGGTCTACTGATTATAGCTTGTTTATCATTTATTTAATGACTAATATCCACATATAAGTAAATATATACCCTATTTATCTTTCTGAGTTTGGATTATCTCACTCAGGATGATATTTTTCTAGTTCCATCCATTTGCCTATAAATTTCATAATGTCATTTTTTTTAAGCAGTTGAGTAATACTCTATTGTATGAATGCTCCACATTTTCTTTTTTTCCCCCAGGACAGAGTTTCTCTGTGAAACAGTTCTGGCTGTCCTGGAACTCACTCTGTAGACCAGGGAGGCCTCGAACTCACAGAGATCCACCTGCCTCTGCCTCCCAAGTGCTGGGATTAAAGGACTGAACCACCACTGCCTGTCCCACATTTTCTTTAACCATTCTCCTGCTCAGGAACACCGAGAATGTTTCCAGTTTCTGGCTGTTATGAATAGAGCAGCAATGATCATGGTTGAGCACATCTTTGTAGTAGGAAAAAGCATCCTTTGGTTATATGCCCAAGAGTGGTATAGCTGGATCTTGAAGGAGATGGATTCTCAAATTCCTGAGGAACCACTACATTGATTTCCATAGTGGCTGTATCCTGCTACAGCTGTACATGTTTGCACTCCCACCAGCAGCAGTGGAATATTACCCTTATTCCACATGCTCAACACAATGAGCTTCTACTTGTATTATTGATCTTAGCCATTTTGACAGGTGTAAGATGGAATCTCAAAGTAGTTTCTATTTGCAGTTCCCTGATGGCTGAGGATGTTTAACATTTCTCTAAGTGTTTCTCAGCAATTTGAGTTTGCTCTATAGAGAATTCACTGCTTAGAGCTATAACTCATTTTTCAATTGGATTTTTTTTTGAAATCTAGTTTCTTAAGTTCTTTATATATCTTGTATATTAGTCCTCTATCAAAGTGGAGTTGGTTAAAAAAAAAATTTCCATTCTGTAGGTTGCAACTTTGTTCAAATGATGGCATCCTTTGCCACATAGAAGCTTTTAATTTCATGAAGTTCCATTTATTAATTGTTGATTTTGGTCCCTGTGCTATCAGTTTTCCATTCATGGAGTCTTCTCATTCATGTGCTAATCAGTTCAAGGCTGTTCTCCACTTTCTCTTCTATCAGGTTCAGTGTATCTGGTTTTATATTGAGGTCTTTGTTCCATTTGGACTTAAGTTTTGTGCAGGATGATAAGCATGGATCTATTTACATAATCCTACATGCAGACATCCAGTGTGACTAGCACCAGTTGTCTTTTTTCCCATGTGTATTTCTGGCTTTTTTTTTTTAATCAAAAATCAGGCATCCATAGGTGTGTGGATTTCAGTTTGATTCCATTGATCAACACGTTTGTTTTTATGCTGATACCATGTGGTTTGTATTATTATAGCTCATAGTACAACTTGAAATCCAGAATGGTGAGACCTCCACAACTGTTCTTTTTTGTTCAGGATTTTTTTTTAGCTATCCTGTTTTTTTGTTTGTTTGTATGTTTTTCCATATGATGTTGAAAATTGTTCTTTCATGGTCTATAAAGAATTCGTGCTGAAATTTTGATGGAAATGCATTTAATCTGTAGATTGCTTTTGGTAGGATGGCCATTTTTACTATGCTAATTCTATGGATCCATGAATGTGGGGGATATTTCCATCTTCTGATATCTTTATCAAGTTCTTTCTTCAAAGACTTGAAGTTTTTATCATGCTAGTCTCTTTCTTACTTGACTAGAATTACCCCCAAGATATTTTATATTATTTGAGGCTACGGTGAAAGGTGTTGTTCCCTGATTTCTTTCTCAGTTTTTCATTTGTATATAGGAGTGCTACTGACTTTTGTGAGTTAATCTTATATCCAGCTACTCCGCATAAGATGTCTATCAGCTATAACCATTCCCCAATGTAATTTTTAGGCTCACTTATATGTACTAACATTTCATCTACAAATAAGAGATACTTTGATATCTTTGTTTTCAATTTGTAACCACTTGCTCTCCTTCAGCTGTCTTATTGCTCTAGTTAAATCCTGAATCACAACATTGAATAGGTATGGAGAGAATGGACAACATTGTCCTGTTTCTCATTTTATTGAAATTGCTTTGGTTTCTCTCCATTTAATTTGATGTTGGCTATAGTCTTGCTTTAAACTGCCTTTATTATGTTTAAGTATATCCCTTACATCCCTAATGTTTCTGGGACTTTTTTTGTTTTGTTTTGTTTTGTTTTGTTTTGTTTTTCGAGACAGGGTTTCTCTGTGTAGCTTTGCGCCTTTCCTGGGACTCACTTGGTAGCCCAGGCTGGCCTCGAACTCACAGAGATCCACCTGGCTCTGCCTCCCCAGTGCTGGGATTAAAGGCGTGCGCCACCACCGCCCGGCTGTTTCTGGGACTTTTATCATGAAGGGGTGTTAGATTTTTGTCAAAGGCCATTTCTGTATCAAATAAGATAATTATGTGGAGTTTTTTTCTTTTAGTTTGTTTATATGGTGGATTACTGATTTGTGTATATTGAAGTATCTTTGAATCTCTGGGATGAAGCCTACTTGATCATGGTGGATAATCTTTTTAATGTGTTCTTGGATTCAGTTTGCACATATTTTATTGAGTATTTTTGTTTCTGTATTCATAGGGAAAATTGTTCTGTAATTCTCTTTCTTTGTTGAGTTTTTATGTGATTTCAGTATCAAGGTAACTGTGGCCTCATAAAAAGAATTGTGCAATGTTCATTCTGTTTCTATTCTGTGGAATATTTTGAGGAGTACTGGCATTAACTTTTCTTTGAAAGTTTGGTAGAATTCTGTGCTAAAATCATCTGGCCCTAGATTTTTCTTGTTTGGGAGACTGCTAATGACTGCTTTTATTTCACTAAGGTTTATAAATCTATTTGAATTGTTTATCTCATCATGACTTAACTTTGGCAAGTGGTAGCTATTGAGAAAATTATCCATTTCTTTTAGATTTTCTAATTTGATTGAGTACAGGTTTTTAAAGTATGTCCTTATGATTTTCTGGAGTTCCTTGGTATCTATTGTTATATCTCCTTTCTTGTTTCTGATTCTGTTAATTTGGATATTCTCTCTCAATCTTTTCATTAGTTTGGATAAAAGATTGTCTATCTTGTTGATTTGCTCAAAGAATCAACTCGTTGTTTCACTGATTCTTTGTATCATTCTTTATTTCTGTGTTATTGACTGAAGCCATCAGCTTGAATATTTCTTGCTGGCTACTCCTCTTGGGTGTGCTTACTACTTTTTTTTTTCTAGAGTAGTGATTCTCAATCTGTGGCTTGTGACCCCTTTGGGAATCAAATGGCCCTTTCACAGGGGTCACCCAATACCATCAGAAAATACAGATATTTACACAATGATTCATTACAGTTATGAAGTAGCAACACAAATATAGTTAGGGGGTCACCACAACATGAGGAACTGTATTAAAGGGTCACAGCATTAGGAAGGTTGAGAACCACTGTTCTAAAGTTTTCAGGTATGTTGTTAAGTTGCTAGCATGAGATTTCTCCATTTTTTTTATTGTACACACTTAGTGCTATGAATTTGTCTCTTAGCACCACTTTCATTGTGTCCTGTAAGTTTGGGTATGCTGTGCAATCATTTTCACTGAATTCTAGAATGTCCTTTATTTCTTTATATCTGTCTTGGCCCATTTTTCATTCAGTAGAAAGTTGTGTAATTTTCATGAGTTTGCATGCTTTTTGTTGTTTCTCTTTTTGTTGATATCCAACTTGAATTCATGGTAGTCTGATAAGATGCAGGGAGTTAATTCAATTTTCTTTCTTTCTTTTTTTTTTTAAGACAAGGTTTCTCCATGTAGTTTTGGTGCCTGTCCTGGATCTCACTCTGTAGACCAACCTGGCCTTGAACTCACAGAGATCCACCTGGCTCTGCCTCCTGAGTGCTAGGATTAAAGGCCTGTGCTACCACTGCCCTGCCTTCAATTTTCTTGTCTCTGTTGAGATTTGTTTTGTGTCTGAGTATATGGTCAATTTTTGAGAAAGTTCCATGAGGTGCCAAGAAGAAGGTATATTTTCTGTGTGTTTGAGTGAAATGCTTGGCAAATATTTGTTAGGTCCATTTGGTTTATAACATCTGTTATGTCCAGCATTTTTCTGTTTAGTTTCTATCTATGTGATCTGTCTATTGGTGAGAGTTGGGTATTGAAGTCTGTCAATATATGATTTAAGCTGTAGTAGTGTTTGTTTTACAAACTTTAATGTCCTTGTGTTGGGGGCATAGGTGTTCAGAATTGAGAGGTTATCTTGGTGGATTTTTCCTTTGATGAGTATGTAATGTCCTCCCCTATATCTTTTGATTAGTTTTGGTTTTGAAGTCTATTTTGTTAGACATTAAAATGACTATGCCAGCTTGTTTCTTAGATTCATTTGCTTGGAATATATTTTTTCCAATCCTTTATCTTGAGGGTAACTATCCTTGATGTTGATGAACAGATGAATTCATAAGTAAATGTACATGATTGATAAGGGCCATTGCATCCAACCAATGGAAGTTGCCAAAACCTTCCTCATGCAAGGTTCAGGAAATTAGCAAAGCCTTCCCCTGACCCATGTGTAGATGTTGGCAGTGTGTGCAGATGAACATCTGCAGTTTCCTCCTTCTAGATATCTACAACCTGAGAAGACTCCTTTACAGAGAACTCTTTAACAAAGACTAGCTAGCTCCTCCTCCTTGTGCTATAATTAACAAATGTACTGAAGTTCTGGGATGATGCCATTTTAGTTGGTGCTACTCCATCAGAGTGAGCAGAGTTCATCCAATCTCATCTTTTCTGTATGTGTGTCTGTCCTTTCTTTGTTCCCTTGCCACTCCAGTCAAGTTTCCAGGATCAGGCTGCAAGTATGAATGTTGAGAAAGAGGACTCATTTGGGTAAGCATTAACTCTGATAAGTGACACAGAACATACCTATTTGTGAATAAGATCATTAGTGTGGTTCTGAGCAATTGGGTTAGAGGAACCACAGAATATTCAGATTATCTTACTTAGGGTGTCTATACCTGTGATAAAAACACTCTTACCAAAAATAACTTGGGGAGTAATGGATTTACTTTAGAATACAGTTCACATTATAGTACATGAGTGACAGAAGTCAGGGCTGGAACTGAAGTACATCAGGAACCTGGAGGCAGGAACTGAAGTAGAAGCCATGGAGGAGGGCTGCTTACTGGCTTGGTCCTCATGATTTGCTCACACTACTTTCTTGTAGCACCTAGGATGACTCCCCCACAGGTGGCACTGTTGCTACATTAAAAATTAAGAAAATGAAACAGAGTTTGGTCACAGGCCAGTCTTGTGAGGGCGTTTTCTCAGTTGTTGTTCCTTTTTCCAAATGAGCCTAGCTTGTGTCAAAATAAAAACTAGACAACTCACAGAAAAGTTTTAGAAATACCACATGGCAATGAGAAATGAGGAGGGATACCTAAGGAATCATGAATGTGTAGCATTTATATTGACATGAATTAGTAAAGATTGTATCTTAAGTGTCTATGAGCTTAGTAAACTGGAAAGTGCTATAATAAGAGGAAATTGTATAGTTGTACAATTGCACAACTCAGAAAGTCGGTTGGGGGGTGCACATGGTGTTGCTCAATTTCAGTTACATTCTGTCTTGTCAATAGTCATTCAGTTACAAGATTAGACATTGTACAGCATTCACTTTTTTTCTCATAACTTTGAGTGTCTTTACTGTAAACAAGGGAAGCCAAGAAGTAATAGGCATAAACAATTAACGTACTCTGTACTTAAGTTTCAGAATTAGGTAGAAATGCCTTTATGTGTGTAATATGAGCCCTGTCACAAGAAAGTAAGAGCACTAAAAATAATGTTCAAATGCAGGGCTAGAAGAAAGGTCCAACAAGAGGAAAAAAGAGAAGTCCCTTTAGGCCTGCTTGAGTGAAGATGTTCCACAATGACCTATATAACATAAGTATGAGTTACTTCCAGAAGAAAAACAATGATTTCATGAATTTTTGGTTTTCAGGGAACGTTTGTTTGTTTCACATTGAAAACATCCCATTTCATTTCAATGGAGTTTCTGACATTCTGGTCCCAAAATTTAAATTCTCTTCTCTTTACTTTGCACATGATTCTGTTCAGCTAAGCAAATATAAAGTATTCAAAATTGCCCTCAAGGAATCTGTCCTAGTTACATTTAACCATATTCTTGGCACAGCCTAGGGTCACCTGAAAAAGGAATCTCAACTGAGAGATGATCTAGATCAGACTGGCCTGTGGGCATGCCCATGGGAGATGTTCCCGATTATTAATTGATATAAAAACTCCTATATTACTCCTGGCTGTATCATTCCCCAGGCAGGTAGGTGGCCCTGGGCTATATAAGAAAGTTAGCAAAGCATGGCTCTGTGACTGAGCCAGCAGGTAGCACCTCCATGGTTTCTGCCTTCAGTTCAGCCCTCAGTGATGGACTGTGACCTGTAAGTGTAAGATGAAATAGCCTCTCCCCTCCCCTAACTTGCTTTTGGTCAGACTGTTTTATCACAGCAACAGAAAGGAAACCAGAACAGAAGATTTGATTATAGTGAATGTTAATACTTCACACTAAAATATTCAGGAAATGGAATAACAATGTATAGAAGGTTTGAGCATCTTGCCCCTGAAGTCTTAATTTCTTTACCCTAAAATATGATTACTTTGTCCTATTCTTGAAAACTGTGAGTCATTCTTGAGAGATACAAGCAATGTATTATCCTGCACTATTTGTAAAGAATGAACACCAAGACCAGGCTATCTCACAAAATGACCAGTGAGCTGCCCTCTGCCTCTATGCTGGGGAAAAAAAGGTGAGGAAGAGGGGCTATACTAAACAGCTACTAGGTAGAGATTTTGGGCTTCCACTTGTGACACAGCTGAATGAATAAGACTAAAAAATCCATCATTCCATACTGTGAACAGGGTATGAACCACTCATTCCCAAGGAATGGGTCAGTCCATGGAGAAGAATCCTTTGAAGTTGCTCATCCCTTGACTTGGACAAGTATAAATTTCAAGGTAGCAAAGAGGTTGATTAAGCCTAAACTTTAAGGAAAATGGATTTTGGTGCATTTTGCATGGTCTCTGACAAATTATTATAGGCCAAGATATAAGTGGCAAGGACCTCTCAAAGACTCTACAATTAAGGCAGAACCTTGATAAGCTAAAATTAGTTCTTCTAGTAGCAACTGAAAGCTTCAGTCTGTGTTGTAGTTATGTTATTCCCAAGTATCAATACAAAAGCATAGCTCTCCTCTCAAAGAGGGTAAGAGATAATTTATTCTGAAGCCAAATCTGGAGCTGAGAAATCTCAGGTACAGGACTCAGATGCTGAGTGCATTCTTAGCCCTCTGTTGGTGGAACTACAGGTAGTTAATACATTTCAATAGATGATTTAATCTCTTTGCAAGTATTGCCTTTATGTTATTTATCATAAACATATAAAGATATACACAATAAACATTTAATAACACCTTGTGATAGTTTCATGATTTCTGGGAGAAATCTTTAAAAGATGTCTTATGCTGGGTTTCCAGGAGGCAAGCCTAGAGCAAAACATATGTGCCAATATTTATTAGATAATTCCATCCTAAGAACACCAGAATAAGGAAAAGGAATGAGGCAATGTAGGAACCATCACTAAGCTAGCTGCCACTTGCTTTATCTCTAGGGCACTCTTTTAAAAGGCTTGTAAATGAAAGGGACTTGGGTTGATTCAGTATCTACAGGATGAAGTAAGAAGGAATTTCTTTGTTTCCATTTCTCAGTAGCATGTGAACTACTCTTTTGTCAACTTGACCCAAGCTAGAGTCATCTAGGAAGAAGGAACTTCAATTGAGAAAATATCTGCATCTCATTGGCAAGTATGTGAGGCATTTATTGATGCTTACATCGATCAACCAGACTCCTCTGGGTGGTAAATCCTGGGCTAGTGGTCCTGGATTGTGTAAGAAAGCAGGCTAAGCAAGCCACCAAGAGCAAGCCAGTAAGCAGCATTTCTCTGTTGCTGGGGATGTCTTTCTGTATGCTGTGAATGTGTTGCTCTGATTGGTTAATAAATAAAGTGCTGATTGGCCAGTAGCCAGGCAGGAAGTATAGGCAGGGCAAAGAGAGAGGAGAATTCTGGGAACAGGAAGGCTGAGTCAGGAATTGTCAGCCAGACACAAAGGAAGCAAGATGTAAAAGTACTTGTAAGCCACAAGCCATGTGGCAACTTATAGATTAATAGAAATGGGTTAATTTAAGATATAAGAACTAGATAGCAAGAAGCCTGCCATGGCCATACAGTTTATAAGTAATATAAGTGTCTGTGTGTTTACTTGGATCTGAGTGGCTGCAGGAGTTGGGTGGACACAGGAAAATTTCAGCTACACTCCATAGTCTCTGCTTCAATTCTTGCCTCCAGGTTCCTACCTTGAGTTCCTGCCTTGGATTTCCCTGATGATGGACTGATAGCTATAATTTAAATAAACCCTTTTTATCCTAAGCTTTTGATCATGCCATTCTATCACAGCAATAGAAACCTAAGTGAAGCAACTGGTTAAAGATTTGCCTCATAGGTTTGTGCTAGCTTTCCCATACCTCTCGGTGCTATCTATGTGAATTGTCCAAGCATGACCCAGCTTTTGAACAAGATTTTAGAATGTGCTGGTCACTGTCCATTTACACTTATGTAGAGTCAGACAAACACCAACCCCTAAAATGGAAGATGAGGCTTCCATAATATTAAATAGTATTTATAAGGTGTCTTCTCAGAATATAAGTAATACTTACTTTAGGGACTATTTTACTCTTTAAGATTATAATCTGTTTATTGTTCTCTGCCACTCTTACTCATAGGAGATCACTAACAGACATTTTTTAAATGATTCTCATGATTACTTATGTTTTATGGGCAAGGACTATTCTAAAATTCATAGCTTTTGAAATATTCAGAAATATTTCAAAGCCTCATGGAGCACCTTTAAAAATGAGTTTTCCTTGATTAATCTTCTACTATCCCAGGTTTTTATTCACTCCTTAGGAAAAGGTGTAAAAGAGTGCTGATGAAGAGTTTTAGGAATTCCTGTACAGTTAGCTACCTAGTCAAGGACTACCTTCCTTTGTTAGGTTGAAGGTAAAACCATGAGTGTTGCCTTTTCCTTTATGCTCCAGTTTTCTTTTCAAAAAAAAATAAAATAAAATAAAATAAAAACTCCTACCTTCCCAATCATCCAGCCCCCAGTATCCCTGGTCTTCAATTCTGCATCATGATCAGGCTCATCCAATATTGACTTCACATCTGCAGGTAAGAGTGCTCTGTACTGTCATCAATTCATTTGTGGAACAGTTCCAGCTTCCTTTCTACTGTTGTGATAAAATATTCTGACCAAAAGCAAAGGAGGAAAGAGTTTGTTTCATCTTATACTTCCAGATCACAGTCATCATTGAGGGAGTCAGAGTACAAACTCAAGTCAGGAACCTGAAGCAAAAGTCATGGAGGAACAATGTTTTCTGGCTCACCCACAGACCCATGCATAGCCAGCTTTCCTCGATAGCCCAGGGAATGGTGCTGCCCATGGTAGGCTGTGCTGATCTACATCAACTCAGGACAGTACCCTAAGGACATGCCTACAGGCTTGAATCTCTCAATTGAGACTCCCTTCTCAGGTAACCCTAGGCTGTTTTTATAGATAAAGCTAAGTAAGACAGCTCTGGAGATACAGAAAGTAGATACAATTTTTGCTCATTTATCTTATATATGTTAATAAAACATAACTTCAGATTGAAATAAAGGATGCAGGGTCTTTTTCAAAAAAAAAACCCTCTAGCTTATGTCAAGCTGACAGAAAATGGACAAGGACAATGCCCAATACCCAAATACTGTTTTGTTTTGTTTTTGTTTGTTTGTTTGTTTTGTTTTGTTTTCTTTAATGCTGTGGATGAACCCATGTGTGGTAGAAAGGTAGTCTATGTTAGGGTCCTGGAAAAGTCCCACAGAAGACTACCATCCATGTGTGCAATCAACAAGAGCATTTATTATCTTGAGAAAGCGTCCAACATGCTGGGGCCAGCCATCTCATGCAAAGGCAAAATAGTGACAACTTCAAGAGGAGCATGCAGGCTCCTTTAAGCGCAGCCCAAGGGGAGGCCCTAGAGCAGTTAGGTCATTTTAGATATAATTGGTTTAAGCAAGTGGCAATCATATTAGTATGTTCTAATGGGCCAGGGCTAGTCAGGGGCTGACCAAGGATACAGTTCTCCATTTTAGGGTAGGTCTAGACAAGTCCCAGGCCTTGTCCTTATTTGGCTATTTTCTTGAGCTTGCTGACTGTGGCTTAGGCCTGGCCTGGCCTGATACCACACGAACCAGACCTCCTTGTCCTTGCTGTCAGGATGTTGGAGATTGATTGTCCTTTGTTTGTGGCTTTCACAGAAACTGCTTGTTCACTCTCAGGAAACTGATATTGAGGTCTGATCTCTGAGAGAAGACTGAGCATCCTATTATGATATTTGCCTGGTCCTCTAAGTCTACTTCTGAGCTATATCCCCACTTCTCCAATGTTTTTGTTTTTTTACCCCATCTTTGACTCACATATTTATGGCACACTCATCTTAATATGTCTTTGGCAATGGCTTATGTTTCTTTAATTTGTTTTGGAAATAGAGGCTTAAATATTTTTAGACTGGAGTTAGGCAAATATCAGACTATGTAGAGTTGATGGCTTTGCCAAAATAATTCCCTGTTTGCATCACCGAGGCAACCATCTGCAACCATCACTGCACAACAATATTCACTTCTCCATTGCCAATGGGAAAGTTTGAAACAGAATCCCATTGAAGACTCACTTTGATTTTCCCTAGAAGGAAGAAAAAATGAAAGTATATGTAATATACACTGAGTCATGGTTTCTTCATATAAGGAATTCACATGGTAGTTCCTATTTATAACTGTCTCATCTTCTTGCTTTTGGAGGGGGATCAGTGAAACTTGGGCTGATCTGGAAAATAGGGAATGGTTCCTTTAAAAAATGCTGTTCTCCATGCCATCCCCAGGAGACTGTAACTGTTACAGCATGGCTGACAAGGGAGAAGAGAGTCTATTCAGAGAGGACACCTGGGCAGGGGGGCTGACTTCCACCTCTGGGTCCCTGACTGTCCCCTTATTAGGAGCTGTTTGTTCTAATAAAGTTTGTTGTGTTGTTCTTTTTCTCCCTATGGCTAGCATTTCTCTGTTCCCCATCAATCTGTAACTTTGTGTCCTCAGGATCTCCACTTCCATGCTCTTGTGGGTGTGGTCTGCTTCATCCTTCTGCCTCACAGTCTAACTCCTTGTATTGTGTCAGAGATTCTCCAGATCTCAATTGCACTCTTGGGACAGTGGCATCACATCTCTGCCTAAGATCTTTAACTGTTACTTTCTGTCAGGAACACTTGACTACTGGTTGTGGCTTTCACCTTCCTGCCTCAGATCTTAAGTTGTCATATTTGGCCAATGGCCCCTCTCTCCCAGTCACTTCACTTTTTTGAGTGGGTCTTATTTCTAGAATGTGTAATTGTTTGTCTCTCCCACAAAACAAACTTGGTAGTATCCTTAAATGATTACCTTTATCCAAGACCCCTGTCATATTTGTAGGGGCTTGACTATATTTTAAGACCCTTCTCACTCAGATTTGAACATCTCTACCAGAATGTGAAGACCTCTATTTAAGGTCAGTATAGACTCAGGAAGACTGAGGTTGTCCCATCCCCTGAGCAACCTCCAAGAGTGAAGGCATTCCATGGCCACAATTAACATGTCCCCTTCAGGCTGCTCCCCTTTCTTTGAGGGCTGTCTTAGTTAAAGTTTCTATTGCTGTGATAAAACCCTGCAACCAAAAACAACTTGGGAGAAAAGAGTTTATTTGGCTTACACTTCCACATCACAGTTCATCTTGAAGGAAGTCAGGACAGGAACTTAAGCAGAGCATATGGTAAAAAGGACCAAGAAAAGAACACCCTGACCCTGACTTTACCCCAAGACCAGGGCCAAAGACTGGAAATCCCACCAATCCCTGAGCTTGCTCCAGAATTAGGCCAAAAAATCCCACCAATCCCAAGCTACTCTGGAAGCCCACTCCCCAAAGAAACTCTATGTAAGCTCTACATTCCATTCATTTTGTTGCTGCTTCTCACCCTAGCAGAGGCAACCACTTTCCTGGATTTTTCCATCCCAATAAATCTCTTGAATGAGGTTTGTTGTGAGGTGTGACACTTTCACCAGAGCAGAGCCCAGCTATAATACTTTCACCAGAGTGGAGCAGAACTGTAACACTTTCACTGGGGACACCTCCCAACACCCACCCCCACTTCACCACCCCTGTTTGAGCAGAGTTGTTACATTTGCATTAGGGAAATCTTTCCCTGGAGGAGAGCTGCTAGGATACCTTTCATTCTGAGCTGCAATGCTCACGGGGGAACCTAGAAGTAGGTGATGATGCAGAAGCCATGGAGGAGTGCTGCTCACTGGTTTACTCCCTGTGGCTTTGCTCAGCTTGCTTACTTACAGAATCCAGGACAACTATCCCAAGGATAGTCCCACCCACAATGGTCTGCATCAATCACTAATTAAAATAATGCCCTACACCTGGATCTCATGAAGCCATTTTCTCAAATGAGGTTCCCTCATTTCAGGGTACTCTAGCTTGTGTCAAGTTGACATAAAACTAGGCAGGATAGGGACTAAGAAGAATAAAAGTCATAATTTTTGGGAACCAATGGCTTTGACCTGATATTGGTAAACAGTGATTTTTCCTCCAAAACAAAGAAGAACTAGGGTGGAGGCTTACACTACCACTTCTAAGCTAAGAAACACTGCCTGTTGTCCTCAGGAAAAGGCTACCCTTTCTACATACACACATTCTACTCCAATGAGAGAACTTTATCTTTCCCTAATATGCGTGTTTGATTTCTTATTCTCTATGATATCTGGGTGACTTTCTTTATGGAATCCTGGGCAAAGTCTATAAATGATGCACACTCATTCATTGAATACTACATCCAGAAATACCCAGCTACCATTTCTTTATCCCTCTTTTCTTTTGACCCAAGTCTGTTAGGGTCTGCAGCTCACCCTACAAAAGACCACCACTCGGTTGTCCAAAGGCAAGAGCATTTATTTCTCAAGAGAAGAATTCCTGCATGCAGGGGTCACCCACACAACAAAATGGCGATGACCCTCAGAGAAGCTTGTAGGCTCCTTTTATAGACAACCAGGAGGGGAGTAGGTCATCCTAAATATGATTGGCCAAGCAAGCAGCAGCCAGAAACTATTATGTTTCTGATTGGCTGGGGCTGTAAGTGCTGAATCACACCTGGTATGCAATATCTCCCTCACCTGCCTTATCAGAAACCAAAACAGAAACTGAGACCTAAACAGAAACTGAAACTTAACTGAAACTCCGGCCTAGTAGAGGCTGGAACTGGGAGAAGCCTGCCATGCTGCTACCATGGCCTTTCAAGTCTTCCCCACTAGCATCCTCTTTTCTAATTCTTCATTTTTTTTTGTCTCAGTTATCACATGCTTCACCAGAATTACTATGTAGGGAGGAATATCATCCTTATACTAATGATAGCATTCTGACAGTTATATATTGGAACTATTGGAGACCCATCAAAGGCCCTTGAAAATGTGGTCATTTACTTCCCCAAATTGACACTGCAGGGGCCAGGGGAGGCTTATTTCACTATTATCTCTTAGAGCCTTTCCTTCTAGATGGCACATCCTTTGCTTTGAGGAATGGTGTAGTCCCAGTCTCCTTGCTCCTTTAAGCAAGGAAAAAGGGAGGAAAAAATAGAGGGGTGTTAGAAGCTCAGCCATGAGTAAGTACAGAAGTCCTACTACCAAGTCAAGCATACTTCTGGGATATACCATAGTAAACCATACTAGCTGTTCACCCATTGTACATTGAAGTAAATCCTCCAGGTTATAGGATGTTGGTCTGGAAATGCCATCCCATCCAAGACTTCTCTATCTTTTCTCCTCCACCACCCCCAATGCCTGAAACAAATGAGTTTTATATTTTTCTTTCAGAAAGCTTGGCTACAATACCCCCTGGGGGATAATGAGAAATGGTACCACAAGAGAGCTTCAATTAGAAAGAAGAAAAGGTAAGTCATCAGAGGTGCCCTGTGTGCAAGCATAAATTGCTGACTAGATCCTGGTGTGAAAACTGTAGTCTAGAGTACAAATTTATTTTAATAAAAGGCTAAGGATACTTCTCCATCATACCCATTTATACCTCTGAATCTACCCACTCTCTGATTCTAGGTGCTCCTAAGTCTCTATATGTCATCTTGCTTCCTTTAGAGATTTTTTTCCAATATCTAAAGATACCACCTCTTAAACAATTCAGTATATTCACGTTAGAGGTACTTAGTAAGTTCTCCAAGGTTTTCTGCCTTCAAAACTAGACATATACAAACTGATTATGAATACAGGTTATTGAACAGACTATGCAGGGGAGATCTCAGGTTACACACTGGTAAAGAAAGGCATTGTGATGGATATTCTTGGTTGTCAACTTGACTACGCCTAGAATTAAATAAAACCCAAACTGCTGGGTACATCTAAGGGGGATTTTCCTTGATTGGATTATTTGAAATAGGAAGACATACCTGAAATCTGGGCCATGTCTTCAGGTGGCAGGCCACATGTAGGACATAGAAGAAGGAAGCTTATGCTCTTTGCCTGCTTCCCTTGCTCTCACTCATTCCTTTGCTGGTATTATAGCCTACACCTTAGGGATTCTGGCATCAATTGAAGACTAGCAAAGACACCCAGTCTCATGGAACAAATAACTTTCTGTTAGGAAGGCAGTCATTGTTGGAATAGTCAGACTATAGCCTGTAAGCTACTCTAATAATAAATCATATTAAAATATATAATATTTTTATTTTATATATATTATTATATTTATTACATATACCATTTATATTCTATTAGTTCTCTTTCTCTAGAGAACCCTGACTAAGACAGATTTTGGTAGCAAGAGTTACTCTACAAAAGAATAAAAATGGATTTTTTTTAAGTATCTAGAACAAGCTTTACAATTGGCTGACACCTACAGTTATTGAAACTTCCTCTAGAAGCAGGAAGGGCACCAAAATCCCATGATGTGAACTGTTTAGTAAACTTAATGAGACAAATGGATTTGATTCACCTATTGTAAGAGGAAAGGAATTTAGTGACTCTTTTTGCAATTTTTTTGACAATTTGTGGAAAATAATGTTTTTGTTTGGTTATTCCTAGCTTCTCTGGCAAAATTCACAAGCTCTGTGATAAAATTAATCAACTTCTAGCATCTCCGGATATGGTCACTAAGGATGACAATGAGCTCGGTGATAAAAGTTGACCAAATCTAGATACACATAAACAGTCGAAAGGTTTCTCAGTGAGCCATGTAAAGAGAATCTTTGGTGAGGAATATTATGTTAAAGTGTGTGGCATTTTTTCCTACTGCTTTTGTTAACAAGTCAAAGATGTGTTTGATTAAATAAAATTAGCCTGTGAGCAGGAGGCTGAGTCAGCAAGTAGCTGACAGGAAGTGATCCGGAGGAACCACATGTTGCAAGAGTTTTTTGGGTGGGGGCTGAGAGAAGAATGCTGGGTTTCTTTGTTTGTTTGGTTGGTTGGTTTTGTTGTTGTTGTTGTTGTTGTTGTTTTGTTTTTGGAAGACGCCAGCAAAAGGAGAAGGTTAGCTGCGAGCTAGTCAGCCTTTCTGAGTGAGCAAACTTCCACCTAAACGGTGAATGGGGAGTTCTTTAGATTTAGATCCCTTAGTCGCTTTGAAAGAGCCAATCCCTGAGGGAACAGACTCCCCTCAGACTGAGGCCCTTGAGGTTGAACTCTGCTGGTAGCAGTGGAGTTACCATCTCCGACTAGGATAGCCATTGCTTAAGGGGCAGCCACTGTAGCTAATAAAAAATAGATAACAACAGATATTCTCTTCGCCATCCAGAGAGATCAAGTTGCAGAAAATCAAACCAAAGCCCTCATTATAAGATTGGCCGAGTAACACCAAAAATTCAAGTCCCCGCCTTGAAGAAGATCAGTGGTTAAAGTAAGAGCATTAGTTGGTTAAAAAAAAATGGGGTCCTGTAACTTGGGATGAAGATGTGTGGGAGTTCCCTACTGAGAGTGAAAACTTCGAGCCCTCAGATTCTCAAAGGTTCATCTCACTTGAAGAAGTCTCTCTATTCTTTGCAGATGACGCACCACAGTCTCACTGCCTGAGGTATGGCCTTTTCAGCCTTTGCTTGAGAAAATTGTCTTCATTGTCTGCTAAACCAGGGTAAATACTGATGCAAAGACAATATTGAGTCCTAGGAGTAATTTCAGAAATTACTACCACTATAAGGACTTGAAAGACACAGGGGTGGTAGCTTCTACCACATTTTCCTTTAACCTCTATCTGGCCAGTAGAAGACAGCTGGATCCTGGAAAATGACAGTCAACTATGGAAAACTTTCACAAGTAGTGACTCCAGTTTGCAGCTTCTGTACCAGCTGTGGTGTCCTTACTTGAACAGATGAACAAGTCTTCTGGTACATGGTATGCAACTAGAAATGCCTTTTTCTTGGTACGTGTCCAAAAAGGACCACCAGAAATAATTTGCTTTAAGTTGGAAAAGTCAGCAGTATACCATTACAGTTCTACCTGAAGAATCTATTAACTCTCCAGTCCTGTGTGATAACTTAGTTCAAAAGGATCTTCTTTGTCTATCTTTTTCATAAAATATCACTGTCTTCACAACATTATGCTGATTGCTCCAAATAAACATAAGGACTTTGGATTCCTTGGTAACACATATGCACATCAGAGGATAAGAAATAAATCACACCAAAATGCAAAATACAAGGTTCTTCAACCTCGGTAAAATTTTTAGGAGTCCAGTACAGAGACATTCCTTTCAAGTTGAAGAATCAGTCATTTTACCTGGCCTCTCCTACCACCAAGAAAGAAGCATAACCTTTACATTCCTTTCTTGGGTGTGTTACTCTGCTCCATATACCAAGTGACTCAGACAGCTGGTAGGTTTTTATTGGGACCTGGGACATGAGAAGGCTCTTCAAGATGTCCAGGCTGCTGTATCACTTGGGCCACATGATCTAACAGACATGGTGGTACTTGAGGTGTCAGTGACAGACATGGATGTTGTTTGGCATGTTTGCTGGGCCACTACATGTGAATCACAGGGAAACTTTTAAGATTTTTGAAGTAAGGCTCCACTATCATCTGCAGACAACTATTCTCCCTTTGGGAGGTACCTCTTGGACTGCTTTTGGGAATTAGTGGAAACAAAGTTTGGCAGTGGGTCACCAAGTTAGCATATTACCTAAGATTCCCATCATGAGCTTTGTATGATCTGACTCACAAAGCCATAAATAGGATGTGCATAGCAACAATCAGTTATCAAATCAGAGTGGTATATATGTGATCAGCCCCAATCAGATCTTGAAGACACAAGCAAGTTACCTGAAGAAATTGCCCAAATGCCTATGTTTCTACTCCCATTTACAATGCTATCTTCTGCCAAGCATGCAACCTATAGCCTCATGGGTTGTGCCCCATGACTGAAGTAGATAAGACTAGGGCCTGGTTTACTGATGTTTTTGCACATTAGTTACATAGACACCACCTAGAATTGGACAGCTGAAGCATTATAACCCCTTCCTTGTAAAACCTTGGTAGACAACAGTGACTAGAAATCCTTATGATTAGAACTTCAGAACTTTAGGCAGTACAAATGGTCATTCAAAAAAGGGATTGTAGTAGGATCCTGGAAGGGTGAGACATGGTCCAAGCTGTTGTCTGGCGAGCTCTGCCCTGGTCTGTTTCAGCATCCAAAATCCACAAGGTAGAGAGAGTGTCATACACGCATCTCAGGTCTTAAGGGTCTCCAGAGGCCATGCCCCAGGGGCAGGTACCTAGCAGCTATCTGCTGCCTCACTAGGGGCAGTGCTTCAGGGCATGGCACAAACAACATCTGGATCCGTGGATTTGCAGAAATAGTTAACTCCTCTAATATCTCCTTAATGAGACTCAGAAATGTTCCCCCGACCTCTGTGGTATGGGAACTGGATGTCTGTTGCTCTCTACAGGGACCCAAAAATGGACCTCTGGGGCTATCTACTCATCCCTGGTTTTTCCTTCATGTAACTGAAAAGAAGGGGATTGCCTGGGAATTATAATCCAAATGATAGTACTAACACCTCAGCCAGTGGGATACTTCTGTAAAGAGCTAGATTCAGTTGCTAAGGGACAGCCAGGATGCTTGAGGGCAATTGCAATGGTGGAATCTCTGAGCCTTGCTAAAATTACTTCCTTGGGCAAGATGTAAAACAACATCACAACTAATGAGACAATGAAGTAAACAAGGAAAATCTAACACAGCAGGAGAAGATTCTCTCCATTAGAGTCAATTGTTTACTACACAAATCCATGTTGTATACAGTAACATGGATAGGAGGCCTTAACATAAGTAAGATTGCTTTTCACAACCCTCATTCTCGTTGAACCATTCCTCTTCTATTCCCTGGGCCCAGGAGACTGAATGTGCTACAAAATGGATAGATAGTAGTGGGCAAAGAATATATGCAAGAGAAGACAACCCAGGCATGACCAATTAGGGAGAAGGGGAGGCCCAGAGAAGGTAAAGCAGTGTTAACCCCACCATGCAGGAATATGAACACTACCAGTTTTTGAGCCAAATTTGAAACAAACTTTATTAAATGCTGACCAAGACAATAGGCACTGGCCAGATACATGCACATGATTCACAGAGTATGGCCCCTAATCACATCAGTCAGAAGCTTATAAAAGCAAAACCCACAAGACTATATACTTCCTGCCTTTGTGTTTCTCATGAAGTGGATCATATGGGACACCCAGTTCAAGAGAGGCTAGAAAATCATATGAAGGTCGGGAAGTTGCAAGAAGGGAGCTAGGAATACTTGAGGGAGACTTAATATTAACTGTCACAGGAAACTAGATTAAAATTTCCTGAATAAGTACACCCAAACCCTTCACATTCCTTAGAAACAATGCTTCCAGAGGCAAGGGATTGTTATAAGCTTAGAGAAAACAGACAACAGAAATGGCAAGCGAGTGTATACTATGCTTCTTTCTGAGGGTTAGGGGAGTCTGTTCCAGGAATGGTTTTGCTGTTTTAAAGAAGTGGGAAGAAGACTCTGTCAACATGCTGAATAGGTCTGAGTAACCACCTACTTTGTTGTATAGAAGAATAAAGCTACCCTGTAGTTACTAAGAGTTGATTACAGTGTGTCTGCTACTCAAGCACATTACCATAAGCTTCAGCTCCTGATTGATATTTACTCTTACTTGCACACTGTCTTATTCTTCATTAGGTCAACAATCACGTATAAGTGTCACAACATCATCTCAATTTCAAAGATCAAGAGAACATTAAAGAGTGCAAGAGCTGGAGGGCAATCCATGCCTCTCAATAATTGTCTGGGTGCCCAACACAGCACAATGTTATGAGTTCTTGGGTTATGGGTGGTAGTATAGAGGTATCACGAATTTCGTTCTGTGAAGCAAAGAATTATACAACCTGGAAAGAAGACCCACTCAGAGAAGTGAAGTGACAGCTGGAGAAGGAAGGAGGGACACTGAAACTTACATCTAGAAACCTGAGGCAGGGACTTGAAATGGTAGGCAGCAACCAAGTGCCTCTGGCAGAAAACAAAAGTTGAAGATCTGCCTCAAGGGTGAAAGTAAAAACCAGGCAGGTCCCACACACAAAATAACAAGTTACAGACCCTGAAGCAGAATGCTAAAGCCAACTATACCCACACAGGAGGGAAAGTGGATATCCTGTGGGTCCTGGACAAAAGATCATTGTCACAGATATGAGGAGGGAAAGCAACAACTTAAGGTTAAAGCAGAGATCCTGGGAGTCCTGGAACATAATTTCAGAGAAATAACAGTCACAGAGAGAAAAAGAAGAACCACACCCCAACAAAGAACACAACAAACTTCATAGGAACAAGCAACTCCAGTCAAGGGAATGTGGGGGGAGGGAGCAGATGTGGGAGTTTGTCCAGGGCACTGGGTCTGACACTTTATGTGCTCCTGCTGTGATGGTTAAGGTTATGTTTTAGGTTTAAATTACTGTGCTGAAGAGATCTATTTAACCAATAAGACCCATTTGCCTAAGGGACAAAGACAGATAGTTTCTTAGACTGCTGGGGGCTTTTTTTACGTAAGATAACAAGCCATATGTTTTCACTTATGTAAATAAGATTGGTTGCCCCAACTGCACAGTATGTGCTTGGTCAGACAAAGTGGGGAGGTATGTAGCCAGGAAAAACATCAGGATGTGTGCTTGCCCCTGATTGGACAAAGGCTTCATATCCATTCCTTTTTACTTTGTTGCAATATTAGCCATTAAATAGAAGATGTACGATGCCAGATCATATTCTTTTCAGAGCAAATTATATTTGGTAACTAAAATGAACATCAAGAAAAAGAGCCCAGTGATTTACCAGCAGAATCACAAAATCAAAAATCTGTTTCTGGTATAGTGAGAGATTCTAAGAATTAAGACTTTGCTGAATCATAATGCTGTTTGTCATACACCACGATGTTCATCAATTACTACTTTGTGAAAGAAAGACTAATTATAATTCCTACTAGGAAATAATTTGCATATTCAAGCTCAAATGTTTTATGGAGAAGCTAACCAATATGTTCTAAGGATGAACTTCTTTCTTTCAGATTAAAATTCTACTCTTCTACACACTGTATTAGGCTTTCTATTGAAACTCAGGAGATATTCAGAAGCTGAACTTGAATCTATACTCCCAGCTTGAAGGAAAAAACAAAAAAAAATTTTTTTTGCATATTTTAACACTAAATTTTGGAAACCATGTCCTGCACATGCAGCTGTTCATTGGAGGAAATGATCTAGATACAATTAACCTAATCAACATAATCTGCAAGTGTAAATAGACAATCACACTTAGTGTGCCCCATCTAACTGATGATATCAAAGTCTACTTGAAATGCTGTTTCTGATATAAAAGCCAAATAAGATCCACTGGAAATTTCAGACTCTAGAATTCCCGGAGAACCTGAAGCATTGTATCTGGTGGAGACATCCACATTGATCCAAAAGACTATGAGCAGATTCTAGGCAATGTTGTACCCCTGCATAAGAACGGCATTGGAAGGCACCAAACGTCAATCATGGCCACACCAGTCTAATTAGAGGTCTTGTTGCTGAAAACCTTCACGTGGCTCCCCCTGAACAGAAGGGAAAACAATATGATGTGAGGCTGGATGCAGACACAACAGCTTCTGTCAAACCACAGTCTACTTTCATCCCACTCCCTCTGACAGAATAAAGGCACATCTATTCTGGCTGTGAATAGTCTTCTTGGAAGTCATAAAAGGTACTTGGATGGTAAATAGAAAACACAGGATAGGGTCATTCTGGCAGAAAAAGTCTCAAGGACTGGGCAAAACATGATCATGGTACCTGCTATATTGTTTTCTCAGGGATGCCGTAACCAGGCATTGCAAACTGGATAACTTAAAATAACAAAAATTTGCCCTTTGTTTTCTGGATGCTAAAAGTTAGATATTGATGTATTAAGTCTGGTCCTTCTGGATCCTGGAAAGAAATCTCTTTCTTTTTCTCCAACTTTTGGCAGTCTCTGATGTTCTTTTACCTGGGGCAGTATAATTCTAATCTCTCCCTCCATCTTCACATGGTCTTCTCCTCATGGCTCCTTGTGATTATGATAGCTTTCTTATAAGGGTGTCAATGGATAATTTTAGACTTAGCTTCATCATAACGTGGTTCTATCTACAACACCCTATTTCCAAACAAGGTCATATACACATGCAGTGGGGGTTAGGATTTCGATATATCTTTGTGTGAGACAGAATTAAATTTACAGAGTTGGCATATTAAAGGAATTTGGTAAAGGATTATAGAGAAGTCATTCCTTAGAGAATGTCACAAGTCAGGCCTACAGTCTTGAAACCACAGTGCTTTTGCAGAAAGCTAGCACTGTAGTCAGTAATAAGAATTCCCCATTCCTACTTTTCCCTCTCCTAGGATGTCTTCCTTCACTTTGGGCATGACTTGTAACACTTTAGATAATTCATTCATTGCATACATGGGGAGAGGTTACTAGCACAATCACAGAACATCAGCTTACCCCTATCATTTTCAGATCTTGGGATAAGAGAGATCAAAATGCATGACTTTGATTATTTCAAAGTTCTATGACATTGCACAAATGGCTAAGTAAAACATTTTCATTACCTTTGACAAAATTGCTTTTAATTATTGTTCTTTTACTGAAAGTAGCCAAAACATTATAAATTCTTCTTAGGTTTTCTGTTGAACAGCTAGTGATGTTAGGATGAGCAATAAAATTCAAGGCATACATAATTCACAAATTACATATTTATTCTATTGAATATTCTTGCTTTAATTTCAGAAAATATACTAGCTATGTGATTGTTAGGAAGTTTTTAATATAATTGATGTTCTCCTGACAGTATTGCTTAATTACACCAAATTCCTTAAGTGAACGCTGTTCTTGGGTAGTTTTGTGAATCTTTGCTTTACAGAGAGGCATGGACAACACTTAAAACAAATGTATAAATCAGAACCTAGAATCAGATGTAAACTATGGTGGTTTAAATCATGTTCAAATACTGTAAGTTATTCATATATAAAACTTCATTATTAGTACAGAAAGTTATTACACATTAATTTCATCATGAAACTTGCTGTCATTATATCATAGTTTTGATGATGCTTTGAAGTAATATGTAGTTATTTCATATTTTTTTAAGTTCTTAAATATTTTAATCATGGGATGATCACAAAGAAAATGGAAAAGAGAAATATACTATAAAATTTGTTTTAAAAATAACAGCATCTTAATCATTTCTATTTCAAGAGGGGTGTTTTTCAAAGTTACTTTCTTAATAACAAGGAGGGCTGGGAGGGGGATGCATGAATCACCCTGGGAAGGGGAAATTGAATAAACATCTTAGGTGGATGGGTGGGTGAGGATGGGAATAGGAGGGATCAGGTATGGGGTTAGGGTGGGGAGAGTATTAGAACAGACCACTGGAAAATGAGGGGTATAATGAGAAATCCAAGGGAGTCTGCTTAAGAGTTATAAGGAACTTATTAGGAGATAAATCAGAAAAGACACTCATTAAACAGAGTAAGTGAATCATCACAGGGTTATGGAAGGCTAAGGTCCTGTCCCACACTGTTCCCCATCCTGAGCCAGTCCCATCATCCAAGCCCATGAGGGAGAGATGAGAGTGGTCTACATGCATCTTAGGTCTTAAGGGTAGTCCCAAGGCCACACCCCAGGGCCTAGTGCTTCAAGGTCATAGGAAGGTAGAACAGGTATCTGCTACATCTCCCCGTTTTGTCTAAATAAGAAAATTCTAACCTAATATGAGACTATAGACAATAGGAACAATTATCAAGTATTGTCCAGTAGAGGGGAAAAGTAATAACATAAAAAAGTAGAAATATAACCAACAAGAATGACAACAAACAAAAGACACATACTAAATATCCAGAAATACCCAGACCACAGGTAAATGGCATGCACAGACATTACTCTAATAGCTGTCCTATCCTGAAGAATCTAACTTTAGTACTTAGAGTGTTCTTAGCTAAAAATACAAGAGAATTATAACTATAACTATCTAGTCTTCAACCCCATCAAAGATCTGAGAAGGAAAATAATGTTACTTGAGAAAACAGGAAGTGCAAGCAAGCAATTTTTGAAAAATTGCAAGAATTGACAGTGACATCTGGCAGACTGGACTGGCACCTAAAAATTTTCAGCACCACTCTGGCAACCGTATTTGGCTATAGGCCTAGAATATCTGACAGACCATTATCAGAAACAGGAATTTTAAAAGACCATCTTACCTAGTCTTGACAAGGTTCAGCAGTTGCTTTTCTTTGTGTCCTGCTGGTCTGAAAAGGACAGCATGCATACTGTCAGCAGTCAAGGCAAGGGCAGTTCTTTGCCAAGCCATTTTGTGCCAAGAAGACAAACTTCCATATGGAGTGCCTTGGAAACCCAACATTCTCTCGGGAGTAGATTGGTGTGGCCAGGAGCAATCATGTCTCACGTCAACAAAATTCTAAGTTTTTTTTTTTTTTTTTTTTTTTTTAAAGATTTATTTATTTATTATATATACAGCATGTATGACTGCAGGCCAGAAGAGGGCACCTGATCTCATTACAGATGGTTGTGAGCTACTATGTGGTTGCTGGGAATTGAACTCAGGACCTCTGGAAGAGCAATCAGTGCTCTTAACCTCTGAGCCATCTCTCCAGCCCCAAAGATTTATTTATTTATTATGTATACAGTGTTCTGTCTGCACATATCCCTGCAGGCCAGAAGAGGGCGCCAGATCTCATTACAGATGGTTGTGAGCCACCATGTGGTTGCTGGGAATTGAACTCAGGACCTTTGGAAGAGCAAGCAGTGCTCTTAACCTCTGAGCCATCTCTCCAGCCCATTGATGCAGGTTCAAGGCCAGCCTTGACCAGAATGAGACCATCTTAAAAAAAAAAAAAAATGAGCCGGGCGGTGGTGGCGCACGCCTTTAATCCCAGCACTCGGGAGGCAGAGCCAGGCGGATCTCTGTGAGTTCGAGGCCAGCCTGGGCTACCAAGTGAGTTCCAGGAAAGGCACAAAGCTACACAGAGAAACCCTGTCTCGAAAAACCAAAAAAAAAAAAAAAAAAAAAAAAAAAAAAAATTCTAAGTTAGCAAAACATTTAAATGCCATATTCTCTAGGTCTATGAAGTGTTTGAAGATTACCTATCCATCTTACATATGTTTCTGTAAATCTGGAAAACCTAATTAACATAAGTATAGATATGACAAGCATGGGTGACTATTAATCTATAAGTCTTCTCTAACTAAATAACCTAAGGACTCATGCAATGAGCACAAGATCTGGTCCCACTGCCTGGATGCCTCCCAAACAGATCAAGCCAATCAACTGTCTCACCCATTCAGAGGGCCTGATCCAGTGGGGACCCCTCAGCCATTGGTTCATAGTTCATGTGTTTCCATTCATTTGGCTATTTGTCCCTGTGCGGCCTATGCAGGATTGTTTGGCTCGGCCTGGGAGGAGGGGACTGGACCTGCCTGGACTGAGTCTACCAGGTTGACCTCAGTCTGTGGGGAAGGCTTTGCCCTGGAGGAGATGGGAATGGGGGGGGGGGGGTTGGGGGGAAGGTGAGGGGGACGGGAGGGGGGAGAACAAGGGAATCCGTGGCTGATATGTAGAACTGAATTGTATTGCAAAATAAATTAAAAAAAAAACAAAACAAAACAAAACAAAACAAAAAATAACCTAAGGACTACAGTTTCACATTATCAAGGTAAAAAATATGTAAACAGATGTACAGTATGAGGACAATGACCTTAAAATTGTGACAATATACAAAATATCTTAAATGGAGGTAGAAATGTATAGTGCAATATGACAACAATATCCTTAATATGTATCAATATACAAAATATCCTAAACAGAGATAGAACATACAGACAGTATGACAAATATAATTTTACATTTGTATCAATATACAAAATATTTCAAATAGGAGTAGGAACATGTGTATAATATGATAATTATAGTTTTAAATTTATATCAATATATAAATTACCTTGTATAGGAATAGAAAAATCATTTACATTTGTATCAATATACAAGAATCCATATCAGTGCAAATTATCTAAGGCTGATAGTTTGCTAAATTAGTTTACTAGTAGATACAATAATCTACCTTAATATCCTATCCTATTGATACCCCATTTTTTCTTTTCTGAAAGAGAATCCTGAGTCTAAATTTTCTTTTGGTTCTACCTCCAACCTTAAAACAACTTATCCATAAAAATGAGAAAATAAAACTTTTTTGCAGAGGTGATGTCATTTTCTTAAAATTGCTTTCAGCTGTCTGCGGGTGATAACATCTCTGTGAGATTCTGTGAGAAAGCTAAATGGTTAAATCTCAAAAGGACTGTCCTAACGTTTGTAGCCACTTTCAGAGTAATGGGTAAGGTTATTGGAAGTTCTGGCTAGAAGTGTAATATGATGAACCGTCTCGTCTTGAAACTGTCCTGAAGAGTTTGCAGTCCAAAGCTAATCATTGAGTGGTATTTTGTGGTTCGTTGGTGTGGGAGCCCGTTCTCGGGTTCCTCGTGGCTTTACCCAGCAGGTCCGCATAGAGGATGATTAGGACCACGGGCCTGAGTGCAGGTGTCTGAGATGGTCTGCACTTGGCTGTGCTGGGGGAGGAGGTCTTTCGCTCCACTCCCTGGCGTCTCTATAAAAACCCTGGTGCAGAGACAGTCGGGACCCATTGGAATAGGTTCCAGGCCCTCTCGAGGCTATCCTTTATTTTCTGTTTATCTATGTGATATTCTCCGCAATAAATCCTTCTATCTAATATTTCCTGCTGCTTGCACTCAAGAAAACTCTGGGGAACTGTGGGGGTGGTTGGGTAAACGCCCCACACATTGGCATCCTTATGGACCTGGTATAGTTGTTGTTGTGGGGCTCCATCTTCCTTCTGGAGACCTCAGAGATTGCTAATGGAAAGATTTATTTTTTACTGTGGAAAACTTGAACATTATTAATATCAAAATGGAAAATTTGAATCTTAAGATGACATGACATATGAGGAAGGATTCCAAAAAATCAAAAATAAGCATGGAGAGAAATAGAATCTTGACAACAATGGTCCCTAGATTATTGGTTTTCTTCTGTCCCACACCAGCTGGCTCTTTTAAGATGAGACAGATTTCCTAACTTTTTCCTTTAGTAACATGCTTGGGTTTAGAGAAGGAGAGAACCATATTCTAACTCCCAAGCTACTTGATTTACAATTGAATTGGGACCACAAATTTTCTAGAGTTAAAGAGATATTTTTGTTAGGCAATGGGATATTACCCTGTAGAGTATATTAGTACTAATAGGCTCTTCCTTTCTGCTGTAGATATCTAGGTGTCCAAGGCCTTTCATTTTCTTGAAGATGAATATTTCTATTTTCTTCTAAAGACAAAAAACAGAACCCTGCCCTGACTCTTGTTTGTTGAGTTTTTCTTACAACTTGAAGATTATCACATCAGTAGATAAGCTATCACTTTTCCTCATCAAGGGTTTTCTCCTGTTCAAATCAAATTTTTATTGTGTTGGTATCCATAGCTTTTCTTCTCCTGCAGAAACAAAAGCAAAACTTCTTCCCAAACATAGGATGTATCCTGGTTTCCCATTCCAAGGTCAAAACATTTTTGAAGAAAACAGGTTGGTTTAGCTCAGGAGTTTTTTCTGTTGTTCAGTGTCTCTCCACAGCTGTTGTCCCTTTCTCATCAGCATTGAGAAAATTCAAGGTTAATAAAGCATTATATAATCTATTTCTAGGGGTCATTATTACCTCTTTCTGTTTATTAACATATCCTTTAAAGTTCAGTTAGATCTTCCTATGACTGCTTGGCCTGTGGGATTGTGTGGTATACCAATAATATGCTTTATACTGTAATAAGCAAAGAACTGTTTCATTTTACTTGAGACATGTGCTGGAGCATTGTCAGTCTTAATTTGTACAGGTATTCCCATGATGACCATAACTTCTAATAGGTATGTAATTACAAAATCAGCCTTTTTAGGACTCATCGGAGTTGCTCTTTGAAATACGGAATAGGTGTCAATCTTACGGTGTACATATTTTAATCTTCTAAATTCTGCAAAATGAAACACATTCATTTGCCAAATTTCATTTCTTTGTATACCTTTAGGATTACTTCCTGTAGGTAATGGAGTTTGGTTATAGAAGGAACAAGTAGGACATTTTTTTTAATGATTTCCTTGGCTTGTTGCGAAGTGATGGAAAAGTCCTTTTTCAAACCTCTGCTATTTACACGGTGCTTCTTATGAAACTCTGAGGTCTCCAGCATGTTACCTATTCATAACTGATCAATCTCATTATTACCTTGTGCTAGAGGGCCTGGCATGCCTATAAGTGATATACATATGTTACTTATTTCTGTTGATTTCCTATAACTGTGTAAATAGTGAAGTTAATTCTGTATTATCGGGAATAAATTCAGCAGTTTCAATATGTAAAACAACTCTCTCTGCATATTGAGAGTCAGAAACTATATTGAGAGGTTCTGTGAAATTCATTAGTACCGTAAGAATGACATGCAGTTCTGACTTTTGTACAGAATTGTAAGGGCTTTGAACCACTTTACTTAAATCTTCTGATTTATATTCTGCGTTTCCTGATTTATTTGCATCAGTATTGAATGTGGGGACTCCAGAGATTGATTTCTGACATACAATGTGAAGAAGGACCCATTCAGTTCTTTTATGAATTCTATTCTCTTGCTTTTGGGATAACAGTTGTTAATCTCTCCCCCCAAAATTACTGCAGGGTCTTTGCCTATATTCATTATCTTTCCATAAAGAGGAGATTTCCTCATTAGTTAAAGGTACTACAATTTCTGTTGGGTCCATTCCTGTCAACTGGTGAAGTCTTAATTTTCCTTTTAAAATCAAGTTAGAGCTCTTTTCCACATATGTCTTTAACTTCTTATTTGGGTTACAGTATAGAAATATCCATCCTAATATAATATCTTCCCTCTACATCAAAACCCCTATAGGGGAATGTCTGGAGTGTAAAATGACCAGAATGCTGTTAAGTTCTGTATTCACATGATCCACATGTGTCTCTCATATTTTCTTTTCTACTAGAGTCAATTCCTTCTCTGATTCAGCTGACAATTCTCTTGGACTATTTAAGTCCTTGTCCCCCTTCAGGGTATTGGCCAAATTTACTAGTACATCTTTAGGTATTCCAATTATAGTCTATAAGTTGGAAATGTTTCCTAACAGTCTTTAAAAATCAGTAAGTGTCTGCAATTGATCTCTCCTGAGTTGTACCTTTTGGGGTCTAATTTTTTGTAGATCTATCTGATACCCTAAGTAATTAGTAGAATCTCCTCTTTGTATTTTGTCAGGAGCAAATTGTAATCCCCAGCAAGGCAAAGTTTCTGTACTTCTTCAAATATGCTTTCAAGGTATCTAACTTCAGATCAGCTAATAAGATATAATCCATATAATGGTAAATTATAGATTGTGAAAATTTTGCACAAATTATTTCCAACGGTTTTTACATGAAATACAGGCATAGGATTGGGGCTATTTAACATTCCCTGTGGTTGGACCTTCCATTGATATCTCTTGACTGGCTGGAAAATATTATGAGTAGGTACTGTGAAGGCAAATTTTTCTATATTTTTTCTTGTAGAGGTATGGTTAAAAAAAAGTCTTTTAAGTCAATAACTATAATAGGCCATTCCTTAGGTAACAGAGAGGGTAAGAGGGCATCCCATTCTGTCTGGAGCCCATAGGCTGAATTACTTTATTAATGGCTCTCAGATCTGTCAGCATTCTCCATTTACAAGATTTCTTTTTAATAACAATACAGGAGAATTCCAAGGGCTGGTGGATTCTTCAATATGTTGAAGCATTTAACTGCTCCTAAATCAGCTGTTCTAAGGCTTGACACAAGAGAAACTTCAAGCCTATGGGCTCTACACAGGTTTATCAGTTAGCCATTTTAAAGGTAGGGCCATTGGTACCTCTGAGAGTTCAAAAGTGGTTGTGCTCTGCTTATGTACAGCCTGAACTGTGGCTGTTTTTTTTTTTTTTCTTTTTTAATAGTGTCTTATAATATCAGTCCTGAAAAAATGATTTGGTCTCTAATCTGCTTCGGAGATTGGAAGAATACTAATCTAGGTAATCCATTGCTGTAACAAATCTCAGCCCCATAGATTCACTGTTACATTAGTCACATATGGCTTCAGCCTTCCTCTCTGTCCTTCTGGCCCTATGCATTCAACCCATCTCAAACTCTGTTTTACCTGAGATAGGGTTCCAATCCCTAGAAATTGGACATCTACCTCTTGAAGAGGCCAATTTGGGTGCCATGATTTTGGCATAATTATAGTCATATCCATACCTGTGTCCACTAAACCTTCCAGAATAAGGTTTTCCAGAATAAGATTATTTATTCATACTCTAAGCTTTAGTCTTTGTTCATTTATGGAAGTCCACCAAAATATTCGTTTTATGGTGGGTTTTGGAATTTTTAACCCATCTATCCTAGCTGTTCTATCATCCAGTTTAGTGTGGATTTTTTAATTGCCATGGGGAGGAGTTCCCTGCACAGTGACTGGATATGACTGGACCACATTTGATTTAAGGACCTGCAAGAACCCCCCCACCCCAGGCATTTCCTAATGGTACAGTGTTGCCTCATATGTCTCTTGTTGATCTGCATTCATTGGTCCAATGTCAGCCTTTGCATATGTAGCTAGAGTTTTCCTGCCTGGCCCACGGTCAGGACAAATCTCTATCACCTGCCAGTCCCACAGCCGCTCAGACCCAACCAAGTAAACACAGAGACTTATATTGGTTACTAACTGTATGGCCATGGCAGGCTTCTTGCTAACTTTTCTTACAGCTTAAATTAATCCATTTCCATTAATCTATACCTTGCCACATGGCTCGTGGCTTACTGGCATCTTCACATGCTGTTTGTCATCCTGGCGGCTGGCAGTGTCTCTCTCTCACTCAGCCTTCCACTTCCCAGCTTTATTCTCCTCCTTGTCCCGCCTACACTTCCTGCCTAGCCAATGGCCAATCAGTGCTTTATTTATTGACAAATCAGCAACATGTTTGCCATACAGAACATCCCACAGCAGCCATATATTCTGCATAATCCAGAAGGTTGGGGTCTCCTGTTTGGGCCATTTCTAGAAGAGGCATTGCTTCTAGGAGTGCACTGTGTACAATTTCTTCTTATATGGCCTGGTTTACCACAGTTAAAACATTTGGCACTTTGATGCCTCTTTATACCTTTGGAAATCAACTCTCCTAGCTGAGCCTCATCACTGTAGTTAAGAGACTCAACATTGATTGTGTGTTGGATCCATTCTCTATGGGTGCTGATCTGATCTTTAAAGTCACAAGTATCTTTTTGCATTCTATATTAGCATTTTCAAAAGCCAAATATTGAATTAATACTCATCTAACTTCTTGGTCTGATATTATATTGTTTAAAACTATGGTCAATCTTTTTTAAAAAATCAGTAAATGGTTCTTTTGACCCCTGTATGACCTTGGTATATAGCTCAGTTGGTTTCCCGGGTTCTGGAATCTTTTCCCAAGTATCTAACAATACTATATGGCATGTGGATAATGTATGCTCATCAAAGGTAGATTGTGTATCTATATCAGTGAAGCAGCCCTCGTCAAGAATTTTATCTTGGAAGATCTCAAAACCTCTAATCTTGGATACTAGACATGAAACAAGGATGACTTGTCTGCTACTCACATCACCAGGGAGGCTACCTGGAAAACAGGACCCCAAGAAAGACACAGGGATCGCCCAATGACAGAGAAATGGAAGATCTACATGAACAGTCTGGACATGAGTGGGGGTAATGAAAGGCGAGGGTTGAGGGAAAGAGAGCTTGGGGGAGTGGGAGATCCCAGCTGGATCAACAACAGAGAGGGAGAACAAGGAATAGGAGACCATGGTAAATGAAGACCACATGAGAATAGGAAGAAGCAAAGTGCTAGAGAGGCCCACAGAAATCCACAAAGATACCCACACAACAGACTGCTGGCAATGGTCGAGAGACAGCCCGAACTGACCTACTCTGGTGATGGGATGGCCAAACACCCTAATTGTTGTGCTAGAAACCTCATCCAACTACTGAGGGATCTGGATGCAGAGATCCATGACTAGGCCCCGGGTGGATCTCTGGGAGTCCAATTAGCGAGAATGAGGAGGGTTTATATGAGCGAGAATTGTTGAGACCAAGGTTGGATAAAGCACAGGGACAAATAGCCAAATGAATGGAAACACATGAACTATGAACCAATGGCTGAGGGGTCCCGACTGCATCAGGCCCTCCGAATGGGTGAGACAGTTGATTGGCTTGATCTGTTTGGGAGGCATCCAGGCAGTGGGACCAGATCTTGTGCTCATTGCATGAGTTGGCTGTTTGAAACCTGGGGCCTATGCAGGATTGTTTGGCTCGGCCTGGGAGGAGGGGACTGGACCTACCTGGACTGAGTCTACCAGGTTGACCTCAGTCTGTGGGGAAGGCTTTGCCCTGGAGGAGATGGGAATGGGGGGGTTGGGGGGAAGGTGAGGGGGACGGGAGGGGGGGAGAACAAGGGAATCCGTGGCTGATATGTAGAACTGAATTGTATTGCAAAATAAATTAAAAAAAAAAAAAAAACCTCTAATCTTACCTTGCTGCTCAAGGGCCTTAGCTTCTTCTTTCAACTAGCTTTTCCATTGTAATTGGTGGCTATATTCTAACACAGCTAATATTAACTGATTCCAGTAATTTGGTGTGATCCTATTTCTAGAAGACCATGTATTTAACATCTGTTTCATACATGTTGACTGTATACCATAAGTAACTACAGTTTCCTTGATGTTCTTTAAATCCCTCATATGTATATGCTCCCATTTATATTTTACCTATACATCAGGATATTTATCAGTTGTTGGCATTTCACAAACAGTACAGGATATATACCATGGCTTGTGACTTTTGGTAAGTCATCTCTAACTCTGTAAGGCACTGGCAATGTTGTTAGCTCTCTAAGTTCTTCTGTCTGTGTGATAACATGGTTATTATCAGTTCTAACAGAGTCCTGTAAGGCTTGGAATCGATTAACCACAGCTTTTTCTAAATTCTGTATCTCCTGTACTGTAAATGATTCCAGTGACTTCATGAAATCAAAAAAAAATTTTATTTTCATCATAAACACATAATTCCAAAGATTTCATTATATCAATTAATGATGAGCATTTCTCCTTAAAATTATCTGTATGGAATTAAAATTGCCTTGCAGACTTAATGTTGTATCCCATAATTTTTCACACTTATTTTCAATAGAATTAAATCTGGTTGTCCATTTATTATTAGTGGACTGATGTTCATGTGGTAAATTAGCAGATTCCAAAGAAAGAATCCTTTGGTTTACATTCTCATTACCATTTTGCAAAATCTATCAGTACCATTAATGTCTCATATTTGGTGCTATTATCAAACCAATTTTTTAATGATATGATTAAATTACTATGCTAATTGCCATTATGGCAAAAATTGTGTACATCCCAGGAAAACCATATATGTCTTGTAAAATTTCATCCATAGTATAAACAAAAAGGTTTTTAAATTCCTGAATGGTTAAATTATCCCCATGGTGTAAGAAATACTTAAAATTTGTAAAGGAAGAAAAAAATTATTTATTAATCAGTTTAAGATGTAAAATTATCAAGTAATTTACCTCAGATAAGATCCTTGAGAGAGTATCCCTAAGTGTCCAGATGTCCCAAAGTGTTTATTAACCAGGTAGGGCCAATGGCTGGTTCCTGCAATGATTTTTGGGTGTAGCAGCAATGTTCCACCAGCAGGTGTTGCACTAAAGCAGGTCTGGTGCTAGCTGACTCAGGCTCCCTCTCTAGGCTCCTGTGAACTAAGCACTCACCCAGGCAACCCCCACCTGGTACCGGTGAGCACTGGGCAGTGCTGCCAGGATCACAACAGATGAGGCAATACACCAAACAGTTCAGAGCACTGCTGGGACACCTGCAGACAGCTCTGAGTCTGGAGGTGCTGTGGGGCTGGCTGTGCTCGTGTGTGCACTGTGGTGGCTGCACACAAAATGGTGGCAGCAGTGGCTAGGAGAGGATATTTCAAAGGATGGAGTCGGCAGCAGCGACATTGAACCGGTTTAAATGAAAACAACAACCTGCTGGTAGTTGCTGACCTGTGGGCCACTGTTCCCAAACTGCAGTGCAGGCACGTTGCTTGCTCATACTAGGCAGGCAGGCTGAAGCAGGTAAATGCCTATTCCTGTGCAGGTTCTGGCATCTGTGCAGAAAGAAGTAACTGTGTTAGCTCGAAGTGCGAAGTGCACAAGCATTTGGGCAAATCTACTGCAGCCCCAGTAGGGGTCTCAAGCCATTGGAGTTAGCTTCTGCTAGCAGGTGGGGTTATTAAGCTAGCCCGCATGGATAAGGCACCCACATCGTGGGTGCCAGACAGGGGGGCATTTCAGGTGAGGTAGAAACCTAATGCAATGGAAACTCCCAGGAATTTACAAGGGTGACCTTAGCTAAGACTCCTAGCAAAAGAGGATACATAGCCTGAACTGGCCATCACCAATAATGAGGCAAGACTTCCAGAAGAGGGATTGGGATACCAACCCAGCCACATAACTTTCAACCTACAATTTGTCTTGTCTACAAGATGTGCTTGGGTAAAGGTCACACAGAAATTGTGTGAGTGGCCAACCAAGGACTGGTCCAACCTGAGACCAATGCCACAAGACGGAGCCCACCCCTGACACTGCCTAGAGGGCCAGGATCCAGAGGCTAGATATCCCAGAGACCTAGCGTAGAGCCAAACACAACTGACAAAAAACAAGAACAAAACAAAACGGCAATGTGATGATGACTCATGATATTCTGCTACACTCATAGAGTGGTACTTAGCCCAATTGTCATCAGAGAGGCTTCATCCAACAACTGGTGGAAACAAACATAGAGATGCATAGCTAAACATTAGAAGTTTGGAAAATCCTGTGGAAGGGGGGAGGCAAGATTGCAGGAGCCAGAGGGGTCAAGGACATGACAAGAAAAATTATAGAATCGACTATCCCAGGCTCATAGATGGCCCACAGAGACTGAACTGCCAACCACGGAGCCTACATGGGACTGAACTAGGCCTTCTGCATATGTTACAGTTATATAGGTTGGTGTTCTTGTGAGACTCCTAACAGTGGGAGTCAGGGCTGTCTCTGACTCTTTTACCTGCTATTGGGACCCTATTCCTTATACTAGGTTGCCTTACCCAGCCTTAATATGAAGTGAGGTGCTTAGTCTTACTGCAACTTGATATGCCATCATTTGCTGATATGCACGGGAGGCCTGCCCTCTTCTGGAGAGAACATAGGAGGAGTAGGTGGGGCAGGGGGTTATGGAGGTCTGGGAGGAGAGGAGGGAGGGGAAACTGTGTTCAAGATGTTAAAAAAAAAAAACCTAAGTAAAATAAAATAATAGACAGGATAGGCAAATTTTAAGGAAAAAAAGAACAAAATGATGAGGCAATTGCAAATTAAATTTGCATTTAAATTTTTTTCAGGGATGGAGATGATAATAATAAAAATTCATTGGTGTCTTTTTATTTTCAAACTACCTTCATGAGTATGATTTTCTCTATGAAGTTATATAACTACATATAAGAGATTCAATTTTTGTAATTTGAATACACATTTTATTAGATACTGATGTTCTACAGGTTGGACTATAAGCTTAAGACAGAGACTCTCCTGCTGTGCCCATCGTTTCCACAGCATTACACTGTTTAACATTTAAGATACCTGCAATGGTTAATATTGATTACTAACTTGACTACAAACACTTAGGAGACAGTCCTAGAGCTGTGCCTATTAGGGATTATCTGGATTGGCTTCACTGACGTGAGAAGATTCACTGTAAAGGAAGACAGCACCATGCCTAGAGCTTGCATCCAAGACTGCATAAAAGTGAGGAAGACAGTACTGAGCACCAACTATCAATCACTCTCTCCTTGACTGCAGTTGTGTACCATGAATCTTAACAGGTCTTATTAATAAAATCAAACCTGAGGCCAGTTATTGGGGTGAACACTGAAAGATCAGAGAAGCAGAACAAGCCTCAGCTACCTCACCTCGCCAGTTCCTCAGCTGATCCTGTTTCCTCAGACTGGAAGCCTCTGTGTCCTCATCCGAATGGATCTCAGCTGAACTGTTGCTCAAAAGCCTAAAAGTTTAACCAGCCAAATGCTTCTGGTTTCTGCTCCTCTCGCCTTATATACCTTTCTGCTTTCTGCCATCACTCCCTGGGATTAAAGGCTCACTTCCCGGGATTAAAGGCATGTGAGTCACCATGCCTAGCTGTTTCCAATGTGGCCTTGAACTCAGAGATCCAGATGGATCTCTGCCTCTGGAATGCTAGGATTAAAGGCATATGTATCACTATTTTCTGGCCTCTATATCTAGTGGCTGTTCTGTTCTCTGACCCCAGATAAGTTTATTAGGGTGCACAATATTTTGGGGAACACAATACCACCACACAGTTACAACATGACTAGCTGCCTCCTCAAGCTCTTTGAACCATCCTCTCACCCTAATGGGGAATTCAGATTTGAGCCAAAAATAATCCCTTTCTTCTTTCAGGTGTGTTTGTCAGGTATTTAGTCTGAGCAATATGTAAGGAACTATTCCATGAGTTTGGGTTCTGTGCTATGTATAAGTAGAGAAAGACAGCTGAGCAATGAGCACGTGTACATTTATTTCTATATGCCCTGGGTTAAAGATATGATATAGTCATATCATATGTTGTAAGCTCCTATTGTCTTGACTTCACTGATATAATGGACCATAAACTGGAACTATGAACAAAAATAGTGTTTCTCCTCTAAGTTGCTTTTTGTCAGGGTATTTTATCACAGCAAGAGAATTGAAACTAGAAGAAACTTGAAGTTTATTGATGGTATAATCAGAAGTATTAGTAGCTAAATTTATTAACACAGACTAGGCACTGATTGTGTTCTGTTGTTAGCACAGCTGTCAGCTTTATTCATAACTGAAACCCACTTTGTGGGTCAATCATTTGGTTGCTAAGAGTGAGGGCTTATCTGAGTTCACATTTTCCTGTTCACCTGAGTGATGAACATGAAATTGTTTTAAAGTTGAATTATTCTTCCCAATGTACAAATTAAAGTTAACTAGTAAGATAGGTAGGTGTTAACATACATGATCTGCTTTGCTGTCCACCTGGTTTTTCCATTTGGGATACTTCATTAGAAACCCTAACTAAGATAGACCACATACATAGGTCTGAAATTCATAGTTTGTTTAGATGAGGAACCTGAATTGAAGCCAAACAACCACATGGAGCAGAGCAGTTCGAGCTCTGTAGCTAGAGTTTTCCTGCCTGGTCCACAGTCAGGACAAATCTCTGTCACCCGCCAGTCCCATAGCCACTCAGACCCAAGTAAACACAGAGACTTATATTGCTTACAAACTGTATGGCTGTGGCAGGCTTCTTGCTAACTGTTCTTTATCTTAAATTAATCCAGTTCTATAAATCTATACCTTGCCATGTGGCTTGTGGCTTACCGGCATCTTCACATGCTGCTTGTCATGGCAGCAGCTGGCAGTGTCTCCCTCCGCCTTCCTGTTCTCTCAGTTCTCCTCTCTGTTAGTCCCGCCTATACTTCCTGCCTGGCCACTGGCCAATCAGTGTTTTATTTATTGACCAATCAGAGCAATTTGACATACACAGATCATCCCACAGCACTTCCCCTTTTCTTTCTTCCTTCCTTTCTTTTCTTTCTTTCTTTCTTTCTTTCTTTCTTTCTTTCTTTCTTTCTTCCTTTCTTCCTTTCTTCCTTCCTTCCTTCCTTCCTTCCTTCCTTCCTTCCTTTCTTTTAAAGAGGAAGGTTTTAACTTTTATACCTCTCCAAAGCCAGCTTGGTATATTTGGGAATTTGGGCGTAGCTTCTCTTACTACTTCCTGCTGGAGGGGGGGCGCTGTATCTTATGGGGACACAAAGAAAATTTTAGGATTATGGAGTAGTCCATGAGGGTGTATCGTCTGAGCCAGTTGCCTTGAAACGGTTCTGGATGTTGGATCATCTGAGCCTTGGTGTCATCGGAGACCTTTCAGGGGGTCTTGGCTGGTCAAACCTGATATATCTTAATCTGGAACAAATCCATAGCCTCTGGCTTTCTGTGGAAACAAAAGCAGAATCTCCTTTCCAAAGCAACATATCCTTACATCCAAATTTTGAAGTCAAGTTACCTTTAAAATATACATATTGGTTTAACTCAACATCTTTTATGATCAAATGTTTTTCTGCAGTTAAAAATCCCAAAGATAACACAATCCAGATTCTGTGTGTAATATTCATCTTTACGTGGCATATTTTTTATATTAATTTTACTGTCTCTTTAAAGACTTTATTTTTTTAAAACTATGCATTTGTTTATATAACTGTATATATCACCTTTTTTTGTCTCTTTCAAGCCAAAGTATATTTTATACACATTGTAAACTATTACATCTGAATCTGTCTTATTGTGAATCTATTGCTTTAAACTGCAGCATTTGTAAGACTGAAATGGCGCTATGGCTGCTGGCTCCACCCACCTCAGCTTCCCAACATGGCAGTGGTATGTTTACCGCCAGCTCTGGGAGCCATGTGGGTCTATGCTTTTATCCAAGCAGTGTTTTATACTTGCAAAGGCTAAATCCACCACATAGCAGCAGTGTAATGTGCCGCTTGTAGATGCCTCATTCTCACCATACTGCAGGTCAAGCGCAAATGCCAGGAACCCGCCAGTAGCTCAAACCCACGTTTTGATTTTGCGGTGTCTAGCTGCCCGTATGAGACATGAAACAGGAACCTGGTTTTGGCTCTGTTTAGAATTGCTTATTAAATATTCTCAGGTTTAAGGTGGAAACTTGAGCCATTGGGCGCCATTTGTAGCTAGAGTTTTTCTGCCTGGCCCACAGTCAGGACAAATCTCTGTCAGAGCTCCTCTGGGGCCCTTCTTCCTGAAGGCTTGTCATGATGGTGTATAGCTACTGGTAACACACTGAAGCAAGGTTTAGGTTTTTGAGCACAGAAACCCTGACTATTGTTCCTCCACTGCCTTTTTAAACTGGAGATTTCCATTGCCAGCCAACAGCAGCTAACCTGACAACCCAGGTTGTATTGTTCAAAGGGTTTCCTACTGAACTGGTTCTAGAGAAAATACACATTAAATAGCTCACACCCTTCTCTAGAAGAGAAACACAGCATGGTAGCTTAGTAGCCCTAGCTATGCCTCTGTCTGGTCTTCAGTGAATAGAAAATACCTAGGTTTAATGGCTATTAATGGAGAAGAAACATATCATTTGTTTAGGGGTATGTGGGCAGGTTCATGCAGGTGGGGATCCTTTATTGTTAGTAGCTACTGGGGACATTGTTTGGAGAGAGGCATGTGTTAATGTGATTGTAGTAGGTTCTGTAAAGTTTTTAGGTTGCCAAGTGCATAATTAGAAGAGAGGTATGAATAACTTAAACCAAGCAGAGTCCCAGGGTACTGAACTATTCCCTATGTTTCCCTGTTTCATATCTTGTATTTTATAGTTATAATACATATTTTAAATAGGATAGATATTATATAGAAACAAAGACAAAGTAAAACAGTATAAAATATTTTCCAGAAAATTATCATTAGGATTGATTATTGGTGTCAGTTCTCATATTAAATAATACAGAATTCAAGATTAGTTAATAATATGAAAAATAACATTTAAAATTAACTGTGCTATGTACTGAAACAACTAAATATACGTTACAAGAAATTAAATTGTTTCCTTTTGCCATCTATAAAAATAAAATGTAATGTATTTATAACAAATGTACTAAATATCTAAGAAATAAAGAATACATTGAAAATATATGTATTCTAAAACACTGGGAAATTTTTTAAAAATGACAAATTCCTAGGTACATATGCTCTACCAAAACTAAACCAGAAAGATATGTTAGAGAAGATCCATAAAGACCAGTAAGATTGAAACATTATTCTATCAAACTATTAAGGAAGAACCAATACTAGTTGCACATAATAGAAAAAGAAAGAACACTACAAAACTCATTCTATGAAGCTAATTTCTGCTCTCAAAAAAAAAAAAAAAAAAAAAAAAACAGGACAAGGACACAACAACAGTGAACTACAGACCAATTTCCCTGATGCACACAGCTACAAAAACTCTCAACAAAGTATTTGCAAAGTGAATTCTAGAACACATAAAGAAGATCATACATCATGATCAAGTTGGTTTTATTCTAGAAATCAAAAAATAGATCAATATACAGAAATCAATAAATGCATTATAATATTCTACTGTCTTAGTTAGGGTTTCTATTGCTGTGAACAGACACCATAAACATGGCAACTCTTATAAAGGAAATTTAATTGAGGTGGCAGCTTACAGTTTCAGAGGTTAAGTCCATTATCATTATGGTGGGACATGGCAGCATGAAGCAAACATGGTGCTGGAGAGGTAGCTGAGGGTCATGCAGCATGCAGGCAACAGGAAGTAGACTGCATGTCACACTGAGTGAAGTTTGAGCAAAAAAGACCTCAAAGCCCATCATCACAGTGGCACACTTCCTCTAACAAGGCCACACCTACTTCAACAAGGCCATACCTCCTAATAGTGCCACTCCCTTTGAGGGCCATTTTATTTCAAACCACCACACATACATATAGGCTTAAGAACATAAGACCATGTAATCATTTCTTTTTTTTTTTTTCCAGAGCTGAGGACCAAACCCAGGGCCTTGCGCTTGCTAGGCAAGCACTCTACCACTGAGCTAAATCCCCAACCCCAATCATGTAATCATTTCAATAGGGAAAATGATACTTGACAAAGTTGAAGTAATCATAAAAGTACTGAAGAAACTAAGACTAGAAGAAACATGAGCAGAGTAAAGGCTAGATACAATAAGCCTATGACCAAGAGTATACTTTGAGAAAAACTCAAAGCATTTCCTCAAAAACGTGGAAGAAGAAAACAGTGCACACTCTTTCCACTCTTATTCAATTCAGTAACTCCATTTAGATTCCTTTCATAAACACACACACACACACACACACACACACACACACACACACACACACACACACACGTAGGGAAGGGAGAGAGGGAGAGGAAGAGAGAGAGAGAGAGAGGGAGGGAGGGAGAGAAAGAGAGAGGAGAGAGGAGAGAGAGAAAGAGGGAAATTTCAGTTTCTACAATAGTAGGTTTCCATATATTTTTCTCAAATGTCCTTTGGTGTTAACTGTCCCTCCCACATTCCTTCCTTTATCTGTTTCTCCTATTCCTTCTTCATTTAATTCTATTTTAGTTTTTCTTTTATTTCTCAATAACTATATTCTATTTTTCCATCTTTGGGATATTCTCTTTTTCCCCAGTCTCTTACTAGATACCTAACCTCTGTGGTTATTCAGATTGTATCACATATAATGAAAGCTCAAAAGTTACCATTCACATATAAGACAAAACATGCAATATTTATTCTTTTGGGTTTGAGTTAATTTACTCAGGATGTTTTTCCTAGCTCCATCCATATACCTGCAAACTTCATAATTTTATTTTTCTTAACAGCTATACAATATTTTATGGTATAAATATGGCACATTTTCATTATGCATTCATCATTTAATGGACATCTAGGCTGTTTTCGATTTCTGGCTATTATGACTAGAGAAGCAATGAATATGGATAAGTAAATATCTCTGCTGTATGGTGTAGAGTTCTTTGAGTATATGCCCAAGAGTGGTATAGCTGGATCATATGGTAGATTGATTTTCAGCTTCCTGAGGAGCCACAGCATTGATTTCCATTGTGGCTGTACAAGGTTGCATACCCATGAACAATGAATAAGTGTTCCCCTTTCCATTTTAGTCAACATGTACTATCATTTGTTATATTCAGTTGATCACAGAAATTTTGACTAGAGTAAGATGAAATTTCAAAGTAGTTTTAATTTGCATTTCCATGATGGCTAAGGATTTTGAATATTTCTTTAAAAGGCTTTCAGTCATTTGTGTTTCATCTTTTGAGAATTCTCTGATTAGTCTGTATTCTTTTTTTAATTGGACTATTGTTGTTCTATATGGTCAATTTTTTTAGTTATATATTCCAGATTTTAATCTTCTATCAATAATTTTATTGATAAAGATCTTTTCTCTATCTTTTCCCATTCTCTAATCTGCCTCTTTGTCCAAATGATGGTGTCATTTTCAATGCAGAAGCTTTGATAAGGTTAGTTTGATAAGGTCCTATTAATAAATTGTTGATCTTAGTGTCTATGCTTTGGTGTCCTGTTTAGAAAGACCTTTCCTAGACTAGTGAGTTCAAGGCTATTCTCCATTTTTTTCTTCTATAAGATTCCAGGTATCAAGTCTTATGTTGAGGTCCTAGACATAGCTGAGGATGACTGTTGTGCTATGGATGTATTTTCATTACTCTACATGCAGTAATCCAGTCTGACTAACACCAAATGTTAAAGAGTCTATCTTTACCCCAGTGTGTATTTTTGGTTTCTTTGTCAAAAATCAGGTGTCCATAGGTGTGAGGAATATCTTGCAGATCTTCATTTTGATTCCATTGGTCAATGTGTTTATTTTTATGTTAATATCTTAAATTCTTAATACATGGAAGTTTTTAAAATCAGTGCGCAAAACCCAAAGCACTTTCAAAGAAAATGTGGTTAAAGTTTTACTAAAATAAAATATCTATAATATTCTAAACTGAAAAATTTTATTTTCCATTTGGAAATATATACAACAGGCAATATGCATGTGACATTCATTATTTATAACATTTAAAAGTTCATAAAATCAAGTGTATATTTTACAATTCCTTTATTCAGTGAGTTATTAATAAAACATTAAATAAGGCAATTAAAAAGAATGAATTTGATATGTCAACACTCAGAGATCTCTTATATTAGAAAACTGAAATTAAAAATTGAGAAAGATATACATTTACATAATAAAATTTTAAATCATTTAGATTCATTTATTTTATGTGTATGAGTGCTTTCCCTGTGTGTGTGTGTGTGTGTGTGTGTGTGTGTGCGTGTGTGTGTGTGTGTGTGTTCACTGCAAACATGCTTAGTGTTCAAAGAGGTCAGAAGGCATCAGATTCCATGGAACTTGAATTATGGATGGTTGTGAGCACCATGCAGGTGCTGGGAACCAAACCTGGGTCCACTACAAAATCATCTTTTATCTGGTGAGCCACCTCTCCAGCCCCAATACAATATTTTTAAATACGAATTCATACTTTTTCATGCCCTTACCCCTTCCCTAAAAATATAATACAAAAGCCACTAAGTGAGATGGAACAAGAAAGGGATTTGTTTGTCACTAGGAAAGAAATCTATAACAAAGATGATTAAGCCTATACATTCTGCCTTCTCCTGTTCAGACATCACTATTTTCCCATGAATCCTTATATCACCTTCTTTTTCTAATGTGGGTCCCTTTCTTATTCTATACCACTTAATGGGAAGGGGTAAGGGCATAAAAGTATAAATTGGTATTTAAAAATATTTTATTGGGGCTGGAGAGGTGGCTCAGCAATTAAAAGATGCTCTTGTAGTGGAGACAGGTTTGTTTCCTAGCATCCATATGGCAACTCACGTATCATTCCTTAAATAATGCTTATCAATTACAAACAGATAAAAATGTAACATCACATTGCAGTTAGATGACATAGAAAATATCACCATAATGAAACAGTTAGGGCGAATGAAACAGTCATGGCAAGAATGCCAACCAGATAGGATGCAGCAGCCACACACTCATTTGTCTCATGTTCTTGTCTATCAATCCTGGGTATAGGTTAATCATGGGGTCAGGGCAGGAGGGTTGGATCTAAGTATTTGGTGATCATTCTTCAAAAGTTCTAAGGTTATAAAAGTAAGAAAAAGAAATCAAGTAAACTTTAGAACAAAGCATAACATGTGATACCAAACTAGTTCTTTTTCCATAAAGAACAGTGAAGCAACTGTTGAACTGTGGATGGTGTCCCAGATTATGTAGTGTGATGGTTAGCTTTAAGTGTCAACTTGACTGGGCCATGGAATGCCCACAGTCTGGTTAAACATTTTTATGGGTGCTTTGATTTTGATAGTTTGCCTCCACCAAATTTATGTGTTGGGAGCTCAGTGCCTAGGACTGTGCCAGTGGGAAGTGGTGATAGAAAATTTAATAGAGAAGGCCTAGTGGGAAGCTGTCAGGCAATAGCGACATGTACTCAAAAGTAATTTAGTTATTTCTTATGGGATCCTGGTTATTTCTCCAGTGGATTGTTATAGAAACCTCAATATGCCTTCACCCAGTCTGTCTGGTGATGTGATCATATGCTGTCCCAAGTGTTCCTGCCAGTGCCCTGTGCCATAAATGCATGGTACAGTGAGCCCTCATCAGACAGGAGATGTCTGGCTCAGGTGCCTTGAATACCCCAAACCATAAGCTAGCTGGACCTTACTTTAGGTATTTTGTTAAGACAATGAAACCCCACTTTATGCACTTTGTGTATCTAGGAGGGTGCTTTCAGAACTGGAGGGCTGAAGGAAGCAGATGGCCTCCCCCAAGTAGGTAGGATTCACCAATCTGTTAAGGACCTAAATGGAACAGAAAGAATACAGAATTTATTTTACAGCTGACTGCTTGCACTAGAATATTGATCTTCTGTTCTTTTTCTTTTGATTCTCAGGCCTTCCAACTCAAATTAAAACAGAGGAGAGCACATCAACAGCTCTCCAGCTCCAACAATCAGGTATCCGAATTATGCCACTTGCTTGCCTCAGTTTCCAGCTTGTAGACAACAGTTGACCACAATAATCTTAATGATATTTTATAAAAACTTTATGTACATGTATAAAATATTGATCCTATTTCTATGACTTAATACAGATAACCTTAGTAATTGGTTTTGATTACCTGATTTAGATGATTCTATTGGATGACATGTCTGAATGTAGGAAAGTCACAATGTCTTAGTCAGAGTTCTATTGCTGAGAACAAATACCAAGACTATCGCAATTCTGATAAAAGAAAGCCTTTAATTGGAGCTAATTTACAGTTCAGAGGTTTAGAGCATCATCATCATGGCAGGAAGCATGGCAGCATACAGGCATACATGGTGCTGAAGAGTAGCTAAGAGCTCTACCTCCAGATCTGCAGGCAGCATGTAGAGAGGCAACCTGGGCCTAGCTTGAGCGTGTGAAACTCCGAAGTCCACCCCCAGTGACACACTTCCTCCAAATTGCCATAGCTACTGCAGCAAGCCCATACCTCCTAATCTCTGTCAAGTAGCACCACTCCCTAATGACCAAGCATTCAAATCTATGAGCCTATGGGAGCCATCTCTATTGAAACCACCATATTCACTAAAGTATTCGGGGTTATAGATTATTAGGCTAGTAACTTACTCTTGAACAGTTCAGGAAATAAAGTGCTTTGTGTTGCAAACTCCTCAGAGGTTGAGGATTTCAAAAAGTATTCTAATGACAACTATGTAAAAAGTATATATAGTGTGTTCCAATTATAAATTTAGAAAACAAAATTTTGCATTTTCACATGTGTATATGAAAACATGATTTTTTTTTTCGAGACTGGGTTTCTCTGTGTAGTTTTGGTGCCTGTCCTGGATCTCGCTCTGTAGACCAGGCTGGCCTCGAACTCACAGAGATCTACCTGGTATTGGTGAAATTATTAAGGCCACTCCACGTAGTTAAAAGGGAGATTTATTTAGTGGTGTAACTTACAAATGAAGGGATAGGTAGGTTGCAGGGTCTGGGAAAGACGCAGCGCAGTCCGGCGGTGTTCTCTGGAGAACTCTACTCGGTCTACCTCCAGCATCCAGGGTCCAGGAATCAAGAAGAGATGGCGCATCTGGATCTCAGGTCTTCAAGGTCCTCTCTTGGCCCTGCCTTGTAGGCATGACAGTTACCAAAGCCTCAATGGGGGTTGGAACTTCCAGATCAAGGTTGGAATGGCTACCCACTATAGCTTGGCTCTGCTTCCTGAGTGCTGGGATTAAAGGTGTGTACCACCACCGCCCGGCTGAAAACATGAAATTTAAACTTTAAAAATGGTTCATTTTTATTTCTTAAATTGACAAATATGTAAAATTATATATGTTAATGTCTACCACATAATAGCTTAGCACACACACACACACACACGATGTTTAAATTGAGCACAAAGTATTTTATATACATATAAAGTTTTTCAGAAAGGCAATGCCATGTGTCCTCTCTTGTATGCAGGCCATAACTCTGAATTTTTAAATTTGTATGTTTAAGAATTTCAATAGGCTCCAGGAACCTAGAAAAGGGCTTTGGGGGTTAAGGCATTACCATGGGTTGGGAGGACAGTAGAACACATGTGACATGAAAGTACAGGCAGAGGATCCTGGGGAAGGCTTTTAAGTGGGAAGGACAGTCATTGAGTATAAGGTCAACCAAAATTAAGAGACACATAAAACATTGTAGGGAAATCTACTCCTGTGAGAGTAAGCTATATAAAATTTAAAAAAGAAACAAGAGCATTTGAATGAAAGTATTATGCTAGCTAGATTTTATGTCAACTTGACACAGGCTGGAGTCATTTGGGAAGAGAACCTCAACTGAGAAAATGTCCAACCATACTGTCGGGCCTTTTCTTCATCAGTGATTGATTTGGAAGTGCCCAGGTAACTGAGTGATGTCACCCCTGGGCAGGTAGTCCTGGATTGAATAAGAAAGCAGGTTGAATAAGCCATAGGAAGCATACCAACAATAGCACTCCTCCATGTCCTCTTCATCAGTTCCTGCCTCCAGGTTCCAGCCTTGAGTTTCTGCTCTGACTGCCCCCACAGATGAAGTGGGATGTTGGTGAAAGTGAAATAAGCCCTTTCCTCCTCAAGTTGCTGTTTGCTATGGTGCTTTGTCACAGCAACAACAATTTTAACTAAGGAAAGTATCTCCAGTGGGTGGATAATATGCTCCCAGAGGCAATAGCTTATTACATGAAAATCCAGGTGGTAGATGTGGGAAACTTCCCTTTGAGTTATTCATCAGGGAGGGCCCAGTCTCCCAAGACAATGGAGGCTGCTGCTGCTGCTCTTGAAAATATGAACTTGTAGATAATCAGTAGTTGCTTTTTGGAAAGATGAGTAATGAAATTGGGAATCTTGTTTATGATTCAAAACATCTTTGTATTGTTAGAAATTTCTAAATGCTGACAATATATTCATATATAGCATACATAAAAAGGAAATGAGATAAAACTAGTATATTCTCAAATGATAAACTTTAACACCAACAAAAAAACCAAATAGTTCTTTTTAAAAATGTATTTATTATTTCAGGAATTTAAATGTAACATATTTCTCTATGAGTGCCTACAATATTAATATTTAATATATCTTTATTTTTTGGTTGTGAGCCTAGCCTTTAATGGCTGAGCCATTTTTCCAGCCCCCATTTTCATTTTTTAATCTCAGAAATAATTTAGGTAGATTTCTGATTTTTATAACAACAATGAGATATTTTAGGTTTATTTTGCATTTGTAGAGAGGGAAAGAGAGATAGGGTGATATAGAGAAAGAGAGAGAGAAAAGGGGAGAGAGAGGGAAAGAAGATAGAGAAGTATTAAGGAAAACAAAGAATAAGAAAGAATATCATTAACTCATACACTTTTCTTTTGGTAACTCAAGGTTCTATGTCCTACATGCCCATATTGCTTGCAGGAAAGAGGAAGGTTTGGGAGATCTTAGGCTCATTTGAAAAAGAACGTTATTAAGCTCAAAGTTTCCCCAAGGCTTTGGCCAACATCTGCTCTAGGATACAACTGATCCATTATGGTAAATTAAATGTCATACTTGGTATCAAATGCAAAAAAGTAAATTTCTGAGCTGTCCCATCTGAGCAATGACTCACTCATATTTTGGCAAATGGTAGTATGCTCACAGCTTTGCTAGGAAGGAGTTCATGTCCTTTCCCAGAAAAACTATTCTACCTTACTTCACTGCCAGGGACCGCCTACAGGTTTAACTAGACTTATCAGGAAAAAAGCAACTAAATGAAAAGCAAACACTTGAATAAGAAAATAAATTAGAACACATTATTTCTTGATTATAATGCAAGTTCTCTCAAATTTAGAAGATTTTGTGTTTGCAGCTTTTCTGATGGCGGTGTTGGCTGACTGAGAGCAAATTTTCCTATATGTAATGTATTCTTGTATGTATGCTAGTTAGAGTAGCAATCCTCAGATCTATTTGTTCATTCAAAATTCGCATCCTCATGAAGTTATGAGGTTATCGGCATTTGTAAAGATGAGTCAGTTAGCTAAGAGTGTAAGTGATCTGCTCCATTACATGGTTGGAGAGCAGTGAAGCGGCCAGAGACAGCAACACTGGCTCCACACAGCCATAACTCAATCTCTGGTGGAAGCAGAAAAATACAGCTGCTTGGGCCCACCCACGTCCTAGTCAAAAGGCTTCGAGTACCATTTAGCATCCATTCATTCCTCTAGTCACTGCTGAGTAATTCCTCTACTGAACTCAAAGCTGGCATTTTAGACAGCGTTATGCTCAAGTCTAAGCTTGTTTAGCTTACTAGCATGTTGTCAAGAACACTAGAGTTAAGAAAGCAGAGGGATGATGTTGACATTCAGGATTTTCTACAGATACTATCAAAGCTCATTTAGGCTTTTCAGAGAACAGAAAGAGCACATCTTTGAAAGTCTACAAGTATCTTTTTAGGGGTTAAATCGGCCTGCAGGGGAAAAAATGAAAGGAATTTCAGATAAAATAAACTAAAATACAAAATATCAGGATGAAAGTATGAATATGAAACAAAAAAAACTAAAAGAGAATTGATAAAGATTTTAAAACAGCAGCTACACTCGTTTTCAGTGCTGCTGGTTTGGGTGAACTGTCTGATTGTTTCCATTTTACTCACATGCTGACTCCTGCCTTGGCTTTCTGTCAGCAAACACAACCCATCATGTACTCTAATTAATTCTCTCTTGTCAAAATTCACCACAGTACCCATCTCTCCCACCTAAGACAACCATCTAACTTACTGATTACCGTCCAGACGTGTACTGAGGACTCTTACACCAACTATTAGCCTGGCTTATCTGTACTCTGATTTTCTTCTAATGGGAATATTGTTACTAATTTTTGTTTGTTTGTTTCTCAGAATAATATGCATACATAAAATGAAAAGGTAGAAATAAAATTAGCAAGAGTAGTCTCTACTTTATTGACACCTTCTGCTTATCACATGCAAGCCCTACAGAGCTTCGAATCTCTTCTCCAAGAATTCATTTCTCTCTTTTTAAACTCCAAACATCTGACATGGCTAGTTCATGGTTTTTATTAAAGACTTTTAGTTAGTGTTTGAAACTTTCTGATATCCCATTAAGAAAGGTTAAAATATGAAAACATAATTTTTGGTTATTATGCTATCTATTCAGTGTCTATATTAATATGTTCTGACTACATTTTCTTTGAGTTTAACCTTTGTGGGTCCCTGGGGTTAGAAAAAGTTTTGCTAAATATTCTCTCAATTTTCCACTTATCAATCATTAATTCATTCACACACTCTCTGCCAGAGCACCCACAATTGCCAATAGCCTCTCAGCTAGGGTAGGATTTTATGCCTACCTTCCCTTCACTACACTGAGATTTTTGTCTGGCTTGAGCTAGAATAGTTCTTGTGCATGCTTTCACAATCACTCTGGTGTCATATGTGCAATTTCCCTGCTGTGTCTGTAAAACACTATTTCCTTGTAGGTGTGGCCCTTGGTATATCAACAAAGCTCCAGTGTGTGGCCATACACTCAAGAGTACACGGGCAGCACATACTGGACTTGGCTTTTTTATAAATGAAGACACAAAATGAGCTGGTTGAGGATGGATTTGGGAGGAGTTGGGGGAGGGGTAAATTTTACCAAAATGTACTATAAGAAATTCTCAGTTTATCAAAAATATGCTGAGGATAAGATCTACAGCACAGCACTGCAGAGCTTCAGTAGAATTTGAATGTATGAGAACAGTGGCACGAAAGATGGAGAAGCATGCAAATGAAATTAAACAGTTGTTCTTTTCATGAAGTGTTGTAATGTTCTTTAGATGTGGGCTTTCTTTTGAGGGATGCAGCTTGTCTAGAACAATCATCAAAACTCAAAAGTATAGCTAAAAACAAAACAGAAGACAGTGAGTATAAGAAGCATTAAGAAATCACATAAAAAGATAAGTAACAGAGAAAGAAAAGAATAAAAACAAAAGGGCAATATAGATTTAAAAAGCCAAATAGTATGTACAAATTAAAACACATTGATAATTACATAATGCAGTATATGTAAGACATTCACAACGTAAGCACATAATTAAAATTTGAACTTGGCAGAATTTAAAAAGTTATATATAATATATATATGTATATATATATATATATGCACAATTTAGAAAAGAGTCAGTTTACATATAATAACACTAATCACTTGAAAGTGAATGGTGGGAAATGTGCACTGTATTATTATAAGATTGTAAAAGTTAATATAGGGCCTGGTGTGGTGGTGCATGCCTGTAATATCATCACTTGGGAAGTAGAGGCAGGAGGATGGAGTTTCATGATAGCTGGGGCTACATGGAGAGTTCAGGGCCAAATGAATTACATAGTGAGACTCTGACTTAAACAAAGAAACAAAATAAATAAATAAAATTTAAAAATAGCACAGCATAATTTTTAAAGGCTGGTGTCATTATATTAATATACTGAGAAAATGAGAGTCATTCCTATGCTGTTTTCATAATGTTAACAGTAAACCTGATAGAGTATAAAGCAAAAACAAAACCTTACAGACAAAACTTACTACTGATTATCAATGGAATGATTTAAAATAGTACTTAATACCCAGAAATGGACTACAACAACATACCATCTCATAGGCTTTATTCCATGTTGGAAAGATTAATTTAAACATATGTACTGTGGGATGGTCTTTATGTCAAATGTGTTGCTGATTGGTCAATAAATAAATCACTGATTGGCCCGTGGCCAGGCAGGAAGTATAGGCGGGACAAGGAGGAGAATAGAGCTGGGAAGTGGAAGGCTGAGGGAAGAGACACTGCCAGCCGCCATCAGGATAAGGAAGATGTAAAGTACCGGTAAGCCACAAGCCACGTGGCAAGGTATAGATTAATAGAAATGGATTAATTTAAGCTGTAAGAACAGTTAACAAGAAGCCTGCCACGGCCATACAGTTTGTAACCAATATAAATCTCTATGTTTACTTGATCGGGTTTGAGCGGCTTGGGACTGGCGGGTGAGAGATTTGTCCAGACTGTGGGCCAGGCAGGAAAACTCTAGCAACAAATGGCGTCCAACGTGGTGGCAAGAGTTTCCACCTAAAAACTGAGAAAAAGGATTCTAAAACGGAGCTAAAAACAGTTCCTAATTGTCTCTCTCAAATGAGCGGCAGCTGCCGGTTTGAGCTACTGGTGGGTTCCTAGTGTGCGCGCTCGACCTGCCGCCATATGGCGGGAATGAGGCCTCTGCAAGTGGCACATTAAGCTACATTGTGGATTTAGCCTTTGCTAGTACAAAACAAAAAAAGAGGTTTCTGGGCTACACGCTGCTTGGATAAAAGCATAGACCCACGATGGCTCCCAGAGCTGGCGGTAAGCATACCGCCGCCATGTTGGGAAGCTGAGGTGGGCGGAGCCAGCAGCCACAGCACCAGCGCCGTTTCAGGCTTAGAAGGCTGCAGTTCAAAGCAATAGGCTCAAGCTAATATAAAAAAATAAGCCACGTAAAGATGGCTACCACACAAAGAATCTGGATTATGTTCTCTTTGATATTTGTAACTAAAGAAAAACATTTGATTACAAAAGCTGTTGAGTTATGCCAAAATGTATATTTTAAAGGTACCTTGACTTCAAAATTTGGATATAAGGATATGTTGCTTTGGAAAGGAGATTCTGCTTTTGTTCCCACAGAAAGCCAGAGGCTATGGATTTGTTCCAGATTAAGACACATCAGGTTTGACCAGCCAAGACCCCCTGAAAGGTCTCCGATGACACCATGGCCCAGATGATCCAACATCCAGAACCGTTTCAAAGCAACTGGCTCAGACGATACAACCTCATGGACTACTCCATAATCCTAAAATATTCTTTGTGTCCCCATAAGATACAGCGCCCCCCTCCAGCAGGAAGTAGTAAGAGAAGCTACGCCCAAATTCCCAAATATACCAAGTTGACTTTGGAGATGTGTAAAGGTTAAAACCTTCCTTTTTAAGAAAAGAAAAGGGGAAGTACTGTGGGATGGTCTTTATGTCAAATGTGTTGCTGATTGGTCAATAAATAAATCACTGATTGGCCCGTGGCCAGGCAGGAAGTATAGGCGGGACAAGGAGGAGAATAGAGCTGGGAAGTGGAAGGCTGAGGGAAGAGACACTGCCAGCCGCCATCAGGATAAGGAAGATGTAAAGTACCGGTAAGCCACAAGCCACGTGGCAAGGTATAGATTAATAGAAATGGATTAATTTAAGCTGTAAGAACAGTTAACAAGAAGCCTGCCACGGCCATACAGTTTGTAACCAATATAAGTCTCTGTGTTTACTTGATCGGGTTTGAGCGGCTTGGGACTGGCAGGTGAGAGATTTGTCCAGACTGTGGGCCAGGCAGGAAAACTCTAGCAACACATATGACTCTATCAATACCATTTATTTAATTAATTGAAAAATATATAAACATGTTAATAGATGTTAAGAAGGTATTTGACAACATTGAGCTGTCACAAAATATAAGCACAATAGCTATATGGTAAGATTATTTAAATACGATAAGGTCTGTTTTCTGAAAGTGAATATCAAACATAATTAGAAATCTGCTGACATTTTCAATTTAAATAAGAAACTACACAGGTCACCAGTACTCAACTTTGTTTAATAATACCTGTATATGAGCAAACAGACGACACAAGAAAACTGGACATAAATGTGGTAAGATGAGAAGTTTTCCTAAACAACTCAGCAAGTATTTAAAAATGATTGCTCAACACCAGTGGTGTCATGGGCATGGGAGAATTGGGATCCCAGCGAAGGGCAGGGCTGACCAACTCAGCTACCTCCCAGGCCCATATCCGGGGCTTTGAGTTGACCCTTCCCAACATCTATCCCATCTATGACCTGCTAGAGCCTGTGAAGGGGCCATTCCTGTGAAACCATAGGTGCAGGATCTCCATGACACTGGGCAACAGCAGGATATCTGAGAGGAGTTTTGGTGAGGGTCCAGTATTTACAGTGTAGCAGAAGCCAGAGGCCTCAAACAAAACCAATGACTCATTGCAATGAACATTTGCAAGTAAAGGTGTTTGGGCAAAAGGGGGTATACTGGGAGACACACTGCAGCCTCCAATGCCACTATGACTAATGGAGAAGTGAGAAAGACAGAGGAATGGAGTGGTTCATGCACTACGGAACTGGAGACAAGCCAGCTGTGACTGGTGTAAGAGAAGGCTGCAGCTTATAGTGAAGGAGGTCGTTGCCCAGAGAGATTGGTGAGATGTGTTTTCTTTATTTGTTTTTAATTTTAATTTTAATTTTTTATTTTCTTTTGTGGGGGAGATTACAAGGGTTGGGGGCAGACATGGAAGGACAGGGAAATGAGTGAGATTGGGATACAAGATGTGAAATTCCCAAAGACTCAATAAAAAATATTACGTTGAGAAAAAAAATCACAAAATGTATTAACAGGAATAAAAAGGAATATTCTTATGTAAAATCAACTCAGCTGAAAAACACTGAAGCTCTCAGTGTGCATATATCTAATAAAAGAACATAAACACTAGCTGAACCAAAAGTAGAAATAAACAAATGAATCATTATAAATGGTGAAGTTAATATCCCTCTCTTCTAGCATCTGAGTTTGTAGAAGTCAGTCAAATATGAGCGCAATACAGAGAACTGAATTGCATTATTAACCAAGCTGACCAAAGAAATTCATTTACAGACTGGTATGCAAGACAACTGAAGAATATACATTCGGTTCAGTATATACAAGAACATACTCAATTCAACTATATTTGATGGATAAAATAAGTGTCAGATCAATGGCCAGAGTATATCATCTGGCTACAACAGAGTTATTTAAAATTCAAAAATATAAAATTCAAGTGACTTGGAAATCAAGATAAAACATTTCTAAATAACTCACTGGCAAGATAATACACAGAGAAATTAGAAAATGGTTAAAACAATAAAATGCAATGTAAAATAATTAAAAAGTTCTAAACACTTTTAGACAAACAAGATAGCTTTAAAAAGGTGTATCAGAAAGTATAGAGGTTTAAAATGTCTTACATAAGAAGCTAGACAAATAATAGTAAAATACATCCATAGTAACTAAAAATAAAAGACATGTTGACGATCAACAAAATAGAAAACTCATGTAAAGACAAAATTCATAAGATTTAAAAACTACAACTGAACTTTTGACATTACAGCTGATATTTTTAGTGCAGATAAAGCAATTAATACCAATATCAAGGATAAGAAAGGCCCATCCTTGTGCATCCACACAGCTCTGAAGAGATTCAATGAAATAGCATGAAACTTTTGCCAGTAAATCTGTTAACATACAGGATGTTAACTAAAAACCAGCTTACTAAGGCTCTTTCATACATTTAGAAATGTGGCAAATTCATATAATAATTTTTAATGGAGGATTAATTAACTTTTCATAAATTGTGCCATGATTCTAGATTAAGCATAATACCAAAACCTAATATGGCTATTACTGAACCCATCCACTTCCTTCTAATCCATAATCCAGCAATACAGAGAAAGTTATCATTATCAAGTTGGGTTTACTTCAGAATTGCAAGAAAGAAAAGCTATATTAAAATTAATTCAATTCATAATAAAAGAAAAACTGAAAATCATATGGTAATCTCAATAGATAAAAAAAAAAAACATTTAACCAAATTCAATGCCTACTCATGAGAAAACTCAGATTAACAGGAGAAGAAGGGAGCATCCAGGATGTGCTAATATCCCACAACAGTAACAGAGTAATTCTGTCTGTCATTCAGAAGCAGGGAGTGATGCCCACTTCATCACTTCTGTTCAAAACTGCAGTGAAGGGGTAGAAAATGAAATAAACACAACCAACACCATCATAAAAACTTAAAGAAATCAGTAAAAACCGCTCAATAATAACTCAACATTTTAGTCTCACTTCCTCAGGAAAAAGGCAAGGACTAACAGATTGAGTTAGAAAACAGGACCCATCTTTTTGCTGTATCCAAGGAAAAAAACTTCACCAACACGAACAGACAAAACCTTAGGATAAAAGGATGGAAAAATGGTATTTCAAGCAAATGGAATGAAGAAGCAGTCAGGTTAAGATAATTTAATATTTTAATCAAATTAAAACAGAAAAGATAGGGAAAAGCACTACATGGGTATTGAAAGAAAAATATAAAAGAACTTACAAAAATATAAAAAATATATAACCATCTATGTACCAAACACAAGAGCACCAACTTCATTTAAAAAATAAAGTACCACAGTTACAATTATCTGTTAAACTTAAAAAAAGTGATAGTAGGTGGCTTCAGTACCCTTCTAAAACTACACAGAGAAACCCTGTATTGAAAACAATAAATAAGTAAGTAAATAAATAAATAAATAGGAAAAAATAAACTGTCACAATCCCTAACAAAATAGTTTTCTGTATTATCCTTATCCCATTTTAAATAGTTATTCTTATACCTAAAATTAAGTGTGATCTCTTTTTTTTTTTTTTTTTTTGGTTTTTCGAGACAGGGTTTCTCTGTGTAGCTTTGCGCCTTTCCTGGAACTCACTTGGTAGTCCAGGCTGGCCTCGAACTCACAGAGATCCGCCTGGCTCTGCCTCCCGAGTGCTGGGATTAAAGGCATGCGCCACCACCGCCCAGCTAAGTGTGATCTTTAACACTTGCCAACAAAAATTGTTTGCAATAGCTAAGAAGCCATTACAGAATACTACAATTAGTCAAAATGTGGAGCCCAGTGCCAAATGATACATATCTACAGCACAGAACTGCTGTACATTAGGCTCTTTAGTGTTTGGGTGAAATGTCTTCTTTTCTTCATTCTTTTATTATTATTATTATTATTATTATTATTATTATTATTATTATTATTATTATCATTTGGTGTCTGGATCTCCCTCACTCCATATGATTTTTTTTCCAATTCCACACATCTCTGCAAATTTCATACTTTCATTTTCCTTTACAGTGTAACACTATTTCAGTGCATATGCACTACATTTCATTATCAATTCATGAGTTTAAGATATTAAGGGTGTTTCTACTTCCTAAGTATTATGAATTAAAAAAGCATGTTTGCTCTATGAATATGGTTGACTTAGTAGGATGTCCAGTCCATTGGGCATATGCCAAGGAGTGGTATAGATGAGTCATATACTAGGTGTTTTGTTGTGGGTAGTGTTGTTTTGAAAGCTTTTGAGGATTCTCCACACTGAATTCCAGAGTGGCTAGACCAGTCTATAACCCTATCAAGAATGACTGAGGGTCCCTTCTTTCACACATCTTCTCTAGCATTTGTTGTTGGGTGTTTTAGTTGTTTTAATGATCTTTACAATTCTGACTGGAGTATGATTAAATGTCCAAGTTTTGATTTGCCTCTCCTTAATTGCTAAGGATGGTGGACAATTTTTTTTTTTTTTTTTTACATTTTCTTAAGCCATTTTTATTTCTTCTTTTTTGAACTTCTTATTCAGATACCAAGTCCATTTTAAGGGTTGTTTCTTTGTCTCTGACCTTTGAGTTCTTCATATATTCGAGATATTAATCTTCTGTCAGATGTATAGCTGGAAAAGATTCTCTCCCATTCTTTGGGCTTCTTTTTCACCCAGTTGTTTGTTTAGCTGTATAGAAACACTGAGTTTCTGGAGGTCCTACTTGTCCATTGTAGTCCTCAATTTCTAGGCAAATGAAATCCTATTCAGAAGTCCTTTCCTACAACTATGTCCTGTAGGGACCGACTCTTAATTTCTTATAGCAGTTTCTGTGTTTTGGATTTCACATTTAGGTCTTTGATCCATTTATAGTTAGTTTTGTGCAAGGTAATAGATATAGGTCTACTTTCTTCTGCATGTATACATCATTTTCCCAGCACCATTTGCTGAAGATGCTGTTTTTTTCCCCATCTTATATGTTTAAACACACACACACACACATATATGAATAGTTTAAGAAGGAATTGGTATAGATCTTTAAAAGTCTGGTAATATTCTACTGTGAATCCATATCTGACCCTGAATTCTTTTTAGTTGGAAGACCTTTTATTACTGTTTCAATCTCCACATTTGTTATGAGTATATTTAAGTTGTTTACCTTTTCTTGGATTAATTTTGGTGGCTTGGCTAAATCTAGAAACTCAACTGATTTTTCTTTGAGGTTTTCAACTTAATGGAGTACAGGTTTTTAAAGTATTCCATTATAGTCTCAATTTCTTTCTTGTCCATTGTACTACTTCCCTGTTCATTTCTGATTCTGGTAATCTGAATCCTCTTTTTCTTTCTTTTGAATAGTTGGGCCAAAGATCTGTCAATTTTGTTTCTTGTCATAGAACCAGTTCTTTGATTTTTAAAAATTATTTTTGTTTTCCTTGTCTCTGTTTCACTAATTTCTACTTGGATTTTTTTATTATTATTTTTTTATGTAGACTGGGTTGAATTATGTTTATTCTTGCCTTTCCAAAGTTTTGAGTTGCATCTATAAGTCATTTATTTTTGCTCTGATTTTTTTAATGTGTCTCAGAGGTTTTGAGGATGTGTATATTTACTTTCATTTAGTTCTAGAAAATGTTTGTTTATCCATAATTTCTTCTTTGACCCATTCATCATTCAGTAATAGATTCCTTAATATCCATGAGCTTAAATATTTAGTCGAGATTTTTTGTTGTCAATTTTAAGTTTCAATGCGTTATTGCCCAGTAGAAGACAGAGTTGTTTCAATCTGATTTGTAAAGATGTGTTTGTGACCTCAGATTGTGGTCTATTTAAGAGGATATTTGTGAGCAGCTGAGCACAAGATATATTACTTGATGTTTGGGGTGGAATATTCTCCACATATCTATTAAGTTCACTTGATGTATGATGTCATTTAATCTTGACGTTTCTCCGCTTATTTGTTGGTACACTCATGTGTAATATAGTAGTGCCTTCTTGGTTAACTGATACCTTGCTTAGAATGAAAGGTCCTACTTTGTCTTTTCTGATTAGTTTTAGTTTGAAGTCAGTTTTGTCAGGTATTAGGATAGTGGCACTTGTTCTCTTCCTAGTCCCATTTGATTGGAATAATTTTGTTCATCCTTTTAGTCTAAGGAAGTGCCTATCTTTAAAGGTAAGATGTGCTGCTGGGAAAAGACAGATTTGTTTCTTGACCCATTCAGCCAGTCTGTGTCTTCTGACTGAAGAATTGAGGCGATTGATGTTTAAAGTTATTATTGAGAGGTGTATGTTGACTGCAGTCATTGTTGATTTTGAGGGTGCTGTATACTCAGTGGTACTTGGCGCTTTATTTTAGTTTCATATTTATTTTTAAATTTTGTCTATGCTCATTCTTCTCTTCATCCCAACATAGACAAGGAAAAGGGAGTAATAAGGATTCATGGTAAAATAGTGATGCCTAAACAGAAGTTAGAAAGTACAGACTACCCTCAGGGAAACTGATCAACAACTAAATATACTAAGGATAATGGGATTCAAGTTTATCACTAGGAAAGGAAACCATAACAAAGATGAATGTTTTTAAAATGCTGTTTATATTGTGGAAATTTTTTTTTTCTCCTCCAATTATGGCAGATATTTTTTCTGTGTATATTTGGATGTTGGTTATTCTGGTCATTTAGTACTTAGAATGCTTTGGTCCAGGCTCTTCTGGTTTTCAAAACTCCCATTGCTTATTCTGAAGGGTTTTCTTCTATATGTGACTTTTGGTTTTTCTTTTGCAGCTTTCAATACTTTTCCTATGATGTGCCATGGGGGTTTTCTTTTCTGGTCTTTTCTATTTGGTGTTCTATGTGCTTCTTGCATGTGGATGGGTATGTCTTTCTTTAGTGTGGTGATTTGAAAAACAATGGCCCCCATAGGGAGTGGCATGATTAGGAGGTATGGCTTTGTTGGAGTAGGTATGGCCTTGTTGGAGGACTTGTGTCAATGTGGGGCTGGGCTTAGAGGTTTCCTTTGCTCAAGCTACACTCAATGTGACACACAATTGCTTCTGTTGCCTGTAGTTCAAGATGTAGAACTCTCAGGCCCTTCTCTAGCACCACACCTGCCTATGTGCCACCATGTCCTGCCATGATGATAAGGGACTAAACCTCTGAAACTGTAAGCCACCCCCTGTAGCATGAATCTTAAAAGGTCTTATTAAGTAAAAAAAACACAAAGCCCAAAATTGGGGTTAAAGCCTTAGAGAGATCAGGGAAATACAGGAAGCCAACAGCTAACCACACCTCACCAACTGCACAGCTTCCAAAGAGAATGACTTCCTGTCTACCCAGGCTTATGCCTTGCTTTTCTGCCCTCTCATTGGCTCTTAGCCCAATTACCTCATTTCTTCTTCCTACACAGCTCTGTCACTGTCTATCTGTCTGTACAGACCTCCAAGTCTCTATGGTTGGTACTGGGATGAAAGGCATGTGTCACCACACTTGGCTCTGTTCCCTAGTGTGGCCTTGAACACACAAAGATCCTGTCTGCTAAGGGATTAAGAGCGTGTGCTGCCTGACTTCTTTGTTTATTTAAAATGGCTTGCCTTTTCCCCCGATCTCCAGGCAAGCTTTATTTATTAACGCACAAATAAAATATCACCACAATCCCCAGTTAAATGTTTTCCTTTATAATAGTTGCTGTCATCATGGTTTCTCTTCACTGTAATAGAAACCCTAACTAAGATACTTAGTTTGGGGAAGTTTTATGATTTTGTCGAAGATCTTGTCTATGCTATAGACTTGGGATCCTTCTCACTCATCCATACCTACAAATCTACAGTTTGGTCTTTTCACAGTGCCCCACATTCCCTGTATATTCCTGTGCCTCAATTTTCATTTTTCATATTCCTCACTGATTTGTTCTAGATCAGTGGTTCTCAACCTTCCTAATGCTGTTGTGACCCTTTAATCGAGTTCCTCATGTTGTGGTGACCCCAACCATAAAATTATTTTTGTTGCTACTTCATAACTGTAATTTTGCTACTGTTATGAATCATAATGTAAATATTTGGAGACAGAGGTTTGCCAAAGAGGTCACGACCCACAGGTTTAGAACTGCTGGTCAAGATCCTCTATTCTTTGAGTGCTGATAATCTGTCTCCTACTTGATTCATCCTACTAGTAGTAAGTTATTCTTATGAGTTTTCTAGTTGGGTAACTGGATTTTTTAATTCCATTTTCATTTCAGCTTGTTATCTTTAATGTTTCTCTTCATTGAATTTTATTTACAAGTCCTCAATTATCTTTGTCATTTCCATCAGTCTTATGTTTGTTTTCTTGGGTATCATTTGAGTATTCTCTTTAAGGCCTTTTTCTTTAATTTATTGAGTTGTTTGAAGTTTATGATTGTTCTTTTAAATTCTCTGTTCTGGGGTTCATCTAGGTAATTATCACTGCTAGACATTTCTATAGGGCTGGCAGATTTGGGGGGTGGTATTTCCTTGCTCTTTTGTATTTTTTATAGCTTGTGATCAATTCTTGGTATTTTGCTGTTATTGTTGTTACTTCTGTGGCTTATAGAGACAGAGGAAGTTAGGGCAGAAACCAGGATGTGCTGTTCAATTTGCGCTTAAAGGTTGGACATGGCTTATGCAGAATGAAGTTAGGTGGATGCAGGAGACTGTGCTATGTGTCCTGGCCCAAGTCTGTAGATTGGTAATAGATCTTGGTGTTTGCCTGGGTGAGCAGGTGAGTGATCAGTCACTCACCTGCTAGAACCTGGAGAAGTATATGTAAGATCTGGCTGGGTGGAGATGTTGGTTGTTTTGTAGGAGCTGTCAACTAGAGGTTGAGGGCAGTCAGAGAAGGTTCTGGCAGAAGGTTCTGGTGTCAGAGTTGGCAGAGCTAGCCAGACTAGTCCAAAATAATGGATCTGGAACCCAGATTAGTGATGGCATTTTAGGGGAGTATGTGGATGGGAGGATCAGGCTGACTCACCTGGCTAGATCCTGACAAAGGTTGTTCATGATCTGACTGGCTATAGAACTTGTATATGGTGTGGGAAACATCTGAATGTTGAGAGAAGATGCAGTGAGGCTTGTATTAGCCTAGATATTGGTAGAAGTACAAGTAGGGGTGGTTAGACAAGGGTGGTACAAGGGATTTGGGTTCTGGGCTAGAACTAGGGGGATGTCTCAGGAGGGTACATGGAGGGGAGAATCAGGAGGACTCACATGGCTAGACTTTGGAGAGGTATTAGTACTTTTGAATGTCCAGAATGTTTCATCAGTCATAAGGGTATAATGAGAGGTAAGTACCAACTTCAAATCCATACTAAGAACTATATACTACTTTCCCCATACTGGGTATTTATTTGGAAGTTCACCATTCTGGACACATTTTTACAGACATACTTATGCTTTTTCTTCCTAATACCAGAATGCAATTTGCTTATGAACAGCAGAAAACAGTGCACTAGAATAAATAAGTTCCATTATATAATCTGAAGATATTATGTTTTCCTTATTTTTCTCAGGTATATTTTATTTGATATAGTTACATAGATATATGACTTATTTGTCTTTCCTTTATATATCATCCATTTGTCAGTACAATTTAGTTTTCCCTTGCAGAATCCACATATCATAATTTTCACTTTATCTATTTTCTGCAACTGATTGGAGTATTCATTTCCATAAATCCTATTTGCCAGCTCATGTATCTCACTGATCATCTCTAGATATTCTTACTGTTTTACCAAACCAGAATTAAATTTTGTTTTATTTATGTCTATTGGGAAATAATTATATGTAATAAATATTGGTTTTCTTAACCAAAATTCTAGTGCTTCTTCTTTTGTATATTCCATAGATTAAACAATAAACAATAGTTTCCTGAGTTTGATACCAGCTATAACAGGGACACAAGCAATGTATCACTAAGGTTTTTTTGGTTCTGCTATTAGACCAGAAGGAGGACATTCACTTGTATTTTTCAATCTATAAAGAATTCTTTCATATACTTGATTTGTAAAAAGGTTTCTTGTGAGAAATGGATATAGAATGTTTGTTCAATTAAATTAGATGATCATGATTTTTAGGTTACTATTTCATGTGGTATAAAACTATTATTCTAATGAGTCAAAGTTCTCTGTTAATCTTTGGTTACTGTGGTAGTTTGAATGAGATGGACCCCCATAGGCTCAAAGATTTGGTCACTATTTCAAATGATTAGGAAGTGTGGCCTTGCTGGAGGAAGAGTATCACTGAGGTTGGGCTTTGAGGGTTCAAAAGCCTATGCCAAGACCAGAGTGTCTCTCTTCCTACTGCCTGCAAATCCAAATGTAGAACTCTCAGCTACCTCTCCTGCACCATGTCTCCTTTTGTGCCACCATGCTTCCCACCATGATGATAATAGACTAGACCTCTGAAACTGTAAGCAAGGCTCAATGAAATGTTTTCTTTTGTAAGAGCTGCCATGGTCATGGTGTCTCTTCACAGCAATAGAACACTGACTAAGACAGGTACTTAGTTTTTCTTTTTATTACTAGTTTCTAGCTATTAGCAATAAGACACAAGTTTGTGAATCACAGTCGTGGAGTATTATTCTCTTAGAAAAGGGGAGAAAGAGACTGGGAGTCAGTATTTACTAGGCAACTTGCCAGTGGCCATGTCAGAGGAGCAGCAGGTAGCCATTGACTTCAGGGTGTCAGCCCACCAGGAGGAAAATTCCTGATGGGTAAATCTCAGATACACAAGGACCTGAGACCACAGACCCCAGAGTGTCTTTTGCTTCTGCTGTGCCTTTACATGCTTGCACCGGCCATCTTCCTCTGGTGTCTGGCATGGTGTGAATGGGTGTGGGGAGATCCCCACTGCTTATAATGTGGTGTTTTTATTTCATGAAAACATCCCACTCTACTGGGCATTTTTACCCGTGTATTATTATGAAGATGATTTCTTCCTAAGCTGTACTGTCTAATTAATAATAATGTTAGTTTATACAGAGTTTTGATGAATAAAAATAAATACAAAAAAATGTCACACAGCTAGAGCCTATGAGTTTCACGTAAGGAACTGCATAGATTGCAGTTCAGGATAATGATTAGGGAAAACAATTGAGTCCCCAGGAGCCAGGATAGATTTAATTCTTTTAAGGCTGAACAATGCAGTTACAGGTTTGGATGTGCATCATTAGCTGAAACAAAGCCTTAAAATAACCTCAGGTTAGATCAGATGTTTTGATAATAGCTTTGAGATGAAAAACTCCAGAAAATAATCTAAAGGTCACAAGGACACATAGCTGAAATATAGATTTATTAGGTTAGGGTCAAAAATACAAAGCAGTCCAACTGTTGCTAGCTGATGTACTTTCCTTTTAGGTCTGGTTGGTGATCAAAGGTGACGATTAATTCTCTGTGCCCATTTTTGCCCTTATCTCCTGATACAAGAAACTATGGATGAGTGGGTATACATCCCAAAGAGCTGACCAATTCTTTTTCACATATAAAAGTTTAAGTTTCTCATTTCTTATAAGATTACCTTTCAAGGCAAGTAATAAAGTAACTAGCCCTTTCTTTGTAATTGCAAAACTGCAGCCTGCCGGTAAAAGATCTGACTGAGAAAAATACCTTGCTTGCCTACATGGTTAAACTATAACAAGTTGCCTGGGTATGAGTGTATGGGGGTTCTAGGGATACTTTGTTTTTCACCTGTAATATGTGAAATGCTTAATCACGTAAGGGATATGGATAACATGCTGTTTTTTTTACTGTTTGCTTTGTATTCATTGTAATCATTCACTTGAAAAACAACATAACCACATTTAATTTTTCTATTGCCTGAAATATTTTGCTGGGGTATATAAGCTATAAGAAAAAGAATAAAAATAAAGTTAAAATGGGTTAGAATAATTAGAAGGAAAACATCAAGAATGAGAGAGTTAAAATGAGTTAGAAGGAAAACAACAAGAATGAGAGAGATAAAATGATTTAGAAGGAAAACAATAAGAATGAAGGAGTTAGAATACCAAGAATGAGATAAGGAAATCACCAGGAAAATAAAGAATAGAGAATGCAAATGAATAAAGGTCTAAAGGAAAGCATCAACAGAGTGTGTGTCTTTTTCACTAACTCCCTCAGATAGAAAAGTCTAGTATGCGCTAACTCTGTGGATTTCTCTTCGAGCCCTGTGCTGCTGAAGGCTAGCCTCCCAGGCAGTGAAAGTAAGTGCTTTTGCTAGAACATTACATGAGTGTCTTCCATGCAACATTTCACTTATTGCCTTGCATTTCTCTTTACATTACCTAGTTATGTGAGTATTATCTAGTAGTCTGATTCCTATTAGTACTTGTTACCACTATTTGTTTCAGTTCATCTATCATGTTAATCAGCAGTCTAGAATGTTTGGGATAATCCCCATATAAAGTCATCCTACATCTAGGCCTTTAAGAAAGTGTTATTTATTCATTGGAAATTTAATACATGAATAGAATATATTTCCATCACGTCCACTCACTGCTCCCATACTACAATTCCTCCTGTAATCTTTAATCTTAGTCCCACCCTTTCCCAACTTCATTTTGTCTTCTTTCTTTTAAAAAATAACCTACTAAGTCTTATTAGTCCTATCTACATGATGCACAGGTGTAGGGCATCACCTACTGGAGCATGGACAAACCAGCTATGTGCAACAATGCTGAAGAAAACTAGTCTGCTCCCAGTGGTAAGGACTCCTCAGCTAGGGATGGGGTCTTATTCCCAGCTACTTTGGAGGGTGAGATAAGAACTCCTCAGACCAAGAACTTGAAACCAACCTCAGCAACACAGCAATACTCTTAATACCTCAACTCAAAAGAGAAAAATCTCTCTCACACACACCGAGTTTACTGAAACCACTGTCTTCTCTTACCCCAGAAACTTCACACTGGTCCATTTAGGAACACTCTCTTCTCTGGCTGGCAATTAGAAACTGAGATGTATTCCTGATAGCCTTTACTTCAACATTCACCTAGCTTACTTTATTAATTTACATCCATCCATTTCATATCTATTCCACAGACAGCTACAGTATCTATTTAATCATAACTGAATGGCTTTCTTTTATAGTAGGTTCCTTTAACTTGTCATTCTGATTCTGCTAAATATTTGTTATCTATGCCTTCCATTTTAGTATTCATATTTTTCTCTCTCACATTGCTATATATACAACTGTCACTGTCACAAACCAATGTTGCAGCTTGTGCTTTTATGGATATATGGGCCATTTAAGTTCTACCAATTAAGACTGAAAATGTATGATTAAAAAATACTTATCAATTACAACTCAGTTTAAAAATTAAATAACAATTTTCATGACTATGCATGAAAAAAGAAATGCACACTTTTACTTCTTTACTCTACCTTTTTCTCTTTGTCCCTGCCTAGCTTCTTTATAATGTATATTCACTTGTCTCTAACATCGTAGTAAGTTAGCTTTCTCACCCATAGTTCATTACTTACTGCCAGGTTTTTAAAAACTCTGTTCACTAAACTCAGATTCATTTTGACAAATATAAATAAATTCTCAGTTTGGGGAACTATGATTATCCTTAAAATCCACATCTATATAAGAGAAGCAAATCATTAAATAAGAATTCTTGGGTCATTTTTACCACATTGAAATGTTTTATGAGGAACATGGAACCTTAAAATATACTGGTGAGATATCAAGAGTATTATTTTTCTAATTCAAAAATCAGTTATATCTAGGTTTAGGTGTTCAAAAATTCCATTTTTTCACTATGAATATTCTCATTTCTAAGGTTCATTACAGAATTAATATGCCTACCCAATGAGGATCACTCTGCACACTTAAGAGATTAATAAAGGAAAACGCTCTTTAATAAAAGCACACAACTGGTTCTGGCTAATAAACAAAGGGAACCAATCTCAAACAGAAAATTTTACCAGCTTATATAGATCTTGGGGTTATTGTCATTTCATAAACACTGTATCCATAAAGCTTCTACAGGTTCTGGCCTCAGGCTACACTCTGAACAATTTGAGACAGGAAACTGTCAAGTCTAGGCCCTTGAGCTCATGGTAGGTTTACATAGCAATTATATTGCCAGAATTTTTTTTTTTTAAGTACAGCAATGTTCTTTTCAAATAGTTGTTACCTACGATCATCCTGCATGCCTGGCAGAACTATACTTTTCCTGGTAAAAGCACAAAGGACTTAATGGCAGGTCAGGATTTAATGACAGCTGTGACTCTGCACAGCCTTCTTGAGCTGCCCTTTATAGGCAAGTTCTTTTATATGAGGATGGGCCTAATACAGCAGTTTTCAACCTGTGGGTCACAACCCCTTTGGGGTCACATATCATATATCCTGCATATTAGATATTTACATTAAGATTCATAAAAGTAGCAAATTTACAGTTATAAAGTAGCAATGAAATAATTTTATGGTTTGGGGTCACCACAAATGAGGAACTGTAAAAAAGGATCACATCATTAGGAAGATGGAAAACCACTGGCCTAATGGTGGTCTAAAGTCAGGGTTGTCTCCCTTTGTTATGGGAAAGGGGGTCAATCTTTTTGAAGAAACATTAGTAGAAGTTTTTCCTCAGAAATTTTAATCTTCAATTATGGTACAAAATTTTCTCTCCCATAGTTTTTAACAAGCTTAGTTACTATACTACTTATCTTCCTGCCATGTTGGAGGCAATGCTCCTTTCTGTGAGTTAGTATACCCTAAGCAAGTTTATTAGTAAATCCTTTATAGCAGCAATTTTATTACTTCAGTTTCCTCTACATTACTATTCCAATTAGGAAAACGGTAGATCTCATCATCTGCAAACTCTTGGCCTCCAAACTCAATGAGGCCACCCATGCTTTATTCTCTGCTATCAATTACTTCAACGTTTACTAACATCTTCCTATTTAGCACAATGTGGCAGAGTCAAATATTTTCCACTGCCAGCGTTTATTAATATTTGTAATGGAATATAGCCAAGCTCAATGGTCATGTATTGCCTATAGCTGTATTCACACTACCATGACATGGCTAAGCATGAGGATCATCAAGCTTTAAAATATTTACTGTCTTATCCTTTACAAAGTAAGTTCATTTACTTCTGCTCCAGACTAATCACCCATCTTTTGGCCCTGGACATACAGTATCACAAGATATATACATATACATATGTATGTATGTGTGTGTGTGTGTGTAAACACACATACACACATGACTCACAGAAAGTCTAATATCAACTTTGGGTCAAAAAAAAAAGGGGGATCTGATTCTCCATCTATTTGTTTAATGTGCTACAGGGCAACTTTTCTGTCTGGGACCTAACTCCATTCTTCTTTTATGACCACAACCTCAGTAATTCCATCTGCATTTTGTTCTTTGATCCCACTAGACAGTTAATTTTTCTGTTTCCAGCTGGTTCTTGCCTTGCCCTCTACAAGAATGAAGTAGGCAGAGAACAAAGGGTGAACAAATGCCCAGAACTTTATTAACCCAGAACTAACAATTAAAATAGGAAAACAGCTCTGAGGGCTGTTTGCTTGGCGAGGGGGTGGGGGAAGGGGCAGCTGGCCGGTCTCTGGGGCTCCAATAGGAACAGAGTGGGAGAGCAAGGAAAGAGATACCATGATAAATGAAGACACCATGGGAATGGGGAGAAGCAGAGTGCTAGGGAGTTTCCCAAGAATCCACAAGGATGACTCCACCACAGACTGGCAATAGTTGAGAGGGTGCCTGAGCTGGCCTACTCTGGTGATCAGATGGCTGCATACCCTAACTGTCATCATAGAACCCTCATCCAGTGACTGATGGAAGCAGATGCAGAAATCCACGGCCGGGTCCCAGGCAGAGCTCCAGGAGTCCAGTCAATGAGAGAGAGGAGGGATTCTATGAGCAAGAGATATCAAGACCATGATTGGAAAAAGTACAGAGACAACTAGCCAAACTAGTGGATACACATGAACTGTGGACCAATAGTTGAGGAGCCCCCATGGTACTGGAATAGGCCCTCTGGGTAAGTGAGACAGTTGTTTAGCCTGAACTGTTTAGGGGCCTCCAGGCAGTGGGATCGGGACCTGTTCCTAGTGCATGAGCCAGCTTTTTGGAACCTAGTGCCTTTGGTGAGACACTTTGCACAACCTTGATACAGGGAGGAGGGGCTTGGACCTGCCTCAACTGATTGTACCAGGCTCTGCTGACTCCCCATGGGAGACCTTGCCTTGGAGGAGGTGGGAAAGGAAGGTGGGTTGGGGGGAGGGTATGCTGGGAGGCGGGAGGAGGAAGGACAGGGGAATCTGTGGTTGATATGTAAAATGAATAGAAAAATCTCTTAATTTAAAAAAAATGGGAAACAAGTTGCCACAGGTAAGTAACTACTCAAATGAACAGTAGTATCTGAACTCTTGGTAGAAGTGGGATGGTAGCCAAGAGTTTGCCAACAAGTGTGATACAAGAAGTGAGTGCTACAGCTCCTGCAGTTTCTTGGAGAAGAAAGTCTGAAAGGCTAAAGCTACAGGTCATAGGATTGGTGGATATGGAGAGCAGCAGGAACAAGTGCCCACCTGAAGCCAGGGAATAGAGACTTGAAAGTTGTGGCAGGACCACAGTGTGGGAGCCCATTCTCGGGTTCCTCGTGGCTTTACCCAGCAGGTCCACATAGAGGATGATTGGGACCACGGGCCTGAGTGCAGGTGTCTGAGATGGTCTGCACTTGGCTGTGCTGGGGGAGGAGGTCTTTTGCTCCACCCCTTGGTGTCTCTATAAAAACCCTGGGGCAGAGACAGTCGTGGCCCATTGGAATAGGTTCCAGGCCCTCTCGAGGCTATCCTTTATTTTCTGTTTATCTCTGCAAGATTCTCCGCAATAAATCCTTCTATCTAATATTTCCTGCTGCTTGCACTCAAGAAAACTCTGGGGAACTGTGGGGGTGGTGGGTAAACGCCCCACAGAATGGCGCCATGAACAGGGACTAAAGAAAAAAGAAAAAAAAGGGGGACTAAAGAAAAAAAGGGGGGACTAAAAAAGGGGGGGGACAAAAGACAAATGGACAGGGACTAAAGACAAAGTAATAGGGACTAAAGATAAAGGAAAATAATAGTTTTATTACAGAGTTTTTGGCGAAAGTGTGGGTCAGCCCTGCCAGTGGAAAGACATGCTGGTGTTATGGAAAATATATATTTTACATATATATTATTGAGAGGCAGGGGTTTTGTCCTGGAGAGAAAAGGAAAGCAGACTGGAAGGATGTCTGATGCTGCAGTGAAATTCTCTTCTGTCAAAATTTTCTATCTTCTATCCCTTTCTCAATTTCTATCTGAAAAATAAGTATAAGATATAGGATAGTTATATAGTGTAGGAAAAACTTAGAAGTGTAAGATCGTGTAGGAAAAAATAAGTAAGGCAACTAGACAGAAAAACTCTTCAATTTTCTAACTTTGGGGGCTTTGAACACAAACTGGGGGAAAAAATCTTTCTTTGGGCTTTTCGGGTAGTAAAAAAGTTCTTCGAGCTTATGGGGAAGAAAGTTTCCTATGGAAGCTTTTGACCTGGGGACAGCTGAAATGCTAAGTCCAAGCGGCAGGAGAAAGTGTTTTCTCCCTGAGGCAAAAATGGGGGTGTAAAAAGCCAAAAAGTTTAAAGTTGGGAAGTTTTGGGAAAAGTTGGTCTTTCTTGGGGAAAAAAAACTTTCTCTTAAACTAAAAGCTTTTCTTAGAAAATTTTGGGGGGAAAATCTCTAAAAAGCTTTAATCTTAAAAGCTCTCAAACTTAAAAACTAAAGCCTTTCAGAACTCACTCTCTCAGAAGGACAAAAATTAGAATCACCTGAAGATATTAGTGTGGGGACCACCTGTGATTAGCTCTAAGGGAAAAACAACAAACCTCTTAAGACAGCAAAACCCAAGTTCTCTTTCAAACTTTAAAAATCCTCCCTGCAATGCAGGAGGCAAGGACAAGTTCCTAAAAACCTCTCTTCTAAGCTCTGTCTCTTCAAGCTAGTAAGAGACAGTGGGTCAGAGTACCCTGAGGGAAATGCTTGGGAGAGTGCGGGTAAAGAGCTACAGAGAGCCCAAAAGGGCAGGAAACTTTACCTGAGAAAAGCAAAAAAGCCAAGCTTTTCAATTACAACAAAGCTGAGGCATCAAGGGTTTTGTTTGAGTGAGCGTTTCAGAATAAAAAAGGTGCTCCTAATCATCCTAATGCAAAGATCACCTGAAGCATTGTATCCTCGCTTCTGACCAAAACCCCAGAGGTGACTGGTCAGCGTCTCTTGAGTTGGAGTGCATTTCGGGGATACTAGGGTTCCTGCAGTTGCAAACTTCCTGGAGCACAGAGCTGAGGCAGGAAGGTGCAGGACCCAGGGGAAGATTGCCAATGAACAAACAAAACTAAAGCTGGTGGGAATGGCACAGTTGTCCACTTTCCTACAAGTCCCGGGGTTGATAGGTCCACAGCTGCAAAAAGAAATCTGAGAACAGCTTTCCTATCAGAGAAAGGACCTTTCTGGGAAAACAGTAAAGCTGAACTGTGTCTGAAAGAGTTGTGCTGCTGAGTCAGAACGCTGTCTGGGGAAAGAGCCCAGCCAGGGCAGAACAGAACTATCCAGGGGTAAAGCTTTCTTTTCTGTCAGAGAAAGCATCTCCTTGAGAAAAGCTGTTTCAACTGACTCCCGTGAGATGAGTATAGCCCGAAGGGGTGATTGCCTCTGGCCTAAGCTCTGTCCTTGAGCACCCAGACAAGCAAACACAACCCACTGGGGGACTGGGCCAGGTGAAGGCCTGATGAGACAAAACACCTGTCCTAATGGGAGTTTAGAAATGGCAAAAACCTCCCTTGTTAGATTTTCAGCCTGTACACAAGCCACGCAGACCCCGAAAACAAAAGGACAAAAAAGCCCCTACCTTCAGTAGCAGGGAAAGCCACCACTGTAGTGTCGGAAACTGTTTCTGGGGTAGAGGGAATAAACTGAGACCGAACTGGGAACTGTCTGGGAGAAAGACTCTGAAGAAAGAGATGGGACATAATCCTCCCCAGAAAATATATGACCTGAAAAAGCTGCTAGAATTTGAGGCAGATTCGGGGGGAGAAAAAAGTCCCTACCTCCAAAGGCAGCTAGCAGAGGTACAGAGCGGCAGACAGATACCTGAAGCCCTGCATCTGGGGGAGAAGGAACAAACAAAATGAGAATAAAATCAGTGGGAGAAAAATCTCTCATGAAGGAGCTATGGAAAAGCTGTTGTACATGATCTTGTTTTTCACTGACTGGCTAAGACAAACACAAGCCCCGAGGAAAGTTGCTATCAGAAATTGCTCACCTCAATGCGCTCTAATGAGGCAGGTGCAGTTCTGACTTGGGGGCCAGTGTCAAATGAAGGAGAGAGACCTGTTGAAGCCAGCTGAGGAGAGAATAGGAATCTCCCAACGTGCCATAGCTGAAAATGTAAAATGCTTGTTCAAATCTCCCATTGTAAAAGCAAAAACTTTGTTCAAACCTCCCGGGCAAGAATTTGTAAGCAAGTCTGGTAAAAGAGAACCAGTTGACTCTCAGACCCAAAAAGAACTATGGGAAATGACTGATGGGAAATGATATAAGGAAAATGATAAAAGGGACTGATATTATTATGGACTGATATAAGGGAAATGCATTCTGGGAAACGTAGTTTTTCCGCTAAAGATGGCGACATTGCCCTGAAACACTTTTGTCAGCTCGAAAATAGGTTCATGGTAAACTTAAAATACAGCTTTTAAAAAGAATAAGGAAAATCATCTAAGAGTTTAAGTGTCACTTCCAATGAAAAATTGAAAGGATATGGAAATAGGCACTTTGCGGTTTGGGGGGGGGGGGGCTGGTAAAATGCCTTATTTACCCTAATAGCTGTGCAAAGTTTTTACGATAGTTGGATGACAAAAAGCTACCTATAAGAGCAGACAAGCCACTGCGCAGTTTATACACTGAACGTTGTCTTAGATATGAAGAAACTTACGTTGAAATTAAAAAAGTTCTTTGCCTTTTGAACAAACTGCCTGCAATGAGTAATTCCTTTGTAAATCTAATAAGGATACAAGGAAACAGGCATTCAAAAAGAAATGACTGCTTTATAGACTGGAAACAAACTTCAGAAAATCTAGCTGTCTTACAAAAGGGTTGTTTTACTTGAAAGTTCCTTATAAGAAATCAATGCTAAATACCACAGCTGCTAATAACATCAGGAGTTAAAGCTAATGAAGTGAAAATACTAAATACAATTCGGAGCTGTGCCACTTGTGGCTTTACTAGCTCCTTTAGAAAAATACTTTATATCACCTAATAGCTGTGCAGTACTCTTCGAAGAGCTTTACAGCAGCTAAATATGGTAATTTCACCCTCAGCGTGAAGTGAAGTTTTTTGGTAGAACAAACCAAAAGTACTGCTGTAATAGAAACGTTTGTCTGACCTGAAGCACTTAGGGGAACTATTATGAATTTGGGTGAAGGGACAGCCTCTAGTTAAAAACTGTCTACTGCTGACAGTGCATCTCTGCCGGTCTGGAACTGCTGAGAGAACTGACAACTTTGGAGTGTGGCTTTGTCCCAAAGATGTTACAGTTCCCTAGCAACAACTATCACAATTCTATAACAACACTCACTAAATCCCAGTGCTTTATAACAAAGCTGACTATAAACTCTAAACTTTAGAAATGATGTACGTACTTCCTGTCTAGTTAAGAGAATCTTTCTAATAGATAGTGATAATAATTAAGAGTAAGAAATAGAAAAAGATGAAAATAAGATGAGTTTGTATGTAAAAATTCTCTTGTTAGATCTCTGTGTTAAGAAACCTTTAGGTGTTTGCTAAGTTAAATATATGCTAATGGTAGCCCTATATAAGTTTGTAAAATAGATCTATAGAGTTCCTTCAAGAATATAAGCTTGCAAGAAGAATCTAAAGTAGTCCTAAGACATGTAGTAATAAGCTTGTAAGAAGTAAAGATGCTAGTTGTAAATGTAAGTTTAAATAAGAAATAAGATGGAATGAACATAAGAAATACATAAGAAGTAATAAATATATTTGCTAAAGTAGTTCTATAGTTTCCTTAAGGAGCATAAATAAGTAGATATTAATATGTTATATGAGTTTGTAAAAAATGTGTAAATGTTGAATGTGAGTCTAAATGCTTTGCAAGGCAAAATATGTTGTATGTGAGTTTGTAAAAAAGTGTAAATGTTAAGTGTAAGTCTATGCTTAATGTACATGATGAAAAAACCTGAGATATAGAAGTTAGTGTCCTAGGAGACTGCAAAGCAGGCAGTCTGAGCGGTTTTCAAAAGCTCCAAAAGCCGCTAAGAAGCTAAGAATGGCGGACGCCAGAACCAGCGCAACAAGGCATCCGCAGCTGAGATCTGTGAAAAATCAACACAATACAGAAAAACCTGAGCTAATATCAAAAACGGTGCGGTATAGAATACTACTGTACCTAAAAAGGTCTCTGGCAAAGTTGCAGAGATGCTTGTTTTAACTAAAATTGCTAACTGCAAGAAGTTTTGGTTGTAAAACGTCTCTTCATATTTGAAAGTGAAAACCTGATACCAAAATTTATTTTTTGAACTTAAAATAATGAGATAAAACTACAAAAATTTTTGTTATGGATTTCTTCATATTTGGAAGGCTCGTACCAGAATTATTTAAATTTTGGGACTTAAGTTAAATGAACAATAGAGATTTCATTGCAATGGGACAATTTTGAGTTGATTTATAGTAATGACCTAGTAACTGTTTTTTGGAATTGGGTTAAAAATGGAACTGTTTAAATGAAGAAATTTATTGTTTCTACCTTGACTCAAGATGCAGTTTTGTGTATGCATATATGCTGGTGATTCATGAATTGTTCTGTGTTAAAAATGCAATTGTTTTGTGGAACTGTTTATGTAAAAATGGAATTACTTACGGAACTGGTTTTGTGTTACAAATGGAACTGTTTAAACAGAAAAGTTTGGGTTTTATAACTAGGTTTGAGATTCTGCTTAAATTATAAAAGGGAGAGTTAATATTCCTTAGTCTAATTTCAAAAGTTGTTTGAGTGGATTAATGTCATGTTTTGTTAGTAAGAAATGCAAATGGAGTATATTAAGAGACTACTTTTAAAGTGTAAAGAGTTTTATTAAGAAACTGCTTTTGGATGTTTTGCTAAGTTTTCAAAGTGTTAATGGTTAGATTGAGAAGATTGCTTTTCAATATGGATTTGTAGGAATTGTTTGAGTTTGGGTTCTTACTAGGTTTGAGATTTTATTTAAAAAATTGTAAAGAAAAAGGAGGAGTTATAAGGTTGAATTATGTTTGCAGAAATTATGTTTACCCTATTGATATTGATGCACCCTGGTTTTGTGGAGTTAAGGAAATATTTGTTTGTGAATACATCGAAGTTTTTCCTATGTTCTGTTAGTTAAAGTTGTAAGATGGAGAAAATTGTTAACTATATATAGCACCATATAGGCTAACTCAAATGGTTCTGTTAAGAGTTTGCTTTGAGTTGTAAGATTGAGAGAACTGTGACTATGTATAGCAATATTTATGTTAACCTGTTAATGGTAATGATGAAGCTAAGGGATTCTTTAAGTTTGTAGTTGCCTTAAGAGTTTTTTGGTTTAGAAAGGGCTTGAGGCAGCTAAGACTGCTGTAGTCACCTTGGACCTAATTCAAAAGAGAAATGCCATCTTTATCATCCTCTACTCCCATACTGGGAGGTGTAACAGCTATGGAGATTGCTGTAAGCCATTAATAGTTATTTTTTATATATTAAGAAAGGGGGACCTGTGGGAGCCCATTCTCGTGGCTTTACCCAGCAGGTCTACATAGAGGATGATTAGGACCACGGGCCTGAGTGCAGGTGTCTGAGATGGTCTGCACTTGGCTGTGCTGGGGAGGAGGTCTTTTGCTCCACCCCTTGGTGTCTCTATAAAAACCCTGGGGCAGAGACAGTCGGAGCCCATTGGAATAGGTTCCAGGCCCTCTCGAGGCTATCCTTTATTTTCTATCTGTTTATTCTCCGCAATAAATCCTTCTATCTAATATTTCCTGCTGCTTGCACTCAAGAAAACTCTGGGGAACTGTGGGAGTGGTGGGTAAACGCCCCACACCACAGGGGTCAAATCTTGTAAACTAGAATAGTAGGTATCTGTTTGGAGATAGCAGGTAAGAACATTCTGAAGGTAGTCTTCCTTTCTTCCCATAGCTGATGAGCTATGAAAAGAGTGTACCTATCTAAAACCCACATACCTTGTTTTATGGAGCCAGGAGGGCCCTGATTGGGTCGGTCTATGTGCATTTAACTATACAATCCAAACAATCAAGAAAGAGCTGCCAAACGTAAACGGTGAGGGTTTGAGAACAGAAGCTGATCTCATCCAAAGAATTTTTAAGTGGGTCTGGTTCCATTTCTTCTCCTGCCATAGTGGTGGTAGAGAAGTAGGGAAGCAGGTTGGCAGTTGTCAAATGGACACACAGGTCTGTAGGCACCCAGGAGTCTGTGCTGGTTACGAGTTGCTAAAGTGATGTTCTTATTACTTCTCAACAGGAGCTATTGCTGTGCTCTTTGATTGGAGCTGTCCTGCTGCTGTCAGGGTCCACCCCAATAGACAATCAATTGGCCATCAATGAGGCAGTCCAATCTTTGATCATCACTGTAGGCTGTTGCATACAACTTGCTTCTACACCAATTGCACTCAGAATCAGTGTCAATTTCAGTTCAACCTAGAGTTTTGTGATTCATTCTCAGTTCTGTCGTGATAACTAGTACCTCTCCTATCCCAATTAATATCTGTATCTTCCTGACTTTTTGTGTTATCATTCTCAAATCTCATCTAAAATATCCAAGCAGAATGTCCCACAGGAACCTTAAGTTGAGATGAGGGTTCTTTCAAAACTACTTTAATGTCTGTGATGCTCTGTCAACAGTGATCTCCTCCATCTGATTAATTAATGTAAACCTGAGTCACTCTACTCTCTCCCACCTATCACACCCAACTAATCTTAAAGTTTTCTTACTATTTCTTCCCAAATCATCATCTTCTGCTGCAATGTTCCAAAGGCTTGCATTGAGCACTAACATCATTTACCTTTTAAGAGGGACTCTCCATTCTAGGCTTATCTACTCTTGGTGAAGGATACATTGCTGATCACAATAACGCTTTTATTCTGCCCAATTTTAAATCTCTCAGGACTCATAGGTTAAGTATAACTTCTATAATGAAGTGTACTAAAAACAAATCCTGGATTTTCACATTATTTTTTCCTTCCATACTAGAAAAGTGACATGTTGCCGGGCGGTGGTGGCGCACGCCTTTAATCCCAGCACTCGGGAGGCAGAGCCAGGCGGATCTCTGTGAGTTCGAGGCCAGCCTGGGCTACCAAGTGAGTTCGAGGAAAGGTGCAAAGCTACACAGAGAAACCCTGTCTCGAAAAACCGAAAAAAAAAAAAAAAAGAAAAGTGACATGTCAAGTTCTATGAATGTTCCCACTGGACTTCACATGACAGTTAAGATAGCACCCCCATTAAGCAGCCTAACTTATATATAACCAATCTCAATTTAGATGTATGGGTCTTCCACCTCCCTCATTAGTGTTCCTCTTGTACTACTTGTAAGACTAATTGCTAAACGGTCTTTTTAATAAAAAAAAAAAAAAAAACCTGGAGCCAGATACTGGGGTGAATGCTGAAAGATCAGAGAAACAGAACAAGCCATAGCCAACCTCGCCAATTCCTCAGCCGATCCTGTTTCCACAAATCCTCAGACTGAAAGCCTCTGAGTCTTCACCCCTAGGGGTCTCAGTTCAACTCTTAAAAGCCTAAAGGTTTAAAAGCCTCTAGTTCCTGGTCCTCATGCCTTATATACCTTTCTGCTTCCTGCCATCAATTCCTGGGATTAAAGGTGTAAGTCCTTCCAAAGCAAGGACATTAGATCTCAAATGCTGGGATCAACAGTGTGTGCCACCATGCCTGGCTCTGTTTCCAGTGTGGCTTTGAACTCACAGAGATACAGATGGATTTCTGCCTCCGGAATGCTAGGATTAAGGGTGTGTGCTACCACTGTCTGGCCTCTATGTCTAATCTAGTGCCTGTTCTCTTCTCTGACCAAAGATAAGTTTTATTAGGGTACACAAAATATTGGGGGACACAATATATCATAACTACTACCAGCAATTTTCTCAAATAGTTATATTTTCTTTAAGAAAATAAAACTTCAGAAAACTTAAATCATTTCTACTTTATTAACATATACAAACTAGCACAGTACTAGACAGTCCACTTAATGTACTAATAAATGAAATCAAAGGGAAATCAGGTTTTTTTTCACTTCTCTATTCTTGCTCTTGTAGTCTGTGATCATATACCTGCTGTTTAATATCCTTAAGTTTAATAAACCCAACTTTATATCCTTGTCAAGTGCATACCATTTGCATTTTTTCATCTCTGTTTAATTTTCATGGACCTCATATGCTTTTAGCACTTTGAAAAGTATACACTCTCAAAATCCTGCTTAGGGAACTGGCCGTGTGTGTGTGTGTGTGTGTGTGTGTGTGTGTGTGTGTACTATAATCACTCTTCTTATATGACACAATTTTTCTCTTTAGTTACATCTATTAAGGCCTGGTTTGAATTTGAGGAAAAGGGTAAGACTGGGTTATATAAAGAATTGTATGGGTGCCCTATCACAGACTAGCAGAAGATCACATCTGAGTCCTTGGGAAAGAGGAAGAGAAATGAACAAAAATAGATATCGGAAGCCCCACAGAAACTGCAAATGTGTGAAAACATTCCTGGTGTTAAGAAAAAAAGAAACTGCATGCTTTGTGAATGAGTTCTACTAATTGTCTTTCATTGAAAAAGTAAGATTGAACCTCTTCACTCAGATTCTACACATCCTTCCTCAGGTGTAGGAGGCACAGAGGTCTTTGTCCTTATCACAGATAAGCACTAGGAGTAGTAAATCATGACCCTTTTGGGCGGCAAGTAACTCTTTCACAGGGGTAGCCTAAACCATCAGAAAACAGATATTTACATTACAATTCATCACAGTAGCAAAATTAGTTATGAAGTAGCAATGAAAATAATTTTAGGGTTGGGGATCACCATAACATAAAGAATCATATTAAAGAATCACATCATTAGGAAGGTTGAGAACCACTACACTAGTGGAACCTGGAATGTTAAACACATAAGCTTGTTTCTTCAAAGGAAGGATGTATAACCTATTATCAACCTAGAAGGCTGGGAGATGTAGGTAAGACCCTGGTGACCTTTGCACTGTGTGGTAGGAGACCACACCACATCCACCCCCAGTCCCTTACTGTAAGCTTCTTTTTCTCAATCAATCTACTTTTATGGAACATGTAACGTACTTTACAAAGGGTTTTGATGTAGTCACATCCGATCTATATATAGCTTACTTTGAGCCTTATTGTGCACATGGGATTTAGGTATTATTACCACAAGAGTTTTTGTAAATTGTGCTGTGCTTAAATAAACTACTTGGGGTGTGTGGTGATATTTTATTTGTGCTTTAATAAATAAAGCTTGCTTGGAAATCAGAGGAAAAAGCCAGCCACAACATAGAAGTCATGCAATGTTAGCACACACCTTTAATCTTATCACTTGGCAGGCAGGAGGATCTCTGTGTATTCAAGGCCACACTGGAAACAGCCAGGTGTGGTGGCACATGCCTTAAATTCCAAAACTAGTTAACCATGGAGGCCTGGAGGTCTGTACAGACAGACAGGAAGTGACAGAGCTGTGTAGGAAGAGGAAGTGATGTAGCTGAACAGAACAAATCAGATGGCAGAACAGCAAGGCATATAGACGTGGGTAGACAGGAGGTAACTAGCATTTGGAAGCTGCAGAGTTGGTGAGGTAAGGTGGGCTGATGGCTTTCCCTATTTCCCTGATCTCTCTAAGGCTTTCACCCCTATATTTGGTTCTATGATTTTTATTTAATAAGGCCATTTAGAAATTCATCTACAGGAGTGAGACTCACAGAATCTGAATCAAAACCAGCCACTGAGTCATGTTGAACAAACTGCTTTCCTGCTTCCCACATATCATTATTCTGCTGACTGTAATAGTTGCAGAGATGGCCTGCACCCAGGATCTCTCTCTGGGGGTCATCCTGACCCTCCTCCACACATACTCCCTAACCTGTCAGATCTAGCCAGAATCCTACATCCAGTATACCAGCATTGTCTGGCCACCCCTGCCTGTTTCACAAACAAGCTCTAGGCTTCTACCAGGACCTGCTCTGTTTGTTTCCCAAGCCAAAGGGCTCATCCACCTCCCTACTCAACATCTGGAACAGGAGGAAAATCTTGCATAACAGCCTAGTCTCTTCTGTCTACCTGACTTCACTTTACCTAAGCCATTAACAACTAGGCCAAACCAGCAACACATCCTCTCTTCTGCTCCGGCATGTTCTGTACACAACTAACAAAAGAAGTCCAAATGCCAGATCTCATCCTAAAAATATAAACATGATCGAGCCAATAGCTCCCTACAAAAGCTATCAGGCCTACAGAAATGTTTGCTAACAGACTTACCTAGGTGAATCCCAGTACACAGAATTTAAAAGAACAACCACTAAATTCATCAGAAAATTTAAGGAGTTGAAAGAAACAGTTCGGGGGGGGGGGGGGGGGGGAACCTGAGGAGAAAGAAATTAAGGAGAATTTAATGCCTGAGTGATGAACAAGAAAACATCAACAAAAGACTGATCAAAATGAAGTCCAACCAGGACTTGGAAAATTAATTCAGTAAAGAGAAACACTTTAGAGGACTCTAGCTGAAATGAAAATGGAATTGAAAAATCCAATAACCCATCTAAAAAATTCAAGGGAAAGCCTTACAGAAAAGTAGAGGATCTAGACCAAAGAAGCAAGGAATATGAAAAAAATATATAATAAACCCAGGAAAGAAACATACAGGAATATGGGATACCATAAAAAGATCAAACCATTGAATTATAAGCATAGATGAGGGAGAAAAATCCCACCAATGGCACAGACAAGATCTTCAACAAGATCATAAAAGAAAACCCCAAACTAAGAAAAGGCATTACACATACATATGCAAGAAGCACATATAACACCAAATAGACGAGACCTAAAAAGAAAATCTCCATGGCATATAATTATTAAAACACAAAGTATACAAAACAAGGAAATGGTATATTGTTTCAAAAACAAAACAAAACACAAGTCATGTATAAAGGAAAATGCATTAGAATAACAGTTGATTTCTCAATGGAAATTTTGAAAACCAGAAGAGCCTGCAGCAAAGCATTTCAAGTCCTAAAAGACCATGACAGGCAAGCTAGACTAATACACCCAACAAAAATATCAGTCATAGCTGAAGGAGAAGGAAGAACTCTGTCTGATATACAAAGCCTAAAAATATTAATATCCAATAAAACAAACCTAATGAAAATTCAAGAAGCATTATTTTGTGCTGAAGAGAGTAATGAGACTGCACAAAGAAATATGATGTTTTAATTATTAAAGCACAAAGTACCACTGAGAATACAAAAATACCACTCAATATCAAGAGCACAATGACAACAACTAGTACACATTTCAATAGTAACTTTAAATATCAATTGTCTCAATCTTCCAATCAAAAAACAAAGGCTGAATGGATCAAGAACCAAATCACATCTGTCGGTTGTTTACAAACAACACATCTTACCTTTAAAGATAGGCATCATTTTAGAGAAATAGGATAGGGAAAAGTACAACAATTAAATGGGATCAGGAACTAAGAAAACATCACTATACTAACTCAAAAAACACACTTCAAATTAAAACTGATCACAAGAAACAAAGAGGGCCATTTCATTTTAATCAAAAGAATAGTTAACCAAGAAGACAAAACTATCCTAAACACATCACAGACAGGTCATCTGAACAAAACAAAAATCTAACAACAACAAAATATCAGGATGAAATCACAGCATACAACAAATAGATTTAACTGGTACCTATAGAACATTCTCCCAAACACCAAAGAATATACATGGAAGCTTCTCTAAATATACAAAAAAGCACACAGAAGCCTCTCTAAACTAGACCATATCCTAGACACAAAACAACTCCATATATTCTGACTACAATATAAGAAACCTTAAAACAGACAGCATATGAATCTCTAGTAAATACGCAAACTTATTAATATTAAACAATTCATTACAAATTGGCAGATAGGTCAAAGTGAAGGAAGAAACAAAAAAAAGGTAGAATTAAGTGAACAAACTATAACAAAAACTCTGGGACACACTGAAAGCAGTCCTACAAGAAAAGTTGTATCTCAAACTGCCTACATTTAAAAAAAATCAGAAAAAGCACAAATAAATGACTTAATTATACAACTTAAAACTCAGAAAAAGATAATAAGCCAAGTCTAAACTCAATCAATAACAAGAAATAAGAAAAATCAGAGAAATTAATGAGATAGATACAAAGAAAATACTACAAATAATTAACAAATGAAAAGCTGGCTCTTTGAAAAGATAAATTAGAATGATAGACCCTTGGCCCAACTGTGGTGGTTTGAAAGAAAATGGCTCCTAAAGGGAGTAGCACTATTAGGAGGTATGGCCTTGTTGGACAAAGTGTGTCATTGTAGAGAAAGGCTTTCAGGTCTTATATATGCTCAAAATACCACCTGGCCAGTGAGACAGATCACTTCCTGTTGCCTTCAAGATGAAGGACTCTCAGTTACTTTTCCAGCACCACTTCTGCCTGCATATTACTACCATGATAATAATGGACTGAACCACTGAACTATATGTAAGTGAACCACCTCAATTAAATATTTTCCTTCATAAGAGTTACCATGGTCATGGTGTCTCATCATAGCAATAGAAACCCCAACTAAGACAGAAGTTAGCACCAGGGACTGGGGTATTGCTATGATAGGCCTAACAATGTTTTCATTTGGAGGAATTTGGACTTTGGTACTTTGGGTTAGGAAAGCAGTGGAATGCTTTATGAACTGCTTAATGGGTCAAACCAGTAGGAGCATGGAAGACAGTGGTGCTAAGAGTAATTTGAATTTTTGGAGACTGGATCACGAGGTTTCACAGAAGTTTAGTATGTTGCAAAGAAATCAGTCTTGTGATATTTTGGTGAAAAAATACAACTGCTTTTGCCCAGACTCCAGAAGAGTCTGCCTGAGGCTAACGTGAAGAGTGTGGGATTAATTCCATTGGCAGAGAAAATCTCAAAACAGCCTAGTATTGACTCTGTTGTTTGGTGATTGATTAGTGGTAACTCCAATGAAGATAATGATAAGGAGAAAACTGAGCAAGGGGGAAAAAAAGGAAAAAAAAAAAAAACATTTTGAGGAGAAGGAGCATTAGGAAGTGGAATTCGTTCAAGAAGATAAACAAGCTGGGCGGTGGTGGCACACGCTTTTAATCCCAGCACTCCGGAGGCAGAGCCAGGCGGATCTCTGTGAGTTCGAGGCCAGCCTGGTCTACAGAGCGAGATCCAGGAAAACAAAAAAAAAAAAAAAAAAAAAAAAGAAGATAAACAAATTAAGAAATGGAATAAAGGGAATGGTGACCTCAAGGCAAGATCTCGCCCAGCTAAATTTTCAACTTGTGAAAAGAAATTAAAGAAAATCTTATAGCTGGGTGTGGTAGTAGATGACTTCAATCCTAGCACTTGGAAGGCAGAGGCTAGAGGATCTCTGAGTTTGAAGCCAGTCTGTCCTAGAGATCCAGTTTCAGGACAGTCAAGCTCAGGCAGTGAAGAACAAAAAGCTGATAAAGATGTGATTGAATGAGGGAACCATGTTCCAGCCCCAGTAAGCAGCAGAACTTGGCAGATTCGGTCACATGGTTGTGGAGTTAATGATAGAAGAACGGGGTTGTGCAATGTGCCCCCACAACTAAGGAAAGCCACTGAGGCCAAGCATGTGTCAGGGGTGTCCCTGTATGGAGGCCTAGATAGGTCATTGTGTGAAGCTGTGAAGGAAAAGCCTAAATTTCAAAGATCTATGGCAAACCTTAATTATATATATCTATATCTATATAATAAAAAAGAAAAGAAACAAAAGGAGTACTCCCAAAGTCTTTCAATGAAGCCCCTATAACTCTAATACGAAATCCATGTAAAGACACAACAAAAAAGAAAACTACAGGTTAATATCCCCAATAGATATAGATTTAAAAATGTTCGACATAATGCTTGCAAACGTATTACAGATACACACCAAAAAGGGTCACTACCATGACCAAGTTGGCTTTATCCCTGAAATTCAGGGACGGTTCATCAAATGCAAGTCAATAAATGTAATAAACCAGATTAACATCCTTAAGGACAAAAAGCAGTTGATCATCTCAACAGATGCAGAAAGTATTTTACAAAACCCAACATGCATTCATGATAAAAGTCCTAGAAAATGTAGGTACAGAAGGAACATACCTCAACACAGTAAAAGCTATATATGGGAAACCCACAGTCAACATCTTCCTAAATGGAGAAAGACTTGAATCAATCCCATTGAAGTCAGGAACCTTGAAGAACTAGTTTGGAGCATTAGGCAAGAGAACGAAATTAATAATTTACAAAATAAAGAAAAGTCAAACAATCCCTATTTGCAGATGACATGATATCATGCATTAGAAATTTCAAAAATTCTACCAGAAAATTTCTATAAATGATACATTCAGCAATGTGGCAGGATATAAAACAAGTTGCACAAATCAATAGCTTTTCTATTCATCAACAAGCATACTAAAAAAGAGATCATGGATGCATACACTCCCATTTGTAGCAGCCACAAAAATAATAACCTATCTAGGGGGGAAAAAAAGCAACCAAGGAGGTGAAAGATGTTTACAATAAAATTTTATAACACTATAGAAAGAGATAGAGAAAGGCACTAGAAAACGGAAAGCTATCCTATGGTCATGGATTGGTAGAATTAATATTGTGAAAATAATCAAATGCTATTTACAGATTTGTTGCAATTTCAATCAAAACCCCTATCTCATTATCTGAAAGTAGAAAAAACTATTCTAAAATTCATAGGGAATCCCAAAATACCCTTGATAGCCAAAACAATTCTGAACAAAATAATGCTGGAGTTACCATTTCAGTTCTCAAGATATATAAGAGATTTACAGTAATACAACCAATATGGTATTGATAGAAAAACAGACATGTTGGCCAATGGGACAAAACTGAAGACCCAAACATGAGTACATATAACTTCAGCCATTGATCATTTGACAAAGATGCCAAAAATATACACTGATGAAAAACAGTACCTTTCACAAATAGTGCTGGGAAAACTGGATATCCACACACAGAAGTATGGAATTAGACCTGTACCTAACAGCTTGCACAGAAATTCGACTCCATATGGACCAAAGATCTAACAGCTTGCACAAAATCTCAACGCCAAATGGATCAAAGATCAAAATGTGAAACCTGCCACAGGGAAAGAGATGAAGACAGAGGCAGTACTCTACATGATCTAGGTGGAGGACTTTCTGAGTCAGACTCCATTTGCCCAACATTAAGGCCAACTATCAACAGGTAGGACTTCTTAAAACTTAAAAGCTTCTTGACAGCTTAGGAAACAATCAACCAGGTGAAGAGTAAGCCCACAGAATGGGAAAGGATCTTTGTTAGCTATGCATCTGTCAGAGGATTAATATCCAAACCATAAAAAGAACTCAAAAAACAGTCAAAACTACACCAGAAAAAAAAATCCACCCACTTAAAAAATGGGCTTGGGATCCGAACAGGGAGTGCTCAAAAGAAGAAATGAAAATGGCTAAGAAATACCTCAAATAATGTTTATGACCCCTAGCAATTAGAGAAATACAAGTGAAAATAACTTTGAGATTTCATCTTACCTCAGTCAGAATGACAAAGATCAACATAGCAACAGAAAGGAATGGGGAGGATGGAGGTGGAGGGGCAGTGACTGTTGGTGGGATTGTAAACAGGTCTAGACACTCTGGAAAGCACTGTGAAAAACTCTCTAAAAATTAAACATAAATCTACCATATGACCCAGCTATTCCATTCCTTGGCATAAGCCCAAAGATTCTATAAATACTAGCTCAGCCATCTTCATTGCTGGTCTAGTCACAATACCTAGGAAATGGAAACAACCTAAATGATTTCACCCAAAATGGATAATGAAAATATGGCACTTATATATTCTGTAATATTACTCAACTATAAGGAAAAACTAATTCATGTAACTTGCATGTAAATAGATGGTTCTGGAATAGGCCATATTGAATGAGGTAAGGGAGACCCAGAAAGAAGAAAGACACGTTCTCTCATCTGAGTGTGAGCATACTTGGAGTAACTTCAGAAACCAGGAAAGTAAAAAGGGACGAGTGCTGTGGTAGGGGAGCAAAGAAACAGGAATAGCACAGAACAAGTTATCTGACTGAGATATGGGGCAGAGTGGGGAGGGGCTTTGGCTAGGGAGGGGTGGAGATAAATACAGAAGGAGGAAAAAGGGTAAAACAGCAAGGCTATCTGAATAAATCATAAGGAATTATACTACTACCTAAAAATATATATAACTATATATAAATATACATATATGGTTTGAATGAAATTTTCTCATCTGGGTAATAATTCTCTCACCAAGATCCAAAGACTCTCTAATGAAAACCTTAACACCAGGCATGAGAAGTCCTCTTTTGCGTTGTTCATCGGGGTTTTCTAAGAGACTCCCAAAATAGTGTAATACAGTGGTTTTCAACCCTCCTAATGCTGCAACCCTTTAATACAGTTCCATATGTTGTGGTGACTCCCAACATAAATTTATTTTCATTGCTACTTAATAATATAATAATGTGCTACTTTTATGAATTGTAATGTAAATATCTATGTTTTTTGGTGATCTTAGGTGACCCCTGGAAAGGGTCATTTGATCCCCAGAAGGGTTGTGATCCACAGATTGAGAACTACTGCTGTATTACACACACTGTAATAGCCGCTGCTATTGCCCTTGGTTATAACCCAGAGTTGGAAGGTAAATCTCTATTGTTGATAACACCATGTACTTCAGACAAAGGGCCCAGAGGAAACTGATCTGGATCTAACCTAAATGAATGCCTTCTTCCTGAAGACTACATTTCATGCTGTCAGAAGGAGCCATACAAGTTTTGAAAAGAGGGAAGCAAAAGTCCTATGGAACTATGATGCCTATGAAACATAATAATGACCAGCATGGCATTATAACCCTAAGGGTGCAGTAATGCATACATAATTGGTCAGTCATCAACAGCTCTCTAATTGGACTTAAGACCTACTCAACAAGAGAGAAATAATCCTTGGTACTGGAAAGTTAGACAGCTGCTCTGGGCTACTGAGATGGATCTTGGAGAACCTATAGCCATCACTTTATAAGACCAGCATAATCTCTAACACCCACAAATAAGTGTTTTCTTCATCAAGGAAAGTTCTCTTTGAAACAGACTTGGAGACTGTTAAAGCAGACCACAACTAATAGGTTTTCTGCCCCCCTTAATAAGTTTCTCTGCCAACACAGTAAGAAAGATCAAGCTCAATTGAAAAGTTATAACAACATGTATATTAAGCAAAGTAACTCCCAGGTGGATTCACTGGCCTCTGAGAATGAGACCAGAGAAGATGGGCATCCAAGCCAAGGCAGGGAGATTTTATAGACTGTAGGTGGGGGTGATGATATGTCTGCCACAAGCTGGGTTTGTGCCCAAGTATGGTTAAAAGCTAAGTGCTTAGGCAGGGACTTGGGTAGCTGGCCACAACAGGGGATGAAGCTGCAACAGCGACCAAGAATGAGGAGAAGCATGTTTTTAATATCTTTTCTTTCTCTGGAGACTCTCTAAGCAGGTCAGGTTTGGAAAGAGTCAGGAATGAGGCTTCCAGGACAGTGCAAGGGTGAGCCAGAGACTCCAACTGAACAAAAACCAATCAAAATCAATTGTAGATCCCAGTACCAAGGGATACATCTACAATACAACCAGAACACTAAGGCTCGGGGATCATGGCTCAAGAGGGGGATGGAAAGTTTTTAAGTGCCAGAGGACCATGTGATTTGCTGTGAGATTGTGTCTTCTAGAAATATCAGAAGCTAGACCCATCAAATCTGACCAACAAGACTGCTTAGGCAAGAGCTGAATAAGAACAACAACAGACATGTTAGTGTGGCTGATGGTGGATGGGTTAGAGGTAGGGTTAGAGCCCTGAAGGCCTCAACCCTAACATTTAAAAAAAAAAAAAAAAACCTACTGGAACGAAATAATGCTGAAAGCAGGAGAAATGTCTTCCACCAGGTTATTGGTTATTCAATACCAAATGGTCAGTCCTGAAAACATATATAGTACATAGAAATAACATCATACAGACTGAGTAGGCTGTATTTATGTATTCATGAAACACCCCCACTCCAACCACCCATACACATATGTATCAACAATTCATGGAAAAGGAGGTCATGAATTTGAAAAACAGCAAGGAGAGTTCTGAGTGATGAAAAGGAAGGGATAAATGTAATAATAGTATAATCTCAAAAAATAAAAGAAACAGTTGTTTTTAAAAAACTGTGAACAAAGCAAATACTATTCTAGGTCCTTTAGGACTCCTCTGAGGTAGTAGATAACACAACATTCATCTCAACATTCCCAAGCAGCTGACTGCGGCAGTGTATGAGTAAAAGGCTCTTTTGAGTTCATTTTTGAGTCTGAATTCCAACCTCTCTATCTTATTTGATTACACTTGCATGGAAAATGTTCTATTTTATAATCCTAAGAAAAATTCAGTGTATGTACATATATCTACATATGTGTTAGGTATATGGGAGGCATGGTGTCCTTCTAGCTGACACCATGGCCACAACTATTAAGCACTTTGTTACTCTCAATGAGCTGGTTTAGGAATATCCTGCCTAGGCCTGCCCTTTAATAGCAGTAAATATTTAAAACTGTCAAAAATATAAGCTTCCCAATGTAGAAGACACATAGTATGTGAAATTTAAATTTTCATGTTAAAGTAGTACACTAGAGCAGATTTTTTTGATAAGACTCAAATAAACCCAAACAAGCAAATTAATTCTGAATAAGTAGTAACAATTTTATTTTAACTCAACGTGCTGAAACACAAAATCTATTTCCAACATCAAGACACAAATAGTATGTATCTCATCATAAAACACCGATTGATTAAATAAAGGCCGAAAAGTTAAATGTTTATATATCTGAATCTTGAAGTCAACTTCCTTCAGAACTAATAAATAATTTTAGCAGAACTTTATTTCCATAAATGGGCTCAATTCACTTTTAAGCAATGCAAAATTAACTAGATTATAGTATACAATAAGCTTTACTAACAGGAAAATATTTAAATATAAGTATTCCTTCTCAGACATAAAGTTCACATACAACAACAGAAGATACAGTGTGATTTCATTCCTAGTGAAGAAGTCTTGCATTTGAGGCACTCAGTATTTGTTCAGAGAGACCTAACATTGACATCATTCCATGAACACTTAAACTGGAGCTCACAATCTATATATAAAAAGGTTTGCAAAATATTCTCACATGTGCTGAAAGTGCTGTATTTATACTCTGAGAACACTGAAACAACTCACTCATCCACTCACTTAAGACCAGGCATGTCCAAGTCAGGTTAGTCTACCTCTCCATGAATGTGGCTTTTAGTAAAACTTACTGGGTTGGATTTTCATAAAACTTACACAAGTCTTTGTTGTATTTCTCTAACAAGGAATACTATCTTTGATTCCTCATTTTTTGTGTGTTTTGGTGGTGCTATGGATCCAACCCAGGGATCACAAATGTTGATAAGCACTCTATCACTGAACCACTCTCAAAGTCCTTATCTATAATTTTATATAAAAAATTCTTAGAATTTATATACAAAACTTTAAACGGGCAAATTAATATCTTTGACAATTTAAACTTTCAATTAGATCTAGTTAAAAAATAAAACAGTAATGCTCATGACACTTTTAAGATATGTAAAGCAATAATTTTAAATTTTAATTATACTTGATATCCTAAACCAGCACTGTTTTCCTATTTTATCATGCAGAATGCTGGTCACAGTTTTGAGGATTACACTGTCTTCTGGCAATCCACTGTCTTCTTAAATAAAGCACACTAAAATGAGATACATCAATTAATCTGAACTTTCAGCATATTTTAACTAAGTCCTATTTTCATAAATTCAGTCTTAAACATATTACACACAGCCCAAGGGAATACAGATACAAACACATACATACCTCACACAAATGACCACATTTGATTCAAGGTTCTCCAACAGCTATCTGAAGACAGTGACAGAGAAGGATTTAAGGAGGTAACATCAGCAAGCCATATTATGGCACCTTCATATTTGTGCTCCAAATATCAAACACACTAAACGTAAAAAATGAAAAAGGCACAAATAACAGTGTTTCTAAATCTTAGTCCAAAGAACAGTTTTCCATTGGCTACATTTCTTAATTGTAATATTTAAAACCACTCCTTGTGTTGTGAGGAAAGCTTTGTTTGGGTGACTCGAGGGTAATAGGAGCAAACTGGTAACTTAAAAGACAAAGATTACATTAGACAGAATTCGTACCTATTTTGGCCAAGTTTTATATAGTTTAAAAATGGGGGAGGTCCGTGGGGGAAATGCTATTATGACACTTCAATAAGAATACATTAACAGCCTCTTATCACTGACTCAAGAACCTAAAATATGCTACTAAAATATACATAAAAAACAAAACATTGAATGATTCTGTGGGTATAATGGTAGGTATTGTATTATCAGAAAAGTGGACATTTCAGATAACACTGACATTTGTAGAGCACAGTGTTTGACATTTTTGGTAGAAAATATGTTAGCAAACTAAAAACAAAAATCTTTATAAGAAAATCCTTAAGATCAATAAACATTTATAATGACCACTATATGGTCATTATATTTCATTGTATTTTATTGTATTTAGAATGTAGACCAAATTAATGAGAATCAGTTTACAATATGTGGTATATAGAGTTCAGTGTTTTTATGATACGGACAATGTATTTCATAGCTGACTGACATCTTTGTTTTTTAGTAAGACCACAGGAAAATCTTGTAATAAAAGTATATATGTATGTATGTATGTATGTATGTATGTATATATATATATATATATATATATATATAATGTGTGTGTGTGTGTGTGTGTGTGTGTTGTGTATTTTAAAATTGTACAATGTTAAGGTAATAGGCTTCATATTACGATGAAATTAAGGGAGTAAATTTTTGCTTGTCATGATTCTCCTATACAGGGTGAAGCCCATTGTCAGCTGAAAAACTTCTCTTCTATCACAGATAATTTGTTCCATTTTAATGTAAAACAAGAAAGACTCAAACTAAAATATCTAAAAATAGATTTTTGCTTGTTTGCTCTTTTGAACTGTGCTAATTTGATAATATTTTCTCAATGTAAGTATTTTAGAATTGCTTCAGTTAACATCCAATAAAGCTATAGTAACAATAAAGTCTATTTTAAAACCATATGCTTAATTATTTTGTTCTGAATTTTAAGACTAAATAAACAAATTACACAAATTTTAATATGGGAAATAAAGCTTTAAATGCAAACATACAGGCATATGTACCTGTTTTTCCAGCAACATGCTCTGTCTTTATGTAGGAAGCATACTACCATGCTTCCATCATATATGATCTGACACTGACCACTTCTGCTTCTCTAGGACAAGGCATCAGAACACATCTCACAATAATTTCCAACCTCCAAACATTTTTGTGTGTAAAGCTAAATTCATAATAAAGAACTGGCTCATGAAAAACAGCTGATATCGTTTATCCTGTTCACATTATGTAAAACTTCAGCAATCTACAGTTAATCAGTAAGTGAGTCACCAAGGAGAAAACAAGGGGAAATAAAGTTTCCTAATGAGGCTGCACACACTTTCAGAGGGTCCTCTACTTTCCCACACATCTCCCACAGGCAAATATTATCCATTCATTGTTTAAAAGGAAGTAGAATGTACAGGACTCATTTATTGTTAGGTGCCTTTTCCAAGCGTGATAAAATAGTAATAAATTCAATAATGACTATTTGAAATCCAAATCAATTAATCTATAATCAAGCAAATGTTTATCTATTATCACAAACATCAAGTTGGCTCCATGTGTCATATAAACTTGTTTTAAATGTTTAAACGTAATTATACCTTATTAATCCCCTCAAAAGGAAAAAAAATATATATGTACCATTCATCATAGAAAAATTACACATTAAAAGTGCATATATATATATATATATCTTTCTTAATTGGCCCACTCATGAAATGTACATTTGGTCATCCTGACTTTAACATCTACTAAATTATTCTTTCAAATGTAAGTCATTATAAATTTAACACAGCAAAAACCATGCTTTCTTTTTACTGAAATCTTAACTTCAAATCATTTCTCAATCATTGAAATGCACATAAACCCAGTTTCTTGAGCAGTTAATATACAGATAAACACCAAAAATTTTACTAAAAGTTTAGGCCAACTCATTACTTATCTGCCCCATGAAATGAAAAATAAATTAACCAGAGCAGTGTGTGGCCACCACTTACCTCAACAGTAATAGGCTCTTTAGTGTCAACAGAACTGAGACTGGAGGCGCCTCTGGCAATCTCCAAATCCAGGAGAACCTAGTTTTAAACTTGGAGATTGCATAAAACAAAACCTATAAAATTCTTTTGTTTCCAAAATAATGGAAGATCCTTTTTAAACTCAGTATCTTCAGTTATCAATATTACTGCATCGTGGAGCTAGTGCAATCCTGCATAGCCTTGGCAAACTGACAAGGCACAATAAAAAAATTAAACTATTATGAACAAGAGAAGTCACTGAAGATAATTTAAGGCCTTGAAGTGAATTAATCAGTCTGATTTAAAGCTGAAGTATAAACCATAAATTATCCACCTGAAAGCAAGCAATATGCTTCTCTAGCTTTTGTTCTGCGGACAAGAGACAGAAACAACTGTTGCTTATGGTTTGTATTGGAATCCTTCTGGACCTGGGGGAGTAAAGGCAATCAATTTTCCTACTGTCCATGGAAGACTCAAGACTGCTTTAGCCGTTTGCGTGGAATACCAAACTGTGGACACTGTGCAGATGCTAGTGCTCGGAAGGCTTCTGCCACTAAATGAGGATGAGACTGAATCATAGACTTCCACCCTGCTGTTTCCATGATGTCAGTTGCTTGGCTGAAAAAGAAGATTAAGTGATGTTTACAATGTGTTCTCAAACACACTGCTGAGTTATCAGTTTTGCTTTTTCTAATTTGTGGATTTTGAGATTTTAAATAGTGCTCTACCTCTTTCCATACATTCACTTGAATTTTTAAAAATATTATCTTTATCTTATCAGCATTTTTTGTCAAAATTGAAAAGATTTTTCTGCATGTTTGAACCTGAGGACATGTGTGGTTGTTCTCATAGCTCTCTGTTCACTGTTAGCAAATTCTATTCCAAGTACTTGATCTATTTTTCCTTCTGAGTACCTCCTACAGGTTTTCTCTAGAGTTCTAATCTTTTACTTACACTCTTCTCCTTTTACTACACTATGCATTTTATCTCATCTGTTTGTCACATTTCTAATACGTGCCCAATAGTTAACTAGTGATAAGTTAAATCCTAGTGCTTCCCCACAAGATACATCATCAATCACTGGCTCTTTTCATTTGAATGAGCCTCAAGTATCAGTCACATAAGAACTCATTATCTTTCTCCTTAAGCCTCAAATTGTTTGTCTTTCATTTTGGCTTGAAGTTTTCACCATTGCTTGGCATTTAATTTAAATATCTGGGAGGTATCCTAGAGCCAGTCCTCTAATTAAGCATAAAACTCCCATTTTAATTTCCAAAGGCATCAGGTATTCATAATTAATCCTCATAATCTCAAAACTGATTCACTGTCACATTTTCTTCTTTGTCTTTAATCCTATTAAGTTGTTTCTCTTACTGCAGCTTCCATAAGGCTGCTGTAGCAAAGGGAGTATGACTATATTATGCAGTACTCCACTTTTCCCTTTCCCTATATTTAAGTTTTAAAAACGAGAAATGTGGTTCCATCCTCTTTATTGCTTTTCATTCCCACTTCTATGCTCCAGCTGCTCTGTTACTATTTTATTTACTGTGTCTTAAATATATAACATTCTCTCAATGAGCAATCAGAGTAACTGGAAAAGCAACACATTAGTTCTTTATACTTTCCTTCTCTCCTCTGCCCCTTCTATTTACCTGAATTTAACCTTGTTTCTCAAATACCAACATTACTCCAACTTTCGTCTGCCATCTATCAACGTGCAGAAACACTCCTAAGAATGGAAGCCTTATTGTGTTCAATCAGAGGCATTAACCAATACTGGAGATTCATTATTCTTCACTTCATTGTCAAAAGTCCTAATTTTGCATTGTTTTCAGGATCTGATCTTTGCTTGCTTTCTCTAGCTTTTATTCACTCACTATATACCTACTTCACACACCCTTTATTCTGCTTTTCTGTAATATCAATGAAAGTAGATTCCATAATTCATTGCAATTGCTTGTTTAATCAATTTGCTATACACCATAAATTACTTGTATAGAGGGGAAACTTCTACTATGCCTGCCACTATATTCTCTGTACTGAGCAATAGTGTTCTGGAAACTCAGTAAACAAATAATCACACAACTCTGTACAGTGCTCTGCTTGGTTTCATGTAACCCCTTTCAGTCTGTCATATCTGCTATTTCCTTTTTATTCCTTCTTCTACCTCTTATTCATGTTTTGAAATGAACAGCCTGCTTTGTGAAGCCATTCCTAACTCCCAGGGCTTAGTCAAGTATCTGTACATATCCTCTTCTATCATCACCATTTTAAAATAAAAGGGGACATATGTGTGTATCTATCTCTGTTAGATCAATTTCTTAAAAGCAAAGACATTTCATCAAATGTCATTTTATATGCAGTACCTTAAAGAAGTGCTTGAATTATAATAAAAGTTAAGTATATTGAACAAAATAGTAGCTGATATCAACAAAATAATAGTCTTTGTCCAGTATCACTACTATACCATCATGGTCTTAAATTTTAACTAGTTGTTTAGGAAAACATTGCTATTTATTATCAATTCAATAAATATTTATTGAAAGTTTGCACATATAACACCAAAGTGCATAATTACCTCATTTTAATAGAAGAAAAGTTACATGATGTTTTTTCTTAATAGAGTAAATAAATCTTGAAAAACTAAAACTAAAGCTACGTAATAAGGATCAAAGAGAGCCATTGCTGCTAATGTACAATGTTGAATTCATATTTTTATTTTGATAATCCTCTGGCATCTTACAGTTGTCAATAAACATGCCTCCCACAGATTTAAAAGCAGTAAAATGCTTTACTTTCAGAAAACAAAATTTAAAACTAATATGAAACCAACAGATAAACGCAATGGAAAAAAGTGAACAATTATCTTTAATACTGCCCCCTTTTAAATTTTCTTTTATCAACGATCCCCATGCAATAATATGGTTTGTTATAGATATCCCAGAGTGGCCTATAACTCAGTATGTCAACTTTTCATAATTTTCAAAAGTAGTAAAATTTAGGGGTTTATATGTAAAAATAATCAAAACATTACAAAACCCTTTATCATTTCTTCCTTTTGTTATCTCAAATAATTAAAAAGAATACTCTTAAATAAGAGAAAGAAAAAGATAAAAATTACTTCTAACACTTTGTATATAAAGATCTAGAATCATCCAATCTCTTAGCAATTAACATGTTACTGATTTAAAATATTAGGCAGCTTAATGTATAATGCAAGGTGTTTGGCTGATCTAAAGAGTAGCAAGTTAGCTCTTAAGGTAGAACAGGAAGTCTCTGAGTTGGATGACAGTCTAGAATATACAGCAAGACCTTGACTCAAAATCAAGCAAACAAATAAGCTCAATAAACAAACAAAAATAAAAGTTTCATGGACCTATGAAGTCCTTCTAATCTGCAACCCTCACTATTTGAGAGACTAGGGCAGGAAGAGTAAAACCTGAAGCTATCATAGAAAACTTAACAAAATCTTGCCTCAAAATTCAATTTCAAAAAGGGTTAAGATTCAGGTAGCTCTGTGGTAGAGTCCCTGTGTAGCAGGTGAAATCCAGGGTTCAATCAATAAGTATTATCAAAATCAACCAAAAAATTAACGACTTCCAAGGCAAATCTTGAGGATGTAGTCTTCCTTAACACTTTCTGAAAGGGCAGAAGCCAGATTTGCAGCAAAGCCTATAATGCCTGTACTCAGCTATATACTATGTGATATGTATGCATGTACTCAAAAAATTATGAGCACCCTTCCCTGTTTGTGTCAAAAGCCAAACTACAAGGAATTCACTAAAAGCAGTCAATTTATTTTTTTTAAAAAAATAACTGGCAGTTAGCTTCATCAGGAGCCACACTTATTGTTCATGAGCAAAAGGCTATACAAACACTTCACTGAACGTATCGTATGCAGACTGAAACTGATGCCATCTTACTTGTTATTCCAGTTTTTCCCATCCTTACATCCAAGTTGTCGAAGTACGCTGCACCTGCATAGAAGATTCAAACAAGGTTTAAGAAAAGCCCAGTGAAAGAATGTTAAATGTGTCATATACAATGAAACCCAAGTATAGCTTACCTATTAATAAAGTCTATTGCCTGGGCTTTCAACTGTTCTGCACTGTGCAAATCTGCAAGGACAAGGGTATCAGCAACATTTTCTACTGAGAGGCTACTACACAAAGCTTCTTCACACATGACCTTCAGCCGTTCCAGTGCATACTACCCAAAAGAAAAATATAACCATTAAACATTAATTCCAGTTATTTAGAGTGTAAGTACTTGATATTTGTAACTTAGTAGATAAAGCACAAGAAAACTTGATTTGAACTAATGTTATATTAAATCAATAAACTGTTGCTTTAGCTTATGAAGAAAATGTAAATGAATGCTTTTAGGAGAAATACTAATTTGTTTTAGAAATCATAAATGCAAAACATGGTGGATTTTATTAAAGTAGGAGTTACAAGACAGCTATCTTAGTATTCAGTTATCCTAAAAAGTACATTGTCAAATAAACACTTATCTCAGTTCTTGTCTTCTCAAAGAAAAGAATTCAGCTGAGAGAAAAATTAAGCTGTATTTTATTTAGTAAAAGAAAGTGAAGTAATGAGCATATTTCAAAGAGAGACCTGAGTGGGCTTGTCCTTAAGTGGGAGAAGCATAGCAGCAGTTGGCTGGATTTTGTATTATGGATTTTTAAGGTTTTTACAGTCCCTATCACTTATGACATCATTTTTAACTTCCTTCTTCTAGGTAGCACTTTCATTTCATCTCACTCTGTGGTGATATTGTGTTCCCCAAAATATTGTGCACCCTAATAAACTTATCTGGGGTCAGAGAACAGAACAGCCACTAGATACAGAGGTCAGAAAATGGTGGCACTCACACCTTTAATCCTAGCATTCTGAAGGCAGAGATCCATCTGGATCTCTGTGAGTTTAAAGCCCCCGCTGGAAACAGCCAGGCATGGTGACTCACGCCTTTAATCCCAGAAAGTGAGCCTTTAATCCCAGGGAGTGATGGCAGAAAGCAGGAAGATACATAAGGCGTGAAGACCAGAAACGAGAAGCATTTGGCTGGTTAAGCTTTTAGGCTTTTGAGCAACAGTTCAGCTGAGATTCATTCTGGATGAGGACTCAGAGGCTTCCAGTCTGAGAAAACAGGATCAGCTGAGGAATTTGTGAGGTGAGGTAGCTATGGCCTGTTCTGTCTTTCTGATCTTCCAGTGTTGACCTCAATACCTAGCTCAGGTTTGTTCTTATTAATAAGACCTGTTAAAATTCATGCTACATCACTCTACTGTGCATGGTGTGGGGCCAAGATGCCCTTGTTTTAAATTCCCTGTTTATTAGATCTTCACTGTTGAGTATATATACCATTGTGAAAAGTGCCCTAAAATCTCAAGTTCTCATTTAAGGGGAAGAAACTAAGCTCAGCTTCAAGGCTTGGATGTCAGACCACAGAAGGGCATCCTGACTACCAGGAGATAACAGTTATCAAGTAGCTTAGCTAGCTCCCTGCCTCCTCATTGTGACTGTGCCTAACTGCAGAAGTAGTGGTTTCCAGAACACTCTCCACGCTCCTGCTCATATGTGCCACTAGTTACCTACTTTAACAATTCGTTTTCTTTTCTATTACTTCATACTTAGCATGTATCACACTATATTTTGTCACTAATCTTGAGTGATTAAATTGAAAGCCAAGTAAATATTAGTAAATACTAATTTTTGCAGTTATTGATGTAAAGCTGCAATATTAGTACCCACATTGAGGTTTAATGACATACAATAAGAGCTGCCATTTAAAGTTTGTACTTTGATGATTTAATATCCATGGTAAACCCATCATCCACCCACAAGAATAAAGATACTCTTTAAAGTCCTTCCCCATACCATTCCAAGCAATATTTGTGATATGCTACTAAGAAATTAGCTTGCATTCCCTGAAGTTATTTTTACAAATGTAATCACACAGTATATACTCATCCTCTAGCACTGCTACTCAGTGTGACTACTTTCAGATTCATGCACATCATTGCTTATATAGTTCAGACCTTCTTAATGTCTTAATTTAATGTCATAGGACATTAAATATGAGTATCTCTCTCTTCCCACCTCTCCTCACTCTACACATATTTGTGCATATGTGTGTGTGCATGTGTGTGTGCTTGCACACACATGTGCATGCCAGTGACCTACTGTAACAAGTCATTTTCTTTTCTTGTACTTCACACTTGGCATTTACCACGCACTATATTTACTTTGCCTATATTCAGTCTTGAAGAATGACCATTGAAAGCTAAGTAAATGCTAACAACCACCAATTTTTTGCAGCTAAATATATACATATACATACATACATTCACTAATTGAAAAATATTGTATTTGTTGCCAGTTCTTAGCTATTACAGTTATAGATACTCATATAAATCTTAAATTAGCATACATATATGTTGTTTTTTTTAGGGGGGGAGACTACAGGGGATTTAAGCCTCAAAGTAAACTCAATGGAGTACATGGTAAGTTTACATTTAACTTCAAAAGAAACTGTTAATTTTCCAAAGTGGTTGTACCATTCTATACTCCTATCAGCAGTGTCTGAGAATGCTAATTCTTCAAATCTTTGACAAGTCTTATATAGACTTTGTAATTTTAGCTATTATGATTGATGTACAGTGGTGCATCATGATGGGTTTAATCTCCATTTCTTTAAGGGCATCTTTATTTAATAAGCTTCATTGGTTTTATTTGGGAAGTATCTATTTAAACATTGTCTACTCTTAGTAATAACATTTCTTTTTAGCTGAAGATTAAATACTCTTTACACAGTTTGAATACAAAAGTCCTAAATATATATACCATGAATATGTTTTTAGGATTCAAAAATTTTCTGACATTTCTGCATTTTCTGTGTTCAAAAAGACACAACATGTTTATAACAGAACAAAATTATTAATAATTTTCCTTTCTATACTATCATATTAAAAGAAATCTACAAAGAGAATAATATAAATATATTGCTTTTAAGGAAAAAAACAAAGGTTATGTAGTGTATCTTAAGACTAAGAACATCTGCAAGTTCCAATACATTAGAAATGCAGCTGCATTTTGTATTTACCCCAGAAATTATTAAGCTTATGATTTAATCTTCCATGAGAAGATCTAGGCCCCTCATACTTTCCTATCATATAGATCTTTTAGACAATTTTATTTCAACAGTATTCTACTTTGTGCTATTTCATAAAACTCTTCAAGCTATCTATAAAGAGCACAAATTATATCAAAAGTTATTTGTAGTTTTTATGTATGATATTTTCTATAAATGTCAATCTGAGGGGTTGCTTTTTGTTTTTGGTTTTTTCTTTTTTCTTATTTGGTCCTTTAAAACCGTATTACTTACTTTGTCTGCAGCTGCCAACAAGTTGTCGGCCATTTTATCAAGATTTGGTGCTTTCCCTGTGTAAACGAATCTCATCATTTCTTTAAAAACCTCAGGGTCTAAATCATTTATTTCCACTCGATTCTATTATTGAAAACAATACACACAAATATTAGGAACATGTACATATATGTGAATTCACATGGTTTATTTATTTCTACCCAATTCTATTAATGAAAACAACACACACACACACAAATAGGAATGGGTACATATACGAATCCACATTAATCTTTGATAGTAATTAAAAAACATATTAATATTTTCAAACACACACACACACACAAATAGGAATGGGTACATATACGAATCCACATTAATCTTTGATAGTAATTAAAAAACATTAATATTTTCAAACTCTATTTTTACATCAAAGTTAAGTAAATCTGTAGTAACTTAACCATCCAAACCACAGTATAGGTAGTTCTAAAAATGAAAACATACACCTTTTTTTTTTGTAAGAGCTTTGATCAGCCAGAAAGTAAATACATGGATAGTGAAACCATGTTAAGTATTATCATGTGGTAAGCTTATGAATTTTCATAATTAAGAGAGACAAAATATTGCAGCCCAAATAAAATTCATCTGTGTTCAGTTTCTGATCACAGTTTCAGAGGACAATTACTGACATTTCCCTGGTTGAATTTTAGGACCTAATATGATACCTAAACCCTATAACCACATACACTATTCACAGTTATTAAGCAAAAGAAGAGTCTGTATGTAATTTTGATGAGAGCTCACTAGCTAAGAATACTTGCTTTTGCAAAATGCCACGTAATTATTTCTGTTCCTTCTGTACTTATTTGAGACATACTCCAGTTCAAGCAAGAGGAGTTGCTTTTATACTTTGTAGCCTTATATCCAATTCTCTTCTAAGATAAAGGAAGCAAGAAGTGTCAACACTTCAGAAACCATCTTGGGTCATTTTTGTGAAGTCAAGGTGTTAGGAATATGAGTGAAATCATTTTGTGTAACTTAAAAACAATTTAGTGTGACTTGTTATAATGTGCTACCTAAGCTTGCCACCAGGGAACTCTGATAAAGCTAGGCATCAGAAGAAAGCCCCAGATAGTTCTGATTAGTACATAGCCCAGGACAGGCCTTGATATGCTAATGAACTAACCCCAAGGTGGTACTGATATGCCCTAATAGAGCAAAGCTATCATCCAATGAAATGATACAAAAAATTGGAACTTTGGAAACGGTCCCTAGGATCACACTACTGTGCTCCAAAGAAAAGTTTCTCTAGCCTCAGTTGATACTCAGCTGCAAGAAGATGAGAGACTGTGTGGCCCTGGCTTCAGTGAACACTGAACTTCCAGAGCTGTCCAACACCAGGGGCATTTGCTGGGCTCACATACACCTGCCTGTCAGTTATATAGCCACTTGCCTATGCTCTAAAGGATCTCCTGGGACCTCCACCAGTGCCATCCTCCCAGCCTTTTCACTATGGATATGAGTAGAGCCTGCAAGCTTCTGAAGCATCCCACTGGAGAAGATTCCCCAGTGGAATCTCACAACAGCATTTTCTTCGCAGTCAACTGTTCCCCACTTGGAGATTTATCTATTTGATTTTTAAATTAGTACGCTATTTATTATAAGGGATGTTTGTGTGAATAAACCAGGCATATTTGAAAGACAAATCTTGTGTGAATATCCTAATTGCTGAGCACCACACAGCCCATTGGCCACTGCTCTGCACACAAGGCATGGGCTGACACTTCAGACCCCATCCTGTCACCTTGTGAAGTCTGGGAGTGTGCAGGAGACTTTGGACTCCACCCCTGGCCACCCTCTGAGGTCAGGGAGCACACTGATACTTTAGACTCTACCCTAGGATATGATGGGAAGTCAGGAAACATAAGACATCAGACCCTACCCTGGGTCAACATTTCAGGTCAGGAAGTATCAAATCTGACCAAATGGAATAAAGTTTAAGACCAATAGCAAATTAATCTTGAATAATTATAAAACTCATGGAGATGAAATAACACAATCGTTAATGATAAAAAGCAAAGAAATCAAGGAAGAAATTTAAAAATACATGGAATTCACTGAAAATGTAAACAATACAACAAAACCTCTGAGACCCATTGTAAACTGAAGAGCAAGATTTTATAGCTCTACGTTCCTACATTAAATATTCAGAAAGAGCAGAAATCAACTGTTTCAGCAAAATGACAGGACACAAAACCAACTTAAAAAGTCTGAAGCCTTTCTTCCTACATACTAACAACAACACATTAAAAAAGATCATGGGTATGCTTCCATTCACACGACCTCAAAGAAAAGAAAGTCCCGAGGAATAACCTAACCAAGCAGGAGAAAAACTGCTATGATGAAAACTTAAAATACCTATAGAAACTGACTGAAGACACTAGATAACAGAAAGACCTCTCATGCTCATGGGTTGGTAGAATTCATATTGTGAAAATGGCCACTCTGCCAGTAATTTACAGATTCAATGTAATCACTATCAAAATCTCCACAACATTCCTCACAGAAATAATTTTAAAAATCCTAACACACATATAGAACCACAAAAGACAGAGGACAGCCAGAGCAATCCTAACAAAAGTGAACACTATGAAGAGTTACCATTTCAGATTTCAATATAAAACACAGTGCCAGAGTAATGAAAACAACACGATACCAGCACGAAAACATATTCAGACCAGTGGGACAAAAATGAAAACCCAAACACAAGTGCATGTAACTACAGCCATCTAATATTTGATAAAGATGGCAAAAATATAAACTGGAGTAAAGACAGCATCTTCAAGAAATGGGGTCAGAAAAGCTGGATATTTACATGCAAAATGAAATTTAGAACTGTGTCTTTACAAAATAAACCCTTTACAAAAATAAACACCAAATGATTCAAAGACATCAATGTGAAATGTTAAAACTGAGAATACTAGAAGAAAACAAAGGATACAGGACATAGGAGTAGGACTGCCTTCCTGAATAGGACTCCAAGTGCTCAGAAACTAAGACCACGAGAAATGGGAACTCATAAAACTAAAAAGCTTCTACACAAAAAAACAATCCAGTGAACATCCAGACCCAGGAAGACTGGGTTGTTGTAAGCTGTCTCTTGTCTGTAGTTCCTAGCTACAAATCTTAAGATGTGAGTATATTAGCTAGATTATCCTCATAAAACAGAAATGCAAAAAGCAACCATGGTGTCTGGGGCTCTAGAGAAGGAACCAGCAGGACAGAAACGCTATGAAGAAGGACATGGGAAAATGGAGAGGGCTTTAAACTGGAGGGAGGTGGGGAGGGCAAGAGGAAAAGAGGAGAAGAGCATAAGTAGTAAAAGTGTAGATGTTTGAAAAAGCCACAGAAAAAACATTTCCTAGTTACTAAAAATGCTTTTATAATATATATGCATGCATACTTTGTGTGTGTGTGTGTGTGTGTGTGTGTGTGTGTGTGTGTGTGTGTGTGTGTGTGTGCGCGCATTTTTATTTTTAGAAATGTTACACCACTTAAGGTTGATAGTGTTCCCCCAAGAGCCACAGACTTTCTAACAAAACTCCAAGTAGCAGGCATGACAAACCTCCCTTCAAGTTGCTGGACAGAGTCGTCTAAGCAACACTCAAAACAATGTAGGCTATCACTGTTGTCCTTGGATGCCTTCATGAATGTGAAGGTTAAGTCCCTATTGCTGAAGCCACCATGCTCTTTGGATAGGACTCAGAAGAACTGAGCTGCTTCAAACCTTGAAGCTTCCTCCCTGAAGACTAGAAGCTGCAAAGGAAGAAAAACAAAGAATAGCCCTACCAAGCTGTGACACCTACAAACCACAGCAATGACGAGAAGGGCAAGAAATCTCTAAAGGTGGAATGGTGGTACTTATATCCTGGGAGTAGCTATCAGCCATCTAGCTGGACTCAAGACCTGCTCATTAGGAGGGAATTCATGCCTGGTACTGAAAATTAGTTGAACACTCATATCTGGTGAGGCCGTCGAACCTAGGAAACCCTACTAGTGCTATTTGCCCAAGCCAGTAGAATCTAACTATATTCTCATAAAAGTACAGCTCTCATTCCCCCATGAAAGGGCCTTCTTTTTGCAGTAGAGGAGACCATTACAGAAAATCACAAATGGTAAAAATGCAGAGAACTTGCCACAGTGTGCCCAGCCCTAATGGATACATCTGTAACACAATCCTTACACCTGCAAAAACATTACAGAAGTGGAGGTATAGAAAGATTGTAAGAGCCAGAGGCCCAGGAAGTCTGCTGGAAGACTCCATCTTCCATATATGACAGGGAAGCTCTGCCAATGAAATTTCAAAGCTATAGCAGCCTCAAGAAGAAAAATCTTTAAAAAAAAAAAATAATGTAATGATGCACCTTAATGCTTTGGGGAAAAATTTAAAGAATATGACTAATATTTCTAAGAAGTTTGGGATATATTCAGCAGATCAAAATCAGAATGCAGGGATAAAAGGAGCTAAGGTAAAAGTACAAGGAATTGATACCTAAACTGTAACAGAAAATCCTCACACCTACAGAAAAAAACTGACTTCCAAACACCAGCTTCATTTAGAACCCCAAGTAGACATGACTAGAAAAGAACTTCTCCATGACACATCATAGTAAAGAAGTCAAAAATACAAAGTAAGGGGGCTGTAGAGATGGCTGAGAATTTAAACGCACTGGCTGCTCTCCCAGAACACCTGGGTCCAGTATTCACACTGTGCCTCACAGCTATAATATAATGCTAGGGCCATTCTTAACAGACATAGAAAACAAAACAAACAAATATAAATCCAACAACTTCCCCCACCAAAAAAACTGCCTTAAAACTCATACAGAAGTGCAAAATACTCTGGATAACCAAAACAATCTTGAATAAAATACTTCTAGAAATATTACAATAACTGATTGCAAGTTATACTACAGAGCTACAGTAATAAAAATAGCATGCTGTTGGCACATAAACAAGACACACAGATCAATGAAATAGGAAAAAAAAACTGTGTAAATATAAGTCTATGTTCTACAGATACCTGATAAAAACACCAAAAACATTAGGAAAAAAATTCTTTAATAAGTGATGCTGGAAAAATTGGTATCTACATGCAGAAGATTAAAACGAGAACCTGCTTTCTAACCTTGCTTGAGGGAGGGAGGGAGGGAGGGAGGGAGGGAGGGAGGGAGGAAAAGTACATGCAGGAAGCACAGGGGAGAACACACACTTCAGTGGATCAAGGAACTCAACATAAGACGTGAACTTCTGAAATGCCTAGATGAAGAAATAGAAAAGATGTAAGAAAGGACTCTGTAAAGATGACTCTGGTTACTCAGGAAATAATGCCAACAATTAACAAATAATTAATTAAACCTCATATAATTAAATATTTCTATACATCAAAAGAAACTATTGAGCAAAGAGACAGTCTACAGAACGGGAGAAAATCTTTACCAACTATGCATCTAATTAATAATTAGAATATACAAAGAACTAAAAACAAACTAAAAATCAAGAAAACAAACATCCCAGTTAAAATGGACCATGCTTTAGAGCAGAGATCTCTTAAAAGAAGAAATACAAATGAATAATAGAAGCAGTGGTCAATATCCTTAGCCACTGGGAAGAAGCAAATTAAAATTCCTTTGAGATACCATCTTAACCCTCTCAGAATGGCTGTTATGAAAACAAAAGAAAATATGCTGAAGATGTGAAGAAAAAGGAACCCTTTATTCACTTTTGGTAGGAGTCCAAACTGATATAACCACTATGAAAATCTGTGTGGCTATGGTCTGCCACATGACCCAGCTATACCACTCCTGGGAATATATACAAAGGAATGTATACCTGGCTACAGAGAAACTTATACATCCATGTTCATTGCTACTCTATTCAAAATAGCCAGGCAATGTAAGCAACCTGGAGGTCCCATCAACTGACGAGTGGATAATGAAAATGTAGTAAACATACATTTTGAAATTTTAATTAGGTGCAAAAAATGAATTATGAATTTTTTGTTTTGTTTTGTTTTGTTTTTTGTTTTTTTCGAGACAGGGTTTCTCTGTGTAGCTTTGCGCCTTTCCTGGAACTCACTTTGGAGACCAGGCTGGCCTCAAACTCACAGAGATCCGCCTGCCTCTGCCTCCCGAGTGCTGGGATTAAAGGAGTGCGCCACCACCCCGGCGAATTATGAATTTTTTAGGTAAACAGGTGGATCTGTAAAAGACTATATATTATATGAAGTAATCAGGCCTTGGACAGAAAAATTCCCCATGGTCTCCCTCAGGATCCTAGCTTTGAATTCTCAGACTGTGATATTTAACTTGGAGAGACTATAGCAAGGGTCTATTAGTGGAAGTGGAACAAAATACAGGCCTAAATGGAAGAGGACGATTGCAGAAAGCACGTGCTATGAAAGTAGAGGGAGGAAATACTAAGGATGAAAAAATTTACTTGCTGGGGAACACAAGAGAAGTAGGTGAAGAGATAATCAAAAGCAATGACAAAAAAAAAGCTCTGCAAAGCTTACTATTGGTTATTTTGCAAGTCGATTTATTAAAAATATAATTTAAAAAATGTGTGAATATAGGTATTTCAAATGGGTGGGTAATGTATGCTACAGAAGCCAGAAGTTACTCAACAACGTTCCCAGTGTGGTTCCTCCTCCTCCCTCTCTCTCTCACTAGGGATGAAACCCAAGGCTTTCTGCATGGAGGCAAGCGCTCTAGCAATGAGACCATCAAAATATCTGTTACTGAGAATGTTCACTGAGCATTCACATTGAGAGGCACCTACTGTTTTATTTCAGAAAACATTTCCCCCAATTCTGTGGTTTCTAAAGTTCTTCTGTTAGAACTTGAGAACAAGAACACGCACAGATATTTTTTATATGTGCATTCTATCATTATACATGTACACAAATTAAATAGTATTAAGCCTTTTAACAACATTTACCTTTTTGCATTCTTCCATTTCATGTTCAAACATTGCATTAAAAACTGGGGATCGAGCTATAACAAGAATAAGCACCATTACTTATTGCACAAATTTATTTAAAAAATATTATATTATCCAAAGGAGAAGATACCTGCAAGCACAGACTTATGAGCTTTGAATTCTTTTCCTCTCACAAAAAAGCAGCAATCTGTAAATCTTGTGTTTTCCCAGAGATTACCTAAGTCTTCTGCTAGTCGACATTCCGGCACCTTCAAAGTGTTTGTATTTGTATGTCCTGAGACATTGACTGAATCTTGAACCACACTCACCTGATAAAGAAGACAACAGGAAAACATATTCATACAGTATTATAAATAATCAGTTACTATGTGTACATTGAGTTTTTTAACTTATAGTACCCTGGTTAATTCAATATATTGCTAATTAAAAATCCTAGTACCCTCCTAAACAAATTTAAAATAAGTGAAAGAAATAATCGTTTTCAGTAGTGACACTGTATTCAAATAAATGACTTATCAATTGATCAAAAAACTCAGTTATTACAATCACAAAATTATTTCCTAATAGAAACTCCACAGTATCATCAAACTTGACAAGTTGACATTTTTGTGGAGGAATTTTTATTGTTTTTCACTTATAGTTCATGCCTATTAACATTTCACTTTTATTACACATACAACTTGTATAGTTATCAGGGTCCTATTTAAGGTCCAGCCTCAGTCCTTTTAGGGTTCAGAAAAAGACCCTACAACAAGCAAAGGAAACCTAATGATCTGAGGGCAAAAGAATCGGTTCACACCGTTCTCCTTCTCTTTCTTGTTCTCTATTGTTCTCCTCTTGCTACAAAGTTTCCAGCTTACATACATTCATAATCAGCAATTCTTGGCAGCCAAGGTACAGGGCCAGAACTTCTCAGGGTCATAAAAAGCAGGTAAGTTACTAACAAGGCAGTAAGTGTCAGCTTCTTTTATGGCACAAGGTGGGAGTGGTAAGTAGAAATTCCCCAGTGAGGTCAGCTAGAGATTAAATCAACATGGGAATCTAAGAGGGGATCTCGTGTACATCACTACATTCCTAGATGTGGGTAGGTACTAAGCTAAAGGTCTATAATCAGTAAAATCATGAGCAACGTAAAAACTGTCTTTATCTTCCATGTGCTGCCTTCTTTCCCAGCAGGCAGAGGAAGGTTCAGGTAGCTGGGTAACCAATGTAAACAACAGGGGAAAACAAGCAATGTTTGGTCCACGTTAGCACTTTCATCAAATGTTAGCTAGCTATAAAGAAGCTTTCAGATCTAAGGATTAAAGCTTTACCCTAAGCAGTTAGAAAACAAAGAAAGAATCCAAGTCTATTTGGTATAGGATCCCCAGTCTGGCACCTCCAAGCCACCCTGGTCATATGCGGCATAAGGACCAGAATTTGCTCTCTAGCACCCATGAGAAAAAAAAAAAATTATAGCTCCAAATGTAATTTTAACACTGGGCATGCAGAGAGGAGAAACCTAGTACTTATATTTCCTTGTAACAGTTATGATCAAAAGTATTTATTACAATAATCTTAAACCGGTGGTGGAGGCGCACACCTTTAATCCCAGCACTCAGGAGGCAGAGCCAGGCGGGATCTCTGTGAGTTCAAGGCCAGCCTGGTCTACAGAGCGAGATCCAGGACAGGCACCAAGACTACACAGAGAAATCGTGTCTTGAAAAAAACAACACCCCCCCCAAAAAAAAAAAGAAAAAGAAAGAATTTATTACAATAATCTTATGAGATGGTATTATAAATATGAGGGCCAAGATATTATACACACAAAGCCATCTATAAAGGTTCTATCTTAAGATTTCTATCATTCAAATTATCTAAAATTTCAGTAACTTCAAAGAGAAAAAAAACACTTGCCTGATCTTTGCTTGATTGTCCTATTTTACTATATATCAGAAGTCAATGATACACAAATGAAATGTGCTGATGTAAATAAATACTCAGGGTTTATCTAGAAATAATTTTTAGTATATAATATATTTAATTGATTATATTAAGCATTATTCTTGAAATTTTGGGATAGAAATAACTGGATCTGTTTATTAACTTGCATAAATTATATAGTAGTTATAAAAAAAGTATGGTAACATTTGATTTAAAAAAAGATTTCTTAAATTCTATGTGTTGTCTCTAATTCAAGATAATATAGTTATATGTGTGTGTGTATGCATGCATGTGTGTGTGCATGTATGTGTGTGTGCTGCAAGTACACAAACGTCATACTACCAATGTGAATGTCAGAGGAAAACTTTGAGGAGTCAGTTCTCTCATTGCACCTTGTTTCTGAGGTTGAGTCTGTCTTCTTGTCATGTTATTTCTAGCTAGATCACTGTTTCTCTGATCCTCCTGTCTCAGACTCTCCTTTGCCATAAGAGTCTTGGGATTACAGGTACATGTCAAAACATTTGGCTTTTTATGTGGGTTCTGGTCATCAGGCATGTGTGTGGCAAGTGATTTTATCCACTAAATTATCTCCTTGGGCCCCAAGATAATATATTTAATGTAAAAACTTGGAAGAAAACACACAAGAAAGAAAGAAAGAAAGAAAGAAAGAAAGAAAGAAAGGAAGGAAGGAAGGAAGGAAGGAAGGAAGGAAGGAAGGAAGGAAGGAAGAAGAAGGGTGAGGGAGGGAGGAAGTAAATTATTGAATGAACGAATCAATAAGAATGAAAGAAAACAGGCATTATCATCATAGTTGTGAAGCACAGTTGCATTCTGTATAAATAATCATAATTTAAAGGACTTGTATTCCTCTCATACCAGACATTTCAATTCAGATGGAAATTAATGACCTAATTAGAATTGAGATGTGATGGGTTCATTGCTTTGATATCTATAATTTGAATGATAAAAATTTTGAGGACTGGTAATGAAAAACTTTATTTATGGAACCTAGAGAGAAAAATTCAGGAAGAAGGCTGAGATTTTCTGCTGACTTAACACATAGTTCTCTTATTAAACTTGCTACTGATTGACCCTAAGGATATAGCTTAAAATGAAAACGAACATTTGAAGGGTGTAACTGAATGTGTATCTAGCTAACAAATCTGGTTCTTCTCTTCTGTGGGACTAAAGACAATACTGGTTCTAACTTTTAAAAACCTGAACCCTCCAAAACTATCCTAAAAGGGAGCTGCTACTAAATCCACAAAGTATTACAATGCTGTCTCTCTAATCAACTACTTGCTTAACCTATATACTCACTCCAAAGGCAGAAACTTTTAAACGTCTAGCTTTATATATCTCCTAGAAAAGGTAGCTAATATGAGTTTGGGGCTTTCAATATACCATTTTAAAGTTCTGGTGACAGCAACAGGGTAGTCAAGTTTTTACTTTTCGCAGCTAAAAGTTCAGAAAATAAAACCCATCTTTCACTCATTACCGAAGCGTTTGTACAGTCAAGTCAATCTGAAACCTCACCAAAAGGAAAATGTTTCATTGGTTTTCTTTAATATGTCCTTAAGAATGAATGAGTTTAGCTTTATGAAAAGCTTCTCATATATTTTAGCTATACAGATCTTTTTTTGTTTATTAAAGAATGCCATAGATCTATAGCCTATCAAGAATTTAAAAATTTTTAAGGTTTCAAAAGATGAGTAACTCTGGCCAGTGTTTTCTTTCTCTAACTTATTCTGAATTCTTGTTTGCTGCATCACTTTGGAGAAAGGAAGCAGGGCTATTTACACTCTTAGAAATTTTCATCTAACTCTTGCCACATGAGCCACTACATAGACAGCAAGACTAAGCTATGTCTTGCTTAAAAAGGGTAGCACCCAGCTGCCTTACCTGTCTACAGCACCACTTGCAGTGGAGGGGGAGGTGCCAGTTCTTTAGGGAGGGCAGTGCAATGCTTCCTCCTCTTCTGCAAGCAGTGTTGGAGATGCTGTAGAAGGAAGGGCATCCATGAGAGGAGTGGAAGGAATGATGGAGGGCACAGAGAATGTTGTTTAAAGGTGATTTTGGGCCACCTATGCTAAAGGTAGTGTCCAAGAGACAATGTTTGGGCTAGTGAAAAGCATATTTCAAGATCTAAAAATGGGATCTGATTATCACCAACTTAAAAACATGTGTCATAATACATTCTATGGGTCACCAGATGTATTTAGCATATATATACAAACAGACTTCAAAAATGCATACTTGAATAATCCTAAAATTAATTTCAGCCTTAATTCTGAATTTATTGATTGTCTAGGTTCCAGTGCATACACCCAGGAAAATACCTATTAACAGACACTATTTCAATTCTATAATGTAGATTATTTAGATTATTTTCTAAAAAAGGTTCATTCACTTGTTGTTGTTGTTCGGGTTTTCTTTTTTAATATATTACTCAAATAATCTTAAAGGACCATTAAATTCTAAGATGACAGTTAAAAAAACTAACATTTTCAAATTAGGGTAAACTCTAAAATTCTGGAAGAGTCCACGCAAAAGGCAAGAACTTAAACAGTATAACCTCTATCTGTTTAAAATACTGCTTAAATACCTGCTTATTACAAACAAATGCTTCAGTTTTTTCCCTTGAAATCATGAGAAACTCATCAAATAATTGTATTTATAACAAATAGATTACATAGTTCATTTATCCAAGTATTTTCCTGTGGTCCTATTTCAATTCCAAAACATACGTCAATATGATATAATACAATGACACACAGTTGTAATCTTGAAAATATAATCCTTGGGTTTACTTCAAAAAAATGAATCTCATGGTTTTATATAAATAAACCTACCCAACGATAAAAATGACAGAAGCAAACCCAAACCTAAAATCAACACAAATCATAAGAGTAAATTCCTGGTAGAAGAAATACTCATAATTTTCAAAATATGATGCTTTATGAATATAAATTAAGCACGTATGCTTGCCAAATTATATGATCATGTTATTAAAATCTCAGATTTGTTTCTTCTTAGAATATTAACACATATTTGACTATATTAATACTCAAATAACTTGAAGGACTAGAAAATTTTCTAATATTTTCCACATGCTTTCTTATTCAAACTAACAAACTGTGAATAATAAAGTAGAATCAGATTAACCTAAAAAACTGGCTCTCTATATCAGAATTACTTAGAATGAAAAAGATATTAAATAAACACAACAAAGATATACATAAGAAGCTTCTTCAATAAGAAGGATTTAGTATGTAGTAGGTATAACTATTCAAACAACTAGAGATATGATAAAAATATAGACCACATCAATTTGTAAGATTTTTGTCAGCTTTTTCTGTTGAATTTACAAAAAAAATTATGAAATATACCAATTACTTTAATTTTAAAAAGTATACTCAGTATTAATCTAGCTTGTACTTTTACCATGTGGTGATATATTGGGTACCCTACTAAATTTGCCTGAAGATCAGAGGACAGAGCTAGCCACTCGATTACACATAGATCAGGCACTGGTGGCACACACCTTTAATCCCAGCACTCGACCTCATGCCTTTGCTTGGGAAGCACACAGGCCTTTAATCCCAGGAAGTAATAAGGCCGGACAGAGAAAGGTATATAAGGCATGAAGAAACAGGAACTCTCTCTCTCTTGAGGCTGAGGAGTTCATAGAGGTAAGAACTAGTGGCTGGCTGTTCTGTTTCTCTGATCTTTCAGTTTTCACTCTGATATCTGGCTATGGGTTTTTAGTTGAAAGAACATCTAAGATTTGAACAACATTGCCACATTACTAAATAAACCATGGAAGTCTTTATTAATAAAAACATACCCACCTCACAGAATAATGTAAGCTTGTCATCTGGTAAGAGACCATTGGCTTCATCAAGCAAAAAATCTCTTCTAATGAATTTTTTAAATCCCCAGTCCTTCCCCTGTACAAATCGATAAGCTCTTTGGCTTTCTGGTGGAAAACAGAAGTTTAAATTAAACAAGTATCAAAGATACATTTTTTCTTAATGGTGAAGAAATATATATTTACAGGACATAAATAATCACTATGATATATCAGCCATGTGTGTAAATAAGGTACCTGAAGAAATATGTCAAGGAGAATCAAACCACTACATTGTTGCTCAAAAGTTTGGCCACAGTCAATGAACTTGAATTAAGACTTATGACTCTCTTAAGTAAAGTCATCAAATCTGCTAGAAGGGAAAGATACATATAGACACACAGAAACACATTCTCTCTCTCTCTCTCTCTCTCTCTCTCTCTCTCTCTCTCTCTCTCTCTCTCTCTCTCTCTCTCTCTCTCTTTCTGTCTTGCATGCACATACACAACTGTCCCTAAATAAAACAAATTCAAAACATACTGACATAGGCATAAGTAGTCATCTAATCTAATTACAAAATATCTTAATAGCTGTTTCTCCCTTAAAACTAGGTGCTGAATCCATTACAAAACCTTTTAAGCTCTGCTGGCAAACCCATCCTATTTATTTAAGTTTGCTGAATTATAGAAAACTTCAAATTTGTAAGAACACTAATAAGTCTCCTACCATTCCCAAGATTTTAGATATAATCTCATGGAATACACTTTCATACATAAAAGGTCAAAAGACGCTTTCAGTATAATTTATAAAAGATTTTGATAAATACCTAAGATGTTTCAAACATCTCAGATACTGCTCAATTGTACACTGTAAAATACACAATATTCTCAGCAGAAAGTATTCACTATATATTATTATCTATACAATCAGGATGTAACTTTAACTAAAATACTCTATTTTAAATGTCACATAATATGGAAACATAAATATTAAAAAGTGTGTGTGTAATAAGTTCCTCGGTTCTTTGATTCACTTCTAGAAAGTATTTACAATTCAGTGTGACAGGTTACAGGCTATTATCCATTAAAAACACTGTAAATATTCTCTAACATTCTTCTATTATGAAGCTCCAAAGTAAAGCATTTCCACTAAGGTTAATAGGCTCTGAATAGGAGAAAAATTGATTTTCTTTAGTGTTAGTTAACTGGTAAAAATAAATCCCAGGGACAAACCATGAGGCCATTCCACCTCCTTTGTATTGTTTCCCAGCAAGAAGAAAAGGGAGGAGAAATTCCCTAGTGACATGTACCAGGCATCCTGTTTTAGCACCAACTATTTTTCCAAGTGACAAGTGAAAAGTCACTTTAGGGACATGAAGCAGTTAAACTTTAATATTATTTGAAGTACTTCTATATGTCTATGGAAGCTAAAACTTATGAAGAAACTTTAGCTAGAATGTGAAATGCAAAATTAAGTAGTAATGGTTACAGGTAAATTTTTGGACTAAAGAAATTTAAGGGAGGAAAATAACCCAAAACTTTTCCAGATAAAGTCACTGTATGTAGATAAAGAGACTTCTTCATCCAGTTTGCCAATCACTTACCCATTGCTTTTGTTTCTTCCCTTTTAGCATTCAGAAGGGAAAATTTGAATTTTGCTCGAACCTCACTTTTTGGGCAGCTGACTAAAAGCAAATATAAGGACAAATAGTCTTTACTTTCATCATCTAATCCCTTTGGGTTTACCCTCAGGCACCTAAAATAAAACAATAGGTCACTTAGAGGAATTTAGTATTTGACATTAACAAAAAGACAGGCGATACTGAAATCACTTGCAAATTATATCACAACAGCACTCCTGTAATAACTCCATGTTTTTTCACTTTCTCCATTTTAGTAGGAATTAATTACTAATTTAATGTAAAATTATATTATTACCCATAGGGCCAACAACAACAATAAACCCAAAGTAAGAAAAAATACAGTTAAAAAATATAATAATAATGCTTACCATTTCATTTTATCATTTGGGCCAGAAGAAAATGTTGAACTCTTTAACACTTCACCCATTTCTTCTCGACAAAAACTGAAGTTATTAATAGTCCACATGTAGGAAAATTTCACCACTTTAACCTATGAGATCAGAAAGCCACTTTTTATACTCAGGACTTAATCTCTTAACTTGTCACGAGTCAAATATTCATTCTAATCCTTTTAGCAACGATGTCACACTGTTTTACAATTTTACAATACTACTTGTCATGACTAGAAAATTCATGTGACACGCATCAAATGCGTTTTAAATGGCTGTACCTGTGTGTAACACCAGCTTTCTGCAACAGGGCTAGGAGACATATCTCCAGGCAGCGGTGGAGTAGGTTCCCGAGACATTGCCACCTTATAACAGGCTTAAGATTCATATAGTTTCCCACAAACTTGAGTAATTTAGCTACAAGAAAAGAAATTAAATTTATTGATCAACCTTTGAAAAAATCAGGAGGGAGAATATAAAGTTGAGGAAACTACTATTAAAATTAGGGCCGAGCGGTGGTGGCGCACGCCTTTAATCCCAGCACTTGGGAGGCAGAGCCAGGCGGATCTCTGTGAGTTTGAGGCCAGCCTGGGCTACCAAGTGAGTTCCAGGAGAGGCGCAAAGCTACACAGAGAAACCCTGTCTCGAAAAACCAAAAAAAAAAAAAAATTAGATTTTAAAGAACACATTAAGTGTTCAAATAATTTTAGAAATTTTTAATAAATGAAACCATAAACATCTGTCAAATACACATCTGAAATCTAAACAAGCTCAATACTTATATATGACACTATTTTTCAAAATATCACAAATTAAAAATATTCATGTAGCATATTATAGAAACCTAATGACATCAATGTCTGATTCATCCTCTGCCATCACTTCCTGAAATCCAAAGGGCCATGAGCAAGTTATCACTAACTACTTGTCATCATCTGCCAGTTCCCAGCTCTTAGCAAAGAACCCCAGACTTCACAAAAAGCCTACAGAGAATGCAGACAACCTGGCTGTGTCATGAGACTGTATCTCTGTCAGAGTGTTTCCTTCACAGATGGACTGAATCACGTATTTCCCTTCTAGTTATCTGTTCCTGTACCAAATCAACTGGATGTACAATCAACAATCTATCTGGGTGTTGTTGAAGAGCATTTGTTTGAGATATTCTCCTTTCTCCAATGTGTACTTTTACAAACGTTGTCAAAAATCAGTTGGTTGTACTTGCATGGGAAAATTTTGATATACTAAAGCAATATATTTCATTATTGTTGAACTATGTTCTTTTCTTCAATGTTCACGTCTTCCACTCTCCTCCCATCCACTGACTGTTGTTATTGATATTGGTGAATATACTGTACTGTGTAAGAGCAATGAGAATCTACTTTTGATTTAAGAACTGATAAAGAAACCACATTAATCCTATGGAGGGATGTACTTTCGAGAAGATGACAAATCCTTCAATAAAAAAAAGAGACATAACTGTCTCTAAAACTATAGGACAGTAGTTTAAGATGAGAAAATGAAGACTGAAATAAGCCACTTGAAAGACTGAGAAAAAAATAAAGCTATAAAAGATAAAACAACAAATAAAATTGTTAATGAAGAAGAACTTTAAAACTCTGCGATACAGACATGAAGCAGGAGTCAGAAATCACTGTGCAGACCTGGATCCCTAGGCAGAGAGCAACAGGATCATGGAAACACAGCCTGGACTGCATGGAAAATTCTAGGAGGACCTACTGGAAAGGGAGAGAACTTAAGAGCCCCCAAATGGAGAGGAGGGCTATGAAATTCTGTATTTGGGGGGGAATGACATTTGTACTTAAACTCACAGCTACAGTTACCTGAAAAGGGCCTGCACAAGGTTTGACCCATTCATTCATGAATGGAGGGCTTTCCACATGGGGGGCCCAGACTATTGATAGCTGATGGGTGTTCGGGGAAAGAGTCGCTGTTTTCAATGGTGTAACACTACTGAGATATTTAGACTTGACTGAAATAACTAAAAAATGTGGACTACATGAGTGAGGTTAACAATAACAACCTAAATAAGAATTCAAAATTGGGCCAGTGAGATGGCTCAGATGGCAACAGCTCTTGCCATCAAGCCTGACAACATGATTACTATTCCTTGAATAAGGAAAAATTGATAAAGAAAGAGAATTGGCCACATGGTAAAAAAGAGAATTAACTCCTGGGGTTGTCTTCTAAGCTCTACATGTGAGGCATGGTATACAAGTGCCCCCTCCACCCTTTCCACAAACAAAAAATAGTAAACAAAACAAACAAACCAAACACAGACAAAAATCACCAATGAAATATATTACTATGAAATTCAAAATGAGGAAAAAACAAATTAATGTGGCCTTATTTTTCTACTTGCTGATTAAAACCTAAGAAAAACAGAGTGATTACTAGTCTCACAGACATTTTTCATGCTTAAAAGGCAAAATAACATTTCTAGATATGTAAAACATGTATACCATACTCACCTACTTCTTGAATGAGATAAATTCCCTCAAATTACTTCCCAGTCAGACAGAGGAAAACAACACAACAATCTCCATATAAAGCAGTTCTGATTTTTATCCCATTTGAATATGAACAAGAAACTCATGTTTTAAAGGAGATAGTGGCCAAGCATGGTGGCACACACCCATAACCCTTGTAACCCCAGCACTCAGAAGCAAGAGAACAAAGACTGTCATTGTGAGACCAGCCTGGGCTACATAGCAAGACCTTTTCTCAAAAATAATAATAAAAACAAACTCTTAAAAGACTATGATGAAGTAAATCAGTAAGTTAAAACAGTAATTAAAACTATAAAATAAGTTATTTTTTTTAATACATAAAGGGAATATATTCATCTTGTTTTTTTAAAAAGGTTAGTGTAAACTATAAGCGAGATTTGATAAGGTTTGGTATACAATAAGGGACAAATTATAGTTCATTTATTTATAAATATTTTAAGTAGCTGACATTGATATATGCTCCTCAAGCTTGGGAGACATTAATTTTAATATGAAATATGTAAAATTAAAAGCAAATAAAAGAAATAAGATTAAGAAATTGGTATGCAATAGATGAGAAATCTTCAGTTAGACAGGAAGGAGGCTACTGATGTAGCAGGAATCTTAAAGAGTCTTATTAATAAATCAAACCTGAGCCAGGTATTGGGGTGAACTGGAAGATCAGAGAATGAGAACAAGCCACAGCTAACCTCACCTGGCCAACTTCTCAGCTGGTCTTGTTTCCTCAGACTAGAAGCTTCTGTGTCCTCATCCCAATGGCTCTCAGCTGAACTGTGCTGCTCAAAACCTAAAAGCTTCACCAGCCAAATGCTTAACCAGCCAAATGCTTCTAGTTTCTGGTCCTCACGCCTTATATGCCTTTCTGCTTTCTACCACCACTCCCTGGGATTAAAGGCTAGCTTTCTGGGATTAAAGGCTCGCTTTCTGGGATTAAAGGCGTGTGTCACCAAGCCTGGCCGTTTCCAATGTGGCCTTGAACTCACGGAGATCCAGAGGGATTTCTACCTCTGGAATGCTAGGACTAAAGGTGTGAGTGCCACCATTTTCTAGCCTTTGTATCTAGTGGCTGTTCTGTCTCTGACCCCAGATAAGTTTATTAGGGTGCACAATATTTTGGGGAACACAATACCACCACAGGGTAATCTCAAAGGCTTCTCTAAAAAAATATTTGAATGGAAGACCAGAAGATGAAATAACATCAGACACAAGTCAAAGCCAGTAATTTGGAGAAGAGAAGGGCAGCAAATGTGAATGCCTTGGGCAGAAAAGCCTATGAGAGTCCTGAGAATACTGATAGCAGTCAAATGTGTCTGATGTCATTTCAAGATTTTAAGGGAAAAATATACATAATTTAGGTAATAGTGCAATTGAAAAGGCAACTTTCAGAGAACAGACTGGTTTAGTAAAAGCCAGGGAAGAATACATGCTGGAAAGCAAATTATGAGGCTATTAAGGACAGTTTGACAAGAGATAATGCTACCTCAGTAAAATTACAGAAAAGGGCCCTCTCATTTGAAGAAATATTTGACAATCAACAAAATTTTTGATGGACTGAAATTAAAGTGAGGAGCAATCAAGGATAAGTTCTTGTTTAGGACTTGAGAAATGGGAGAATGTTGATACCATACACTAAGACAGGGAAAACGGTAAAATTGGGGGCTGGAGAACAGGTTCCAATATAGTGAGTGTGCAACATCACAGTATATCTCAAGTGGAACAACTTTCAAATTAATCTTTCCATTAGATTGTGCCACTTCCTTTTTATTATTAACATCAGTTCTAATGTAGTGACCCAGATGTGCTCACAGGTTGCATAAAGTAAGTAAATAAATAAATAGAACCTGTCATAACATGCTTGTAGCACAATGATAAACTGAGGGATCAACAATTAGCTAAGTAAAATTGAAAATTAGGATACTGGAGGCATCCTTGAAAGCACTCAAATATTTGTTTCCTCATAGTTCACAATGGCTGAGCCACAGCATCAACCTATTCAAGAAAAAAACTAAAGAAAAGGTTTGCATGGTTAGAAAGGATTTTTTTTTTTTCAGTCTGGATTCTTTTCAAATGAAGTATCTATGACATGGGGTTACAGAGAATACTGCTCAACTGCATCTTGCGCACTTTATAAGGTATTATGACTGTTTATGTTTCAGTAATGCTGTTAGTAGTAATAACCTCACCTTAACTAGGAAAAAGATTTCGAATGTTTTAAAAACTTCTACTTTAGAATGTACGTAATCGACAAGGGATTGAACACACATTTGCCTGTCTCCAAACTGCTATGGGATGTTCTGTATGTTAAATGTGTTGCTCTGATTGGTTAATAAATAAAACACTGATTGGCCAGTAGCCAGGCAGGAAGTATAGGTGGGACAAGCAGAGAAGAGAATTCTGGGAACAAGAAGGCTGAGTCAGAGAGACGCTGCCAGCTGCCACCATAAGTACCAACATGTAAGAAACTGATAAGCCATGAGCCACATGGCAACTTATAGATTAATAATTATGGGTTAATTTAAGACAGCTAGCAAGAAGCCTGAGCCATTAGGCCAAACACTTTAAATAATATAAGTGTCTTTGTGTTTATTTTATAAGTGGGCTATCAGACTGTCAGGGCTTGGCAGACCCGGAGAGAAGCTCTCCAGCTACACCAAACCTATGCTCCTCCCCTAGATTACTGCTGCCCATAAAAAGTGTAGAGATGCAACAGACCCACTGTTTCAACACTTAATATTACAGATAATCAAAAGACATAGATTAAAGTAGAATAATAAACCATCAGTTTTACAGTGTTAGGCAAATACTGGAATAAGGGACAAAGATGAGCCTCCAATGTCAACTTTACTGTTTCCAGTATTCTTTTCCAATCTCTTTATTTTAAAAGAAAAAAATAATATATTCTATTATCCAATGCCATTTAGGCTTTCTTATATTTGTTCTTTCAAAAAAAGCTTGCATAAAAAGATGCTAGAGTACACTGCATTTAAGTTTGCAGTCCACCATGTCCAGACAGCTCCGAGCTTGGAGTAAAACTGAGGACTCCCTTTCCAGCAGGCTTCCCTCCCTACCTGGATAGTGTCTCCAGGAGGCCTGACCTTATCTGGAAGCTGTCTCTAAGCCTGGATGCCTGATCTATCTCAAATGTGACCTTTGACACAGCTCCCTGCAGATGTTCTCCCCCTGCTGCACATATGATAATTGGGTTTTGTGCTCCCATCGTATGATATAACTGTGTTGCCAAATATAAATTATGTGATGCCCCAGCTGCTGTCTCCATTCTACATATTTCCCCTCACTCTGAAATAAAGCTGAGCTGTAACACTGAAACTGTCTCCCAGAAAGCTGTTTGCATCATAGTCACAGGCCTTACAAAGTCCTGCAGGCTGCCTCTGCTCCCTCTGTCCTAGTAGCCTGGTGGGCAATGGACGACGAGGAAAAGGGATACCCAAAAAAACTAAAACATAAATAAAATAATATCTAGTGTAACAAACAATGTATGAGAACCAATAAACAAAAGACTTCTTCCTTATTCTACGGATATATGACAGAGCCATGGCATGATAAATCCATCCTAAGTTTAAAAACACACTGAACATCACAGCATAATTATTTAATACACCATTGTATTTACTTGCATGGCTGAATGGCAAGTGTATCTTGCTGTAGTCTAATATCCTGAGAATGTAACAATGCTAGCCTAAGAAAATATCAAACTTTAAAGTTGAAAGTACAGTGTCTACTGAATGTAGACTACTTTCATAAAGTAGTAAAAGTCAAATGTTAAATCAATGTACATGAAGGACTGTCTGGACACGCTTTAGAAATTTCAAGTGTGATATTTCCCACTTTATTTATTAAAGGAAAAATGAGTCTTACGAGAATGAACATGTACAAGACTATTTTATGAAAGCATCAGAATTAATGTTTTAAACAGATGTATATTAATATAACTACCTATGTTCACTACAAAATTTCCCAGTATTTAGGAGAAAATAAAGATCAGGTCAAATAACCAGGTACCTACATTTCTTCTCCCTACCAGAAGTAACCTGTAGCCTGAGATTGCTGATAATGTTAAAAGAATGTGGAGAGATTTATCAATGAATCCCTAAGCTTTACAGGCAGAAAGTTACAGATGTAATAAATATATGGACAGATATGACTAAGAAATACTAATGACACTAAATGTAATAAATAATCTAGCAAAGACTGTCAAAATAAATTTTTTGCGATATTGGAATAATAATAGTAATAAAACCCTTATAGTTAGTGGACTGTTAATGAAGAAAGAACTTACTAAGTTCAGTTATAAATTATCTGACATTTTAATAAATGTGTCTGTCAGGGTCTCCTTCATCAGTAGCCATACCATTATCAGCCCATGTGCTGTGGGATGTTCTGTATGGCAAATGTGTTGCTAATTAGTCAATAAATAAAACACTGATTGGCCATTGGCTAGGCAGGAAGTGTAGGCGGGACAAGGAGGAGAATAAAGCTGGGAAGTGGAAGGCTGAGTCAGAGAGACACTGCCAGCCGCCATAATGACAAACAGCATGTGAAGATGCCGGTAAGCCACGAGCCTTGTGGCAAGGTATAGATTAATGGAAATGGATTAATTTAAGCTGTAAGAACAGTTAGCAAGAAGCCTGCCACGGCCATACAGTTTGTAACCAATATAAGTAAGTCTCTGTGTTTACTTGGTTGAGTTTGAGCGACTGTGGGACTGGCAGGTGAGAGAGATTTGTCCTGACTGTGGGCCAGGCAGGAAAACTCTAGCTACACCCATGTTCTGAAAACAGGGTACCAGGGAACCAGTACCAAAGAGAGCATGTGAACTTTATTCTAAAACAACTGTGGTTCTATCTTGAACTGGCTTGGTAACTCTCTGAAAGCCTGGCTCAAGGGTTTGCCTGTTTCACCTGTTTCCACACTTTGGGAATGCAGAAGTGGCATTCTGGTCTCTAACATTCATTAAAACACTTAAAAGTAAGTCTACTAGCTGAAGTCACCTAGAACAAGAAATGGGAATGAGTGCAAGCAGCAGAGGTCATAAAGGACAGCAGAGGAAGGAAAAGTCTAAAAAGAAAAATGTTGCAGTTTGAATGTAAAATGTCTCCCATAGCCTCGTGTGTTTGAACTCTTGTTCCCTACATAGTGGCCCATATGGATATGCAACTTTTAGGAAGTTGTACTTTGCTGACAAAATACATCACCAGGAGAGGGCTCCGAGGTCTCGCCCCCAACCCCTTTCCTTTTGTATGAGGATGAAATGTGATCACTCTGCTTCCTAGCGGACAGGCCAGCCTAGCTCCTGCTGCCATGCCTTCCCTGTCATGATAGATAGACTGTATCTCCTCTGGAACTGACAAAAGAAGTTTTTTCACTAACTTGCTTTATGTCAAGGTACTTTATTACAGGAACAGAAGAGTTACTAATACAGATAACTAGTGGACTAAAGCTTTGAAAAAGTCCTCCCACATTATACTGGAAATCGTGAACGCCACATGCATGCCAAGGGCTAACTATATTAGTAGATAGGATACTATTAGACATTAACCTTTCAATTCTTAATACAGGTGCTGAACAAAGTGAAAGTGAAAACTAAGTCAAAGATGTAAATGACTGGGCTAAACATTTAAATAAGTGTCCCAAAAAGACAATTAGCACAGGCACTAAATCAACAATTAATAATGGGACTTCATGAAACTGAGAACCTTCTGCACCACAAAGGACACCATACTTTAGACAAAGCAGCAGCCTACAAAATGGGAAAAGATTTTTAGCAACTATACATGCAAGAGAGGACTAATATCCAAAATATATGTAAAGAACTCAAAACACAAGATAGCAAAAAAGCAAGTGATCCAATTAAAAAATGGGGTACAGAGCAGGTCTTCTGTATATATGTTATGGCTATTAGCTTGGTGCTTTTGTGGGATTCCTAACAGTGGGAGCTGGTGTATCTCTGACTCTTTTGACTGCTCTTGAGACTCTTTTCCTTCTATTGGGCTCCTTGTCCAGCCTCTGTATGAGGGCTTTCACCGTCTTAGTGTATCTTGTTTTATCTTATTTAGCTGTCACCTCTTGGAGGCCTGCTCTTTTCTAAAGAGGAAACAGGGCGGTAGGGGGAGTGAAACAGGGGGAGAGTACAGGTGTGGGGTAGCTCAGAGAAGTGAATGGAGGGGAAACTGTGGCTAGGATGTATTGTATGAGAGAAGAATCTGTTTTCAATTTAAAAAAGAAAAAATAGGGTATATATCTAAACAGAATTCTCAAAAGAGGAAACTCAAATGGCAGAGAAACACTTAAAGAAATGTTCAAAATCTTTAGCCATCATGGAAATACAAACCAAAACTACTTTGAGATTTCATCTTATATTTCACCTGTCAGAATGGCTAAGATCAATAAAACAAGTGACAGCTCATGATGGTGAGGATGTGGAATAAGAAACATTCATCCATTGCTGGTGGGAGTGCAAACCTGTACAGTCACTATGGACATCAGTGCAGTGGTTTCTCAAGAAGATAGGAATTGATTTTCCTCAAGATACAGATATACCACTCTTGGGCGTATACCCTAAAGATGGTTCGTCCTAACACAAAGATATCTACTCAAGTATGTTCATTCTGTTTTATTCACAATGGCCAAAAACTGAACAACCTAGATGTCTCTTAACAGAAGAATGGATGAAGAAAATGTAGTTCACTTTCACAATGAAGTGTGATTAGGCCATTAAAAAAAATACATCCTGAAATTTTCAGACAAATGGATGTAGTGATATATTCTGTATCAAATAAAGCTTGCCTAAGGATCAGAGGACAGAGCCAGCCACTAGATTAAACATAGAGGCCAGGCAGTGGCGGCACACACCTTTAATCCTAGTACTCAGGAGGCAGAGAGCTATCTGGATCTCAGTGAGTTCAAAGCCACCCTGGATTATATGAGATTGATTCAGTCTAGGAGAGAAACAGAGCAAGGCAGTGGTAGCACACACCTTCAATCCCAGGGGGAGTCATACACCTTTAATCTCAGCACTTGAGATCTCATGCCTTTGCTACCAGTATTTGGAAAGCATACACTCCATTAATCCCAGCACTAGGAAGGAAGTGAAATGGCTGAGCGAAGAAAGGATATAAGGAGTGAGGAGACAGGAACTAGAGCCTTTTTGGCTAAGGATTCAGAGGCTTTCGGTCAGGGGATTTGTGGAGATAGGATCTCATCTTCCTTTCGGCCTGAGGTAGTGGTAAGAAGTTTCTCTAGTGGCTTGTTCCTTTGTCTCTCTGATCTTTCAGCATTTACTCCAATATCTGGCTTTTTATTATAGGATAATTTAGCAATTAGTGCAACAAAACTAGAAAAAAAAATCATCCCGAGTGAGGTATCCCAGACCCAGAAGGACAAATAAGGTATGTAACTGCTTATAGGTGGATATTAGCTCTTACATCAGTGATAACCAAATAACAATCCCTAGAACAACAGAGCTTAGGTACAGAATAAGGGACTAGAGGATATAGATAGTTCTTGTTAGGAATGGAAAAATCAAATAGATAATTATAGATGGATGGAGGATGGCTGGATCAGGATTAACTTGGAAGGGGAAAGGGGAGGAAGAACAGGAGGGGGAGTGGGTTGAGGGAGGGAATATGGGGAGAAACAGCTAAAAGTAAGGACCATTTGAGGGGTAGTATGAAAACCAAATAAAGTAGAATCTTCCTAAAATATATACATATATAAAAGTGATCTAAATGAAATAATGGGAAGAGTCCCAACAGGTAATCTCATTACCAAACAAATCTCCCAGCACTGGAACTGAGTCACATCTAATTGAGTTAGTGGTCAAAGGGGTGACACAGGAATCCCCAACTCAGGCAGTTGCCAAGACTACAGGTTTCTCTCTACAAACTGACAGCAGGGCCCCATTGCTGATGACAACATCTATAGAATGCACTGAAGAGAGAAAAGTTGAGCTGGTGCCTTCACCCATATGTCCTATGTTGTTGGTACAGAAAGGCACTCTGTACACCACCAAAAGAGAAATATAAACACCAAACCAGCCACAAACCTTTTGATCTACAATGCTGTACTGCCTGCAAGATATGCTAGGGCAATAGTGGCACAAAGCCTGTGGGAGTAGCTAACCAATATCTGATTTTACTTAAGGCCCACTCCACAAGATGGAACCCATACGTGATACTGCTTGGGTCGAAAAAAAGCCAGAGATTAGATAAGCTAGGTATCTAGGGTAAAACAAAATACTACTGGTCTTTAAAAAAAAAGTGATAAAATGACTCCTTAATGATATTCTGTTATACTCATAGATCAGTGACTTCTTCAGCCATCATTAGAGAAGTGTCTTCCTGCAGCAGATAGAAACAAACATAGAAACCCCAGCTAGACATTTCAAAGAGGATGAAAGTTCTTGGAACACTCAGCCCCAAATGGAATGTCTCCTTCAAATCCCTCCCCTCAGAGTTCAGGGGACCCCTCAGAAGAGGAAGCAGAAAGAGTGTTAAGAGCCAGAGGGGATGACAGACACTAAGAAAATAAGGCCCTCTAAATCAACATCAGCAAAGCTCAGGAGAACTCACAGAAACTGAAACAGATGCACAGCGCCTGCACAGGTCTGCACCAGATCTGCTGCATCCACTTTATTGCTTCCAGTTTAGTGTTTCCATGGGACTCCTGAGTGTGCAAACAAGTAGATCTCTTCACTCTTGTGTTCTCTTCTTTCTGTTGTTTTGTCTTGTCCAATTCAAATATGATGCTTTTGTTTTATTTTTGTTATTGTGCTGTCTGGATTTATGTCACCTTGACACAAGCTAGAGTCACTGGAAAGGAGGGAACCTCAATTGAGAAAATGCTTCAAAAGGATGGGGTTATAGTCAGGCCTGTAGCATATTTTCTTAATTAGTGATCAAATGACAGAGGGCCCGGTCCATCATGGCTGGTACTTCCTTGGATAGGTGGTCCTGTGGTGTATACGAAATCAAGCTAAGCAATCCAGTGGAAGGAAGCCAGTAAGCAACACCCCTCCATGGCCTCTGCATCAGCTCTTACCTCCAGGTTCCTGCCCTATTTGAGCTCTTGTTCTGACTTCCTTCAATGATGAACAGCAATATGGAAGTATAAGCTAAGAAAACCTTTCCACCCCAACTCGCTTTTTGGTCATGGTGTTTCATCACAGCAATAGAAACAGAAACTAATTTCTCTTAGAAGCCTGGTTTTGTTTTGTTTTGTCTTGAGGAGTGACAGAAAAGGAGGTAGATCTGGATAGGAGGGGAGGTGGGAAGCAAGTGGGAGGAATAGAGGCAAGGTAAATTGAAAACAACAAATATTGTGTAAAAAAAAAATCTATTTTCAATAAAAGGAAAAAAGTTGAGGACATTTTTTTTAAAAAGAAGTGTCCCCAAAGTAACAGCCAATCTGCAGAGACTACAGTTTTAATTTGTCTTGAGAACTTACTATGTAGGCACTGCATCTGCATCATTCCTGCCCTTCCAGCTCTATACTCACAGAAACCAAAGTCTAAAATCACACACACACATGCACATGTGTACACACACACACACACACACACACACACACACACACACACACAAAATCTCAAGCAAATAATATCTAATCAAGAACTGAGTGGCTAGTCAAAAAATTGTTATAAGTGACCAGTAACACATTACCTTGAAAAAGAGTCAATTCATAAAAAAGTTTTAATATGTAATTCACACACACACACACACACACACACCTTTAATCATATCATGCAAAAATTAACAGAAAAGAACAGAGCTTTCTCTATTAATAGATAAATACATCTTTCCTCAACGTTCTATAATACACAGAAGAACCAAGTTGTAACAAGATGACTTTAACAGTAGTATAAACGAATCAGACCTAGCAGTCATTTCATCCTTTAACAGCTTAAGTCCATAAAAAAAATGCAACAGATTTGAAGATTAAGGTCTTATAAAGTGTTTCCTCTGATTTTAAGAGAGTCAAACTAAAAATTTATAACAAGTAAAATTCATAAGAATGTAAAATTAAACAATAAATGGAAAAAAAACCCACAAGATTATAAAATACATTGAGACAAGGAAACAAGGAAAGAGAAAAAAAACAACATACCACAGCTCAGGACATGGGGTGACAGCAGTGCTCAGAGTTAAGACAAGTAGCTAAGCTAAACACATGCATTTCAAAGGTTTTAAGACCACTCCACACCATGGCCACTCCACATTGCCCATATATCATAAAGATACACAGAGGTTATCTGCATTCCCCTTGCCAGCACTCTTCCATTCAGGTCACTCTTAAGCCCCATAGTGGCTTGCCAGGAACATGACTGCCTCCTAATCTCTCTTCCTTCCTTTGGGACTTCCCAGTTCTCAGCCTGCTCCCCACAAAGCACTCTCCAGACATGGCTAGAGAACCTTCTCCCTTCACAACTTAACAGAGCCCAGGCAGCTGCCTGACTGAGACCCTCAATTGTCTTATTCAACCTTGATATCCAGTACATACTGCCAAGGGACACTTGTTCCAAGTGACTTGATCATTTCACAGAAGACCCCAGACTATAGCTGACAAACAGATGAGCCCCCCATTATTAGACCAACAGGGAACACAGACATCCCAACCCTGTGATGAATTTTATTCTGAACACTATAAACACCCATGCTGAAAGTGATCTGAACAAAAAAGAAAAATTTAACTAACTACAAATGTGCAAATCCAAACACAGAAATAAAAACAAAATAATTTCTCATCCAAAAAGTAAAATCCCATAATGGTCCCTATTGAAAATAACCTGGAAAAACTCCCAGACACAGAATTCAAAAGAATGATTGTAAATATGGTTAAACCACTCAAAGAATAAAAAGACAAAGCAATGAGTGAAATAAGGAGGTCAATCCCAAACAGGAAGATAGATTTTGAATCTATGAAGAAAACCCAGGCTTTAAGAATGCTTGAAATGAAAAATTCAGTAAGCCAATTAAAAATTTCAGTGGAAAGCCTCACCAACAGAATTGAACACTTCAAAAACAGAAAGTCAGAGGTGTTAGATGAATCAGAGGAACTAGAACACCTGGTAAACATCAAGGAAAAGTTTGGAAAAAAAATGCATGAAAAGAACATGGAAAAATGTTGTAACACCATAGGAAAAAAAAAAAAACCCCTAACCCTGAATTATAGAGAACACCACCTTAGGGAAAACATACAGAATATCTTCAGCAAAACAGAAGAAAATTCTCCAAATTAAGAGAAAAGGATGCCCAAACAAAGAGACCTACAGAACAGCAAACAGACGAGACAAGAAAAGTAATTCTCCATGAGTTACAGTTAAAATATTACAAACACATAATACGCAAAGGGTACTGAAAGCTGCAAATGAAAATATCAAGTCACATACAAAGGCAGGCCAATTGGAATACTATGATATTTAACAGAAATCTTCAAAGTCAAAAGGGCCTAGAAAGATATATTCCAAGTTCCAAAAGACTACAATTGTCAAACACATTATTATATCAAGAAAAACCCCATTAAAATTGAAGGAGAAATAAAAATCTTCCATAATAAAAAGAGATTACAGATAGTTATCTGCTAAAAATGTTCCACAGTAGATACTGATGAGAATAGTTCAACTTGAAGAGAAAAATAAACACACCCAAGAAGTCAGAGATCAAACAAACAAAAAAAAACCAATACCAGCACAAGTGGTTATCAAAAGAAACCAAAAAACAAAACAAAACAAAAAACACCACAAAATCAACAAACTGACATAAATTAACATGTGTTGTTCAAATAACTCTGAATACTAATGGTCTAAATTCCTTGATGAAAAGGTAAAGATTCACAGATTGGATTATAAACCCATCTTTTTGCTACCTCCAAGAAACATACCTCACCATCAATGATAGCTACCACCTGAGGGTGAAGGATAAGAAAAGGCATTCCAAGCAAATAGAACTAAGAACCAAAAAGAGATTGCTATTCCAGTATCTGACAAAATAGACTTCAAACAAAAATTAGTTAGAAAAGATAAGGACATGTTACATTTATTAAAGGGAAAATGCACCAACATGATGGTATAGTCCTAAGCATATAAGTACCAAACACAGAGGCACCAAATTCAATATAAGAAATACTGTTAGATATAAAATCACTGACTGAACCCAATACAGTGATAGTGGGTAATTCCAATACCCCACTTTCACAGATAGAAAGGTCATCTAGAAAAACAATAACAACAAAAAGCCTAGAGTTAATGACATCATGAATCAAATGGACCTAACAGATATCTACAGAACATTGCTCCCACACAAAAGGATACACATTCTTCTCAGCAGCCCATTGTACTTTCTCCAAAATCAACCACATATGAGGGCACAAAGCAAGTCTTAACACTCATAGGAAAATTGAAATAACATTTTGCATTCTATCTGATCACAGTGGAATAACATTGGATATCAACAGCAATAGAAAGAACAGAAATAACACAAATTCATGGAAATAATACACTATTGAATGAGAATTCAACAAAGGCAAAAATGAAGAAGGAAAATTTAAAATCCCTAGAATTGAACAAAAATGAAAACACAACATACCACAATCTATGGGACAAAGTGAAGGTAGTTCTAAAAAGAGACTTCACAGAATTAAATGCCTACACCAGTGGTTCTCAACCTATAGATCACTACCCTTTAACAGGGGTCACCTAAGACCACTGGAAAACACAGATATTTGCATTACAATTCCTAACAGTAGCAAAATTACAGTTATGAAGTAGCAACGAAAATAATTTTATGGTTGGGTGTCACCAAAACATAAGGAACTGTATTAAAGGGCAGTAGCATTAGGAAGGCTGAGAACTACTGAACTAGAAGGAGTTAGGTAAGGGAGTGTGTTAGCTAGTTTTATGTCAACTTGACAGAAGCTAGAATTATCTGAGAAAAGGAAACAATAATTGAGAAAATTCCTCATTAAGACTAACCTGTAGGTAAGACTATGGCGTCCTGTCCTGACTAATGATAGACGTTGGTGGACCCAGCTCACAATGGGTGGTACCATCCTTGGGCAAGTAATCTCATGTATTGTAAGAAACCAGAATGAGCAAACCAAGAGGATAAGCAGTGTTCCTCCAAGGCCTCTGCTTTAGTTTCTGCTTTGAGTTCCTGCCCTGACTTGCTCCAGTGATTAAAGTGTGGACTGAGAATTGAAAGATGAAATAAACCCTTACATCCCCAAGGTGCTTTGGTTGTGGTATTTTATCACAGTAATGGAAACCCTAATTAAGACAGGGTAAATATGATCAAAGTACATTGTACAAAATTCTCAATGAACTAATAAAAGGTAAATAATTATCATTAAAAGCGATTATTGAAATTTATCACATTAATCATAAAAATGAAGTAAAAAGCTTACTTTGATAGTGGCAGAAAAGCATTTGACAGTGACTAGCAGTGGTGGTGCACACCTGTAACCCAAGACACTCGAAAGTCTGAGGCAGAAGTTTTCCAAGTATCAGGTATCCCTTAGCTACACATTGAGTTCAAGGCTGGCCTAGGCAACTGAGATCCTGTCACAGAATAATTTGGTAGCGCTTGCCTGTTTTGAGCAATTCATCTTACACGAGATGCTTGAAGATGAATTCTTTCGAGCATGTTAGTAGCACAAAATAATGTTTGGTTAAAGCCACAAAGCAGTGGAAATGGAGTTTATGATCTCAGACATAAGGCCTTCTATCCAATTGTCCAATTTCAAGATACTTACTTATGATGGAACTTTTAAACAGTACAGTTTAAGACAGTAATATGCATACTGTTTATCTGCCATGTTTATTCCCTAATATACCAATGAGATAAAAAATATTCATGGGGAAAATGATAAACAAGCTCTAATAGGGCTGAAAAATTAAAAGGGGGGGTGGATAATGGTGGAAAAAGATAAATTTTGAGATATTCAATGTCAAGAAATATTAAAAGTTATCCAAGAAATAGGAGAAATATTAGAATCCAAGATACTAGAAATAATTCCTCTGGGGAAGTAAAAAAAAAAAAAAGAAAAAAAAAGGTCTTTTTGTAATACAAAGAGCCAGCAAAAAGGCAAATGCAATCATCAGGATCATTACTTCATAAGCAGACTAGACTGGACTGGCAGACACAGTTGGCTTTTCACAAGGATGAGCCATGTTTTTACCATCTTGCCAAACTCTAAGAACTGTCCTCCAAAGGACATGGAACATTTGAATACATATACTTTTTTCTAAGTATGTCATTTCATGAGAAGCAAAGAGGACACACAGGACTCACTCTGAATATCCTAAGAGATATTAGGGATGTAAGAGAAGATGACAGAAAATAAAATTAAAGGTCTTTTCTATAAAAAAAATAAATCCTTACTTTGACATAGGTAAAAGTTCCCAACATACAAGGAAGTCATCACACTGAGACACCCTTAACTCTTTCATTGAAAGTGTACAGAGCATTTCTACTCAGAAGAGCATTGCTGAGGAAAACCTGCACAACTTGAGAGAAAACCATACCAGTCAAATACCATTACTTTGCAAAATTGTCCTCGACCTTAAAATATAAGCATATCATGAAGGAGAAACTACAGCTAGCAATTAACTAAACCAGCATAATCCCTAAGTATTTATCCTTATACCCACAGATAAATGTACTTCTCACCCCTCACCAAAGAAACTTCTCTTTGGAACATATCTAGAGACTATTATTACTGAAAACTAAAGCCAATCAAAATGAAGAGTTATGGAGGCCAGATGTTATCCCAGAAGATAACATCTACAACACAACTCCTGCACCTAAAGCTTGGGGATTATTTTAATAGTTAGGGAGGAAAGATTTTAAGAGTCAGAGAATTTTAAGAGCCAAATAAACAGGAAGTCTGCTGTGAGATTGTGTCTCTTAGAAATGTCAAATAAGCCACACCCATGAAGTCTCACCAACATGGCTGCCTAAACAAGACCTGAACAAGGGTAATACCAATGGACATGCTAACATGGAAGGGCGAAAGTTCCTGAGGCCTCAGTCCTGATCAAACAAGGAATGCTGAGAACAAGAGAAATAGTCTTTCCCAGGGAGTACACCAATTGGTTATTCAATACCAAATGGTCAGCCCTGAAAAACATATACATACAATATATACAAGTAGTATTATATAGAATGAGCAGGTTTTCTGTATGTGTATGAATATATATTATATACATAAACACATGTATCTAACAACAATTAAAGAAAAAGGGCCATAAGTTTGAAAGAGAACAAGTAGAGTACATGGGAGGTTTGAAGGAAAGAAAGAGAAACAGGAAATGATATAATACATATGATCTAAAAAAATTCAAGAAAACATATTTAAACAAAAATATGAGCAGAAGCACTAGGGCTAACATTCATTTGGGAAGAACAAATGACATTCAAAAGAAAAACCAAAATAAGAGAAAAACAGAAACAAGTAACTTAAATAGTCAATTCAAGAAACAGAAAGGTAGACTTAAATTTTCTTAGAAAATAGGCAGAGACAGGAGGATCTACGTGAGTTTGAGGTCTGCAGGTTCTAGGCCCTCCAGGGCTACAAGGAGACTGTTTAAAAATGTGAGAAAAAGTAAAAGTCTTCTGATAAAGTTAATTTGAATAAAACAAGAATAAGCTGTTTTGAAAAGGTGTTCATAAATGGGAATTATTAGAGAAAGACTAATTCAATCTGCAACATAAGTAAAAAGGCTACAACTCACTCATAATTAGAAAATAAAAGATAAAAAGATTATTTTTGAAGACCCAAATATAGGAAATAATGAGCCACTGGGAACCAGATTTAGCAACAAGTACTCACGAACAAGATTAAAAGAAGATTAACAGTGATACATACATTTAAAAAAAAGGGTAACAGTCATGAGATGAAGGAGGCATAAGGTTATAGTCAGGTCTCATAATATGTCAAGAATGATTACTGAGAGAAGAGCAACACACAGACACTTCTGGTAAAACTTCAGGATTCTATTTTTTAAATATGTAAAGAAAATCCTAAAATTCACCATGTTATCTACGAAAGACCAAGCCACACTGAAATCTGAATGTTGCTAACACAAATAGTAAGTATTTTTAAGATTTTCTGAGAAAAAAAAAAATGAGCTTGGAATTCCATAATCAAATTTACTTACATTTGAGTGTCAAAAAAAGAACAGTTTCAAACTACAAACACTTAAACAGTTCACTCGCCTCCACTAACAATTACTCAATATTGTATTCTGAACCCAATGAACCCTACATTTTTTCTATATCACATAGCTGATTTGTTTTCTAACCTTACTCCTTCACAGTATACTTTATATCCCTTATAATGTGGATGCTTCATTTTGAGGACTACAGCTCTAACCAAGTGAAAAAGAAACCTGAGAAAGAGAAAACACAAAAGTTGAAGAAACAAGAAAGCTATAGTCTCAGGGGAAAAGGAAGAACTAGGAAGAGTTAAGAGAGAATCCACAAGAATATGTTCTTTGTCATTTTTTCAGTGGGGAATACCATTCAACTTTGTTACAGAGTGTGCATATAATCACGTATTTCTACAATTAAATATTTTAGCACAGACTCAGAAAATATCATGCATTATATAAATGCTTTGATGATATAAATTAGCAGGAGGACTGGGAGTTTGAGGGGTAGGGAAGGAAACAAGACTATTATTCACAAAGATGGGTAACACTGTCAAGAGCTAAGGAAGAGAGCTTTCATAGAAACCTACTAACATAGCTACAGGCAGACACAGCTCAAGAACAGAACTAGGTGTTGGATAGCAATTTGGTCTTTTTACTCTGTAACTGAAAGATTCATATGACTGGAACTTCTACTTTTAAAAGTGTATTTTAAGCAGGGGAAAGGGAAGTACATAATCCAGTCGAAAAGAATGACTGTTCCAGAAGGCCAAAACTTAGTCCAACATAATTAACCTCCAGAACTAAACATTGCACTATCTCCACAGTACTGGAATTGTAATCAGTCTCTGCAGACAGACTCCTTCAGAAGTTTTTGTTCACAGCCAGACGCAACTTCTTTTCGAAAGTTTTCATTCAGAGTTCACCTTGTTGGCCAAACATCACATTTTGTGCATTCAGGAGCCATGTGTTGTTTATTAACTATTATAAGGTCCTTCATAGCTAGGAATCTTATTCCTATGATCAAATGCAGATAAGCCTGAGTAGTGTGCAGCAAAGCAGTCTTCAGGAGAGAGAGATACAGCTGGTAAAGGCCATTAAGAGGAAAACTCGTAGATCATATCAAAATTATTAGCCATTATTATCCGGGTCTGATTTTTTTTCACCCTCTCTATTTGACATAATATTTACATGTGACATAGATTATTGTGTCTAAAATTAAATAATAGTGAACACAGTTTGGCCTGGTGGAGTGAAGATTACAGATGAAACAAATGTCTAAAATAAACAAAATTTACTGTATTGACTATATAGTTCCCTCTATTTACAGTTATTTGCATTTGATGAACTATCTTACTTAGTTAAAAACAATACTTTAAAAAGTAGTTACTGTAGTATTCTCTCCTTTATATAACTAAAATATTATTTAATTAATTTTTAATCTCAGCGAACTGTACTATGGAACATTTTAGATAATTAAATCAAGAAACATCAATCTTAACGTATAAAACATGACTAATATTATTATTAGTCATTGATGTCTTTTGTATAATTTGGATAGGAAGAGTTTGTGAAGTTGTAGTTTAATTTATAGACTGGACTCTTGCCTTTTCTTGTGACTTTGCCAGCCCTTTAGCCTGGTATCTTTATCATCAGGCCCTCATAAAATTCCTAAGCTAAAGGCCTGACAAGGTCATGGAAGAAGCAGCGGGAAAATGCAGAATTGTGCATTTAAGGATAAATGTCAGGAGACAAAGGACAAGTGATAAGAAATCAAAATATTTCAAAGACAAGAAAAAACAGGACAAAACAAAAACCAAAATGCTTTCAAAATTCCAAAGTTGAACAAAATACTGAAAACAAGCCAAAAAGCCAGAATCCAAAATGTCTTCAGAGATCCAAAAGCAAGCAAGCAAATGAAACCAAGTATCTAGATCAAAATGCTTACTTACAAAGCAACCAAACTAGATACTGTAAACCAAATACTTTGAAAGCAGACAATAATGATACCAGATGAAGTAGGATCCTTCTGAACCAGCTCAGAATACCGAAAATGGATCCTCAAACAAACTAAGGGAGATCCAGAGCCCTGGAAAGCACTAAAAATGCCCCTGAGGACAGAGCACCAGATGCAATGTATTCAATGGGTCCATGCAGGTACTTGGCTTCCATTCATGGGATTCATCCCATTAAAGGTGGATCATTCTCTGGGCCTGAGGTTGGGCACCATGACTGTCATTGTAAAAACCACAGTTCTCATCTTAAAGGGAATAAGAGATAGTTCACAGTAGCCAGCCTCCTCCTGGCAGTGATGGGGGTGCTCCAGAGCCTAGCCTGGGCAACTGCCCCTAGATGGAGCTCTGCAGGCAATACTGAGGGTCCTGTATCTGCCTCTCCAGACATGGCCATTCCAGTCAGTGCCTTGCATATAGCCCTTCTTTAGGGACAGAGAAGAGTTGTCATACTTGTGTGTGCCAGTTTGGTGCTACAATTATGTCTCTGGATCCCTGGGCTGTCATACCTTATACCTGGCTAGAGGACTTGTTGGTCCCCATCTAAAGGATGGTGGCGCAGTCAATCCACAGCAGTGAAGTGGTTCTTGCGGCTGTAGAAATCACTTGGTACTATAGGCCACCATAATGGGTTGGTTGGCACATTTGTTGGTGAACATCTGCAGTCCAAGGAGGCACCAGCATATCTTCTTAGCTATCATTATGCAAGTTCAGCTGTTGCTTCTCCATTTGATGACATGTCCAGCCGCTCCAAGACATGTCCTTCTCTGTCAGCTGCATCATGTTCCCACTCTCCAACAGGTTCACACCATAGCTGACCATGGTCTTGAAGTTGGAGAGGGCTTCTAGCTGGTGTCAGTTACGTATGGAGCAGCTGATCCAGGAATCATGGCCTGCATGCAGTTGCTCATGAACATACACAGGCTAGCCACATCTTTCAGACCACCAATCTACCTGTAACAAGGCTTCACTCTGGAGGTCATATGTAAATAGGAGCTGGTTCATGACCTCAACTCCCCCTTGGTCAATTGCCTGAAGCTCACTGTATGAGGGACACTGGTACCAGATAGAACTGGACATGACTGGAAAGGAATGTGCATGGAGGCAGAGCTAATTTGCTTTTCTTCAACATCACCTTTATGATAAAACTTAACCACCATTTCCTTTGCAAAATAATTTGCTCACAAGCTATCTGACCATTTTTGTAATGCTTCTTCAAGAATTAATGAAATACACTATAATTATACAATGATCAGTAAGGGTTTGCTTTATACCTTAAACTTTATGTCTATACATATTATCTATTTCATCTGATCTTCTAAAAAGTCCTATGAAGAGGGGGGCTAGAGAGATGGCTCAGTGGTTAAGAACACTTGTTGCTCAGCCAGAGAAAGTGGATAGATTTCCAACACCCACAACTCTCTTTAACACCTCCTAGAGCATCAGGCTGCACATGGTATCAAGAGATTCATGTATACAAAACACATAAAATAAAATAATAAAGTATTAAAATTGTATTAATGTAATCAAAACACATTTGCATAAAGAGATTTAGAAGTCATGTGAAGAGTCTATTTTGCAGAAACGTTAAATGCAGAAAAATGATATAATCTTAGGGTACAGATTTTTTTCTAAAAGGTCAGGAAATCAGAAATTAAACTCATAATTTTTAGTTGAAAATAATACTTCTTTTTCAATTCTAAAGTCCTTTTGATTACTATACTTTCCTGTACATGCAACCACTGCTTACTTGGTATAGTAAGCCAAATTTATTATTAACTGGATTTGAAATTAGCCACTGCCAAAGAATGATTTACTTAGAAAAAGCAATACATAATTTATTGCCTTCAAAAACAAAGCACAAAGTTAGCCTACTCTTAATAGAATTCAGAGAATATTATCAAAGTTGATAATTTGGTTGCAGATATTAGATTTGGGTTTAAAAACAGTGTAAACTTTCTGAGCCTTAATTTTCCTATCCATAAAATGGGAATAATAATTACAAAATACTAGAAGAGATTTAGTGGGGTGCCTGGTACAGAGAAAGACTTATAGTCTTACTTGTGTGTTAATATAAACCTCAAAGACAGAATTAACTTAGAAACCAGAGTTATCAGGAACAATGAAAGAAAGAGGGAATTTTACCAAATAAGGCTTCCGAGGTCTTAGCCTTGCTTTTTTACTTTTTATCACTGGGCTCCCCATCAGTTTTTCTATCAGCTATTTACTTAGACCCTCTGATGGTGCTTATCTCTAACAGTTTCATCTACTTTTTAATCCAAGTTAGGTGGAAGTAGTTGATACCCAAGCATTCTCCCAGGAATCACATTCTAGACTGAGGAGACTTCGGGAAACAATGAGATCGACTGATACCTTCACTGAGCTGCTGAACACCTCTATCACTGAAGTTACCTTTAAAAATCTACGTATAAAACTTTATTAACTTAAAAAAGAAAGGGCTGCAGATTCTAGGGGGAGATGCAGCAGAGGAGGATGAGTCTGCAGAGCATGTATTATCTTTGGAACAACTAGATAAGGCAAGTCTTATTGGAAGATGCTTATATAAAGTGGTCTCGTGACACTGGAAGAAAAGATGGCAGAGCAGAGCACTTGAGGAGAGAAGCAAGGCTAGAGACTCGATGGCAATGCCTGTGGGTGTGCAGCTGCAGCAGACAAAGGAACATGTCATTGCTAAGTCTGGCTGGTCCTTGGTCTGCCAGCAGGATCAGGCCAGCATGCCAGGCCTGCAGCATGGAGCCACCTCTGTTGCATGCAGCTCGAGGGGCTGAAAGCACAATGGTTGTACCCAGTGAGCAGGTGGGGCAGACAGAAGTAAAATCTTTTCTTAAAAAAAAAAAAAAAAAAAATCAAGAAACTGCAATCTACCAGTTTATGTAAATACTTACACTATCATTTTTCTGTATTAACTCTCTGAAACAAATGTCTCATTACAACTGGTTAACTACATATTTTAAAATATATATTAAAATAACACTTGTTTTATCTATTGTGTAATCCTTCTTGTTCTAGAGCTCTAAGACACTGAGTTTTTGCTTTGTTTTTGTTTTTGTTTTGTTTTGTTTCATTTCTTTAGCATATACTGAACAAGTTTCTAAATAGACCAGGAACTGAAACAAAGACTATAAAAGATAAGATCAGAGAGGTGAAGTAGATAAGCAGAGAGTCCCAATCTAACTGGCCTCTCTGACACCTGTGAAGATCGAGAAGCACTGTCCCCAAGTTCCTCCAACTCCTCATCGTTCTTTCCAGACCACTGTTCCTGCCTTCCGTCAAAACTGACAGCTTCGGGGCCTTGGACTCTTTTCTCCATCGCTATCATCTAATCACCTCTTACTCTTTGGTTTACTGAGGATTTCATGACTGCCTCCCTCACTTCTAATCTTTACTATTCCTAACATCAGTTAAGATTACTCCTTACACCTCTGGACTTTCAACCTACTCAGGACAAAATCCCTTGGCCTTTCTGAATAATCTCATCTACTTAACATGTTATCAATCTTTCTCAAGTAAGCTTTACTAACTCTGAAAATAAATCTTGCTTTACCTTTTTATAACACAGATTTAATCCTTTAAGACCTTACTACCAATACATCCTTGCTCTGTCACCAGTTTTTCTTACAATGATCTTCCTTATCAGACCTCAAATCTATGTGGTATCACTTCAAACACTTTCTAGATGGCATGCTTAAAACTTCACTCCTGTTCCATTACCATGACCTCCAGGTAATCCTCTATTCCACACCAAGCTCACCACCTTTATTTGAGCTGATGAGGAAAGCACAGAAAGGCTTCAAAGAAAGCAGAAGAGCAGCTTTGTAAGAGCATAGATTTCATTAATCAGTACTTCTTTTTTAAACTCACAGCTGTCAACTGACTTGCTTCAAAATAAAAGCCTTACTAAATGAGGAAATAATTAGTTCAAGATTATATCTAAATATAATATCATAAGAACTTTCTGACTATTCATAATGCTAGGCCCTAGCCAAACATTCCTATTTCAATTTAAATTATAAAATTATTAATCCATTTCTAAGTCTATTCTAGATTCACTTTGGCTGTTCACAGACCTACAAAAGTAATAACTCCTATGCTATAAAGCAAAGATTGCAGAATATTTGTATCATGGCACACAGATTTATTAAACAGAGCCACTAAGCATGCTCTAAGATGAATGAACCAATATTTCAATTCATATTCCCTTCCCCACTTGTGATGGCTAATCTTAGCTGTCAACTTGACAATATCTGGAATCAACTAAAACCCAGGCAGCTGGACACACCTGTGAGATATTCTTCTTCACTGGATCATTTGAGGAAGACCTTACCCTGAGTCTGATCACTCAAGGTCAGAAGACCCACCTAAAATCTGGACTACACATTCTGGCGGCAGCACACATAAAGGAACAATCGAGAAGGAAGCTTTGCTTCTAGCCTGCTCAACCTCACTCTCACAGGTAAGTTCATTCCTCCACTGGCATTAGTCTTCTTCGAGATTCCAATGTAGTCTAGAGACCAACTGAGACAGGCAGCCTGTGGACTAAACAGCTATTCCTGACATTCTTGTCAGGAGATGACCACTCTTGGGCTAGCCAGATCACAACCTGTAAACCAATTAAGTCCCCTTTTACTATATATAGATTTATCCTATCAGTTCTGTTCCTCTAGAGACGCCTCGATAATAACCAGTTTCCACCTAGTCCCACCCTGGCCGTTCAAGAATATCACAAGCTACAGAAATATAGTCTTGTCTAAACTCAAAAGTAGCTAATAAATGGAGCAGTATCAAATATCTCTGTTATCACTCATGGCAGGAAAGAATTTACTGCTCTTAACCCTCAGTGTTTGTCCTGGTTAGGTTTTTGTTTTGTTTAGTTTTGTTTTTTGTTTGTTTGTTTTGGTTAAGTTGACACAAGCTACAGTCATCTGAGAAGAGGACCCTCAAATGCCTCCATTGGATTGCCTGTAACCAAGTCTGTAAAACATTTTCTTGATTACTGATTGATGTGGGAGGATTCTAACATAACCTACATTCATTAAGAGTTTAGATGCCCCCAACATCCAAAAAAAGATCCAAAAAATAATACAAATAATACAGGCTATTACCATTGCTCTTGGCTGCTCACCAGCCCCTACTGTGAAGACACTGCACATTGTGATCTCAGAACACAGAGAACGCCAGTGACTACTGACTAGGAAGCATTCTTCCTGATGGCTAGCTTTCATAGTACAACAGGGCGCTATGCATGCTGCTCAATGAAAAATATCATCTCCAGTCTTACCTATCTGTGAATCTCAGGAGCTACAATAACCACCTGCCTGGCATGATACATCTGTCCACGGTGCAATAGTGACACGAAAATTAAAGGGTAAGCAACTACTTTTGATTCAACTTAAGAACAGCGACAGAGGAGAAAATGCATACCTGGTACTGTAAATCTGGTCAAGAACTCATGGCAGGAGAGCTCATGGGTCCTGGAATCAACCTATGTGCTGGCTAGTTGTATGTCAACTTGACACAAGCTATAGTCATCTGAAAGGAGAGAGCCTCAACTAAGAAAATTCCTCCAGAAGATCAGGATCTAAACAGACAATACTGTATGGCATTGTGGGTGGAGACACCCCTGGGCTCTGTAAGAAAGCCAAGTTGAGCAAGCCATGAAGAGGAAGCCATTAAGCAGCACTGACTCATGACCCTTAGGACAGCTCCTGCCTCCATGTTTCTGCCCTCCCAGTCTGAATTCCTGCCTTGGCTTCCCTCAATGGACTGTGATATATAAGCCAAATAAACACCTTCCTCCCCAGGTTGCTTTGATTATGGCGTTTCATCACAGCAATGATAACCCTAATTGAGAAAACTTTGTACTACTACTTTCTAAATGGGCACAGTATCAAATTGTCCTCTCAATAGGTAACTCTATAGCCACGGATTAATGCAGCTCCCAGACCTCCTCAGCGACACTTTTTTTAAGCAGTGGACTGCTGATGAGCAAAGTGGGGTGAATGTGAGCAAAATACACTGTATGAATGTATAAAATTCTCAAAGTATAAAATATTATATTATTAAGAGTTGAACTACAATATTCACAATCAAAAGATACACAGTAAGAAATATTTTGTGACTTTAATTCCATAACTTAATAATGAAAAATAAAACTTAGCAACACCTCCTTCAGTGAAACTTAAGTTTTAAACACAGAAGTAACAAAACACACAAAGAACAAAAAATTAAATATTAAAATAAGCATGCTGTAAGCCCATAATAAAGTTGAATTTCTCCATATTTGTTCATTTCAAGTTCTGGGAACTGAGTAAACTTGTGTAAACAGTGTTTCTTTTCTTAAAATGCAGCAAAATCTTACAGAAAAACAAAAGAGACAATCACAATCTTGGTAGTAGGTCAAGATCAAGTATATTACAATACTGTGTAATTAAAGCTGTAGGCAATATCACAGATTAACTCTATAAGTGCCTAAAAAACTTGACTAGCTTGCAAAGTTTGAAAAGCTGTCCCATGTGTATCAAGTTACACAGAAATGTATTATTTGCCAAAAGCTAATAAACTATACTGGAAGCTATAATTTTCATGAGAATCTTATTTTCCTCAAACAATATTTAAATGCGTTTTATATTCTGCATCTGGTCAACTGGGACCATCTTAAAGATTTTGTGAAAATATGCAGGTCTGTGTTCCATTTCCCCTGAGTGTGTCAGATCATGTTTATTTTGAGAAAACAACCCACTTATAGTGCAATACCATTTTATAGCCACCAGGATAACTAGAAAATAAGATGTGACATACAGCTACTGTGGCAGAATATGTGAGAACCAGAATCCCTGCTCACTGTTATATGATTATAGATGCATAAATCAGATAATGCTGCTAGCAAACCACAGTGGAATTAAACTAGAAATCAAAGCTAGCAATGGTAGAGAAAACCCAAAATACATGGATATTGAACAACACACTGCTAAATACACTAAACTAAATGAAAATTAAACAACAACTTATTAAAGTTTGTGCGATATACCAAAACAACCCCTAAAAGAAAGTTAGGAACAATGAATGAATATATAGTTGACCTCTGTTATGCATTTGTGGAGTCAATAAACAAAGTGCAGTCTAAAATTATTTTTAAAGAAACAAACTGCATATATACTGAAAATTACATTTGTTTTTACTTGTCTTTCTTCTGTAAACAAGACAATATACTGTAATAATAACAAATTATTTACATTACAGGTAATATAATATTCTCTGCATATACAGTATACAATATAGGTAATATGGGTCATATTGAGTTAATCTAAACCATATGAGAAGTTATATCCTGGTTATATGAAAATACTGCCCCCTTTTATAAAGTCCTTGAGCAACTTTCCATCTAGGCATTCATAGGAATCTTAGAACCAATACCCCATAAATAGCAAAAGACAACTAACTATCAAAACAGCAGGAAGGATTTACAATCTCATCTGAATTTCTACCTTAGTAAACTAAAAGACAAGTAAATTAAACCCAAAGTCAATAAAAGAAGTCAATAAAATTGAAAGTAAGAAAGCAATAAAAAAAAAAATGACATTCCTTGGAAAGAGCTGTGAAACTGATAAGCATCCAGCACAGTTGGTAACCAGAAAAAAAAAAAAAAAAAAAAAAGGACACCAATTGTTGAGAGAAAGGACACAAGATCATAAAAGACATCATGGATGTTAAATGGGTAATAAAGAAATAACACAATCAACTCTATACCCACTATTTGATAGTGAAAATGTAATGGACCAATTTCCTGAGACAGGATCTTCAAAATTCACACAGGAGATAGACCATGGGAAAAGGCTGATTTGTGAAAAAAACTAAATCAATAATAAAATAAACTTCCAAAACAGAAAGTACCATGCCTAGATAGCTGAACTGATAATTCTATCAAATATTTAAGGAAGAAATTATCGCAATTTGGGGCAATAGTTAAGCGTGCTTACTATATTTGCAGAAGCCAGGATTCTGTTTCCAGAACCAACATGGAAGCTCACAATCATCTATAACTCCAGTTCCAGGGGCCCTACAGCCCTCTTGTGGCTTTCACAGGTGCTTGTGCACATGTGATGCATATAAACTCACTGAGGCACAAGCATATACATACACATAAAAATAATGAATCATTAATGGAATGGAGAGATGGCTCAGTGGTTAATAAATAGTGCATACTGCCCTTCCAGAGTACCTGAGTTTGGTTCCTAACACCTATGTAGAACAGCTCACAGTTGCCTGTAATTGCAATGCCACAGGATCCAGCACCTTTTTCTACCTTTTGTGAGCATCCTAATATACATGGCATATACACAAAGAGATACACATAAAGAAAATAAAATGCATATAAAAAGATATGCATAAAGAAAAATAAATCTTAAAAGGAAACTTGGAGCAATGTAAATGCAGTCCTCACCTCTCATCAAGGATGCTTTTCTTTGTGACAAAGAGAGACCATTATACAACACCAGAACCAACAAAAGACCCAAGAGATGTATCTATGAAAGAACTCCCACACCCAAGGCTCATGAACATAGTAAAAAATGGAGCAGAAAGATTATAAAAGCTAGCAAACTCAGGGAATTTACAGTGAGATTCTGTATCCCATAAAGTCAGAAGTAGGCTATGCTCATAAAGTCTCACCAACATGACTGCCTAAACATGAGCTGTGCAATGATAATAACAGACATGATAAAGTATACAGGGGAAAGACCACCAGGCCTCAACCTGTACACAGAACTATAGATAACTAAAGGAGAAAAAGCCTTCCACACCAATCGGCTATTCAGTATCAAATGCTCAGCCCTGAAAACATACATACAAGTAACATTATACAGACTGAGCAGATGACATTGAAGAATGTGTGAGTGTGTGTGACTGACGGGTTTAATGGGGCACTCCTGGCTGGCCGCCGCCCGCCAGAAGAGAGCGCTGGATGCTGCTGGTGACGGAAAAATCACCAGCCATGGTTACCTTTTTAGAGCTTTATTTGGAGGAAGGAGAGAGAGAGAGAGAGAGAGACAGAGAGACAGAGAGAGACAGAGACAGAGACAGAGAGTCAGAGAGAGACAGAGAGACCATGGGGAGGGGAAGTACAGAGGGGATACAGAAAGAGAGCCCATGGGAGGGCAAGCCCGCTTTTTAGGCTGGGACACCATAAAAGGACATAATCCTTACAGTATATACGTGTGTGTGTGTGTGTGTGTGTGTGTGTGTGTGTGTGTGTGTGTGTGTGTGTATGTAACAACAAAGGAAAAGGGGAGGGGTATATAAGAGGGTTTAGAGGGAGGATGAAAGGGAAGGAAGAAATGGTATAATTATATTAAAATCTCTACAAACCATTGGAAGATTAAACCTACCATAACCTTAATACTAAACTAGACCAGAACACTTCAAGAAATGTACAAATAAGTATTTGTCATAAACAGAAAATTCCTCAGAACAATGGAGGCAAATCAAAACCAACAATAAATTGTCAGGTCCAAAGGAGACTCCATTTCCTGGTGGTGAGACAAAAGCCAGCATTCCTCAGGAACTTGTGAAGCAAGTTCCCTGCTACCAAAGGAGACATTTGACTAACCAACCGCAAAAGGGACAAATGGCTATCCTTGGTGCAATTAGCATACCAAAGAAATGCTGCCCTCCAGGCTACCTCACTATCACCAGTACCTGTTACACATTTCAAAGTCATGCTAGCTAGCATAGCAGCTTTTCCCATCTCCGCCCCTACCTCACAGCTCCTCCCCAGCTCACAGGCTTCCCTCCCCTCAGCTACTCATTCTCCTCATAACTCTGCTACTTCAGCTCTGCTAGCCCTCTTAGTCTTCCTCTCTCAGTCTCTCTTCTCCCCCTTCCCCACTTCCCCCACACACCTCTTCTCCAGTCCCTTCTCCAGATCTGACAGTTCGTCCCTGATTGCTCTCATTTTTTCACTTTATTTGCATGCTTGTATTGTCACTCTGGATCACATGCACCTGACACCTTATAAATTCTGACTTCAGAACACAGGCATAGAACTACAGCAGGTGTAGACAGAGGAAGAAGAGAAAGCCCTGCTCCTGACTATGGCCATGCATCTGTCCCCAGATCTTCCTCCCCACCCCCACTCCCAAGAGGAAAAGAAGCCTGTCTCTCAAGCAGCTTACTCTTTGCAGAAGGAAGAATAACTCAAAACTCTGAGGACAGGACCACTGAAGTCTGGGGTTTCTGCCCTCGTCAAGAAGCATGGTTGGGCCAGCATCCAGGACTGGACAAGAGGCACAGGGCAGGCTGATTCTTGCCTTAAATTCTGACACCACAAATTTCAGCTAGAGATGGGAATTCATTTCTGCAGCCTTTCTGCAAAACTTTCTATGCCCTTACTTGTAAACTTGCTCTGCAAGCAACTGCTCTTCATTGACAACCCCAAACCCTGAGAATTTCTGAGCTATCCCATTTCTCAGAACTGTAACAGCTCTCCGCTGGTGTATTAGTTACTTTTCTATTGCTGTGATAAAATACCATGACCAAGGCAATTTAGAGAAGGAAGGGTTTATTTAGGATTACCCTTGTGGAAGGTTAAGAGTCTATTAGGGTAGGAAAGCAGCAGGCACGAGGGCAGGAACAGCTATGCACTTATACCCCAAAGGCAAGCAGGAAACATACAGAGAAAATTAGCAACTGAGTCTTTAAACTATCAAAGCCCATTCCCCAGTGATATACTTCCTCTGGGAAGGCCACATGTCCTAAACTGCCCAAATAGCTCCACTGGGGACCAAGTATTCAAATGTTCCAGGCTACAGGAAACATCTCATTCAAACCACCAGAGTTCAAACCTAGCTCATTTAAATCCTACATGGCAGTCTGTTCTAGGTTTGTTTGTTTGTTTGTTTTTTATCCCATTTAAGGTACTTAAGCCCAAATCAACAATAAAGTACTTCTCATTGTACTCTTCACTGTCTCCCTACTCCATTCTTGGGAGAGGATGGAAAACTGCCTCAATACAGCCAAAAGATAACACAGGAAAATCCCTAGATGGCCTTGGACTTAATGATTACTTTAAAGATGAAACTGAAAGTATAATCCATTAAAGAACTAATGCAAGTCATAAGAAATAAAATGATAATTGTTCTGACTTGTTAAAGTCACTGTTGAGAGAACAAAAAGACAAGCCAGACTGGTAGAAAATACTTTCAAATGGTGCAGCTGAAAAGAAAACAAACAAAACAAAACTGTAACAAAAATAAGGAGATCTTGAAACAACAAGAAAACAAACACGTTAGGACAGAGACTACACATATACCAAAAATGTACAGGAAGAGGTACTTCTCCATCACTTACACTTACTAAAATGGTCAAAGTCCCAAATACTGACAACCCCAAATGCAAAGAAAAACATGAAACAAAACTGTCTTATTCGCTGCTGGAGGAAATGCAGTGAGACAACTACTTTAGAAGACAGCTGATCAGTGTGTCATAAAATTAAACATAATCCTACACACAGCAATTACTGTACTTGCTATTTGCTCAAAGGAGTTGAAATTTTGTATCTTTACAAATTGGTTGTTCATAACAGCTAGATTCATAACTGCCCAAACTTTCAAGATATGTCTTTTAATGGGACAAATAAATAAATGGTGGGACATCCATGCAATGGAATACTACTCAGAATTAAAAGCAATATTCTATTCAAGCCACGAAAGCCTAAGGAAGGTTAAGTGCATAGTAAGTAAAAGAAGTCAGAATGAAAAAAAAATATACATTGTATGCCTCATTTATAACACAATTTGGAAAGTCAAAATCATTTCTTAAAATGTAGTGGTTTTTCCAAGGATTGAGGACAGGTGGATGAACGGGTGGCACACAGAATTTCTATAACAGTAAACATACTCTGTATGACACTATCATGATAGGTAAATATAAATTTGATGAAATTCATAGACTATATAGCAGGAGTGGTTCTTAGTGTAGGGAGAGGAGTAATCATGATCTGTTAAGTCAGATTAATCATCTGTAAAAAATGAACCACTCTGGTAGATGAGAGTGATAATGGTGGAAACTATGTGGGTACAGGCACAGGAGAAATTTGAGAAATCTTTGTACCTTCTGTTCAACTTGCTGTCAACTGAAAACAGCTTCAAAAAGTTTCTTCTTCTCCTCTGTAAATTATTTAATTACTTGAGGTAGGGCAACTGACAAGTTTACAAATACACTTTATATAAAACTTTTTAATTATAAAACTTTTTAAAAATTAATTTGCTTCAGAAAACATACCCATGCAGGAAGCAACAAAATGTTCTTTCTTACCTACCTGTGTGTCTATGCACCACATGCATACAATGCCCATGGAGACTAGAAGTGGGTAATGGGTGCCCTGGGACTGGAGGTACAGACAGTTCTGAGTAAGGCCAGGTCTGCTGAAGAACAGCCAGTGATCTTAACTACTGACTGAGCCATTTCCTAAGCCTCACTATATTCTTTTTAATAAATACCAGAAATATTTTTAAAGCATGTTACTATGCTTTAGGTATGTAAGACTGTATATCTGTATTAGCTACTAAGAGAAGAAAACTGCTCCTTTAGTTAAAATTTTCACTTCTGATTTATGCATTGTAAGCAAACAGTAGTCCCAAAGGTGGGGGGAGCATGCTTTCTAAATATGTTCCTGTTTTACTGGTGCTATTAAAGGTGCTATTACCAGCACACTTTCAAGTCTGCGGTGCATACAACCTATTACAACCACAATTTGAGACTTGATGCATTTAGAGAAAAAGCTTCACTACCTAGTCCCTGAATCCCTGGAACTGACAATCTTCCTATCTCAACCTCTTAGATGATGAATTTAAAGTGTGTGCTACCACACCTAGCCCCTTAAGGTTTTTTTTTTTGTTGTTGTTGTTGTTGTTTGGAGGGGGTGGGTGAAAGGTTTACAACAAGCCCCCACGGTCAGGCGTGTTCGCATATGCCCGACGGACACTTCCGCCTAGCCAGTTCCAGGTCAGGATAGCCATTTCCGGGTCAGGGCATCTCGCGTGACCAAGATCCGTGACGTTCCACTAGCCACGTAGGCGCGCAATGTGGCCATGTGATCTACGCGCTAGCGTGTAGTAGTGACGTTGATCTGTCCACGCCCAGCCTTTAAAATCTGGCGCCATGTTCCCGGTTCCTTCTTCTTCTTCTTCCTTCTTCTTCTCCACACACGTGTTTCCTGCAGGCCTGTTCACTCTCTGTCCCTTTACCTTTAATAAAACTCTTGTTAGCGGATTCTGTCGTGTTTCATGGCATTTCCTTGCAGGGTAAGAACACAACGCAGCCGAAAAACTAACATTTTGGTGCCGAAACCGAGCGGGCGCTTCCGGGCACCCTGCGCCTGGAAACCTGTAAACCGGGGACTGCAACACTCTGCTCCGTACGCGACAGACCGCTCTCCATTTTGCCTGACCGCAAAAATTCCATGCAACACCGCTTTCTCCGATTGGTGAGTCCCCCCCATTTTTCGGCCAGTGTAAACGGTTTCCTGGATCTGTGAGAACAACCGGTACCTCACAAGTATTCTTGAGACCGGGGGAACCCCCGACCACGGTCTTCATTGGCTGTGGTCGGCCCCTATCGCAGGCCTCAGATTTCTAGCCCTCTCCCACGTCTGCAGCCTGAGATATTTCTCGCGTTGGGACCACCGCCGTTGGGTGCGTCCTGGGGGCCACGTGGGGCCGACACGTTCATCCGACTTGACGAAGTGGCAGACGCTGTCTGGATTCCCGGGGAATCCTTTCCTCACGTGGCAGGGGCCCCCGCTTCTGTGGCTGACGAGCCAAGGAGCGGCTTGTGCCCGGGATCCGTCCTTGGCCTTGGGGACGCCTGGGGCCTTGGCTCCGGATCAAGTTTGTTTTTTTATCTTTTTTATTTTTCTGCCTCTCCGCTGCAGACATGGGAAACAAGGCTTCCAACCCTGTTAGTCCTTCCTCTCCGTTAGGCTGTCTTGTTGAAGCTTTAAAACCTCTCAGTTTAATGCCTTACATAAAGATTCCTAAGCTAACTCGTCTATGTTCTAAAAAATGGCCAAAGTATGCTTTAGAAAACAACAAAAAAGGCCGCCGAGCGGCTCCTTAGATCCCGATATTTTACGGGAGTTATCTAATTACTGTCAGCGCTCAGGCAGATGGAAAGAGTTGCCCTACGTTATAGCATTTTTCTTTCTCAGTGCTAAACCGTCTCTTCTGGATTCCTTCTCTCCTGCTCATATGCTCCTGGCTATGCCTGAACCGGAGGATTCTCTGACTCCGGAATCTCTGACTCTAGATCCTGCTAATGAACCTCCACCTATTCGACCTCCAGCTCCAACTCCTAGAAAACCGTTCCTTCCGCTCCCCTTCCGGATTCTTCTTCTTCTAAAGCTGCTCCTTTCTCGGCAGCGGCCGGTTCCAAAGGCCCTGCCCTAGCTCCAAACTTCACTCCTCCTACCACCCGCTCTTGGGCTGCTAAATTGCCAGATTCCAGCCATCCAAAACCTTCCACTGTTCTCCCTTTGCGAGAGGTGACTGGTGTGGATGGACTGATTAAAGTTCATGTTCCATTCTCTCTAGCAGAACTCTCTCAGATAGAAAGTAAGCTGGGTTCTTATATTTCTAATTCTGCTGCCTTTATTAAACAGTTTCAATATATAACTCAATCTTATAGTCTCATCTTTCATGATATATTCATGATACTTTCTAATAATTTACTTCCTGAGGAGCGCAGGCGGGTTTGGGAGCAGGCTAGGACTCATGCAGACGAAATTCCTCAAACTAACCTTTCACACTCTCCAGGAGCTGAGGCGGTTCCTGACCGAGAGCCACACTGGGATTATAACACCCAGGGTGGCTGTCTAGCCAGAGATAGGTTTATTACCTGTCTCCTGACAGGTCTCCGTAAGGCTGCCCTAAAACCAGTAAACTATGAAAAACTAAAAATGGTTATTCAAGATAAGGATGAAAATCCATCTCATTTCCTAGAGCGGCTCACCAAGGCTCTACTTCAGTTCACTAGCTTAGACCCAGAGAGCCCTGAGGGCAGGCAGCTGCTAATAATCCAGTTTGTCTCACAGAGCTTCCCTAACATTAGGGATAAACTTAAACGTTTGGAGAATGGCCCTCTAACTCCACAGGCAGATGTGCTGGTGATAGCGTTTAAGGTGTTCCATGGTAGAGATGAAAAAGCCCATAAAAGGAGCTGCCAGATGCTGGCAAGCACTGCCCAACCGGCTCCCCGAAAGCCATCTGGTCCCTGCTTCAAGTGTGGGAGAGAAGGCCATTGGGCCCAGGCTTGCACCACCGGCCCATGAAGGGCACCGACAAAGCCTTGTCCAAAGTGTTGCCAAAAGGGTCACTGGTCAGCTGACTGTCCTAATGTCCCAAGCGACATAGGAACGCCAGATGAAGACCACCCTCCAGCTGACTTTGTAGGCTTGGCTTACAGCGAGGACTGCTGCTGCCTGGTTTCTGCCCCGGCCACTCCCATCTCACACAGGGAACCTAGGGTAATTATAAAGGTCAATGGGCGGCCCCATCTCGTTCCTTTTGGACACCGGAGCTACCTACTCTGTCCTGAGAGAGTTTTGGAGGCCCACCTCTCCTGCTCGTCTCCCTATTGTCAGGGTTAGGGGACAGCCTTATCTACCTCATCAGACACCACCACTCAGTTGCATTTTCAGAGGCATCCCTCTCACACACACATTCTTAGTGGTGCCAAGCTGCCCTGTACCTTTAATGGGGAGGGATCTTCTAGCTAAGGTAGGAGCGTCCATTTCTTTCGCTCCACACATTCGCCTCATCCCAGACGCGCCAGCAGCTCCTTTACTTCTCCTCCTAGCCACTCACTCTTCTGACTCTAACAATTCCTTTCCCCTACCAGTCTCTCCGGTAGACACAGTCTCTCAGGTAGACACACAGAGCCGGAGGCAAAAAGGACCATCAAAAATATCCAGGCGGTAAGGAATAATGTAATACAATAATCTATCATTGTTCGATACTCAGCAGCTGATCACCTGCGTTTCCTAAATGCTAACCTAATAAGGGAAACCGGTGCCTTAAATAAACTACCTCTAATAAGGCTTGTCTCAGATAAAAATTAAGCAGAGTACTAAGTCCAGATCTACCTCAGGTAAATACCACATGTCTCTATCTGGACAGGCCAGATCTACCTCAGACAAATGCCAACTCCAAAATAAAATAATAATGATTCTTTCTCTCTAAGCTTTTTCTATGTCAACAGTGTCTTGTCAAACACAAGGTTCCCAGCCACAGCACGGATGGACAGCCGCAGAACGAGGGGACGGCAGAACTTCATTCCAGGACCTGCCCAGCAACATCCCAGGACTTCACAAGATACCCTCTCATCCCCCTGCCCCCCAAGAGTCAACCAACGCCCACTATTCAGCTGGAAGCAGTCTTTGAGAGAAACATCGCCCCCATACCCAGACAACCACAATTTTTTTCTTTTTTAAAAAAGGAAGAGTCAGGGATGAAAGGTTTACAACATGCCCCCACGGTCGGGCGTGTTCGCATATGCCCAACAGACACTTCCACCTAGCCAGTTCCAGGTAAGGATAGCCATTTCCGGGTCAGGACATCTCGCGTGACCAAGATCCGTGACGTTCCATTGGCTACGTAGGCGCGCAACGTGGCCATGTGATCTACGCGCTTGCGTGTAATAGTGACGCTGATCTGTCCACGCCCAGCCTTTAAAATCCGGCGCCATGTTCCCGGTTCCTTCTTCTTCTTCTTCCTCCTTCTTCTCCACACACGTGTTTTCCGCAGGCCTGTTCACTCTCTGTCCCTTTACTTTTAATAAAACTCTTGTTAGCGGATTCTGTCGTATTTCGTGACATTTCCTTGCAGGGTAAGAACACAACGCAGCCGAAAAACTAACAGTGGGGGTGGGGGTTCGAGACAGGGTTTCTCTGTGTAGCTTTGGCGCCTTTCCTAGAACTCACTCTGTAGCCCAGGCTGGCCTCCCTTAAGTTTTAAATTTGGTAGATTTTAGCTATGGAAAGTTCAGTTGCGTATAACTATGTAGCACAATTCAGATATTATTCCAATAATTAAGAAATAATAACAACTCAAGGACATATGAAAAGCACAATTGCTACTTACTACAACCTACAAAAAGCACGAAGAACACAGGAACAGTAGCTATTAAGGACAACAAGAAAGTGTAAAAAGAAATTTCAAAGTCACAACTTTTTAACCTAAAATGTAAGGAGACTACCTTAGATTAGAATAACACAGTGTTTCAGCAGCATATTTTATAGAGCCTCTCTCTCCTTTTAAACCGACGCTTCCTAGGCCTTTTGTTTTGAAAATATGTTTGTGTGAGAGGGTTCAGCAGTTAAGTGCACCTACAGCCAAGTCTAATGACCTGAGTTCAATCACTGGAACACATGGTAGAAGGAAGTCACTCCCTCACATTGTCCTCTGACCCTACACACCGGGGGTAGAGAATTGTAAAAGCAATTTAAAACCCGTTTTACTGGGCATGCTAAGCATGAACATATTCATTCCCTACACTAGAGGACTAAAATTCAAGGACAGCCTGACCCTACCAAAAGAGATTACCTCAAAACAATGTAAGATACATCTAAAGTTCCTTTTCCTTCACATCACTGTTTTCTTTGACTGGGACTCTGCTCAATCAAGGCTTTGCCAGCTACAGCATTAACAACCTCTGTCTATACGTGCTATCAAAACACCTGAAGTATTTCTTTACACTTCTCAGCTACTATACTACCTACTCCACCCAAGTTCAACTTGCTGTTTAACACTATGGTTCAATGTCACTCTTTTCCAAGTCAACTTGAACAAACTGCTTTGACAGCACTATTCATACCAGAGTAATGAATATGCATCTACCTGTCCACTGTTATCTACACTCCAAATTCTTAACTGCATACCTAAATCTAGAACTCAGTATCTGATGGTGAGTCTTCTAAAAATGACTTTAAATTACTAAAGGGTTCGGGGTGCAGATATGTATAGCATCCAAATGTCATTAAAAAACATGGGCCTGAGCTCAGAAAGGAAAAAAATGGCTCACACTATAGATTTTTCCCCTCTATGTTTATAGTGGTAGCTTTGGCAATTAAAACAGAATTTAATCATCAAATATTTATGGGTGGACTGACTGAGAAATTCAAAACTGTCTTTGTGTTACCAAACCCAAAGTGTATTCTGTAGTTTTTTCTCAGCTGCATTCAAAGTTGTTTCCTGGGATCTGCAGAGATGGCTCAATGGTTAGATGTGTTTGATGCTCTAGCAGAGGACCTGGGTTCAGTTTCTAGCACTGACATGGTGGCTCTCAACCATCTCACAACTCCATTTCCGGAAGTGTCTTTCACAGGCACTGCATACCTGTGGTACACATGCATACATATTACTAGTCATGGATACTTGCCTCTCACTCTACATACTTCAGGTGCCAGCCTTCACCTCTTCCTGAGATCCCAAATCTAATCCATCACAAAGTCCTATCAATTTTGCCTTTCAAGTATTTGTAAAATAAAAGCTACTTCAATTCTACTCTTCCTACCCTAAAGTTTCATCATTTCTTGTCCAAATTACTTGGAACAGAAAGCAGCACCTTAGATATGCACCATTCTAACACTGAGCTACAAGCTCAAACCAAATTACTCTTACAGCTATATTCAAAGCCATTCCAAGTATGTTCTTTGAACTACAATACTACTACTCCACAAACTTTTAAAACCTTTAATAGCCATCTGACATACCAAAATATTCATTCTATTGTGTGTTGCTGGAAAAAGATAATGAGCAAGACAATCAAACACAAATGCCTTCCATATCTGGTCACACGTAAGGCCTCAGATAAACTGTCCCCACTGCTCTACAAAAGCACTACTTTATTTCCCTAAACAACCCAGAAGAAACCTCAGCATGCAGACCCAATTTAAAAAAATAAGTAAGATATTCAAAAAGGTAAGAAGTGGCAGATTTGAGAGGTGGTAGCAAAGGATAACAGACTCTAAGTCACTCTTGGTCACTGCATAGCTTACTCAACTGTGGAAGTGATATTGCTTCAAGTCCCTCATTTGCAAGAAGGAAATGGCAACAAAGCCTTCTTTAAAGGACTCCCAGTCTAAATAAGTTAGTATGTGAGTATGTCTTTGACACAGTGTTCTGTAAACATTAGCCACTATCATTATCTTTGATATTAGCAGTCCTCATTTCAATGGATCTGCTTACTTGCGACCATCTGTCAGTGCCATGCTAGACTATAACTGGGGTGGTGCTGAGGAGGTCATCATAATTATTCTCTAACAGGGCATTCCTGATCCAATTCTCGGCAGAAATTAATCCTAAAAATTTGATAGCAGTGACTATTTTGTTCTCTGAAGTAAACTTTCTCTCAAGAATGGTATACAGCTAGTATCATGAAAGGTGCTTAGGAGATGAAGTAATTCATTATATACTCTGAAAGACATTGGAGTATTAAAATTTTGATTTTTTTTCTGGGACCATGGATAAGGGCTTCAATGTTTTCCAATGTATGGCACACAACAAATACTCATTAAATATTTTTAAAAGTAATGAACCTTTATAAAATAAAGGCAGTTCTAAGCAAGCGATAGATACTACATGCCAATTTTCTCCCTTCCCCCTTCAAAGTTTCTATAAGCTTTAAGTCAGAATCTACACCAAAATAACACAGAGAAACCCTGTCTCGGAAAAAAAAAAAACAAACAAAAAAGTCAGATTCTATGTGAGTTGTTTTTCTTCTAATTGTGCTTCCTATATTATTTCAAAGCCAAAAAAATGCAAATATAAGCAAACCAAGAAACTAATATTAACAACAACTAGTTTAATGGTAGTACATAGAATCTGGATATGCAAAACTTCAGACTATTCTATGCCAAGGTATAGCTTTAGCAAAGGCAATGTCACCCAAAGCGTAATGCACATTCCATAGGTAATACAAAAACCATCTCAGGTTCTACATGGAAAAAATGTCTTTATTTCAAACGTTATGTACTATGGTGATTAGAATGAGAAATGTCCCCCATGGGTTCACGTGCTTGAACACTTGGTCCCACTTGGGGGTTGTGGACTATTTAGGTAGTTTCATCTTGCTGGAAGAAGCACATCACTGGGAGATGGCTTTGGGAGTTTCTAGCCTCACCCCATTTCCAACTTGTTGTAAGATATTTTATTACACTGTGTAAAGATGTGTCACTGTGATTGGTTGAATAAAAAGCTAAACAGTCAACAGCTAGGCAGGGAAAACAGGTGGGACTTACGAGCAAAATGTGGAACCAGGGATGAATCTAGTCGCACAGAGGAGATGCCAGGAGACTCAGAACAAGTCAGAGATACAGAATGAAAGAAAAGTAAAAAGTCATATAGTAGAACATAGATTACAAAATATGGGTTACTTTAAGATGTAAGAGCTAGTTAGGAACAAGCCTAAGTAAAGGCCAAGCTTTCATAATTAACAGAGTCTCCATGTCATTATTTGGGAGCTGGCTGGAGTGACAGACAAAGACTCATTACACCAACTCTTGATCTTCTGCACCATTACGGACTCCTCATGGAGGACTGTAGGATAAAATAAATTCCTTATGTTGCTTTTGGTAGTGGTATTTTTTCACAGGAACAGTAAAGTATGGTGATATATTGTGTCCCCCAATATACTGTGCATCCTAATAAACTTACTGGGGTCAGAGGACAGAACAGCCACTAGATAGACATAGAGACCAGAAAATGGTGGCACACATGCCTTTAATCCTATCACTTGGGAGGCAGAAATCCATCTGGATCTCTGTGAGTTCAAAGTCACACTGGAACCTGCAAGGCATGGTGGCTCACGCCTTTAATCCCAGAAAGTGATTGCAGAAAGCAGAAAGAAAAGTATATAAGGCATGAAAACCAGGAACTAGAGCTGGCTAAGGTTTTAGGCTTTTGAGCAGCAGTTCAGCTGAGAGCCATTTGGATGAGGACACAGAGGCTTCCAGTTTGAGGATACAGGATCAGCTGAGGAATTGGTGAGGTTAGGTTAGCTGTGGCTTGTTCTGCTTCTCTGATTTTCCAGCATTCACCCCAATACTTGGCTCTGGGTTTGTTTTTGGTAACAAGAACTTTTAAGAGTAAAGTAACTAATACATGTACATATATATTTTCGTGTAATTAGGAGAGCAAATAGTTCAAATTTTTATTACTTAGAATAATGAAGTGAATCAAAAATATCTTAAATTACAGTTCACAGAAGGTAGACAAAAACAGGAAAAAAAAAGAAGTCACCATTTACAGGTGAGTCAATTTTAGTAATCAGGCAAAAGCCTGGGAAGATGAATGATCGTAACAGGTGTAATGAAAAGAGATACCAGTCTTCCAGATGAAGGCAGAGCTTTGCCTCATGTAACAATTCTCTATAAGTCATGCACAAGGACTACCATCTCAGCTTTGAGTATTTAACTTGTAGTACTAAAATCAGCATGTAATTTTTCCACTGTGAAAAATCTGCTACATATTTCACTTCATTTGTTCTCAAAACAATAAAACCTGACATGTTCCAAACAGATATTTGAAATAGGAACTCACCAATTTTCCTATGCAAAAATAGGAAACATAAAAAGCTAAAACCTTGTATTTTTAAGGAAGAAATATTAATTCAAATAATAATGCAGTACAAATCATATATACATTAAAAAAGGATGTTAAGTAAAAAACAAGCAATTCTTTTTTTTTTTTTTTTTTGGTTTTTTTTTGTTTTTCGAGACAGGGTTTCTCTGTGTAGCTGTGGATGTCCTAGAACTCAGAGAGATCCACCTGCCTCTGCCTCCCTCAGTGCTGGAATTAAAGCCGTGTCACACCACTACCCTGCACAACCCTCAATTCTTACCTTCCTTTCCTACCATCAACTTACCAACAATCACATCAAGTCAGGCTAAGCGGTGATGATAAAGGTAACATTTCTGAAGCATTACCATATCCCAGGCTCTTTCAAGTGCATTAACTTGTACAAGCACTACTACCAGAACTTTATCACCATCCCCTTTATACTAAAGGCTGGAGAAGTTAAATGACTTTCTCAAAACCAGAACAGAGGTAGAAAGTTTGGCAATTCAACTACACTCTCTGAGCTCCTAACCATATAAGCCTTTTACCACTTCAGTTTCCAGCCCAAATAAACAGTGGATTTCAACTGTAGAAGAAAATAAGAAAAGTTTTCTAATTGGGCAAACTAAGCCCGGAATTATTCAGATATAGATGAAGTGTCAGAAACATGGGAAGAATGGACAGGCAGCTTAACCATGGTATTCTGTCGTAGAAATAGAGGGGTGGCTTTGATTTCTACAGGGACCTTCAATTCTTCGAGGGAGAAAATTCTATCACCCATTTCCCTTGAGTCAGCACACAAATAATATACATACTTAAGAGGAGGAAGAATTACGAAGACAGCAGCAAAAGATAAAAGGGGGTAGAAAATTGTCGATATTCAAAAACTAGACCCTGAATCACGGGGTTAGCCTGTCACATCCTGGTAAATAAAGAGCAGTGAGGGGCAAGTGTGTGGTTGGAGACGCACACTCCCGTGGTCTGAAAAGTCGCCCTGAAAAGAGCTAACAAGAACGACAGTTTTCAGTACCCATGCTTGAGATGAGGGGGACGGGTGAAGACGCTAGAGGGGTGCAGCTGCTTGCTTTGGGGAGAAAGGGGAAGGCATAAAGGTGCAAGCGTGGATGCAGGTGAGGAGGGAGTTAGACGCGATCAAAAGGGAACCTAGGGCCAAAGCAGCGGGCTCCCGGAGGGCCGGGGACGTCCTGAGGAAGCATAATCGCCAGAGGGAGGGCCCCGGGGACAGGGCCGGAGGGCACGGGCCGGAGCAGCGGCGACTGGCGCGGCGAGCGGAGCCGGCCCAGGACCGGCCGGCCGCAGGAGCACCTACCCGGACACGCGGGGCGGCGGGTGGACCCTCGGCGGCCCCGGGGGCCGAGGCTGAGGCGGCGGCGAGCTCCTGCAGCGGGCGCCCCGGCCAAGCCGCATCCTCCTCCCGGCCTCCCTCCTTGCTCTCACAGGCTGCTAAACTTCTTCCCCACCGTCAACACACCCGGCCGCCAGAGGCTGCGCTTAGCCCGAGCCCCAAGGCCGGGCGGGGGCTCGGGCGTCCAGTTTCCGCCCCGCTAGTCACCAGGGCGCGTGCGCCGGAGAGCTCTTCCTGCTCTGAAGCTGGGAACTTCCGGCGGCGGATGTGCCTGCTGGGCCGCAGCCCCTGAAAGTGTTCTGCTACACTCCGCCTCGCACCTCCCAATAGAAAATTTCCCTGGGATGCCTCCTAATTCAGAAAGTTCCACACAGTGAGAAAACGGGAGGGCCAAGGGCCCTTTAGGATGCACCAGGGTGTAACATGTGCTCACCTCCCATTCTGAGCCCTTAAGTGTACTAATTTCTGAAAACCAACTCAGTGTGGGTAAATAGTTGAAGACACTTTAGGTTGGAGGGAATGAAGGGGACTTTTCATACAAGAGAGAAGTCTGTAGAGCCTCTTTCAACAAGACCAGACAACAACTGGAGAGTGAACCAAAGTAAATTAAAGTGACTCAGAGGAAGATCTATCTAAGGGGCCACAATAAAATTTAACTGATGGTAATGATCCAGAGCATAGGACAGCCATTTGGTGATGATGTGTGTATTTGGAACTTGTCGTACGAGTGGGATACCATCTGTAACATATAAAAAGGGAGACTTTGTAGTGCTGTAATTCCTTCTGAGAGCACAATTAGAAAAATAGCTGGGGCAGTTTTGCCTTTATGAGGGGAAGAGGACAGGAAAGAAAATTCATCCCAAGAAATCTTGGCAGAATTTGTCATAGGTAACAATGACAATGATGATTTCTCTGCCACCATTGCCTACTCTAAGATGTGTATACCTTGGAGGAGCCATTTGTCTAGTTCAGGACTTCAAGAAGCCTTTCATCAGCCAATTTAAGTTCAGAAGTCAGCTATTGAGTTTCCTCTATTATAAACCTCAGGGCAACATTAGGAGACAAGGTTAGAGAGGAAAGTTCCTTGACATCATGATTAACATAAATTTTGTTTAGTAAGGTAAACTGTGAAGGCATGACCAGCAAAGTAGTGCATGAGAGCCCTGCAGGACTGAAGGACTGTTTGGAAACCTCACATGAGCAATTGATGAGAGGAACTGCATTAGTAATTAGTCCCTCCCAACAATATATTCCATACATAATTTTTGATGGAAGTGGACAGTAGAAGACAAATTTAGGTGAAGTCTGGGTCCCATTCCATTGCCCATTGAGGGCAAAGGCAAATGCCATTTTCTTTTTTTTCTTTTCCTTTTTTTTATTAAATTTATACATTTATTTTACATCCCAACTGCAGTTTCCCCTCCCTACTCTCCTCCCATTCCCTTCCCCCACCTCCCCTCCACACCCCCAAATCCAGTCCTCCTCTGTTTCTGTCCAGAAAGGGGCAGATCTCCCATGGGTGTCAACAAAGCATGGTATATCAAGTTGAGGTAGTCAAGGCAACCCAGTATGAGGAGTAGTTTCCTAAAAGCCAGCCAAAGTGTTAGGGACAGGCCCTGTTTCCACTGCTAGGAGTCCCACAAGTAGACCAAGCTACACAACTGTCACACATATACATAGATGGCCTAGGTCAGTCCCAATTGACATTCTGAAAGGGAAATATAGTGTCATTGTGTTTTGTTTAATAGAATTGTTTATGGATGTCCCATGGCTACAACACTGGTATTTTGATTAATTTCCCCTAATCCTGTGATTTTGACAATAGAATATTTAATTGCCTCATTTAATCAGAGAACATGGGTGGTTAGGATACAACATGCCACATTGCAGTTGAGGGAGGTTATCTTCCAGAGGATCAGGTACCATAAATAGTGAAAATATGGTTGGGTTTAGCCTCAGCATTTAGGAGGATGGGCCATTGGCCCATAGTTAGGTCAGATCTCATTTGAACTTGAATGACCAGCAGATCTGCTGAGCTTATGTACAAGCTCCCTCTCAGGAAGTAGGAGATCTGTTTTGTGGCCTTTATCCATTCTTTTAACCCTAAATTTTACTTTATTATTATACTCCACCTTTTCCTTCTTCTTGTAATAATATTGCAATTCTGTGTCCTACTTTAGATAGAGGCCTTTTCTAATGAGTGTCTCTCTTCTGAAGTGGCTCATTGTCCTGAAATCCCTAAAACTGTACCAATTTCCCTCAAGTAAGTCTGTCCTTTTAGGAATGGGGGCTGTAGCCATAGGGCACTCTCAGTCTGTCATTTTCTTCGGCCAAGTTTGGAATAACCACCAAAGGAACTGAGTCTGTTGGAGGACTGTGGTTTGGGTACAATTGGTATAAAATCAATGGATTCAAAATCTAGAAATAGCCCTTTGAAGGATGAGAGTAGTTGGTACCAATCCCAGGTAGGCAAAGGTTTAGGTATGCCAGAGAGGCTTTTAGATCCATCCAACCTACAGAGTGTCAGAAGGCCTTAGGATCATCTTAGTCATGTCAGACTCAGCATAAAAATGAGATTAGCTCTTGAAGGCCTGTATTCCCACAAGGTTATTCCTGTCAGTTGGGGTTATAACTCCATAAGTATCCCACAGGTACAAAGGCAGGGAGCTTTGGGGACAGCTTTATAAGTTACAGGGAACCTTATCTGGTCAGGCTCATAAATTCTGCACACAAATGTTCCTGATTGGAAGTGGGCCTTGCAGTTGGTTAGTCATTCTTGCCTGGGGGCATTTATCATACTGATTGTAACAACAGATTTGTCCCTGGCAGTTTTTGTTTTTCCAAACAGGTGTCAACCAGGAAAGAATTGAAGGGAGAACTTTTACTGGGGCCTGGGCCCAAAGATGAGAGTACTGTTGAAAATGGTCCCCTCTTATATAGGTCTAAGGTGGTCTTGTTCCATCTTAGAGCAAGAGGTCCTGCTGAAGAATGACAAGTGGCAGATCTGTATGAGCCCTTTACCAGATATTGGTATTGGAATACATCTTTAAAGTCATCAGAATCAGTGGTGGTGCAACAGACCTCGTTTATATCTGTCCATTTCTTGGAATCTGGTTCAAAGAACCTTGAAGTCCAGCAGGGGCACTAGGCCAAAGAAGGCTCCACCAAGACTGTTGAAAGGAGTGCCACAGAAACATTTTAATCATCAGAGAGTGGTACCCCAACAGGGTGCTTCCCTTATGGGAACTTGTCCTAGAGTGTGGACACTTGAAGAGCAACCTGAGGTCCTCTAGTGGCTTGCAGGTGTACCTGAAACACACAGCTTCAGGGGAATGTGCTGTAGTCTCAGGGATTTCAGTAGCTTTCTAGAGCTCAACACAAATGTGATGGATCCAGGCATCTAATTCTGCAACTCAAACTGCCATGGGAGTGGACAGGAAAACAGAATATGGACCCTCCCATAAAAGGTGAACATGGCCTTTATTGAGATCTGGTATTTTGAATAGTATCAAATTTCCAGAGCAAAAGAGGTAGGGGTCCTGTTTGTTCTTCTCTATAAAGTCCTGTCGGTAGCTCTGATGGGATCTGTTGAGATTTTGCCAGGTGGGTGACATGGATGACATGTTTGGTGGTTTCATGGTCTAATACAAGATCATTAGTGAGGAAGGGCCCACCATATAGAGCCTCAAATGGTGTGAAGACCTGGCAACTAGGCATATTCCAAGATCTAGGAGCAATAGTTTGGCCCAGGGAGATCAAGTCTCCCGAATTAGCTTTTTTAAGTTTCACTCTAGGAGATCATTATCCTTTTCTACCTTTCCAGTGGACTGGGGTTACCATACTACGTATAATGTTATCTGATTAATATAGTGTCCAGTTACCATAGTAATAATAGTAGGTTTCCTCCGAAAATCTGACATATCTAGCCATGGGTTCTTGTCCCCAGTAATGGTGCTAGATATGGGTTTCAATTTTCAGAGAGTGCTTAAATCAAATCAGAAAGTGGTTGATTGCTCCTGTAACATTTTGTGGCATGGTTGCACAAATGGACATGTCTACAAACCAGTTATTGGTGTATCTCATAGGGTTCACAGCTGGGTAATCGATTTTCTCCTCTGATAGAAAGCATAACATTTTCCAGTGCTATGAAAGCTAGCAACTAGAGATGAATCTTCAAAGTAAGTACCAGCTTGACTTCTCTATGACTCAAGTGTGTGGTATCTTCAGCAATAGGGTCTTACTGTCAAGTTCGGGGGGCAGGGGGGGGCGGTGCAGGTAGTAACCAAGAACATTGGTAATAATTGTTTGATGGTCTGTGGGACATCACTTGCCAACAACTCCAAAAGAAGTGCCATTCTCCTGTTATTGAGCTTTGTATTTGCTAAGTTCTAGTGTGTAAAAGTGTTAGGAGGCCCTGTTGGTCAAAGGTTGCAGTCTATGTTGACTTGGCAGCTCTCTCCAAGTTCAACAACATAGAGAACATCTTCCCCCTGGTAGAGGACCTCCTGCTCTCTATCTAATCTCATTTGGAGAATGTCAGAATGTCTCTAGACCCAGATACCTGACTTATCTCAAGGATAACCCTTGACTCAGTTCTCTGCAAACGCTCTTCTGTTGCTGCCCATATGGTAATTAGGTGACATGCTCTAAGTATATTGATAGGGCCATGCTGCTACTAATCCAACTATATGATAGGAACATGCCACCTAATGTGAATTAGTTGATTTCCCAGCTCCCATTCCTAATCATATATATCCCTGATACTCTGGAATAACACTGAGCTGCCTCGCTGAAGATGTCTCCTGGCTGTTCAAAGCTCTCTATCACCACTTCTGCCCCTTTGTCCTCATGAACTGGCGGCCAATGAACCACAAAGAAAAAGGACCCTACACAGAAGGAGTGTTGTTGCCCTATTATAGAATGAGTTCATTTAAACTCTTTTTATATGTATATTTGTATAATCATGGGAAACTTCTACAGTAGGTTTCCACATGACTTTTTCAAAGTATCTTTAGAGTTAGTTCTGCCTGCCTGTAGTCCCTCATGCATCCTTCCTTCCCATCCTCTTTTCACATTTGAAGACGTTAGCCTTCAGTTTTATGTGTGTTCCATTTGCAATACCCACAAAGGCCAGGGAGTTACTAAGGGGCCATTGGGGGAAGGGATTCTAAGAAGAAGATGTAGAATGAAATGGTATGAAGGTTTAAAGGGGAATGTTGGTATACAACAGTATTTTAAAAATTCTCTTATGATGTAGTCTACAATTCTGACTGGAAAGGGGGTAAATTATTTTATTTTCATGTTGTGATGACTTCAGAACAATTGCCTCAATTTTGACTTTGGAGTTTACTGGGTGCAAAGAGATGCAACAAAAATATCATTATTTCTGAGCAGCTATTTTATCTGTATCATTGTATTCTCTCCTCCCCGCTTTTTGTGACAATATCACTCAATAGTCCATTCCGGTCTCAAAATGTAGTAATCATCCTATTGCATCACTCCCAACTTCTTAAAAAGTATATATAAGTGCATATATATATAATATATTATATATGTGTACATATACTATTTCTTTTCATTTTAACAACTTAACACTAATAGAGCTGCATGTTTAAATAAAATCTTATTTGCTTCATTTTCAAATGCCTTTATTTTCTGAGATTGATTTTCATTTCATTTATTTATTTGTTTGGTCTAGGATAGACTGAAGATATCTTACCTTGAAAGAAAACATGACTATACTTCTGAGTATTTACTTGGTGCTTTAAGCCAATTTGTGCCTTATTCCTTCCACTGGCACCCATGTGCAGGACAGGTTCTTGTTTGCCTCCCTGTCTTCACCTCCTTTTTTCCTTACCTCCGCTCTTATGTGGAAACCTGTGTCAGTTAGATGCCTGCTGTGTTGGGTCAACAGAGGGCATGTCAGGTGACTGGAGAGTGGGAGAAACCACTGTATTTTCCTCCTCTCTTCCTGCTTGTGGCACAGTTCCCTGCAGCAACTGTGTGCCTTATGAACAGGCCACTAGAGACTTAGTCATTGGATCCAGAAATACCACCTCCTCAGCCATGAATTCTGGAAATACCAGCTTCTCCATCCTACCTTTTAAAAGTGTAAAGGCTTCCTCTGGTGGCTAATTCTTGGATTCTTCAGAGTTTTTCCATCACTCATGCAGAAGATTCCTTGTATCAAATACTTTGAAGTAATTGTTACAGTTTCTGTTTTGAGTTTTGCACATGTTTCAACTTTATGTTTTAATAGGGGTCTTAACTCTTTATAAGAAAAGTGATTTTTTCCCCCGACAGGAAATTAATCACATTAAATTTAAATATGCCTGCTCCTCTAGTTGGCTTAACTAAAGTCGTTATTTTTCTACTCTATATTCAACATACTTGTTCCCCACCACAATCTTTCCAGCTTCAGAACAGTTTGTTATCTGTCTTCTGGAGTCACATATTTGAAGGTGTGCAATGATTTGTTTTTATTTATACTTATTTACTTTGATTTTTGAGATAAAGTTTTTCACATAGCTCAGAGTAGCTTTAAACTTGTGATCCTCAATCCTCCACCCTCATTGCTTCTTGAGTGCTGGGCTAATATAGGGTTACAAATATGTACTATCATACCCAGGCTGTTCAGCCAGCTATTTGTTGTTTATTTCAAAATCCATTTTCATATAGTTGTTTATGTTTCTTTTATTTGTTATCTGTAATATTACATTTTCTAAAAGTTTTCATTTACATTGGTATTTCCATTTGATCTATCTTTTAAAAATTTTATTAATAAGTTTGTTCTTTGACAACTTCATAAATGTAATCAATGTTAATTACTCTCTTGTCCAACCTTCTTTTATCTCCCTCCCAACCCTATCAATTGTCCCTCTTCCTTACAGTCCCTTTCCCAGACTCATAAACTAGGGTTTTGTTTTGTGACCAGTTTAATTTAATCAGCACCATTTGTGGGACCATTGGATCAGACATTCATTGGTGCCTTGGGAGGTCTCCACTGGGTACACAACTAAAGACAATAATGAATGCTCACTCTGAATATATCAGAGGAAAGGGGTTCAGTAGTGAGGGATTTGGCACCCTGAAACCCTTCTTCTGTACATGACTGACTATATATGGGCCCATTTTTCTTGAAGAACCAGTGCAGGCATCTGAGGAAAAAGAGGCTACTCTGATTAAATCTGATAACAGTGTTTATTTTGACTTATGGTTCCAGGGGAGAGTCCACCAGGCAGAGGAAGCATAGCAGCAGCAGTCAGAGTATGAAGCTAAGAGATCACATCTTCAACTACAAACACAAAGCAGGTAGAGAGAACTAGATGTCTCAAAGTCTGTCTAACTCCAGCAAGGTTCATCTCCTAAAGCTTCCATATGCTTCCCAAATCGTGCCACTCACTAGGGAACAAGTGTTCAAATATATGAGTCTAGTGGGAGACATTTTTATTCAAACCACTTGGCCACTTCAGTGGTGTGATTTTAGAGTCCATAGAGGATACAGGAGTAAAGGAGTTGTGGAATCTTCCTCTGCAGTTAAGGAAATCCTCTGAGACCGGGTTTTTATTAGGGAAGTCTATAGACCAAGAGACCATTGTGTGAAGCTATAGAAGTAAAGCCTGTATTATGTTGGAGACCTCAAGATGTTGAAAGTGCCAGAGTTGTGGAATGTCTGCAAAGGTGAGCTGCAAACAGGGAGTGGAACCAGCCCAAGAGAGAGAAGTGTGTTGCAGTCAACAAAGCTGGAAGGAGTTGGAGATCTGAAGAGTGCCTTGACATCAGACATGGAGATGGAAAGTTTCGAGTTTTCCCAGCTGGTTTTCAGTCTTGCTCTGGTCCAGTATTTCCTCACTATGCTCCCTTTCTTCCCTTTTGAAACAATAATGTATATCCTGTGCCATTGTGTGTTGGAAGTACGTGATCTGCTTTTACATTTTGATTTTACACAGGATTGTATTTAAGAGATTTCATGAGTCTCAGGAGAGACTTTGGACTTCAGACTTTTAGATAGTACTGAGACTGTTATAGATTTGGGGACTTTTGAAGTTGTACTGAATGCATCGTACATTTTGATATGGTTACAAGCCTTTAGGGTCAGGTAGTGTAATGTGGTGGTCTGAATGAAAATGGCCCCCATAGACTCATAGCGAGTAGCATTATTGGAGGTGTGGCCCTGTTAGAGGCATTATACCATTGGGGTTGTGTTTTAAAGTTTCAGAAGTTCAAATTAGTCTTAGTGGCTCACTCTCTCTTCCTGCTGTCTGCTGATCTGAATGTAAAATTCTCAGCTACCTCTCCAGCACTGTATCTGTTTGCATGCTGTCATGCTTCCCACCATGATGACAATGGACTAAATCTCTGAACTGTAAACTAGCCCCAGTTAAATGCTTTCTTTTATAAGAGTTTCCATGGTCATGGTGTCTCTTCACAGTAATGTTAACCCTAACGAAGACACACAGTTGAAAGACAAAAGAAAAATTTCACATGTTAATAACAGGCTAGAAGAAACTATGTCCACCAAACTAGCCCTACAGAGAATACTGCAAGGAGTTCTCTGGACTGAAGAGAAAAGAAGCAAAGTCAGAAGGAAGCTTATCTCACTTTTGCTCACTTGGCTTCCCTCTGACCAGCTAGTTGCTTTGCCCTATTGTTTCTGCCGCTGATAATTGCTTTGTGATGGCAGTACCATTGTTTCCAAGCTTTCATGCTGCAATAGGAACCAACAACTCTCCAGGAACCCGCTGGACTTCTGGCACCACATTGGGACTACTGAGGTACCCTACCATGGGGACTAAAGAATGACCGGTTGTTACCCTCAAGAAAGAGACAGCTATCGTGGGACTATTCTGACTGTTGAGTCATTCAGTCCCAAGAATGAGTAACTAATGAGTGCACAGCTTCTCTGGTGTGATTTGGCTGCTACTATTTTAAGATGTAATAAATTGGCTCTGTTCCTCTAGCAAGCCCTGACTAAAAGAGTGTCTACATAATGCTTGTTTGTTTAGTGTCTATATAATGTCAGTGTGGTTCGTATCTATGTAATGGTAATGTGTTTGTAGTAGTAATATGTTTAAACTTAATGTGGCAGCAATCATTTATTGTGAATGTATTTGTGCATCATGCTATCTAAAAATAGAAACAAATACATATTAAAAACCTATCTGAATAGCATGCAGATAGAACTTGTGGTTTAAAATAAAAATCACAAACTCATATTCGTCAGGGGACCAGGTAGATAGGCCGAAGCTCTTCATTTCTCCCTCCATTTCTCCAGACCCAAACCCTTAGTCTCATGCAACAGAACACCTGCTGCAGCCTTCCCTGTCCCCCACCCCACCCTCATCTACTACTGTGGATTCCACAGATCTCTCTCTCCTAACCTCCTTCCCCTGTCAACACAAAGACCTCTCCTACCAGGGAAACAGAAAGGCTGACTGCAAATCTTCGCCTCTCCTTCTGCTCCCCCAGTTCCAATCCCCCAAGGCTCATCCCCCACTTTGTAGCAGAACACCTGCATTGGTATCCCTTTCCTCTCTGACACCATGCCCAACTGATCACAAATATCTTCTCCTCCACCCTTCCTTCCCACAATTCATCCCAGTATCCCAGCCACCAACACCAACAGCCATTCCCTGTAAACACAGTGGCTGAGCAAGCCAGGGAAAGAGGTAAGCTAACTGGAGATGTTGACAGTTCCCTCCTCTCCTCCAAAGCCAATCCCTGAGTTTCATCCCTACTTCTGCAATATGACTCAGTCTTCCTTCATCCTCTGTTGTATCTCCTGTGGATCCCACAGACCTTCCCCTCGTAGCTTCCCTCTCCCTGCTGTTGCTTTATCCCAGGCCCTTCTCCAGCAGGCAGTTGCTGCTGACCCGAAGGCCACTCCTGCCAGGGAAGTAGGTAGGCTGTCTGTAGATCTTCTTTTCTCCTTCTGTTCCTTTAGATACAACCCTAGTCTCATCCTCAGTGCTATGGCAGAGGTGAACTCTGTTCACTATCTCCCTCCATTCCAAGGACATGAAATAAGCAGAACCTGGCTGAACACTCTGGTCTCCTTCCTCCTGTGAACCCTTTCAAACCTCTAGCCTATCCCCAATCCTAAGTGTTAGTTCAAAATATGCAAAAACACATTTTTACCTGCAACTCCCAGTGACCACAAGTATGAAGTCCAAAGAAAATTTCCTACCCGGCAACACACAGGCATCACACTCTTCAAAAATACACAGAGGAAACAAACTAAGGGAAACACACACACACACACACACACACACACACACACACACACACAGGCTCAACAAAGACAAATCCAGAAATCATCACTTAGACCTATAATCATCACAATCCCAGATGCCTACATGCCAGCATAAAAACATAATCAATAACAATAATAATAATATAATAATAATAATCTCCACTAGAGACACAGCCCAGTTTTCCTATCACGGCAGGCCCTGAATATTCCAACATAGCTGAAGTACAAGTAAAGGACCTTAAAACTGCCTGTATGAGGATGATAGACGTCTTTAAAGAGGAAGTTAAAATCACTTAAGGAAATCAAGAAAAATACAAGTAGTGTGAGGAAATAAAGAAATCCAGGAAAGCACAAACAAATAGTGGAAGGAAAAATGAACAGAAAACTGTTTAAAATCTATAAATGGACTGGAATCAATAAAGAAAACCAAACTGAGGGAATTCTGGAAATGCAAATTTAGAAATTGGAACAGGAACTACAGACGGAAGCTCCACCAACAGACTACAAAAGATGGAAGAGAGAATCTCTGTTGTTGAAGATACAATAGAAGAAATGGATACATGTATCAGAGAACATGGTAAACCTAAAATTCTCCTGACACAAAACATTCAGAAAATCTGGGACGCTATGAGAAGAACAAACCTAAGAATAATAGGAATAGAGGAAAAAATATTTTCAACAAAATCAGAAGAAAATTTTCCTAGCCTAAAGAAGTAGATGCCTATCAAGGTACAAGAAGCATAGAGAACACCAAATAGAATAAAACAGAATAGAAAGATAGATTGACACATAATAATCAAAACACTAAACATACAGAACAAAGAAAGATGTAAAAGCTGCACGAGAAAAAGAACAAGTAGCATATAAAGGCACACCTATTAGAATTACACCTGACATGTCAGTGGAGACTCTAAGGACCAGAAGTACTTCTTGTCATTCCTGTTTCTGCTTCCTGCTTCCCGGTATGATCCAACTGCCAGGTGGATTCGCTCCCAGTCAGGGCAGAGGATGACTTCAGCTGTCTACTTGGTTCTGTATTCATGAGTATGTTTCCTCAATTTATATCCTAATAAATTCCCTAGTATTCCTTAAGCAGACTCCCATGGATTTCTCGCATTACAAACAAACAAAACAAACAAAAATCCCACAACCAAATTGTCTTAGCACAGAATTCTATCAGATTTTCAAAGAAGAGTTGATGCCATACTCCTCAAATTATTTCACAAAATAGAAACAAAAGGAACAGTGCTCAATGTATTTTTGAGGCCACAGTTACACTGACCATGTAAAGACCCAACAAAGAAAGAGAATTACGGACCAATTTCCCTATGAACATAGATGCAAAAATAGTCAATAAAATATTTGCAAATAGAATCTAAGAATATATTAAAAAGATCATCTACCATCATCAAGTGGGCTTCATCCTAGAGATGTAGGGATAGTTCAATATATGAAAATCAATAAATGTCATGCACTCTGTAAATAAACTGAAAGACAAAAAATAATGATCATCTCATTAGAAGCAGAAAAGGACTTTGACAAAATCCAACACTCCTTCATGATAAAAGTCCTGTGGAGATTAGGTATATAACTGGCATACCTTAACAATAAAAAGGAGTTTGCAGCAAGCCCATAGCCAATATCAACTTAAATGGAAAGAAACTTGAAATAGTTCCTCTAAAACCATGAATAAGGTAAGGATGTCCAGTCTCCATACCTATTCAATATAGTACTTGAAGACTTAGTTAGAGTGATAAGACAACTAAAGGAGATCAACTATATACAAGTTGGAAAGGAAGAAGTTTTATTTGCAGATGATATGATAGTATACATGAGTAAAGCCCCTCCCCCAGAATTTTACTAACAAATTCCTAGAGCTGATAAACACTTTCAGAAAAGTACCTGGACACAAAATTAATTCACAGCATCATTAGTTATCACATATATGAATGACAAATGGACTGAGAAAGAAATCATGGAAACAACCCCTTTCACAATAGCCTCAAATAACATAAAATATCTTGATGTAACTCTAACCAAGCAAGTGAAAGACTTGTATGATAAAAAGTTCAAGTCTTTGAAGAAAGAAATTGAAGAAGATGTAAGATGGAAAGGAAAGATATCCCATGCTCATAGATCAGTAGGATTAACATAATAAAAATGGCCCTTCTACCAAAAGTAAGCTACAGATTCAACCCAATCTCCATCAAAATTCCAGCTTTTACAGACTTCTAAAGGAAAATTCTCAACTTCATGTGGAAAAACAAAAAACCCAGGATAGCCAAAACAATCCTGAAGAACTGTTGGAGGCCTCATCATTCCCAATTGCAAGTTGTACCACAGAGCTATAATCATAAAAACAGCATGGTATTTTTAGCTGGTGCCTACATGGAGCTTTCACCCCTATGTTCTAGTGAATTTAGTGAGGGAAGATACTCTGCAGGCTATCAAAGAAGAAATACAAACACCAACCCAGCCACAAAACCTTCAGCCTACAATCTGTCCTTCCTACTAGAAATGCTAGGGTAATGGCATAGAACTTGCAGGAGTAGTCATCCAATGTCTGATTGACTTAAGGCCAACTCCTTGAGATGGAACTCATATCTGACACTGTTTGGTTGACCAAGAACCAGAGGCTAGATATCCCAGAGACATAGGGTGTAACCAAACACTACTGGTCTAAAAAAAATTCTGCTATACTCATAGATCAGTGCCTTGTTCAGGCATCATCAGAGAAGCTTCATCTTGCAGCAGACAGGAATAGATGCAGAGATCCATAGCCACACATCACACAGAGGAAGACTTCTTGGAACACACAGCTCTAAATGGGATGTCTCCATCAAATCCCTCCTTCAGAGCTCAGGGAACCCTGCAGAAGAGGAGGCAGAAATAGTGTACGAACCAGAGGGGATGGAGGACACCAGGAGAACAAGGCCCTCTGAATCATCTGAGGAAGGCTCATTTGAATTCACAGAGACTTAAGCAGCAAACACCTGGCTGACACAGGTTTATGCCAGTTCCTCTGTGTATGTATTACAGGTCTTAGCATAATATTTTTATGGGACTCCTGAGTGTGTGAATGAGTGGGTCTCTGATTCTTATGCCTGCCCTTGGGGTCTTTTCCTTCTGTTTGATTTACTTGTCCTGCCTTGCTGTTATGGTTGTTGTTTTATCTTATTATATTTTATTTTATAAAAAGGAAAGTTATGACTATTTAAATACTTGTATCTGACCATAAAAAATAAAAATTACAATCAATAGCATTGTATCTATTTCTATAGTATCTTCTTAATCAGTATTTTTTGAGAAAGTAATAAATTTATGTCCTATAAACTGTTAGAAGATGATACCAACAGGCAGGCTTGATTTCTTTTCTTTCTTTATTTTTTATTGGTTTTTTTTTGAGACAGGGTTTCCCTGTGTAGCTTTGCGCCTTTCCTGGAACTCACTTGGTAGACCAGGCTGACCTCGAACTCACAGAGATCCTCCTGGCTCTGCCTCCCGAGTGCTGGGATTAAAGGCATGCGCCACCACCACCCGGCTATTTCTTGATTCTCTAAATGAACAATATTTGCCTGAAGACTGACTTTCACCCATAACAGGCCCAGAGTAAACAAACATCTAAATTTGTTTATTAAGCTAGTATGGTTTTGTTTTGTTTTTTCATGTAGCCTATATCAACAAATCTATAACTTAACGTTTTAACTGACCCAGGAATATAAAGATGAATTACTAAGCAGGATGTTCTGGTATATACTTATAATTTCCATATTCAAGATTGAGAATCATGAATATCTCAAGTTCAAGACTTATCTGGGCTATACAGCAAGGCAATTAAATAAAAAGAAAAAATTAATAAAATAAAGTGAATTCTTATTGTTTTATCTTGGTAATACTTTGTACTTTCTTATAGAAACAAAGCAAAATAATAAATCATTTTTCTTGTTACTGTTACTAAATGTCTGATAAGCATTTTTTGTCCTGTGTATATGTATGTGTGTATATATGTGAGTGTACATGATTGTGTGCATGTAGAGACCAGGGGGTAAGCTCAGCATCTTTATATGCTACCCCCCTTTTGTGGGGGGACTGTGGGTTCTGGGCATCAAACTCATGTCTTTGTCACTACAAGGTAAGCTATCTCCTCAGTCTATAAGAAACAGTTGAAGGATAAAAAGTTTATTTGGGCTCATTTTTCACAGACACTATCCACTGTGTTTAGGGCAGCACAGTTCATTCTGTCCAGAAAGGTAGCAGGAGCAACTCACGGCTAGGGATGGAGGAATTTGCTCACATCTAGGCAGATCAAGAAGCAGAGAGCAGAAATGTCAGCACTCAGCTGGCTTTTTCCTTTTTTCTTTTTATTCAGCCTAATAATCTACAACATATAGGCTAGTGCCATCCACATATGGGGTAGCTTTTTCCTTCTCATTTGCATCTCTCATAGACACACCCAAGATATACATCATCAAGTAATTCTTTAATCAAGTTTTTGATGGAAAAAGCTTTAATAAATGATTTGCATAAATAAAGAAATATGGATATCAACTCCAAGAATATTTAATCTAAAAATGTTTTAATTCTTATTTATTTAAAAAATAAAAAAAGTTAGTGGTTTTCTTTTGTTGTTTTTGTGATAGTGGGGATTGAAACCAAGTCATAATTATGCTAGCCAAATATTTGCTATGCTTTTGAGCTATTCACCAGCCAGAGTTTTTAGTGTCACAAATCATATAGAAACTGTAGGAATTTGTTAAAATATCATTATCATCATTTTTGAAATTTTTATTTCATGACATTGATTTAAAGATATCTACATTTTCTAAAAACTTTAAAGACTAAATTATGTTGTCATAAAATAAGAATGATACACAAAGCTACAAATGGAGTTAGGAATTTAACTAGTGTCTTTGCCCATGCTGTTAATGTAAAGAGTCAAATGTTTAGTATCATGAAATATAATTAAATCGTATCCTAGTGTTGTGGGAATCTTTCTGTAATAAACACTCTGACAACAGTGAGAGGGTAAGAGAGGAGATGCCACTGGTGGACTGAAGCCAGGATAGCTCTTGAAACACTTCAATCCCAGGTCCAATTTGTATTCTCATACTCTAAAAACCACAAGGTGAGGCAGGAAAGCAAGCAAGAGTCTAGAGAAGTGTGAGTGGCCATTAGCCGTTTGTTAAGGGCAATGACCCACTGTTTCAGTTATTTCTTCAAGTTCTGTTTCAGTTAGCAAGTTGTGGTAGTTGAATATGAATGTCCCCTGGAGGCTTTATATTTGAGTGTTTAGTCACCAGGGAGTGGAACTGTTTGATAAGATTAGAAAGATTAGGATGTGTGGCCTTGTTGAAGGAAGTGTGTCACTGGAGGTGGACTTTGAAGTTTCAAAAGCCCAAGCCATGCCCAGGTACTTGCTCTACCTGCAGATCCGGATATAGCTCTCAGCTGTGTCTCCAGCACCATGAGTGCCACCATGGTGGTAATGAACAAAGCCTCTGAAACTGTAAGCAAGCCCCCAATTAAATGATTCCTTTTATAAGAGCTGCCTACGTCATTGTGTCTCTTCACAGCAACAGAACAGTGACTGAGTGAGACACAAGTGAAGTTGTGACTAGCAAATAGGTACTACAAGCAGTGCTTTGAGTAAATGACAAAATAAATCAATAAATCAGTACCCAAAAATTGGTCTTTCATACCTAATTCTACTTCATTCTCTCCTCTTCATAACACCTTATGAATCTGTTTTGAAGAAATGGTTCAATTTCTTCAAAATCGCATATATCCTGGCATATTATCTGCATTGCACTTGATTGGCACTTATTTGTACCCCTAATTTTAATCCTTTAAATTACTTTTTTTCACATTTTCTCACACTATTCCTCACTGATTAGAATAAAACAGCATTCCTTATTGAAAACAACGTATATTCCTTTTTTTTTCAGTGTTAATCAAGTCTAATACTCGAGAATTTTGGAGGAACTTTGCTGCCCGTGAATCTGTTTCATTCTGAAGAGCCCCTCTGCTGTCCTGAACAATCTGAGAAGAAAACTGACAATGTTGAAATTGTTGGATGGGATGCATGGTCATTTAGTTAGGGTTTCCATCGCTGTGAAGGGACATCATGATCTCAGCAACTCTTATAAAGGAAAACATTTACTTGGGGTTGGCTTACAGGTTCAGAGGTTCAGACCATTATCATTCATGGCAGGAAGCAAGGCAGCATGCAGGCAAACTTGGTGCCTGAGAGGCAGCTGAGAATTCTACAATTGGGTCAGCAGGCAGCAAGATGAGAGAGGGACACTGGGCCTGGCTTGAGCTTCTGAAAACTGAAAGCTGACCACTAGTGACACACTTCCTCAAAAAGGCCCACCTACTCCAACAAGACCACACCTCCAATAATGCCACTGCCTATGAGTCTATGGGGGGCGTGGCATTTTCATTCAGACCACCACATTCCACTCCCTGGTCCCCCATAGGCTTATAGCATTCAGTCAGCCCAACTTTAAAATGCATTCAATCCACCTTCAAAAGTCCCCATAGTCTATAAAAGTCTCAACCTTGTATAAAAATCCAAAGTCTCTTCGGAGACACAAGGTAATCTCTTAACTGTAATCTCCTATTGCTGGTGGCCATGTCAGAGGAGTAGCAGATGTCAATTGACTTTAGGGGATTGACCCACTAGGAAACAAAACCCTGATGGGTGAACCTTGGATAGGCAAGGCTCTGAAAGCCTTGGCCACAGAATGTTTTCTGTTACTGCTGTGTCTGCATGTTTGCTGCTGCCATTTTTCTCTGGTATCTGGCCTGTTATGGACGGGCGTGGGGAGATCCCCACTGCCCTTAGTGCAGGATGATCATCTCTTGGAAATATCCCGTTCTACTGGGCATTTTTACCTGTGGATTATTATGGAGATGATTTCCTCCTAAGCAGTACTGTTTAACTGAAGGAATGATTGTATACAATAATAGTGTTAGTTTAAATAGAAATTTTATGATTGAGGGCTTTTTAAAAGTATAGCAAGGTGATGTGGGATGGTCTATATGTCAAATGTGTTGCTGATTGGTCAATGAATAAATCACTGATTGGCAGTGGCCAGGCAGGAAGTATAGGCGGGACAAGGAGGAGAATAGAGCTGGGAAGTGGAAGGCTGAGTGAGAGAGACACTGCCAGCCGCCATCAGGATAAGGAAGATGTAAAGTACCGGTAAGCCACAAGCCACATGACAAGGTATAGATTAATAGAAATGGATTAATTTAAGCTGTAAGAACAGTTAGCAAGAAGCCTGCCACAGCCATACAGTTTGTAACCAATATAAGTCTCTGTTTACTTGATCGGGTTTGAGCGGCTTGGGACTGGCGGGTGAGAGAGATTTGTCCTGACTGTGGGCCAGGCAGGAAAACTCAAGCAACAGCAAGGGGTTAAGATAGAGGTTAGTTTAATGGAAAAATTAACATAGATAAATGTAGGATAAAATGTTGCCCCTGCTCCTAATAAAGCAGGGGCTGCAGAGGATAAAAATAAAATCAGGAAGTGTCACACAGCTAGAACACATGAGTTTCTATTGAGGAGCTATATAGACTGTGGCTTAGATTAATGATTAAGAGAAACAACTGAGTCCCAGTAGTCCAGCTAGTTCAAATTCTTCTACTGTTAATGTTGGGAGATGTGTTCACAGGTTTTGGATTATATCATAGCTGAAACAAAGCCTTAAAATAACTTAAGGTCAGACAAAGATGTTTTTGTCAAATAGCTTTGAGGTGAAAACCCCAAAAAGATAATCTGAACTTTTAGAAAGGCACATAGCTGTGTGAGGGACTCGTTAAGGTTTGGGATCAAAAACAAAGCAGCCCAATTATTATTAGCTGATGTACCTTTCTTGCTAGAATGGGTTGGTGACCAAAGATAATGATTAATTCCTTGTACTCATTTCTGCCCTCAACTTCCCAATATAAAAAACTATTAATGAGTAGATATGCAGCCTGAGAATTTAAAATAGAGCTGACTGATTCTTCTTTATATATAAAAGTTTAGATTTGTGATCCTTCTAAGATTTCTTATAAGATTACCTTTTGAGATAAATAATAAAATGATTGGTCCTTTCTTTGTAACTGCAATATGCAGCCTGCTAGTAAAAGACCTGGCTAAGAAGAATACCTTGCTTGCTCACACTCTGTTAATCTATAACAAGTGGCTTGGACATGAATGTATATGGGTTCTTGGGACAACTTGTTTTTCATCTGTAATATGTAAAATGTTTAATGTAAGGGATATGGAAAACATGCTGTTTTTTACTTGTATTCATTGTAATCATTCACTTGAAAAATAAAATGTAACTACACTGTAATTTTTACATTGCTTGAAAGACTTTGTTGGGGTGTATAAGCAGTAGGGGAAAAAAATAAAGTGAGTTAGAAGGAAAACATCAAGAATGAGAGAAGGAAAACACCAGGAAATATGTAGAGGAATAATACAGAAAAAGACTAAAGAAGAGGTCAGAAGAAAACCATCGAGAGAATGTGTGTGTCTTTTCCCTTACTCCCTCAGATAAAAAGTCTTAGTACACTGACTCCGTGGATTCCCTTTGAGCCATGCGCTGCTGGAGGCTGGTACTCACGGGAGCAATACCTTATAAAATCAAAATGAAAAAGTGGATCACATACTTCCAACATATAATGGCACAGGCTATACATTACCATTCCAGAAGGGAAGAAAGAGGCATAGTGAGGATATACTGGACCAAAGCAAGACCAAAAACCAGCTGGGCAAACTCCAAATACTGCACTCCAAGTATGATGTCAAAATGCTCTTCCGATCTCCAACTCCTTTCAACTTTGTTAACTGCAACACACTTCTCTCTCTTGAACTGGTTCCACTTCCTGTTAGTAGCTTTCTTCGGCAGATATCCCACAGCTCTGGCATCTTAAACATCTTTGTGGCTCAAAGGCAATCCAGGCTTCAGCTTCACAGCATCACATAATGGCCTCTCTATGCCTCCGTACAGCGCCGCTCCCCCAACATATTCCTGGCCCCAGTGGCTTTCCTTAATCGCAGAGAGATATTTCATAGCCTTTTTCTTATATCCCTGATTCTAATGCCAGAACCACATGGATGAAGCTGCCAAGTTCTGCTGTTGGCTGGGACTGGAACATGATCACCTCATTCAAATACATTTTTACTAACTTTCTGTTTTTGATGATTTCCTTCACTACCTAAGCTTGGCTGTCCAGGAACTTGCTCTGTAGACAAGACAGGCCTTGAACTCAGAGATCCACCTCAGTCTGCCTCTCAAGTGCTGGTATTAAAGGTTTGTGCCACCACATCTCCGGCCCTAAGCTTTTCTTTAATTAATTATCACAAGTTAGAAGTTTACTTGGTTGGAGTCGTGCCCTAAGGGCACCACTCTCTTTATTCCATCTAGTATCAGGTTTTTCTTTAATCTGTTTATCTTCCCACTTGAAATATTCAACTGCTTTCCTTATCTGAAATCCAAATTCTGCCAAAGAGAATCATAGTCAGGCCTATCATAGCAATGCCCCATCCCTGTATCAAATTTAGACTTGTTAGGGTTTCTATTGTTGTGAAGAGACACCATGACCACGGCCCCTCTTACAAAGGAAAACATTTCATTGGGACTGGTTTACAGGTTCAGAGGTTTAGTCTCTCAACGTGGCCTGATTGGAGGTGGTATCATGTGTGCAAGTTCCAAGTGATTTCTCTGTGCATGTAGGAAAAGCTTCTATGCAGCCTAAGACAGTACACACCATGACCAGCAAGTATTGGTACCATCTGCTGGGTTTAATGCCACTAAAGTCTACTTCTAGAAGTTCAGATGCGTAGGACCCCTGTTTGTGTGCCCATATAGGCTCTATGTGAATGTGGCAGCACACCACTGCCATAGCCCTGGGCCCAGTTTCTAGCAGTTGGAGGACTTGATCTCTGTTTTAATTTCTTTGTCCCCTGAGGTAAGTAAACCCCTTTCTCAACACCTTGCTGCTTTTAGTCTCTTGGTGTGAAGGGCTATGCCCCCTGTTGGAAGCCTCAGTGTCTACCTGTAAAAGGTTCCAGATCTGAATTTTGGGGAGTGGCTTGTCCTTTAGACTAGCCATGAGGAGAAAAATCTCTTTTGTAATTTCTCCACAATCTTAGGCAAGTAGGTGGCAAAATAACATATCTTCTTCCATCTTCTTGGATGAGGGAATGACCTAGCACTCCCCTTAGTTAACACGTTGGAATGAGCTCATCCTTGAAACACAGTGGACCAGATTCTAATGGAGCTGGCCAGATGGATGAAGTTGTTGAACATTGCATGCCAGCAGATTTTATTGGAGCAGCAGCAGCAGGAGGTTTTGTGACTGCAGCAGAAATAGTGGAGAGATAGCATCATGGGTGAAATTTTATCCTCTGGGGAAGCTAAAGGGGGTGCTTCCTTGGTGTCTTCAGGCTTAACAATGTTTGCAGCCAATATCATCTGGGGCTGGGAAGGTCCTGGTATCTGGTAGTAAAGCCATCCAGAGGTTATTGAGCCAGCAGACACCAACTGGTCTGGGTGGCCAGGTGATCCCATACAGACCTCTTGAGTTCTGTCAATCAGAGTCAAATCTAGAGTTCCTTGAGATGGCCAGAAGACATCAAAGGTAATCTAATCAATTTCACTGAGTCTTTAATTTGGAGGACTTCATCTTTATTCTGTAGTTAATATTAAATCATCTCTTAAAGTTGTCAAGCATAGTTTGTAGGACAGTGCAGACCCATTGACAAGAGTTCTCTAACCAGGAATTGGGAAGTTTATATATGCCTAGCTCCATGTGGTGCTTAGGGTGGGATGGAGAAGACAGGTGTCTCCTGCAAGCAGGTACCTGCCTGTCCTGCCACCTCACAGCAGTGACTTAAAAGGACTTGCTTTAGGGCCGCAAGTAGATCTCTGAGATCAGTAGTCCCTGATTAGGGAAGGTGAACACCGTTAAGTTAAATGATGGCAGTGGAAGCACAGGTTGGGGCCCAGTCGGATCTCATAGCCACAGGGCTGTGGGACAGTCGCAAGCACCCACACTCAGAACCTATACATTCCCATTTAAGTTCCTAGTATGTCTATTTCTCCAGAGGTCAATACCAGTATCTCGGTATCTTTTTGAAGCTCTTCCTTGGAGACCCATGCTACCTCAATATCTTATTGAAGATTTAGATGCGATCTCATGCAGGGTACTCAAGCCAGCTCAGCTCTTCCTGCCCACCTCCCTGGCAGTCCTTGCATGGCCTGAACATCTAGCTTAGTCTCTTCTTCCACATGAAGACTCTGGTTCTGGGACTGACAGTCGCCTTCACCACTGGAAGGTGACCCTGGAATCCCATGACAGGTGGCACTTGCTTCCCTGTTTCAGAGACATTTAGTGGCCAGAAAGGCCCTGGAGTGTCAGCCTCTCTGGACCAACCGGGGTCACAGAGAAAGAGATCTTTCTGGGCAACGGGAGGCTCTAGAAATGTGGGAATCTTTCTGGAATAAACACATCGTGACACCAATGAGAGTGGAAGAGAGGTGGTGTCACAGGTGTGCAGAAGCCAGGAAAATTCCAGAAAGGCTTCAATCCTGGGTCCAGGTTGTAATTCTGTAGTCTGTTTTTATACACAAACCCCAAAGGGAGGGGGCAGGCGAGCAAGCAAGGTTTCAGAGAAGTGTTCTTGACAGTCAGTAGGTTAAGGGCAACGGCCCATTGTTTCGGCTACTTCTCTAGGTCATTCTGTTTCAGGCAGCAAGTGAAGTCATGATTGGCAAATAGGAAGTACAAGCAGCTCTTTAAATCACAAAAGAAATCCATAAATCAGTATCTAATAACTGTGACTCTAAATAATGACTAACAATGTTATGATTCCTGCTTTTATAAGAAAGAGAAGTGTGACTACTACTCGTACTCTACAAAACCTTCCTTTGTTTTAGTTATGAAATTCTATCATGTAGCACTTTTACAGAATTCAGTTACTGAGTTAATGTGTGTGCCCCAGGTGCTACTTAAGCCTGCCATAGGTCAACCATTGTTCCAGAAAATAAGCATCATAGCCATCTGCAGTAGTCAGGTGACCTGTACTGTCATGCTCTTGTGTTTTTCCATAACATGTTAACATAGCTTGAACTTCGATCTGTAAAATAAAGTTCTTATTGGACCAAACATCATGTATAAATAAGAGGACAGAAAGATAATCCAGCATTAAACCCAACATCTGGCTTAGAGTTTTAGAGTCATATTTGGAATTAAATATTGTAGAAAATTGGTACCTTAAACTTAACCAAAAGAGTGGCTAGGCAGGTCATAGGCCTTAGTGTGGAAGCTCTAGCTATTGTTTTAACTAAATGGGTATGGCATGCCAATTAAATTGCCTTTTAAATGGTGATGTTTATTCCCATATATTATTGCAGCTGTCAGCTTTTGTCAGAGAAGCTTCTTAATGAGGCAGGTAGTATAACTGCAAAAATTCGTAACTGGTCAAAGTGATGAAAATAAGTGATTGGTTGAATATTTAGCCAGAAATGTGACATCTATGTCACCTCCTTAACCACTCAGGGCATCATGGAAGAGAGGGTGGAAAGAAGGAAGAGGCAGAGGATAGAGAAGAGTCCTGTGTAAAGCTGTCATCTGGACACAACATGGCTTTGACTCTTTTGAACTCGTTCATAGTAGCTGTTGTTTCCCTGCTTCATATTTTGTCTGTCAACATCCCATAACAGAGGAGAAAGGACTCATAAGGCTTCATCCCCAACTGAGGAACTACCAACAGTTAATGGTTGTTGCGGGGAGAGGAGTCCTATTACCTAATGGTAGTCCAAACCTAATAGGACTCATTGGCTCCCACACAAAGAAAACATGAAAGTAGAAGGGGGATATCTGGGAAGAGGAGGGTGAGCAGCAAGAGTGGGAGGGAGACAACAAGGTAATGGTGGGTAAATACAATCAAAATACATTATATGTGACTGCCCATAATTCTGTTTACTTTCTTGCTTCTCTAACTAAACAAAATGCCAAAAGGTAGGAAGGCAAAGGAGAACAAGGTAGCCCTGGCCCCTGCTGCCTTAAAGAAGCAGGAGTCCAAAAAAAGGGGGGTGAATTCTCAGTGAAAATGCCTAACTTCAGCATTGGATAGGACATCCATCCTCAAAGAAACCTTGTACCCTTCATCAAATGGCCATTGATGTGACATATGGCTGCAGAGGCAAAGGGCTGTCTTCTCTAAGTGGCTAAATGTACAGCTTATGGTTAACTACTTTGCTAAGGCCCCAGATCAACAAGTAATCACCTAGCTGTTTAATCTCTCCTGCAAGCAGAGGCCAGAGACAAAACAAATAAAGCAGTAGAGGCTGGTGGTTCATTTGACGGCCCGACCTTAAGCTGGGATCAATACTACCACCATCTTGGTGGAGAACAAGAAGGCTCAACTGGTGGTGAGTGCACTTGATGTAGACCCAATCCATCTGGTGGTTTTCCTGTCTCTCCTGTGTCAAAATACAGGGGTCCTGTACAGCATCATTAAAAAAAAGAAATTTCAGGATGGAGAGACTGGTCCACAGGAAGACAGGCACCACCTTTGATTTCACACAGGTTTGAAAGCAAAGGCTAAGCTGGTTATAGCTATGTAGACCAATTGCAATGACAGAAACACTGATCTCCACTATCACAGAGAGGCAACAAGAGCCAGGGTCCAAAATTTGTGGCTTGCATTGCCAAGCTGGAGAAAAAAAAAAAAGGCCATGAATTGAGTTAAATGTACTTTGTGGCTTTCTTGTACATAAATATAATATAAAATTGCTCTTCAAAAAATATGTTTTGTATATATGTATGAAAATGTTATTATGAGATTCATTATTATGTACAAATATGCTACTAAAAACATTTAAAAACTTGCAGAAATTACCTGAATGTTTTCATCTGAGACCTGTTTATCAAGAAATAATATTCTATTTTTCCAAAAATCCTCATATGGAAAAAATACCTACCTATCCCTTCAGAAAAGATATGGGGTGCACTCTATCAAAAGATTGTTTAAATGGAGCCACATGACTGTAACTTAGCCCTTGGAATATGGAAATGAAGGATCAGGAAGTCAAAGTTATCCTCAGCCACACAGTGAATTCAAAGTCAGACTGGCATAAAAAGTGAGACCCTGTCTAAACAAATATATAAATTACCTAATGAGTTAACTAACACAACAAAACCTTACTTAGTTTTAATGTTTTTGAGCAGTGTGACTCTGGTAAATAATAAAAAACTTTAAAAATTACTCCATCAGAAAAGAGTCCTGGAACCCACATCCATATAGTTTTTAAAAAACATATCTGAAATATCCTTTTGATTTTGTGACTTTCCTTGATGACTTCTCCATAAGTATGTTTTTATTTCTCTGCATATATGTGTATAAAACAGAATATTGGCCAACATCTGAAAACCCACAAACTTGGTTCCTCTTTCTTTGTGAGCCATCTTTGATGAGTAAATCCCCTATTGCCTTTCTCTATACCCTTCATACCCTCAAATCCTCCCCTTACTATGGCCATCTTTGCATTCATTGGTCTAGGCCTATATCCATGGCCTTCAAACCTTGTTAAAGGGCCACCTTTGACTAGTGACATGTCTTCCTTCTCTCATCCTTCCTCCATTAGCTGCTGTTTCTATACCCATAAGCCCAGTTCTAGACCTGTAGTTTGGGAGCCATTTCTGCCTAGCATTTTTAAACAGATCATACAGCAGCTTCACATGGCCTACCTCAATCCATACAACTTCTGTACTGGCCCAATTTAAAGAAAGCCAGATTTTCATATCAGACACAATAAAAGAGAAAAGTTTACATGCTCGGATCAAATTACAAAATAAAAAACAGGACTGGCCAGGACAGCATGTCTGCAGTCATGCCCCCTAGTCTTATAGAAGTGTTCTGTAATAAAAATTACCTTTATGAATGTCAGGACACCAGATTTAAAAAATAATCACAAACTTTACTAAATAATACAGGAAATTTAAAGAAAACAGGAACAAATACTTCCCTGAATTCCAAGAGGATGAAAATAAGTACTTGGTGATATCCAAGAAAATATAAATACACAGTTGAATGAAATGATTCATATAATTCAGGATTTGAAAACTAAACTTAATAAAGAAATAGAAACATTGAAGAGGATGCTATGAAGATAGAATGAAAATCTTCAATGTCCCAATTAGAAAACTCAGAGCATGCCTTACAAGTAGAATGAATGTAGAATAAAATAGAATATCAGGACCCGAAAATAAAGTAGAGGATCTAGACAAAATAAGGAAAGAATGTGAAAAAGTAAAAAAAAAAAAAAAAAAAAAAAAAAAAAAAAAAAAAAACCAGAAAAGGAACATACAGAAAATGTGGTACACCATGAAAAGACCAAACCATCTCCAGGTTGGTGGCATAGACCAGATCTTTAACAGCATCATGAAGAAAATTTTCCTAAACTAAGGACAGACATCCTCATACAGATAAGAGAAGCATGAAGGACCCCAAACATACAAGACCAGAAGAGAAACATCCTGCATTATAGTTAAAGTACTGAACATACAGAATAAAGAAAAAAAATATTGAAAGCTACAAGAGCAAAACAAGTCACATATAAAGGAAAACCTATCAGAATAATACCTGATTCCTCAGTGAAAACTTTGAAATTAGAAGAACCTGGAGAAATATGCTTTGAGTTCTAAAAGATCATAACTATCCACCTAGACTATTATATTTAGCAAAATTGTCCACCATAGCTGAACAAGAAGGAAAAACTTTCTATGACATAAACACCCTCAAAATAACAGTAACATAAACACTACACAAAATACTGGAAAATTTTCTTCAAACCGAGGAGAAAAATAAGCACAGCCAAGAAACTCTAGAAGGAAAACAATCAAAACTATAATTTAATTAAATACATAAAAAGCATAGCTAAGAACACAAACTAGCAGAAACAAACAAATATAACAAAATTCACATATTTCAATAATAATTCCAAAAGTTAATGGCCTCAACTCTCCAAACAAAAGACACAGGATACCTGAATGAATGGAGAAACAAATCTCATCTATCTCTTGTGTACAAGAAACTCATCTTAACTCTAAAGGTAGGCCCCACTTTAAAGCAAAAGAATGGACAAAAGTATTCCAAGCAACTAGAATCATGAAGCTAGCAGTTGTTGCCATCCAAATAGTTTCCCTTTCACTAAAGTATAATTCAGAGCCAACATTTTTTGAATTTAGCTTTGACCTAGTTGATGAAACTATGATACTGACATCTCAATAATGTATTTTATTTAATCGATTCTGATAGCTAATATCAAAATTGCCATGATTGATCAGCATCTTATATGACTATGTATGAAATCACAACTTTCATAGTGCCTTCCCAATTCCCAGTAACTCTTTCTAAACACAAGTTTGGATTTTCTTTTGACTGTGAGAATTATTTTTCAAGCTTGCTTTAATAGCTCATAACTGTAGTGTTGCTAGAGTTTTCCTGCCTGGCCCACAGTCAGGACAGACTCTCTCACCCGCCAGTCCCAAGCCGCTCAAACCCGATCAAATAAACACAGAGACTTATATTGGTTTCAAACTGTATGGCCGTGGCAGGCTTCTTGCTAACTGTTCTTACAGCTTAAATTAATCCATTTCTATTAATCTATACCTTGCCACGTGGCTTGTGGCTTACCGGTACTTTACATCTTCCTTATCCTGATGGCGGCTGGCAGTGTCTCTCTCCCCAGCTTCCTGTTCTCTCCCTTTTTCTCTCTGCTAGTCCCGCCTATACTTCCTGCCTGGCCACTGCCAATCAGTGATTTATTCATTGACCAATCAGCAACACATTTGACATATAGACCATCCCACATCACTTCCCCTTTTCTTTTCTTAAAAAGGAAGGTTTTAACCTTTACATATCTCCAAAGTCAGCTTGGTATATTTGGGAATTTGGGCGTAGCTTCTCTTACTACTTCCTGCTGGAGGGGGGCGCTGTATCTTCTGGGGAAACAAAGAAAATTTTAGGATCATGGAGTAGTCCGTGAGGCTGTATCATCTGAGCCAGTTGTCTTGAAACGGTTCTGGATGTTGGATCATCTGGGCCATGGTGTCATCGGAGACCTTTCAGGGGGTCTTGGCTGGTCAAACCTGATGTATCTTACTCTGGAACAAATCCATAGCCTCTTGCTTTCTGTGGAAACAAAAGAGACTCTTTTCCAAAGCAACATATCCTTACATCCAAATTTTGAAGTCAAAGTATCTTTAAAATATACATACTGGTTTAACTCAGCTTCCTTTACAATCAAATATCTCTCTGTAGTTAAGAATCCCAAAGACAACATAATCCAGACTCTCTGTGTAATAGTCATCTCTACGTGGCTTATTTTTTATATTAATTTTACTGTCTCTTTAAAGACTTTATTTTTTAAAACCATGTATTTGTTTCTATACTGTATATATCACCTTTTTTTGTCTCTTTTAAGCCTATGTATATTTTACACACATTTTAAACTATTACATCTGAATCTGTCTTATTGTGAACCTGTTGCTTTAAATTGCAGCCTTCTAAGCCTGAAACGGCACTGTGGCTGCTGGCTCCGCCCACTTTAGCTTCCCAACATGGTGGTTCCGCCAGCTCTGGGAACCATCAAGTCTCAGAAATAGTGGGTCTACGCTTTTATCAAAGCAGTGTGTAGCCCAGAAACCTCTTTTTTTTTTGTTTTGTACTAGCAAAGGCTAAATTCACCACACAGCTTAATGTGCCACTTGCAGAGGCCTCATTCCCGCCATACAGCAGGTCGAGCGCGCACGCCAGGAACCCGCCGGTAGCTCAAACCGGCAGCTGCCGCTCATTTGAGAGAGACAATTAGGAAGCTGTTTTTAGCTCCGTTTTAGAATCTTTTTTCTCAGGTTTTAGGTGGAAACTCTTGCCACCACGTTGGACGCCATTTGTTGCTTGAGTTTTCCTGCCTGGCCCACAGTCAGGACAAATCTCTCTCACCCGCCAGTCCCAAGCCGCTCAAACCCGATCAAGTAAACACAGACACTTATATTGGTTACAAACTGTATGGCCGTGGCAGGCTTCTTGCTAACTGTTCTTACAGCTTAAATTAATCCATTTCTATTAATCTATACTTTGCCACGTGGCTTGTGGCTTACCGGTACTTTACATCTTCCTTATCCTGATGGCGGCTGGCAGTGTCTCTCTCCCCAGCTTCCTGTTCTCTCCCTTTTTCTCTCTGCTAGTCCCGCCTATACTTCCTGCCTGGCCACTGCCAATCAGTGATTTATTCATTGACCAATCAGCAACACATTTGACATATAGACCATCCCACATCACTGTAGTCCAAGTACTTAAGATACAGGGGACCAGAGGTTCACAGCCAGCCTGGACTACATGAAATCTTGTCTCAAAAAATCAGAAAAAAAAAAGGAGGATGAGGAAAAGAAGGCAGAGGAGGAAGAAGAGACTATTAAAAAGAAGAAGAGAATATTTTCCATCCTGATATTGCTGTGGGATGTTCTGTATGGCAAATGTGTTGCTGATTAGTCAATAAATAAAACACTGATTGGCCATTGGCTAGGCAGGAAGTATAGGTGGGACAAGGAGGAGAATAAAGCTGGGAAGTGGAAGGCTGAGGCAGAGAGACACTGCCAGCCACCATGATGACAAACAGCATGTGAAGATGCTGGTAAGCCACGAGCCACGTGGCAAGGTATAGATTAATAGAAATGGATTAATTTAAGTTGTAAGAACAGTTAGCAAGAAGCCTGCCATGGCCATACAGTTTGTAACCAATATCAGTCTCTGTGTTTACTTGGTTGGGTCTGAGTGGCTGTGGGACTGGCAGGTGAGAGAGATTTGTCCTGACTGTGAGCCAGGCAGGAAAACTCTAGCTACACTAATATTTTTTCATTTATGTTCAGAAATTAGTTTTCTCTAATATAACAAAACCATGGACAGGCATTTGTGGTTCAGAATTCCATTGTCTTGAGAAACATTCATCTTGAGGACTTGATTATGGCATGGGCAGGGATAAGCAGTGAGGGGACAGAGACACAGCTTCATAATGTCCCTTTCAGCAGTCTGAGGAATCACTTAATCTAATTGAGACAATGACTCGGAACAAAGCAGAACCATGGCATTGCCATTCAAAAGAATTGCAAGCATATCCCATTGCAGCAGAGTTGGAGATTATATTAAGGGTACTTTGATACAGACTTAAGTGTAAGAGCTAGGAGGAAAAACAGAAAATTAAGGAGAAAACAGAATGTACCTGAGAGCATAGGTATGGGCTTCACTAAGACAGAGACACAAACAGTAGCTGGAAATGTGTGGACAGAAGCTCCTCAAAGCAGTCGTAATTACTTATTTTAGTATTAGCCATATATACCATCTTGGTGACTCTTAAGTTACATCTTACAAGGTTAATAAGAGCCCTCTTTTCCCCTTTCTTTTGATTACTGAAATTATAATCTCTCTGTGGCTTTGGCAATGCCTTGGGTAGTTATAGTCTGATAAAGTAAAACCAGAACCAAGACTGTGAAAGAGGCAACGAGTTTCTGGTGAGATTCTTAGAAAACTGCAGGTTTAAGCTGGGAAGGGAACAAAGGCCTTAAACAGTTGTTAATTATACTAAATTCCTTTATTGACCAGTCTTCAGCAAGATTCCGGGTGGAGGGTTTCCTCTCCTTTTCATACCCCTAAGATTTTTTCTATCTTTCTATCATAAGGACCTGGGGTAGTATCACTAGTGCTCTCCTTCCTGGACAAGGGACAAACTTCTCTGTCCTTTAAAGCTACTTGGAAGCTTTGTGTTAGGCACTGAATACTTCAGTCAATACTGTTCTTAAAGTGGCCTTGTTTGCCATTTTCTCAAGCTACTGACATATACTAATCCGATGCATGGTAACATTCATCATATAATTATCTTTTCTCTCACAAATATTAGGTATCCTGTTGAATATGATCCATGACTGCTCTCCCAGGGTTTCTCAGTTATCAGAATTCTAGAATTCACTTTCTCTTTTCAGTTGAATTGCCTGTTTCTTGACCATAATCTTCTTTCTTTAATTACTCTTTCTATTTGATCAAGTACATGGTATGCATTAGTTGCCTAAGAAAGGTTATATGGAAAAATAATGAGATTAAATGGAAATAAGCAAAACCATTAGACAACATATTCTTGGGTATTTATTCTACTGGCTCACTTGGCTTTGGAAACTGGGTAAGCAAGTCCAGAAGAAGCAGAGTGGTGGGGGGAGAGCTCTTAATTGTAATGAAGTTATAGATCACAAACAGTTTCTCCTTTTTCCTGGAAAGTTCAGTTCCCTGCAAAGGCCTTTCAATGGATGGAGTCAGATTACCTTGGATTATTTCCTTTAAATAAAGCCAAACGATTGTAGATGGCTTTTTTCCCCCCCACAACTCTTTATCCTTTCTTTCTTGGAATCTTAAAGATAATAAAGAAACTTAGAAAAAGCTTGCTGATTTGCCCCTATTCATAGCTACAATACACTTCATGTGACCTAGGTATAGTCTCTTTTCTTCTAAAGTTGAATAAACCTTTTACTAGTCTATTTTGGAAACCTGCTTAGTTTAAATTGCCTTAGTGTGAACTGTTGTGATTCTACAAATATACCCCATTCTTTCTACACACAAACAATAAATAGATCTAATTGGTTAGGTTGCATTTTTCTTATTTGCATTTTCTTCCTTGCTTCAATTTGAAGGTCCTTGAATATCTGTAGCTCACTTCTCTGGTCCACTGTGTTTTAACTCTTGTTGATTTCATTCTCATTCTGGCCTTTTTTTTTTTGCCAAAGCTCCTGAGAGTTTTACATTGTAACCACAAAAATAATGGAAGTCCTAGTAATTTTGAACGTGTAGTATGAAAATCCCAAGTATCTGGATATTTTGTTCTTTAATCACTAGAAAACAACTTATGAAGTTTAGCAACCAGTTTCCTACTATGTGACAAATTCTACCCTAAACAGCTTGGGAAGAATGCATTCCAGCTTTATTCACATTAGTAGTCAGCTTTGGAAGCATTCTCATTCCCTTCTCACATTCTTATCTAAAGCTGCAGCCTCAACCCAGTCCCAGAGACATATGGCTCTATATTTCTTGGAAGATTTGCAGTTACTCATTACTTTACTCCAAATCCCTTGAGTCCAGCTACAACACTAGGTAATTACTCCAGTGTGAAGAGTCAAATTGCATGCATATGTGCTTCTCAAATATTGTAATGCAAATCTCTGTTAATGACAAGTATTGTGTGTGTGTGTGCTTAACATGAGAACTATGAAGAAAAACTTGAGTTAACTGTTTTTGCTACATTGAACTGTAAGTATTGGGAATACATGAGCTTTAGTCACTGTTGTGCTCTGTGTTTTAAAATATTTTTGTCCCAAAGTACTTTTACTGATCACCATCACTGCTACTGCTCAATAGTGGGTTTGTCAACTAGCAAGAAGACCCATGAAAGTGAAATATTCACTTTCTATTAGTACAGCTGGGACAACATTACTTATTCTCCTATTTACTTTACAAACAATATTGTGTGGAATCCTAATACAGAAAACAAAGACAGAGTGGCATAAGTTGAGGCATTTGGAATGCAAAACTATATTGTTTAAAGGACCATTTTGGTTGCTTCCTAAATAATACATCAGTTATTTTGCCATATTTATATCCATTAAGACGGGAGAGAGGACAGTTTTGGAGGACTTGCTGAGTACAGCCTTAAAATAAACATTAAGGGGAAGAAATTGTTATGAAAAATAGTAACTTCAAATTTGAAGAAAAACCTCAAATGAAAACACGAGAGAGAGAGAGAGAGAGAGAGAGAGAGAGAGAGAGAGAGAGAGAGAGAGAGAGAGAGAGACTGACTGTTGGAGGAAATACAAAACTTGAATAAATAAATGCATAGGCAAATGTCTTTAAAGCATTTGTTTGACCTAGAAAACTATATATAGGTGATCTTGATGAGTAGTTGAACAACAACAACAAAATGCCTAGGGCTACTGAAAGCTATAGTTTCACCAAATAGTTTGGGGCAAAAATGCTGTTGCATGTACCAGGAATCTATTAAACAACTGAGATACATAGTTATCCTAAAGTACATTGTGAGACATTAGGAGATTACATTTGAGTATACTAATGACTGCGATATAATTAAGCACAGAACTGTGAATTATGGTTGGAAAATTGTGATTGTGGAAAACCTTGTATGGAATGAACTATACCTTTACAGTTACTAGGATGTTGTATCATATAAAAGAAATTCCTTCACATATGAGCTGAAGATCTTTCCAACATTGACAGTGTCAGAATCAAGGGCATAAATGAGGATGGTTTTGAGGACTTTAAGGTTGAAGGAGATCTAGCAGATAATTTAGAAGAAGGCATTTCTCATTTCTGTTAAAGAATCTCTTTGGTCTTATATAGCCTTATAGTCACTTTTTAAAAAAACAATTAGTGTATTTGTAAGGTACTGACATTCTAAGAATAGGCTTGTGTTTCAAATACAAATGGTGGTAATGATTCTTCTGCAGGGCTTATTGGTGTGCCCTTGACTAATGAGACTGGGCATAACGTACAGTATGAATTTGCTTCTGCTAAAGGGTGCTTACTTTCTGTAGCTGTGCCACATGAACAAAGTCAGAAATAATAGCTGTATTTTTATTCAGTGGGGTGGGGGTGGGGTGGGGTGAGGGGTGGGGGGTGTCCTGATTATAATCTATCCCTTTTACAGCTGTGTTAGGACCAAGCATAGTACTTAGAACATTTACTGTGCTCCTATGACAACTTGGTTGCTGCATGCCACAAATGCTAGGCCTGAAAAAAAACAAGCTGGATATCTTGTAAAATATCCATTTCCTAAGTTAGCAGTGGATTTGTCTTTGGTAATTTCACATTTTTGAAGGAAATCCTCTCCTACCACCCTTTCAGAATGTCACATTCCTACTTAACCCCACAATGATCCATAAATATCTACAGTGAACTCATGAGAGTGATTGGATTCAACACTGTAATGGTGTAGGCCTTGACTTTTCTACTGTGTCAACAGCCTTTTTCCTTGAGTGTTTCCTGGTGCTCATGTCATGTCATGTTAGGTAAACTAATATACAAAGATAACATTTAATTTGTTGTCACTTTCAACATCTAACATATGGTTAATGACTTAAAAGGATGGATTTTTGGATATGAGCATACAACTGGAAGTAACTGAGATACCAGGAAAACAGAGAGGGACCATGGGGGATGGGAGAGAAGGATCTCTGCCGAGAGGAAAGAAGGACATAGGTGCTATGAAGTGGGAAAGGGAAAAAATTGTGAAAGAACTTGGGAGAGAGAGCATAATTTTATGGGAGAGGAAGGAAAGAAAAGTACATATTACTGAAGACGTATTAAAAAAGTAACCCAAACATATAAGTTATTGCCTTTGCCTTTGAATGACTCCAAGAACTTGAAGGTTCTGCTTTTTTTTTTTTTTTTTTTTTTGCTGTGGACACCATACATTTTGACAACCAGACTTGCAGGAATGGAATTAGCACTGATCTGGAAGCCTCCTTCCTGAGGGTTAGCTCTTGTCTTATCAGAAGATGCTATGCAATACATTAAAGGAGAAATCAATCAGTAGTCAAAGCATCTGTAAAGCCTGTGAGCTTCAGCAATCACTAGCCCTTACATACACCCCCAATGGTGCAGCACTGGCATTGGATCTAAGTCTCCTCATTGAAAGAGAACTAATGCTTGGTTTTGTAAACTTCAGTACCAATGATTAGAGAGGTCATAGCCTTTAGGGGAGAGCCAATTATTGTGATTTTCTTAAGTAAATATAGTTTCTGACTGTAATTTAAGTACTTACCTTTGTAACATGAACTGCTAAATGGTCTTATTAATTAAAAAAAAAACCTGGAGCCAGACATTGGGATGAAAGCTGAAAGTTCAGAGAAATAGAACAAGTCAGCCACATTCTTACCTCTAGGAAACCCTGAAAAGAAAATTGTGGGTTAATTATCAAGTCCTGGGAGAGGTATCTGTATCATTTGTTGTCCAGTCTCTGCATAATGGGAAAGTGCTGGGCTTGTCTCAAATCCTTGCTTGAGTAGTCTGTGAGGCTAGATCATCTCAGATAGCCATCTCCAGGTTGTCCTGAGCAGTTTGTAGCCCAAAGAAGATTTTTGGGCGATGTTTGTCAGCTTAGTGGTATTATCATCATCCTGATGGAATCATCATTGTGGGTCCCTATCATCTTTTTGTAGACTTCAGAGTCACTGTCAGGTGCAGTCATGGTCCCCTGCAGAAAACTGATAAAGACTCAAACCCAAAATCATGTACAGGAAGCTAGATGAAGCCTCTTTCCTAGGATTAGTTAGTACTCTACATGACCATTAAAATATGACAAAAAGTTTAAAAAATATATATTAATCTTATAAATTTTGAGATAGTATTCATATCTTATGGAAAAGTTTTGAAGAGTGAAAATAAAATGAAAAGCTCATGAGATTAGTGGCTGTAGAATAATTAATTTTGGTTTTTCTTCTGTCCCATATCAAGTGGATCTTCTGACATGAAACAGAGATTTTGCATTTTCTTTTAACAAGCATGCTTGGGTTTAGAGAAGGAGAGAGCCACACTACAACTCCAAAGCCAGCTTTAATTATTAATTGAACTAGGACTAAATAAAGACCATTTATGTTATATGTCTGTAGAGAACAGCAGAAAAAAACATTTAGGAAGACCTATAAAATTTTATCCTGTTAGATATGTGATATACCAATAGGCCAATTTACTCTTTTTCTTGGGACATTTTTTCTGGATGACTTGTCCTTTTTCTTCAGATGTCTCATTTGTCCAGTGTTCTTCAGATTCCTTAGCCTTCATTCTCCTGAAAGATAAAAACAAAACACTTCCTCAACCTAACTTTGGGGAGGTTCCCTTTCTAATCTTTATCAATTTTGATTCATGATTTCTCCTTAAATTTTATTTTGTACTCTCTTCTATAGCTGTTCTATCACCCCAAGTAGTATGGTTTTTTTTTTACAATAGGCATTAGGTTATTTAATTGCTCTGGGAAGGGGTTTCTTCTATGATGGTAGGAAAAGACTGAAATGAATTTGTCATGGGAGCCTGCAACAGGCCCCTCTGGGAGTTTCCCAATGGCAAAGGCAAAGGATTACCTTGTCTGTCCCTTGTAGATCTACATTCATTAGTCCAGTGTTTGCCTTCACCACACCTTCTGCATTATCCAGAAGGGTGGTGCATTCTGTTGGGATTATTCTTTGAAAAAACATTGTTTCTCGGAATGCCCTGTTTATATTCCCTTTTTAGGCGACCTTGTTTACCACAATTGAAACAACTGACATTACTAATTTTCTTCAAACCTCTGGAAATCACCTCTCCTATCCAAGCATCACCATGGTCATGAGATTCAATATTAATTGTATCTTGGATCCATTTCTCCAAGGTGCTGATCTTTCCTTACTGGCCTAATGGCCTCTGTAACCATTATCCTTTTGCATTGTACATTAGTATTTTCAAAAGACAGAGATTCAATTATTATCTGTCTAGCTTCTGAATTTTGGTATCATTCTATTTACTGCTGAAGACAGTCTTTGTAAAAAAAAAATCTGTGAAGGTTTCCTTTGGACCCTGTATAACTTTTGTAAATGACTTAATTTTCTTTCCTACTTCTTCAAGTCTGTTCCAAGCATTCAAGGTTGCCATTTGTCATAAAATTAGGATGTGGTCATCATATAAAGACTGTCTTTGTATAGCAGCATAATCGCCTTCTCCAAGAAGTTGATCTTGGGAAATTTCCATACCTCTAGCCCTACATCATTATTTAATTATCTTAGCATCATTTTTCCACCAGTTCCTCCATTGTAACTGTGGACCAGCTTCTAGGACAGCTATAACCAAATCTTTCCAGTCTTGAGGGATAATTCTATTACAAGTTGACCATGAGTTTAACATTTCCTTCATGAATGGAGAATGTATACCATACGAGACTTCTTTGAATATCCTCAAATCTAACATTTGCACAGGAGTTCAATCAGTTTGTACACAGTCTCGAGCATTTAACAGTTCCTGTAAGGTTATCAGATAGAATAAAGTTGGCTGCTTGAAAGCCTTAGGCTGTTTCTCTGTAACCATATAATGCATCTGAGATAGGTTCAGTTTCAAATTCTTCTGTCTGGGTCTGAATTTCTCTATGATCTTTTTTAACAAGTTTTTCTAAAAGTTTTATCTTAGCACTCATGTTAACCAACTTTTTTTCTTCTTTTTTTAAAGAGTTATTTGTTATACACACACACACACACACACACACACACACACACACACACACACACACACACATATGGTGTTCTGCCTGCATGTATGCCTGAAGGCCAGAAGAGGGCGTCAGATCTCATTATAGCTGGTTGCAAGCCACCATGTGGTTGCTGGGAATTAAACTCAGGACATTTGGAAGAATAGGCAGTGCTCTTAACCCCTGAGCCATTTTTCCAGCCCCCTTAACCAGCTTTTTAATGATAAAACAAAAAGGTCAAACAAATAATATTTATAATTGATGTTATGTAAATCCCATTAATTATCCTCTCATTTAATTGTTCCATTTTCAGACTGACTAATGTGTTATCAAACAGAGACCAAACACCCTTCATTATTAAAATGTTCCCCATTTTTTAATGTGGGAAAAATTCTTTTTACTAATTTCTCTCTTTAAGACATCTTAATTGACTCACCAACTATGCTGACTGCATAGAACAGTAGAAGCCCAAGTGGATTTCAAGGCAGCTACCTAGTGTGGTAGCAGCCTGAGATGGGGAACCAGGGGGAGCCAGAATTCACCAGGAGAGGAATGAAACCAAAAAGCCAGTTTTCTGCACTGGGGAATGTGTGAAAGCAGCTAATTCTGGGGTGATTGGAGCTTGAGCCTGAGGAGTTCGCTGCAGAGAGGCTGCAATAGAATCTTAGCCAGTGGGTTAGGGACTCCAGCCCAGGCAGGGTGGAGATTCCGGCCTTGTGTAGCTCCAGCCTGAGAAACAGGCAAGCGGCTTTTTCATGAATTTGTGCCACAAACGTTGGGTCACCAGATGTAACACAAATTGCTAAATGGTCTTATTAGTAAAAAACCTGGAGCCAGACAGTGGGATGAAAGCTGAAAGATGAAACAGAACAAACTGGCCACATTCTTACCTCTACAAAATCCTCAGCTTCAAGAGAGAGCATTCCTGTTTCCTCACTGCCTTGCCATCTTACTTCCTGGAATTAAAGGCATGTGTGCTTCCCAAGTAAAGGCATGAGATCTCAAATGTTGGGATTAAAGGTGTGTTTTACAATGTCTGGTTCTATTGCCAGTGTGGCCTTGAACTCACAGAGATTCAGATGGATCTCTGTCTCCCAAGTGATAGGATAAAGGGTGTATGCCATCACTGTCTGGCCTCTATGTCTAATCTAGTGGCTGGCTCTGTCTTCTGATCCCCACATAAGTTTTATTGAGGTGCATAATATATCACCAGATACCTGTATACATACAGGTAATTGTAGCTCTTCTTAAATAAATTTCTTTTTGCAGCAGATGGAGCCTACTACAGAGATTCATAATAAGAGAAAATTCAGAGAACAAGTTATTGGTGAGATGCCTAGCCCTCATTAGTATATCTACAATCCACCCTCTACACTAAGCATCAGATATCATCAAGGAAGAAGAAGCATAAAAATTATAAGAATCAAATAACCATGAAACCTGCTGGGAGATAGTTTTTTTTTATTTTTTTTTTTTTAGACATAGCAGGATGCTGCATCTATGAAAACTCAACAATATGGTCATCTAACAATACCTGTATAACAGTACCAGTCAACATGACAAAATGAATGATGGAAATTTCACAAGGTCACACAAGAGCTATAGGTAATCAATGGTTACTGATAAATGGAGACTCAGTTTTTTTTAGGGATGAGCCCCTTATACAATTACAGCCCTAGATACATATACATATTGAAAACACTAAATGGTTACACATGCACATATGCATATGTGCATATATATATATATATATATATATATATATATATTAGTTATAATCATAGAACAAGAGGTCATACATTTGAGAGGAATGGGAGGAACGTAAGAAAAGTTGAAGATAGAGAGGGTGGAAAGGATGTCAGTAGAGGACTTCTTTGTGAAATTTTAAAAAATTAAACAATTAAATGAAATGATTGCACAAGTACACTAAAAACGGATGATATGTGTGTAGGATATCTGAAAATTTCAAGGTACTTTTACATCTATTGCCTTATGAAATCTTCACAATTATCCAGTGAGGGATGGTAAATCTCTACTTGACAAATAAGACAACTAAGAAACTGAGGCATAAAGATTAAGTGGCTTCTTTGAAGTTGCACTTTTGAAGTTTGACAAAACCAGATTTAGATAAGTTGCTTAGAATCTTAAATTCTTTTGTTAAAATTGTCATCTCATACTAACATTCCTAGAACATAAACCTCAACAGAAATCTTCAATTTTAACATCCCTTTAAGTTTGTATAATACATAATTTTAAGTGGACATAGTGAGCACTGCTTGGCTTGCTCAAAGTAGCAAAAAGATGTGAGGATGAAACTATCAGACAAATTTTATTTATCATGCTGATAAGAGCTAGTACGATCTCTGGTCCACCTTCATAGTTTATACTAGAACTCAGCTTTTATCACAGATAAAAGTGCCCTTCTAACAGCCACAGCAGTTCAGTTTCTAACAATGTACAAAGAGAATGCCTCAGAGCAACACTGCGTGTCTGCAGGTCTATGATCATGACTTTAATTTCGGACCACAAAAGAGACCTTAGAAAGGATCATGAATCACATTTTACAAGTGAGGGCACAGGTGACATAAAACTAAATGACCAACTCGACTGGGACACGGCTCCAATTGTGCCTCTTTACTCACTAGTTGATTCATTTGAAAAATGTTTATTTCGAAGGTTTTTTTGTTCTAGGTACTGAAAAAGAGCAGTAGAAAAGTAAAAAGAAACCAATACAAATAAAAGAAGGGAAAGAGAAAAACAAAAATTATTGCTCTAATGAGTTTATATTGTGTGAGAATGGGCAGATATTGAGTTAAAACAAAAGGGTAAATTACAGAATAAAGAAAAGTAATGACACTTACATAGCTGAAGTTTTTCCTGGTTCTGCCCAGCCCCACGGACTCTGCCACTTATAAAATAATCACTCAGAAACTTACGTTAATTAAAACTATTTGGCCATTGCTCAGGCTTTTCACTGACTAGCTCTTACATTTAAACTCAGCCCATTTCTGTTAGTCTATATGTTGCCACGTTTTCTGTGGCTTTACCTGTGTGCCATTACATGCTGTTCCCTGGACTGTGGGCTGACACCTCCTGACTCAGCCTTCCTTTTCCCAGAATTCTCCTTGTTTGTTTATCCTGCCTATACTTCCTGCCTGGCTACTGGCCAATCAGCGTTTTATTTATCGACCAATCAGATCAACACATTCAGGCATATAGAACATCCCACAGTACCTCCCCTTTTCTGTGTAATCGAAAAGGAAGGGTTTAACTTTAACATAGTAAAATTACATATAACAAAATAGTTATCAAGCAAGAATTGTAGTTATAATATTTAGTCTATTTGTTTTGGCAAAAATCAAAGAAGATATCCTATCTATCTTATATTTTTGAGTCCAAGGTTCCATATCTACATTATCTCCTATCAAAACCAAGGAAAACCATAATCATAACTACCTAGTCTTTAACTATATTAAAGACCTCAGAAGGATATAATATTACCTAAGTAAACAGGAAGTTTTGTAAGCAGCTTCCAAAAATCTAGCATGACAGAGACAGTTGGCTGCCTGGACAGTCACCCAAAGTTCTTTCGCAATGTTGGGGCATCCATTCTTTAGTCTACAGACCTAGAGTCTCTCAGTTGCTTCTCTCTGTGTCCTGTAGAATGTCTAGCAGTTTCGTCTATGAAGTAGGAACCTGAAGGACCATCTTGCCTTGTAAAGTTCAGTGGTCACCTTCCTATAGGTTCTGCATGTCCAGTTGATACAACATTTTGTCAAGCAGTCCATGCAAGAACAGTTTCTTGCCCAAAAAACTGTCTTTGTCAAGAAGATAAATTCCTTATGGAATGTCTTCGACGTCCATCTTTTTTTCTGAAGTAAATCGGTGCTGCCAGGAGCAGACTTGACTCATTATCCAAGGAAGTCTAAGTTTTTAAAACGTGTTAAATGCCATATTCTGTAGGTCTTTGAAGTGTTTGAAGATTATTTATCAATCTGAAATCTATCTATCTATCTATCTATCTATCTATTTCTCTATCTATCTATCTATACATAGATATATATACCTAAAAAACTAAACTAACATAACTATAAGTTTGATTATCATAAAAGACTAATTATTAATCTGTATTTTTAAATTATCCATTATAATTTAAATGAATTACATAAACATAATACCTTAAACAAGAGTAGAAATATCCATATATATATATATCAAAATCAACTCTAAATTTGTATCAATAAACTAAAATCCATAGCAATGTAAAACATTTCAAACAAGTTGCTGCTCTTTAAAAGTAGATTCAATAATCTACCCATTTATCCTATCATATCTATATCCTATATTTCTATATCACACATATGAGATAAAAATGAGCAAGAAAGACAGGGAAGAAACTCTTTGGGAAATAGAAACATTTTAAATAGTGATTGGACAGCTACTTACTGAGTAGGTGACCCTTTGAACAATAATTTGAAGTAAGTGAAAGAGTATTTGAGAATATTTGGAGAAAGTCTATGCAAAGATCTTAAATCAACATCCTAATGATATCTTTGGGAGTCCAGAGCCAGCATGTGTAGATACAAACCAATAGATTATAAGGCCTTATAATCAGGTCTCCATGGGCCTTGCATGGTCTTTTATTTCTACTCTGAGTGAAATGATTGGAGAATTTAGAGCCATAGAGTGCTATCTTTGGGCTTAGTTTTTATTTATTTTTTAAAGAACATTTACTTATTTAATATTTGTGTGTGTTTGCCTGAGTGTATGTGTATCACATGTGTGCAAGAGTCTTCTGAGCCCAGAAAAGGGTACTGGATCCCCTAGAATTGTAGCTATAGGAAGTTGTAAACCACTATGAGGGTGCCAGGAAATAAAGGTGGGCCTTCTGCAAGAGTAGTAAGTCCCTTTAACAGCTGAGCAATCTCTCTAGCCCCTGGGCTTCATAATCAGTCAATTTTAACATTTTAAAATTACTCTCTGGGCTTGGGGAAGAATGGATTAAAGTGAGGCAGGGTGGAACCAGGGAAATCAGTTAGGAGGCCATCCCAACCAATATTTCATGGGAGGGGAGATGGTGCTTCAGAGTGGTTGATGGTTATAGATATGATTTGAAGTGGAATAGATTCTGGATGTATTTTGAAGACAGATTCAAGAAGCCTTGAGGTATTACATTTGGGGATGGGAAATAAGCTACAACAGTTTCAAAGTCTTTAGCTTGAGCAATTCAAAAGATAGCTTTTAAGTTAATGGGAAGCATATTTTCAAGAGTAAGAGCATATTTGGAGAAAGATGAAAGCTTAGGGTCAGAAACATCACCCCTGAGATATCTGCACTAAATACAAGCAGTGATGTCACATAGGCATTGGATATGAAGTTAGACATTAGATACAAATAATCAAACTAGAAAATGCAGTGAACATCAGAGTCTAGGTGATATTTAAAAGCTATAATAAGATTAGAGGAAATGGGGCATGGATGCAGGGACAAAGAGAAATCCACAGACTGAGTTCTAGGATAGATTCCATCTTTAATTCTTAAAATGGAAGCTAAAGTATTGATTGAAGGCTATTGAATTTAATTCTACATTAGGATACTAAACTCAAAATTTCCAAATCCTCTCAAAAATTAGACATCTGTTATAGAATATTCTTGATTTTAAGCAGCAGTGGAATTGGATGGAGCATTGTTCACATTCTTGAGATAAGATGAAGGTAATAGTTTGCAGGGCTTCCCTCCACCCATAACCCTTTGATGCTGATTTACAGTTCTTTGTTTCTGAGCACTCACTCCAATATGCTATTACTCCCTGAGCAGCCAACCTGCCTCACATGATGTAGTATTGCAGTACTTGATTGTGTGTGTGTGTGTGTGTGTGTGTGTGTGTGTGTGTGTCTGTGTGTGTGTAATGCTTTACAGGACTTTAGAACTTTCAGACAGCTGTGGGAATGTTATAGCTCTTGATAAATGAAATTATCTACTAGTGTGTTTAAAGGTAGATCAGTCCACAAAATATATTTATTCTCTTCTCTTGGGGAATGGTCAAGGATTTAAATAAATCATATACTTATGTACATGAATTCTCTACGAATTCTGATTTACTCTGTCTGTCTGGAGATGAGTCTAAGAATTTTCACAGCAAATGATTGTGAAGCTGATTTAGAATCAAATCAGAAGCCACTTTTGACAGGGTGTGAGTAATTCATCCTGACAATCTGTGGACAGATTATGACCTTGAAAGGAGCTTAAAGTGGATTGTGTTAAGGTAAACAAAACACCTCTTTAAGAATAGACTATATGAATGTCTTGAAAGCAATTTTTCTAATCTTTGGCTTTATCACATCATGAGGAAGCCACCTGTGAGGTGTGCTCTGTTTTGAAGAAAATAAAGTAGCAGTTGCGATGGCATGCATGATGTTCCTCTCAAGGAAGCAGGATTTTGCTAGTTAACTTCTAAAGACACAGTAAGTTAGGTTTTTAAAGTCAAACAAGGAATACACGAAGAAGTAGACCCTTCAGTTGTAAACTCCCAGACTCTTGAATATTTCTAAAGTAAACAAAAGTCAGTGGAGTAGCTTGGATTTTAAAATTTTCTCCTGCTTTAATCCTGGGCCATCCTGCTACAATAAACATAAAACAACACAAAACAAAACAAAAAGAAAAAGAAAATCTCTTTCCACACTTTTTTGGTTAAAGTTTTCTCTCAACTTTGAATACCAAGGCCTAAAGCTTAACCCGAACCCTCCAGGACAGGACAGCTATACTGGAAAGTGCTACTTAGAGGCTGCACTGGAAGAATTATAAGGTCTCTTTAATTCTATGCTCTGCAAATTCTAAAAATATCTGAGTTTACAGAGGACTAACTTATTCTTACGATAAATTGCACTCATTTGCCAGAGCTCCAATTTACACCTCAAGACTTCATTTCTGGAAAAAAGGCAAAGGCAAACATCAGTAACACTACAGCATTACTCCATTTTAAAATCACTTATAGATTCCAAATACTTATCAAATGCCTACATTGCATTTAGATAAAACAGCATGGCATTTTGAAACAAATGGCTTTAATTTCTGTGTATATACTTTCCAAACACTTACTGATTTGTCTTGAATTCTTAGTGTGAATTTGTCTGAGAATTTGCTATGTAATGATTGGCCAATGGCATTCCTAGCGTACGTCATTGTCAGGATTGCAAAAGCCCATCAGCCCAGGTAAAACAAAGCTCTGAGGTTGGCATATTTTACTGCAAGATAACATTCCCCCTTCAGGCATTGCTTACTGTGCATCTCTGAACACCTAGGAACTACATTATCTTACTCTAGCAGAAGGCATCGTGTTTTCTAATGCAAATAATGAAAGAAACTGTAGTTTATAATGAACTATATTGTGCCACTGGTGTCATTTTTAAAATAACAAGTTTAATACTAAAGTAGGCAATTATGAGTAAAATAACAGCAATAACAAAATTATATCTAACTTCATATACTGATAACTTTCTAAAGTAAGTGTCTCTAATGATTAAGTGCAATAATCTCAAAGCTTATGTCAGTGTATGGTTTTTAAGTTTATCTGGAGGAAGTCTTTACCCCTACAAACATCTACCTAAGACATTTCAGCTATAAGATCAATTTTTAGCAGTTCCAGAATGTTTTTTTCTTTCTTCTAGTTATAACATTCCCCTTTGGGGAATTACTTTTTGCCCACTGTTTGAATCCTTTTAAGAGTCAGTCAAAGACTCCCTGTCCCTTGGGTGCCTGTGCAAGTGGTAAATATATGAACTAACAGAAATTCATGTCCAAATTTTGACTCTTAAAGAGAGTTGTATAAAGGTGGGGAAAAAAAACATCTTATCATATGGGATTGGCCTAATAAAACCAGGGTCTGCTTCTTTCTATCAAGTTCTTGGCATGTGCCTCTCTGTGGCCTTTTCTGGGCATACTCTGAAATTATTTGTTCATTTCTATAACCTGCCAATATACTTCCAATAAGTCCATTTTATTTTTCAAAATTTCCAGGGCTAGACTTTGTTGTTGATCTTTAATTGACATGTAAGACTTTGTACTTTTTAATACATATTTCCTTTCTGAAGAGTTACATAGTTTTTAGCCTTTTTAACTGTGATCAGCCATTACTCCACTGGTGTGTGTGTGTTTGTGTGTGTGTGTGTGTGTGTGTGTGTGTGTGTGTGTGTGTGTGTGTGTGTGTGTATCTACCTGCTTGCACACATGTGTCATATGAAAGACACACAAGTAACAAGTTCCCACCAGCACTTTTATGAGGCCCCAATCTTTCCTAATAAAGGGATAATATTTGATTTCTGATAGAGAACATGTGCATTATAAGGAGTGTTCCTTAAATATTCTCTGTTCAGTTCATTGTGAGCTTATGAATCCCACTTTAGTTGAATGAAAAGGAAAAATAAGCTTTCACAGACAGAATACAAAATGAAATACATAGCAACTTCATTACAGATTTGTGCTTGGTATGTGACAAAAGTACATTAATTTCTATAAGCACTATAAATTTCATTGTTAGTACTAGGTAGAATCCAACATATAAAAGATTGTAAAAACAGAAAAGCAACATTTTGAGAATGTACACATAAATTTTTTAAAAAGACTTAATAAGATTTTTAAAAGGCATTTCTATAGTTTTGATGCCTGAAGAATGGAATTTTGGACTAGTCTTGTCTCTATCATTGTATAACCTAATATATTCATTTAATATTTCATGGACTTAATTTGTCTGTGTGTGACTATTTCCTGGGAGGATGTGAACAAATGTCTACTTATCCCAAAAAGGGCACCAGTGACAGACCAAAGAAATAATTTTACCTTAGTCTAGCTTGGTGAACCACTGAGTTTACTGGGGTGACTTACAGGAGCGTGGACAACCTAAGGGAGACTACACCATCAAAATCTCTCTTCCCATGTAACCTGTAATTGTTTGTATAACTTTGAAAAGGGGCAGAGCCCTGTGGGCCCCTCTCTTCTAGTCTGGATGAACAGTCTCCATTTCTATTGCACTTTCTTATGGGAGCAAAATGTACACACGTTACTCAGGTGCTTGGGTAACTGGGATGAGCTTGACCTTCCCCTTGAACCATTGTATTGTTTTTGTCTTCCATGAACTGCAGTTTTGAGCTTTAAAGTTTCCCAGAGGCTCACAAGCACTGAATTTCCCATTGTGTTCATTTCTTCCATGGGAACTGTGGCTTCTGTCATATTTGCTTTTGACCAGATCCCCTTATCTACTTCTTTTCTTTTCCTCATCCTCTGTTGATTTAGTTCATGTTGTACTCACAGAGAAGCACGAAAAGAGCCTGGTATGTTAATCATACTTAATGGAGGAGGTAAAACCAAATACCTGAGTTCCATCCAGAAAGCTGAAAGTGGATTTTGTGAACCTGGTGACCTTTTTGCTATCTGTGGAGGCAGACCTCACCCAAATTTCCCAGATGATTATCCCAGACTCTTCCCTGCCTAGACCATTACCCATCCTTAAGAGAGATTTCACATGTACTTTTTGGCCTGCTGACCTCTACACTCTCAGTCAGAGACCACAGCAGATTCTAGGCCTTTTAGCTGTAGAACCACCCTCATAGTCACATGACCTTTGTAAAAGAGTTTCTATGTAGTTACACCTTTAGCTTTATTGTGCACCTGGAATTGGACTGATTGTTGCCTAGAAAATTTTCTCAAACTGCACTGTGCTTTAAGTAAGCTGACAATGAATCACTTGGCGCTAGACTCCCCAGAAGGCTGATCCAGGTTGGCAAAGTCAATCTGCCCTGGGATTTCATTCTTATATCTTTCCTGTATGACATCAGCAGGAACCTCGCTCAAGTTCACGTTATGTAAACATCATTTACATCGTGGGCTAAGTATTGAGATCTGTTAGAGTTTCTCTTATTTGGGCCTCAGCAAAGCTACTAAAGTACTGGAACAATCCCAGGGTCCTCACTGAATCAACTTGTTTCTTAATTTATCTAGGAAAAGTTCCATCAGTCAAGTAACTTACAAGAAATGCCCACAAGTGTGTAACTACCAGTAGCATGGTAGTTATGGGGTAACCAATTACCTTCTGATTGGATATGAGGCTAGACCTACAGGAGGGATTATTGCTGCATTTAATGAGGCAATTCCACATAATTTATCTGGTAACAAGAGAAGTTTATTTCTGAGATAACCTACAGCCAATAGGGATGGGTTACAGGATCCATGAGAGATGAGGTATCATCCAGCAGAGAACTCCAGTTTGGTCTCCCATCTAGATTCCAGGACCACAAGGTATCCAGAAGAGAGCAAACACGTATGCATCTTGAGTCTTAAGGGGGTCCCTCTCGGCCACGTCCCAGGGGCAGGTCATAGGCAGGTGTGGCAGGTACCTGCTGTCACTTTAGGGGCAGTGTTTCAAGGTCAAAGCTGGAACAGCTATCCACTACAAGGGACTTACTGCCTGGTATTGTAAACTTGGTCAAAAGTCCATGAAAGTCTAATCTATTACGTGGTTTTCTGTTTATTATTTGTTTTTGCTTAAAAAATTATGCTGTTAAATTTCCTTCTAAATATTTAAGCATTTAATTTTTAATGTTTAAGCTTTAATTGAGTGTTTAATATAAAGTATCTAAATATTTAATCCCCATAGGTTTTTTTCCTACTCTGAAGTTTGGTCAGATGTGTTTCTTTTCTGCAGTAGGTCAGTGCTTAATGCAGAGACTCAGACTTGGTCATCATGCTAAGTATAAGTAGCTATGGTTGTTCAGCTGTGAGTGGTCATCTATATCAATCTCTCCCATCCAAGGAAGAAGCAGTTGAAAGATCGTAAGAGCTGGACAATGGGGAAGAGTGCTGTGGAGTGCTTACTTGTGGACATGTCATGCTAGCAGAACTCATTAATTCATAGCAGCTGCGCCTTCCTGCACAAGACTAAATCAGTCAGAATGTAATCATCACTGGGGCAGGCTCCCCAAGGTTCCACCTTTGGAAAAGCACTACTGACAGTTGATGGATGTTGATAGAGAATAAATAACTCTCACTCTGGGACATGGCCACTGAGAGTTTGTCATGCCCCAGTGGATGACCCTACACCCGTGTATATGGACAACACTAATTGGACTCAGGGAGTATAAATAACATAGAAACAAAGAAGACATGAGGTTGTTAGGGATACAATGTGGTAGGAAATGAAAGTAGTTGCATGGAGGTATTTGTAGATAGATTTGAACAAAATACATTTAATAAATTTGTGAAAATGTTAGATAGTTAATGAAGATATTATTTAAAAAAATAAATGCAGACACTAATGAAATTGAAATAAAAAATATAGGAAACAATAGAGAGGGGAATAACAGGGTAAAGGTGATCTGAAGGGGGAAATAAGAAAAGTAGGGGATTCTAATTAGGTAGGAGGGGAGGCGATAAATACAGAAAAATTAGAGAAGAGGGTAAAATAACAGTAAGGACATCTGAAAGGGTCAGAAGGAGTCATACTATCAACTACCACCTAAAATACCTATAATACACTTTAAGTTGGTATATAAATATACATATATAATTTATATATATAATTTAGTTGAAATATTCTCATTTTGGCTAACAATGAGAATAGAATATAGCCATAGACTATCTAATAAAAACCCAGTGCCAGGCATGAAAAGCCTTCTTCTGAGTTGTTCATCAGAGCTGTCCTAGAGATGCCCAAAACATTAGAGCCTATCATTATTGCAACCTTGGCTGCCCTCAAGAAGTGGATATAAGTCCCTGTTGTAGACACTGCAGATTTTAGACACAGGGGAAGACATCTCTGAATTGGATCTGATTTAAAAGCCTCTTCCATGAGGACTAGTTTAATGGTTCCAGAAGGTACTATGCAAGCTTCCAAAGGAGGAAAGCAACCAACAGTCCTGCTGAGCTATGGTGCTCTGAAACCACAACAACATCAGCACGGCACAATAACCCTAAGTGTGCAGTCGTGGAAGGTAGACCTTGTTGGTAATCAACAGCTCTCTAATTGGATTTATAACCCACTCCACAAGAAGGAAATCAGGCTAGTACTGGAAACCTTACTAACTATCCAGGAGTAGTGAAGTTATGAATCTTGAAACAGAATCCACAACTCCTATTTTACTAAGCCAGAATAATGTCTAACTGCATTTAAAATATCTGTCCTATGTCCACAGATAAGTGTGGTCCTCACACCTCATTAAGGAGACTTCTCTTTTCAACAGATGGAGTATTTTATAGAAAACCACAACCAATAAAAGTACAGAGCTGTGTAATTCAGCCCCAGTGGAAATATCTACACTACAACTCTTGTACCTAAGGCTCAAGGAGCGTTTCAGAAGATGGGGCAGAAAGATTGTAAGAGCCAGGGACACAAGGAACTGGTTGTTAGAGTATATCTCTTAAAAATATCAGGCCGGGCGGTGGTGGCGCACGCCTTTAATCCCAGCACTCGGGAGGCAGAGCCAGGTGGATCTCTGTGAGTTCGAGGCCAGTCTGGTCTCCAAGGCGAGTTCCAGGAAAGGCGCAAAGCTACACAGAGAAACCCTGTCTCGAAAAACCAAAAAAAAAAAAAAAAAAAAAAAAAAAATATCAGAAGCTACCCCCATAAAATTTTACCAATATGAGCAAGGAAGACTCCAATAGACATGCTAACATGATGTGAGAAAGACCTCAAGGCCTCAACAGAACACAAATAACCATTGGCAACTAAAGAATGCAGAGAGAAGGGTAAAAAGTCTTCCCCAGGAACGAACGCTCCAATCGGTTGTTCAATACCAAATGGTTAGCTCTGAAAACATGTGTGTGTGTGTGTGTGTGTGTGTGTGTGTGTGTGTGTGTGTGTGTGTATCATTACACAGAATGAGCAGGTTGTATTGTATTTAGGAAGATATATATTTTATACATACCTATCAATCTATCACCATCTATGTTTTTAGGAAGACATATATTGTCTAATATCTATCATTCTATCATCGTCTATTTAAATGTTTGTGTTTCGAACAATTAAAGAAAAATGAGACCATGAATTTGAAAGACAGTAAGTAGGGTACATGGGAAGGTTTGGAAGGAGAAAGGGAAGGGGGAATAGCTATAATCCCAAAAAACAAAAAAATATTTTTTAAAGAATTAATGAAATCAAGGGTTACTTTTCTGAAAAGATAAACAAGCTTAATGGAGTAGTTAAGATTTTGGACTGAAGAAGGAAAACAAGATTGACAAAACTCTAAGATAAATCAACCAATTAATTTGGAGAAAATATTCAAATTAACTAAAATTTGAGATGAGAAGAAAGATATTACAGAGGGAACATTGAAATTCAAATTATCATGAGGCCATCCCATTAAAACTTATAATCTAATAAATGAAAATATTTTAAAAATGAAATCTCTAGATGCATGTAATAAATCAAAATTAAATTCAGATGAAATAAATAATTTAAGTAGATCCACGTTCATCAGCAAAATTCAAGTAGTAATATAAGGTCCTCTATCAAAAATGCCCAGTAGAGAATGGAGTCACTGCATAATTATACCAGAGCTTCAAAGATATCTAATACTCAAACTATTCAAATTATTCCATAAAATAGAAAAGTAAGGAAAGCTTCCAGTTGTTTATATAATGCTAGTATTGACCTTAATATGAAAACCTGATAAAGAACCCATGACAATGAAAATAAAGAACAATCTCCCTGCTGAACATAAATGGAAAAATTCCTTAATAACATACTTGAAAAGCAATTTCAAGATCCCATAAAAAATTGTATAGCAAAGGAAATTGTGAAGCAAGTGAAGAGGCAGCCTACAGAATGGGATAATATCCTTAATAACTATTCACTGACAGAAGATTAGTGCCTAGACTATATAAAGAGCTTTACAAACTAAATACAAAGAGAGCAAAAAAAAGAAATTAAAGATAGTGATCTAAGGAAATAAACAGATAATTCTCAAAAGAAAAATGTAAGTGGCCAATCCATACTTTTTAAAATGTTCAACATCCTTAGTCATCTGAAGAATTAAAACTATTTTGAAATTTTTATCTTACTCCAGTCAGAATAGCTATTCTTTTTTTTTTTTTTAATTTATTTTAATTTATTTTGCAATACAATTCAGTTCTACATATCGGTCACGGATTCCCATGTTCTCCCCCCTCCCGTCCCCCTCACCTTCCCCCCAACGCCCCCCCCCATTCCCATCTCCTCCAGGGCAAAGCCTTCCCCACAGACTGAGGTCAACCTGGTAGACTCAGTCCAGGTAGGTCTAGTCCCCTCCACCCAGGCCAAGCCAAACAATCCTGCATAGGCCCCAGGTTTCAAACAGCCAACTCATGCAATGAGCACAAGATCTGGTCCCACTGCCTGGATGCCTCCCAAACAGATCAAGCCAATCAACTGTCTCACCCATTCGGAGGGCCTGATCCAGTGTGGACCCCTCAGCCATTGGTTCATAGTTCATGTGTTTCCATTCATTTGGCTATTTGTCCCTGTGCTTTATCCAACCTTGGTCTCAACAATTCTCGCTCATATAAACCCTCCTCATTCTCGTTGATTGGACTCCCAGAGATCCACCCAGGGCCTAGTCATGGAACTCTGCATCCAGATCCCTCAGTAGTTGGATGAGGTTTCTAGCACGACAATTAGGGTGTTTGGCCATCCTATCACCAGAGTAGGTCAGTTCGGGCTGTCTCTCGACCATTGCCAGGAGTCTGTTGTGTGGGTATCTTTGTGGATTTCTGTGGGCCTCTCTAGCACTTTGTTTCTTCCTGTTCTCATGTGGTCTTCATTTACCATGGTCTCCTATTCCTTGTTCTCCCTCTCTGTTGTTGATCCAGCTGGGATCTCCCGCTCCCCCAAGCTCTCTTTCCCTCGACCCTCGCCTTTCATTACCCCCACTCATGTCCAGGCTGTTCATGTAGATCTCATTCCATTTCTCTGTCATTGGGCGATCCCTGTGTCTTTCTTGGGGTCCTGTTTTCCGGGTAGCCTCCCTGGTGATGTGAGTAGCAGACAATTCATCCTTGTTTCATGTCTAGTATCCTGCTATGAGTGAGTACATACCATGTTTGTCTTTCTGAGTCTGGGTTACCTCACTCAGGATGATTTTTTCTAGATCCATCCATTTGTCTGCAAACCTCGTGATGCCATTGTTTTTTTCTGCTGAGTAGTATTCCATTGTGTATATGTACCACATTTTGTTTATCCATTCTTCAGTTGAAGGGCATCTGGGTTGTTTCCATGTTCTGGCTATTACAAACAATGCTGATATGAACATAGCTGAACAAGTGCTCTTATGGTGTGGTTGAGCATTTCTTGGGTATATGCCCAAGAGTGGTATAGCTGGATCTTGGGGGAGATTGATTCCCAATTTTCTAAGAAAGCGCCATATTGATTTCCAAAGTGGTTGTACAAGCTTGCATTCCCACCAGCAGTGGAGGAGAGTTCCCCTAGCTCCACATCCTCTCCAGCATAAGGTGTCTTCAGTGTTTTTGATCTTAGCCATTCTGACAGGCGTAAGGTGGTATCTCAGAGTTGTTTTGATTTGCATTTCCCTGATGATTAGGGATGATGAGCAATTCCTTAAATGTCTTTCGGCCATTTGAGTTTCCTCTGTTGAGAATTCTCTGTTTAGTTCTATAGCCCATTTCTTAATTGGACTGTTGGGCATTTTGATGTCTAATTTCTTGAGTTCCTTATATATTCTGGATATCAGTCCTCTGTCAGATGTGGGGTTGGTGAAGATCTTTTCCCATTCTGTAGGCTGTCGCTTTGCCTTGTTGACCGTATCCTTTGCTCTACAAAAGCTTCTCAGTTTCAAAAGGTCCCATTGATTGATTGTTTCTCTCAGAGTCTGTGCTACTGGTGTTCTATTTAGGAAGTAGTCTCCAATGCCAATGCGTTCAAGACTACTTCCTACTTTCTCTTCTAGCAGGTTCAGAGTAGCTGGATTTATGTTGAGGTCCTTGATCCACTTGGACTTAAGTTTTGTGCACGGTGATAGATATGGATCTATTTGCAGCCTTCTACATGTTGATATCCAGTTTTGCCAGCACCATTTGTTGAAGATGCTTTCTTTTTTCCATTGTGCACTTTTGGCTTCTTTGTCAAAAATTATATGTTCATAGGTGTGCGGATTAATGTCAGGGTCTTCAATTCGATTCCATTGGTCCACATGTCGGTTTCTATGCCAGTACCAAGCTGTTTTTATTACTGTAGCTCTATAGTAGAGCTTGAAGTCAGGGATCGTGATGCCTCCAGAAGTTGTGTTATTGTACAGGATTCCTTTGGCTATCCTGGGTTTTTTGTTTTTCCATATGAATTTGAGTATTATTCTTTCCAGGTCTGTGAAGAATTGTGTTGGTATTTTGATGGGGATTGCATTGAATCTGTAGATTGCTTTTGGTAAGATTGCCATTTTTACTATGTTAGTCCTGCCTATCCATGAGCATGGGAGATCTTTCCATTTTCTGACATCTTCTTCAATTTCTTTTTTCAGGGACTTAAAGTTCTTGTCATATAGGTCCTTCACTTGCTTGGTTAGTGTTACCCCAAGGTATTTTATGTCATTTGTGGCTATAGTAAAGGGTGATGTATCTCTGATTTCCTTCTCCACTTCTTTGTCCATTGTATATAGGAGGGCTACTGATTTTTTTGAGTTGATCTTGTATCCTGCTATGTTGCTGAAGGTGTTTATAAGCTGTATCAGTTCCTTGGTGGAATCTTTGGGGTCGCTCAAGTATACTATCATGTCATCTGCAAATAGGGAAAGCTTGACTTCTTCCTTTCCAATTTGTATCCCCTTAATCTCCTTATGTTGTCTTATTGCTCTGGCTAGAACTTCAAGTACTATATTGAATAAGTATGGGGAGAGTGGACAGCCTTGCCTCGTTCCTGATTTTAGTGGAATTGCTTTGAGTTTCTCTCCATTTAATTTGATGTTGGCTGTTGGCTTGCTGTAAATTGCCTTTATTATGTTTAGGTATGTTCCCTGTATTCCTGATCGCTCTAATACCTTTATCATGAAGGGGTGTTGGATTTTGTCAAATGCCTTTTCTGCATCCAGTGAGATGATCATATGGTTTTTTTCTTTGAGTTTGTTTATATGGTGTATTATATTGACGGACTTTCGTATGTTGAACCACCCTTGCATCCCTGGAATGAATCCTACTTGATCATGGTGGATAATTGTTTTGATGTGTTCTTGGAGTCTGTTTGCCAGTATTTTATTGAGTATTTTTGCATCAATGTTCATGAGGGAGATCGGTCTGTAGTTCTCTTTCTTTGTTGTATCCTTGTTTGGTTTAGGAATTAGGGTAATTGTAGCCTCGTAGAAGGAGTTTGGTAATGTTCCTTCTGTTTCTATTGTGTGGAACAATTTAGAGAGTATTGGTATTAACTCTTCTTTGAAGATCTGGTAGAATTCTGCGCTGAAACCATCTGGTCCTGGGCTTTTTTTGGTTGGGAGACTTTTAATGACTGTTTCTATTTCGTTAGGGGTTATTGGACTATTTAAATAGTTTATCTGGTCTTGATTTAACTTAGGTATGTGGTACCTATCCAGAAAGTTATCCATTTCTTTTAGGTTTTCCAGTTTTGTCGAATAGAGGTTTTTGAAGTATGACCTGATGATTCTCTGGATTTCCTCAATGTCTGTTGTTATGTCCCCCTTTTCATTTCTGATTTTGTTGATTTGGATGCTCTCTCTCTGTCTTTTGGTTAGTTTGGATAAGGGCTTGTCTATCTTGTTGATTTTCTCAAAGAACCAACTCTTTGTTTCATTAATTTTTTGTATTGTTCTCTTTGTTTCTATTTTATTGATTTCAGCTCTCACTTTGATAATTTCCTGGCGTCTATTTTTCCTGGGAGACTGTGCTTCTTCTTGTTCTAGAGCTTTCAGGTATGCTGTTAAGTCTCTAGTGTGAGATTTCTCCAACTTATTTATGTGGGCATTTAGTGCTATGAATTTCCCTCTTAGTACTGCTTTCATAGTGTCCCATAAATTTGGATATGTGGTGTCTTCATTTTCATTGATCTCTAGGAAGTCTTTAATTTCTTTCTTTATTTCTTCCTTAACCCATTGGTGATTCAGTTGGGTATTATTCAATTTCCATGAGATTGCAGGTTTTCTGTAGTTTTTGTTGTTGTTGAAATCCAACTTTAGACCATGGTGGTCTGATAGAACACAGGAGGTTATTCCAATTCTTTTGTATCTGTTTAGATTTGTTTTGTGGCCAAGTATGTGGTCAATTTTAGAGAAGGTTCCATGGGGTGCTGAGAAGAAGGTATATTCTTTTTTGTTAGGATGGAATGTTCTGTAGATATCGATTAAGTCCATTTGAGTCATGACATCAGTTAAGTCCTTTATTTCTCTGTTAAGTTTCAATTTGGGAGATCTGTCCAGTGGTGAAAGTGGGGTGTTGAGGTCTCCCACTATTAATGTGTGGGGTTTTATATGTGATTTAAGCTTTAGTAATGTTTCTTTTACATATGTGGGTGCCCTTGTGTTTGGGGCATAAATATTCAGAATTGAGACTTCATCTTGGTGGATCTTTCCTGTGATGAGTATGTAATGCCCTTCTTGATCTCTTTTGATTGATTTTAGTTTGAAGTCTATTTTGCTGGATATCAGGATGGCTACACCCGCTTGTTTCTTAAGACCGTTTGATTGGAAAGTCTTTTCCCAGCCTTTTATTTTAAGGTAGTGTCTATCTTCGAATTTGAGATGTGTTTCTTGTATGCAGCAGAAAGATGGGTCCTGCTTTCGTATCCATTCTGTAAGCCTATGTCTTTTTATAGGTGAATTAAGTCCATTGATATTGAGGGAAATTAATGACCAGTGATTGTTCATTCCTGTTATTTTTTGGTGGTGATGTGTGGGTACTTCTATACGTTGGGGTTTACTGCTGTGGCTTTATCTGTTGCCTGTGTTTTCGAGGGTGTATCTGACTTCCTTAGGTTGGAATTTTCCTTCTAGTGCTTTCTGTAGGGCTGGGTTTGTGGATAAGTATTGTTTAAATCTGGCTTTGTCATGGAATGTCTTGTTCACTCCATCTATGGTGATTGAAAGTTTTGCTGGGTATATTAGTCTAGGCTGACATCCATGGTCTCTTAGTGTCTGCATTACATCTGTCCAGGTTCTTCTGGCTTTCAAAGTCTCCATTGAGAAATCAGGTGTTATTCTGATGGGTTTGCCTTTATATGTCACTTGGCCTTTTTCCTTTGCTGCTCTTAATATTCTTTCTTTATTCTGTACGTTTAGTTGTTTAACTATTATGTGGCGAGGGGACTTTTTTTGGGGGTCTAGTCTGTTTGGTGTTCTATAAGCTTCTTGTATCTTCATAGGCATTTCCTTCTTTAAGTTGGGAAAGTTTTCTTCTATGATCTTGTTGAATATATTTTCTGTGCCCTTGAGTTGGTATTCTTCTCCTTCTTCGACCCCTATTATTCTTAGGTTTGGTCTTTTCATGGTGTCCCAAATTTCTTGGACATTTTGGTTCATGACTTTGTTGGCTTTAGTGTTTTCTTTGACTGATGAATGTATTTCTTCTACTGTATCTTCAACGCTAGAGATCCTCTCTTCCATCTCTTGCATTCTGTTGATTATACTTGCATCTGAAGTTCCCAATCGTTTTCTCAGATTTTCTATTTCCAGCATTCCCTCTGTTTGTGTCTTCTTCATTTTTTCTATTTCCCTTTTCAGGTCTTGGACTGTTTCCTTCATTTGTTTCATTGATTTTCTCTCAGTATTTTATTGTTTTCTTCCAGGACTTTATTGATTTCTTCTAATTTGTTTGCCCTTTCCTCTAGTTGTTTACAGCGTTCTTCACATTTTTTTGTCTTTTCCTCTACACTAGCCTCTAGCTTCTTCATGATGTCATTCATAAGGCTGTTTTCTTCTGCTTCTTCCAATTTCTGATGTTCAGGTCTAGGTGTTGGAGGAGGGCTAGGTCCTGGTGATGCTGTATTGCTATTCATTTTGTTGTATATGTTTCTGCCTTGACGTCTGCCCATCTCCTTGTGCTTCGTTACTGGCCTTATCCGCACACAGTTTTCCAAAAGGGAAGTCCGGAGCAAGATGGGAGCTGGGGGCCGGCCTCTAAGTCTCAGGAAGAGGCTTGGGGCTCAGGCGGATGGGAGTGGGGGCAGGGCGTGGAGACTGCAGGGTCTGCCAGGGGTCTTGGAGAAGGGGATCCTTCCCGGTGGGGCTAGCAGGGAACTTGCTCGGTGGCCAGAACCAGTTTTCCAAAAGGGAAGTCCGGAGCAAGATGGGAGCTGGGGGCCGGCCTCTAAGTCTCAGGAAAAGGCTTGGGGCTCAGGCGGATGGGCGTGGGAGCAGGGCGTGGAGACTGCAGGGCCTGCCAGGGGTCTTGGAGAAGGGGATCCTTCCCGGTGGGCCTAGCAGGGAACCTGCCCGGTGGCCAGAACCAGTTTTCCAAAAGGGAAGTCCGGAGCAAGATGGGAGCTGGGGGCCGGCCTCTAAGTCTCAGGAAGCCAGAATAGCTATTCTAAAAAAAAAAAAAAAAAGGAAGGACTACAAATGTTAGTGTAGATGTAGGAAAGGGAAACTTTTATCCATCGTTGATGGAAATCTAAACTGGTTTAGTCCTTATCGAAAACACTGTTAAAGATAGAATGCCATATGTATGGGGGACCTGCCCCTACTTTACCCTGAGTACTCTTGAGGAGAGAGGAATAAGAAAATACCAGGTAGGAAGACAGACCTAGTTGACAAGAAGAAAGACAGAAACACACGATAGCTTCGGGAGGACCTAGGATCAATACTCAATGGCCCAGAACTTTATTCAAAAGGGCTTTTTATAACAATGCCATGGGGCGAGACAAAAAACGTCCCCCTTGCTAGATACAGCCAAGTGTAGATCCTCCAAAGACCTGGTACCCAGGCCCGTGGTCAAATCATCCTCTTATTGTAGCCCTGCTGGTAAAGCAAGCTCAGACCTCACTAGGAAACCTCTGTGGGACCCCACATATATGACTTAACTATACTGTTCCTGGGCCTATACTCAAAGGAATACATATCCTACAAGACAGATACCTGCCTCATGGCTCTATATATTATGGTAAGGATGTGGAACCAGCCTAGATGTCCACCAACTGATGAATGTGTAATGATCACATGGTACATACCGGTGATGGGATTTTATTATTTGGTAAAGAAGAATGTGAATATGGAATTTGTGGGGAAATGGATGAAACTGAAAAACACACTGTATGAGCTAATGCAGATCCTGCCTATGAACTTTTAGAGTAGTGTGCTTCACGTTGTGAATTGGTGAAACTAGAAAGGTGGAGAGAGGCGTGATAAGGAAGGAGCAGGGGAATAGTAGAACACATCAATCCTGAAAATGGAGGGGGAAATATTGGGTATAGAAAGGTCTAAACAAGGAAGAAAATAGAAAAATAGAAGAGAGGAGGTGAAAGGAGGGAGGGCAACCAAAACTAAGGATATACATAGAAAAAATATATTTAAAAAATACAATCTCAAAAGATAACTTAAATGGAGGTTCCTTTTGAGGCTGGATAATGTTTCTCCCAGAAACATTCGACGTTATACAAAAATTCCAGTTCCAAGCATGGAACATCTACCTATGATACAGGCTATTGTGATTGCTCATAGCTGCCCACCAAAATTTGAAGATAAGAATTTTTTTGCTGAAAACACCACTACACACTTTTGTCACAGGACATAGGGAAATCAAGCTGGAGCTGAGAGAAAAATTTCCTCCATATCAACTAGCCTTCATGGTCACAGAAGGTGCTATGTAGGTTCCTAGGGGGAAAAAGTTATCAAAAGTCTTCCTCAACTGTGAAGCCTGTGAGTTACAGTAGTGGCTCATTACACAAGATATACCCTGTAGTGGAATAGTGGCATGGGTATTATGAATGTAGCCATCCACTTTTCAATTGGATTTTAGTCCTCCATAGGAGGGAACTCCATAGGAGGAAACTCACACCTGGTTCTGCAAGCCTCGGCCAGGGAGGCCATAGACCTTCTTGGTCAGGGATGTACTTCTATTGTTTTGTTGTCGAACTGCCTTCTAAATATTTATGTTTATACTTGTAGATCAATGCTGTGTCCAGCCTTCATCAGAGAAGCTCCTTACTACAGCAGGCTATGGTTAATGTAGAAATTCATAACTGACCGAAGTGCTGAGAACAAATGAAGATGGAGGGCTCTGTTCCAATTGGGACAATATATAATTCTCTCCAAGTTTTAGGAACCATCCTGAAATAGAGAGCAGAAAGAATGTAAGAACTGAGGATGGTGAGATGTAAAAAGATGTCTTTCCGGACATGCCATAGCCATGAAATCACTGCAGCATTCATTATCATCACCAAACTTTCACAAGACTGGGCATACTGATATTTCCCCAGAAGGACTATCAACAGTTAATGTTTTTTGGGTGAGGGGTGTCACTTTCTTCAGTGGGGTAGCCACAGATAAATTACCTTTGCTCCAGTGTGTAACTGTCCACTCCTGCTTGGGCAACTAACTCTAAATTTAGTGATCCACTCACAAAAAGAAAACTTCAAAGTAGGTGGGAACTAATTAAAATGAAGGGTGGAAAATGGAAATGGGAAAGGTATGAGGAAGGGTAATCAGAAATGAAAATGCTTAAAATTCATAATATACATCTATGAGACTGTCAAGCAATAAAATGGAAAAATATATTAAAATTTTCTGATGTTTTCTTACTCTTTTCTATCATCTAAGTAATTCAGCATCTTTCATATACTCCCCAGTAGTTCTATGTGATTCACTCTCTGCTCAAGGCCCCATCCTTCCTGAGTCTTGCGTGCTTTGCTAAAAGCATCTATAATTCAGGAAGCCGACAGAGAGTGGAAAAGGTGGAAAGGCAGCAGATGGGTAGAGGAAACAGGGAATCTGAAAACAGCCAAGAGACAGTAGCAATCCAAGCCTCCAGACACATTGCTTCATTTTGAAGGAGGATATGCATACGTTCTCATGAATATTCTCATGTGATGGTAATATCATACAGATGTGTGACACTTGCCATCAGCATATGAGACAGGTCCAATGGGGCAAGGAACAACCGACTATGTGTGTTGGCTTTTAATTGGAGTAATTTACTGTAAAATTATCTGCAGATCTTTGGCAAATCGATTTAACCTCTCTGAAGCACAGTTTCTTTATCTATAAAACGGACTAGCTTCCACAGTTTTTTTTTTCAGGGTGCCTTGAGGTAATAATAAACTCAAATATTAAACATGGTTTGTCAGCTCTAACTTACTATTAAATGAAGAATTTGGCATGTTGCAGTAAAAATGTTTTAAGTCTTTTTTTATTTCTTTTTTTGAGGTTATGATGTAATTACATCATTTATCCCTTCCCTTTCCTCCCTCCAAATTTTTCCACACACCCTTCTTGTCACCGCTCTATAGGTAGTGAGACCTAGGAGAATGGAGCCAATACATGAGATGGACTCAATTTTCATGCAATAGCCGGCTTTATTCAGAACATCAGACAATTTGTGTTCAGGGAGTTAAGAAGAGTCACATGAGCAAAGTGTCCAATCACAAGGGCAAGCCACGTGGGGCAGGCAAGTTGCATGTGAAAAAAAGATGTTTTTCCATAGAGACATATACACAAATAACAATATCCAGTTGTAATGAATAAGCTGAAGTAAACTCACTCCTATCTGCAGCACCAGAGAAGAGCACAAAAACACATTCCAAGAAAAATTCTGTGTTTTGAAGAAACAGGTCACAAGACTCCTGTTTTGTTTTCTTGGCGTTTTCTCATAAGCACTCAGAATTCTCTTCATGTGACTCCATTCTTGAACCATGTTCTGTCTCTTCCTTGCTGTCTTTCAAATTTATGGCCTCTTTCCCCCTTCTTTGTTGTTACATATACTCATACAGTCTTATCAACATGACTGCCTGAATATGAGCCCAACAAGGACAACAACAACAGACATGTGTGGGGTGGGGGTGTCAGGAGGCCTCAACCCAGCACAAAGAACTACAGGGAGCTAAAGAATGCTAAGAGTGGGAGAAATAGTCTTCCTTAAGTTCTTATTCTTAAATGCTACCAGTTGTATGTGAAAATATTCAATTTCACGGATTTGTTACAGGGTGATGAGGATTAAATACACATATTAGAATACCTCTAAATATTGTAACATACATTTTTTCCTCTTTGTATTTTATGCCTCCCCTATTAAGCGAAACCTAGTCACCTAGTCTTACTTGGGTAAGGTAGACAGAGAGGGTTGGGAAGTAAACAGACATTGAGCAGCCCTGTGCTAATGAATCTCTTTCCATGTTTGGTTGCAGAGAGAAAGATTTCAGTAACATAAGGACAAGGCTAAAAGGACCTTGAAAACCCACCCACATTTTCTAAGATCCAGTGTGGCAAAGAAGCAGAAACAGGAGTTATGAGACCTGGAGGGGAAATCAAGTAAATCAAGGCACGTTGCAAACCATATGATCTGACAGTTGAGAAAGCAGATAGAATGAGATATTTCAAAGGTTCCATGTAGAAAAAGGGGCATTTAGGATTGAATCTGTCAAGGTCATAGCAGAAAAAGCTCCCACCATCGCAGGAGGATATTTGCAGAGTGATCATTACAAAGGAGCAGATTGCGAGGGGCTGGCACAATGTAGAGTCCAAATTTCCAAAGCTAGCCACAGTAGAGATGTTGCCACATAGAGAGTTGGAAAGTGGAGATGGCATGGATGTGGAAGCCAGAAGAAAAACAAATTAATTCAGAGAAAGCTAATTGCATCTGAAAGCAAGAGAAAAGAGAACCCTATTGGTGTGATTTGTTTAATTTCTACTTCATGACTGAGTGATGAAGATGAATTTAGTAAAGATCTGGAGTGAGCTACAAGAAGATTTTTTTTGAAGCTTTTCTACAACCTTGTGGCATAGTATGAACCTCTAAAACATTGGTATAATCCAGCAAATAGGAGGAAGATGGGCACAAACTGATTAACATGGAATTTTTATCATTGCAGAGGAGAGAGGACTTCAAATGGAAAGTAAGCTTAGTTATATATATAAAAAAAGACATATGTTATCCTTCTTGCAAAATGTAAGTTATGGACTGAGAATTGTATCCACATATATCCATATCACATAATATTTTGATTATATGAGCTGTGATAAGAATCTGTATGTACAATCTTATGTATTACATATACATGTATATGCACACATGCATACAACACACAGACACCAATTGATCTCACCATTAAAATGACAATGTAATATAACATAGAGAAATAAGTTTTAGTGAGGGGAAAGGAAGAATGAGATGATTAAGAAACTGGTAGAAATGCGTTAAGTTGGAACTGTCAAACAAGGAATGGGGATATATGGCTTGTGATGGTAGGAGCCACTGTTACTGGGAGGTACAGTCTTCTTTAATAACACTATACTTTTGCAAACAGCAATAGAAAAGACCTATGTCTACTGTTGTCTAGAATAAGGACAACAGAAAGAACAGTAAATTGTCACTGAAGAGAAGAGAAATGAGAAGTCTGTTGTCTTTGGAGATTCTGTGAAGATGTCTATTTTCATGTCCTGCTCTCTGGCTCTCCCTTTCTTCCCCAGTCATCTCTTTTAACCTAGATTAAGGGATGCTCAGTGTCACAGATGTCTATTGTAAGGCCCAGAATTACAGTATAGAGCTTATATAAATTTGTGAAGCTCAACTTAAGTTCTTTATGACAGAAAATGAATCCTATCTGACTGTGGTTACAGTCTCCATTAATGTCAGATGCTGAGGCAAGAGGGCAGTGAGTTTAAGGTTAACCTGGACAGTATAATGAAATCCCTATTTCAAAAACTGGAAAGAAAGAAATCTAAAACTTCAGTTTTTACAATTATTCAGTCTTTCTTTTTTTTCATTCTTTCTTTTTTCATTTGTTGAGCCCAAGTTGGACTCAAACTTACTTCATAGTTAAGGATGACAAGTATTTCCCACCTCTACCTCCCAAATGATGGGGTTATGTGCTACCACACTCAGCTTACACTTGCATCTTTGAGTTAAACATAGTATGTCTGGTCCTAACTTAGCTCTTATTTGGCCTTCCATGGTACAGTCCATGTCCTTTGATACAGTTTTCCTTATCTCAAATACGAGATCATATGTACTCATCCTTCTGACTTCGAATAAAATACAGACAGGAAATACTACTATAGAATGTTTAATGGCACAAATGGAATAATCTGAGATTAATATAGTATCCTAGGAAAAAACATAATCTCCCTTGAGTGCAAATGTGTGTGTGTGTGTGTGTGTGTGTGTGTGTGTGTGTGTGTGTGTGTGTGTGTATGTGCGCATTGTCTTAGGATTTTTATTGCTGTTAAGTCCATGGCCACTTTTCTAAAGGAAATATTTAGCTGGGGACTGGCTTACGGTTCAGAGGTGTAGTACATTGTCATCATGGTGGAAAGCATGACAGCATGGTGGCACACAGGCATACATTGTCCTGGAGAAGGAGCTGAGAGTTCTACATCTGGATAGACAGGCAGCAGGAAGAGAGAGTGACAGTAGACCTGGTTTGAGCATCTGAAACCTCAAATCCTACCCCCAGTGACACACTTCCTCCAACACCTAATAGTGTCACTCTCATCACCCTACGGGGGCCATTTTCATTCAAACTACAACATGTACATATGTATGTGTATACCTTTTCCTTTCCAACTATGACAGTTTTTACCCAACATGATTTTTTTTCATTCAGAGTAAGTTAATTTCAAATCTTGTTTAGCTACTTAATAACTAGCTGTCACTGCGAAGTTTGGTTGAAACTGCAAAAACTGTTTCCATATTAAACAATTAGGAAAGGAGAGATGACTTCATTAGGTTTTGAGGTGAAAAAGTACCTCTAACACAGTAGATACTTGGTATATGTCACTTATATTCTACTTCATTTCATTCTATTAATGATACAGGTTTATTTTATTCGAAGTCAGAGGAAAAAACTGAATTATAAGGTTGGAAAATGTTTTTCTTACTTCTTATTTTCTGTTGCGTATCCTCCTTTATGGTCTTGAAAACCATTTAGTTTCAAGAACTATGATCAAGTATATAACCACTAAACAAACAAATCACAACAAAAAACAAGAATTACTTCACTGAGATCCCATGGGAGTTCAGAACTCTAAATTTAATCATCAGTAGTCAACAAATGCAGCTGGCCTGTTCTCACTGACAGCAGATAACTGTGTGCATGTGTCAGTTCTCTGGCTCTGAGCCTTTGTGTGCTGTCTTATTTGGTTTTAGTAAGCTTTGGAAAAAACAAATACTAATTCTGGAAGTCAAACAGCAGAGCTATGTGCCATCAGTCTTGAGGTAGTTTAACTATTGTTGATTACTCTTTACTGGGGCTTGTACAGATTTCCATTGGGTGGCATTTTGATGTCGTATTGGCAGGCCAAAATCCCTACTTTTTGGCAGTGCCAACTGCTCTTTTCAGAGTATATATCCTATGAATAGCCATATTGAGTATTCATGTGCAGACCACTGGTCACTTCTAATTATTTTTCTTTATTTATTTATTCACGATGTTTCTTTATCCTCAATGCTTTTATCGGGGAGGCTGGCTTCAAATTTGAGTCTCCATGCTGTACATTTGGTTGCCTTGAATAAACCCTCCTTTGTCAAACTCATTGTTTTAGTGACTGACCTGAAGAATGGCAGAAAAACAGGCTTGTTTGCTCACAATTATATATGACATATAATATATAGTGTCATATAATTACATTTTAAAAGTGTTATGTATTATATGTAACATATAATTTTATATTACATATATAATGCATTCTATGTTAAATATAACATAATATTGGTGATTGAATGTTATTTTGAGGAGAAATTTGATAATATGGAAATCTTTTTAATCATTTTTTAAAAAGATTTTTATATCTTTTTTTTTTATGTGTATGAGGGTTTTGTCTGCAAGCTTGTTCCTAGTGTCCAGGGACGTCAAAAGAGGGTATCAGATCCCCTGGAACTGGAGTTACAGACGGTGTGAGTCGCCATGTGAATGCCGAGAATGGAACCTCGATCCTCTTCAAGAACAGGAAGTGCTCTTAACTGCTGAGCTGTCTTTCGAGTCCTAGTATCAACATCTTTTAAAATGCCTATGCTACTTAACTGAGAAATTCAGTCTCAATCTATTTATGATAAAAACATCTGTTCTAGCCGGGTGGTGGTGGCGCACGCCTTTAATCCCAGCACTCGGGAGGCAGAGCCAGGAGGATCTCTGTGAGTTCGAGGCCAGCCTGGACTACCAAGTGAGTTCCAGGAAAGGCGCAAAGCTACACAGAGAAACCCTGTCTCAAAAAACCAAACAAACAAACAAACAAACAAACAAACAAACAAACAAAAAAAACAAAACATCTGTTCTAGTTAGGATTCCTATTGCTCTGATAAAACATCATGACCAAAAGCAACTTGGGGAGGAAAGGGTTTATCTCATCGGATAGTTCCACATTATAGAACATCATTGAAAAGAACTCAGGTCCAGGAACTCAAGGCAGGAACCTAGAGGCAGGAACTGAAGCAGAACCACGAAGGAACATTGCTTACTGACTTGCTCTACCTGCTTTCTTATAGTATTACCTGTTCATGGGTAGTACCACCCACAATGGTCTGGGACCTCCCACATCAAACACTATTTAAAATATACCACAGACTTGCAATCTTATAGGAGCAGTTTCTCAATTAAAGTTTCCTCTTCCCAAAGGACTTTAGCTTGTGTCAAGTTGACATAAATCCATTCAGAATCATATTTCATAATGAATGAATATCTCATTGTAACAATAGTTAAAGCTCAATCACTTGTTTAGCATATGACAGAGTTTATTCAAATTATAAAATTAATCCCCCCAACTCTGAATGAACTTTTGAGAATTTAAATTTCATCTTTCTGTTTAAACCTTCTCACACTTATAGTTCTTGAAGCAATTTCTGTAAAAGGAAATACTGTATTTTGAGCTTCATTTAGCTTTAGAAAATGAGTTTTCTACAACACAATAAAGACAAAATCGGTGGTTTTATAGTTATTCCTATTTCACAGTACAATCTTCTTAGTTACATAATTAACATTGTTGAAATGGTTTGATTAGGAGCAGTTTGTGGGATTATTAACCACTCTTGGTGTCTCCTCACCTCATTAGATAAGGAACTCAGCACTGACTATTGATAACAAACAGTTTCTCATGGTCTGTTGCTCAATATTACCAAATCTTTTCAGTGTGTTCAAGCTATTTTCACTGGAAAGTGAACAGTTTTTCTATTGATTTTCATTTAAACGACACATGCTCACATTAAAATACGTGTCTGAATTACTTAGATACCAATTATCTTTTCCTAAGAAGAAGCTGTGTCAGGTTAAAAATTGTTTTGTGGTTTAATTTTGTAAACAATTTAAAATTAGCTTAGTTAAAATGGTACCACTCAGTTTATTTGGTATCTTGCTAACACAGATGCAATGATAAATAACTTAGAATTTGGAAAACAATAATTGTAGGCTTGCTTTCATTACTGAAGACTAGTGATATTGACTTTTGATTTACTAGTTGAGTAAGGTGTGTGGAAACCTATCAAATCCAACGTATTTGAAGTATATTTGTTTTCAAATGCCTGTTAAGTGTTTCTGGTTGCCATGAAGTAAATTGGCATGCACTCCTTCTTTGCCTAAAAAAGAAAATAGAGCCTGGGTCAACAGCTTAGCGTTGGAGTGATTGCCTAGCATGAGCCTCAAACACACACACACACACACACACACACACACACACACACACACACACACACACACACAGGGGGGAGGCAGAGAGAGAGAGATTTTAAAATTAATAAATACAATTGATGCTTATTTCCTATGAATAAGCAACTTCAAATAATTCCCTTTTTATTAATTTTATGATATCTTTTATTTTTGTTCGTTGAAGCTTTTTATACAATGCATTCATTAATTTTTAAAAAAATTCTTGTTTTAAGTACTGCCCTTCATCTTTTGATTATTTTGGTTGAATATATGAATATATATATATATATATATATATATATATATATATATATATATATATATATATTTGCCTTAGTACTGGCTGGAAACTCAAGAATCTGTGGAGTTAGCTTTTGTCACTGCATTTGCATAATCTGAGACCCTTGACCTGACTCCACCTGCCATAACTTTGTTCTGTTCAAGGGGCACATTCCAGAAACTTCCACTTGTATCCAGATTGTGAGCTGCCATCTTGCCACTCACTAGGCCACTCAGAGAATGACATCAGAGACTGCTTTGGAACATTCCTTCTCCAGAGTCTCTGAGTTTCTTTTAGTTGCATTTTACATGAGAAACCAGAGTAGCTAACCTTTTGTCAAAAGATCATATCCAAATATCTGGACCTTTAGCTGTGTAGAATGTTCAGTTTCACTTTACAACTGTTTTACCACGCTTGCCCATGAGTTCAAGCACCTTGTGCTTTAAGCGCTATAGCATTTTCTGCTTTCTGTAATTCTTTCTGGAAACAAAAAGGCTCAGGAGGTGGCTGAGTTATATGATCTAGGAGTTTTCCCATTCTTATTCTCTTCTAGTTGCTGTTTAAGTAATTATTTTGTGCCTGAAGCTCCACTTTCTCTCTTTCATCTTTTCATTCAGCAAATGGTTTTGTTTTGAATTAAAAAAGTCGGGGAGGGATTTGGGCAGACTAGCTACACCTCAGCTGCTGTCAATTGATTTTCAGATATCCTGAGTTCTTCCGTTTTTGAATGAATAATGTGAGGTTCTCTTGCAGGTGAGGTGTTGTCTTTATTCTTCCTTTCCTCTTCTAGCAGGTTATTAGTTCTAGCGATGCAATCATCCCTTACTTCCAGCTGTCACTGGAGTTCAGTGTTGAGCTTTTGATCATAGATCTCTCTCTTCCTGTTCTTTAGATTCTATTCCTGACTCCTGAGTGCCTCGGCTTCAGTTTTAGTTCTTTCTTCTTGCAGCTTCTGGATCAATTCCAAAGCTTCAGTTCTTTTCTTCAGCTCTGCTTTTCTTCTCTGAGCCAATATCTATCATTTTGCAGAAGCTGTCTTTGAGCACAAATGTCTTTTGTTTAAGTCTCTCAGTGTGTTTTCTTTCTTTACCGAGTGTTCTTTTACTGGGAAATCAAGAGAACCCAGCCAGTTCCTTCTCATATCTTCCATCTTAACATTTGTCATTTTAGCTTCTCTAAAATGCTTCATCTTTGGATGGTTTTTCTATCCAAAGTTGGCATTGTATTGGTTTAACTTTGTCTCTAAAGATTCTGGGACAATAAGGATAAACTTTTGCAAGTTGGTCATCAATAAGCTGAAACATCTCAGCAAGAGACATTTTGCTAGCAAGTGTAGAGTTGGTCTGTTTCCATGTTACAACTTTCTGTAGTTTGATGATATTCCACCAATTCCTTTAAGAAATTCCTAAAATAACTTATTGGTTTTCTTTAGGAAACCCTGAAATCAGTGATCTGAAGAGACTGAATGAGGGTTTATTTAAATGAGATGTGATAGATCCTTCATAGTAAGTCCCTTTTCTTTTGCCAAACAACTTGCTGGGAAGAAAACAGAAAGCAGATATCATAGCCATGTCTTTGTAATTGACCTATCACCAGCCAGTTAGAAACACCTAGTAGGAGGGCACTGTCCTGCACTGAGATGGGTGGAGGCTTCATTTTTCCACTTAATACATGCATGGTGTAGCAATTCATGAATTAGGTGGTTTTGGAGATGCCCAGATGCTCACTATCTGGCAGTAACCATGATATTGTCTACTTCAATGAATTAAATTATAGTTTATGTTGAGATCATGTTTGTTTGTCTTTCATTACTTAGCATATGTTTTAGTGCCTTCTGTTGCTGTGATGCCCTCAAAAGCAACTTAGGGAAGAAATGGTGTATTTTAGTCCATAGTTTAAGGTAAAGTCTAGCATGGCAGGTAAGTCAAGGCAGAAAGAGCTTGAAGCAGCTGGGTCACTTTATGTTCGCAGAAGAAAAGAACAGTGAATGCCAGTGTTCAGCTCACTATCCCCATTTTAGATAGCACATGCTCTTTGCCTAGGGAATGGTTTCACCTATAGTGGCCATGCCTTTGCACCTCAAATATAACAATCAAGATAATCCCTCATAGTTACTCTCTGAGACCCATCTCCCAGGTGATTTTAGATTCTGTCAAGTTGACAATTAATGCTAACAACAACATTAGATACTCTAGTACTGTTCATGTTGTTATTAATGGTAGACTTTCCTTCCTAAGACACATTAGTTTTCCACCATGCACATATACTACATTTTCCTCAATGTTTTAGGCACTTACGGATATTCAAGTTTTTCACATCTTAGCTATTGTGATAATGTTTCATTGAACATGAAACTGCATATTTCTAGACTGCATAATATACTAATGAATTCCTTGCATCTTTACTTGAAACTAAGATTATTGTATCATAGGATAGTTTTATTTTTTATTACTTGAGGACCTCCGTATTTTTCCATACATGTTTTCTGTACACTGTTTTTATAGAGGTATTTTTTATTTGTATTTTCTGTAATGCCTGTAACTAACAATAGAGATGGAATAAAGCTTGGGACTCTCAAAACATTTGGCCCTTAGAAGACCTGAAACATGATTTTGTAAGGTTTAAAAGCTATTGAAGGTAGATAGGAAGTTCATTGTCTACCTGCCTGTTATTGGCACCAATGTGGAATATAGGACTGATGAAGTTTAAGTACTTTAACAGCTCCCAGAGAGAGAGTCTATTAAGCAGAATTAGAGACTGGAACTGTAGAATCCTTCCCTCTTCTACAAGGTGCCTTGAAGATCAGTTTAAGTAAACTGTCTAAGAGTGTAGGACCACAGGACTAGCTCAGTGTTTACTGGGATTGGAGCCTATTTATGCAAGGCTCATCTTGGAGGCTCAGTCTGATGACTAAGGCTACACAGATCATCTTGGTGCTTGGTGAGGACAGAAATTTGAGGTTTCTGGGGCCAGTCTAGCACTGAGGGTAATCTGGGTCAGAGAGGGGTTCAGAACCTGGGGTGTGGTGCCTAGGTTGTCTAGAGGGTAGGCTTGTAAAACACAGCCTATTGTGGATAGGCTTGAATAAGTTCATTGGCTCACCAAGATGAACTTTGATGGAATTCTTGTTTTGGTTTGCCATTGGTGTCCCTGTCTGGGGTGAATGGGTGTTTATTTACTTCTCCTCAGGAAAAAATTCACACAACAATAAAAATGGACCAGATTTTTCCCCCTAATTTTTATCCTACTTAAAAGAAAAGTTTAATCATATACATAAAAGCACACAAAATGGTTTAGTAGTCAAGTTAGTTTAAGAAAGGGTTCATTTTATAAATTATTGGTGATTAGTGATGCACATTATATTTCAAAGGCCCAGTGATTCATCTGTGTTGTAAAATGATCTACTGATTTAATCTACTAAGTTTTTAATGTGTTGTTTTTGTGTTTTTCTTTATTTTATTTACTTTTTGTTTTACATTTGCTTCTTCTGTTAAAGGCTTCATTCATCGATTTTCAGTCTTCATTATTTTTTCCACAAATGTCTTCTCTAAATACTTTTTGAGTTGTAGCCAACAGGCTGTAACATGATACAATTTACTGCCACATAGTTCTGAATATTTCAGTATTGCTTTTGAATCATTATTGAAGCAGCAAGAAAAGTAAGAACCCATTTTATGAAGTATCTTATTTCTTTCTGAATATGTGGAAGGCCATACCTCTTCCTCATAGCATGGCATAGTGTTTGCTAACTACCATAAAAGCCGCTGAAGTGAACTAATACTCTTTCAAAAGAACTCAAACTAACACAAATGAGGATAAATACGTAGATTAAGTCTTTTTTTGCAAGGTTTATCATGGAATAATTTAAATATAGTAAGATTCATATAGTTTTGTCAAATGTGTTTGCCACCATGATAACCACCATGATAGCAAAGATATAGAACACTTACATATTACTTAAAATGTTCTTCTGTGCCTCTTTCCTATATCCAGGCCTATACTGAACTGTTTCTCTTAACCACTGGAGAATGTGATTTCTAGAGAGTTCTAAGAAGTTATGTAGTTATGCAATCTTTTGATTATTCCTTCTTTCACTTAATATAATGTAACTGATATTTACTCATTGTCTTAGTTAGGGTTTCTATTGCTGTGAAGAGACACCATGACCACAGCAACTCTTATAAGAGAAAACATTTAATTGAGACTGTGGTGATATTGTGTTCCCCAAAATATTGTGCACCCTAATAAACTTTTCTGGGGTCAGAGAACAGAGCAGCCACTAGATATAGAGGCCAGGAAATGGTGGCACACACGCCTTTAATCCTATCACTTGGGAGGCAGAGATCCATCTGGATCTCTGTGAGTTTAAAGCCACACTGGAAACAGCCAGGCATGGTGACTCACGTCTTTAATCCCAGGGAGTGACGGCAGAAAGCAGAAAGATATATAAGGCATGAAGACCAGAAACTAGAAGCTTTTAGGTGGTTAAGCTTTTAGGCTTTTGAGCAGCAGTTCAGCTGAGATCCATTTGGATGAGGACTCAGAGGCTTCCAGTTCCAACAGGATTAGCTAAGGAACTGGCGAGGTGAGGAAGCTGTGGCTTGTTGTACTTCTCTGGTCTTCCAGCATTCACCCCAATACCTGGCTTCAGGTTTGATTTTATTAATAAGATCTTTAAGATTCATGCTACATGAGACTGGTTTATTGTTTCAGAGGTTTATTCCATTATCTTCATGGTAGAGTGCAGGCAGTATAGTGTCAGAAAAGGAGCTGAGAGTTCTGCATCTTGATCTTCAGGCAACAGGAAGTGAACTGTCACCCACAGTAGGCATAGCTTGAGCATACGAGGCTTCAATACCTGCCCCCACAATGACACACTTCCTCCAACAAGGCCACACCTCCTAATAGTGCTACCCACATCGGCCAAGCATTCAAACACATGAATCTCTGGGGACCATACCTAATCAAATCACCACATTTCACTCCATGGCCCCCATAGGCTTGTAACCATACCATAATGCAAAATGCATTTAGTCAAACTTCAAAAGTCCCATAGTCTATCGCAGTCTCAACAATGTTTAAAAGTCCAAAGTTCAAAGTCTCTTCTGAGATTCATTCAATCTATTCACTGCAATCCTCTATAAAATCAAAATAAAAAAACATCACATCCAACATATAATGGCACAGAATTTACATTACTGCTCCAAAATGGAGGAAAGGGAGGAGCGTGAGGAAATACTGAATCAAGGCAAGACAACACCAGCTGAGCAAACTTCAAACTCCATATCTGATGTCAAAGCACTCTTCAGATATCCAACTCCTTTCAGCTTTTTTGACTGTAATACATTCTTTCTCTTGGGCTGGTTCCACTCCTTGTTAGAAGCTCTTCTTGACAGGGATCTCATGCCTCTAGCATTTCCAGCATGTTGGTGTCTCCAAGGCGATCCAGGATTCACCTTCACAGTTTCACACATTAGCCTCTCTAGGCCTCCATTCAGGGATACCCCTGACATAAGCCTAGCCTCAGCGGCTCTCCTTGGTTTTGGAGGAAGATTCCATACCCCCTTTCTTGACTTTTATGCCAGAACCATGTGGCTGAAGCTGCCAAGTTATGCTGCTTGCCAGGATGGGAACATGGCCCCCTCATTCAATGACATTTTCACCAGTCTTCTGTTTTTGATGGTTACCTTCATTGCCTAAACTTGACTATACTGGGGCTCATTTTGTAGAACAGACTGGCCTTGATCTTAGAAATCTACTTGCCTCTGTCTCCAGAGTGTTGGAATTAAAGGCATGTACCACCCATGTTGTCTATAATAGAAGCTCATTCTTTTTTATTGGTGAGTAGTATTCTAATGAGTAGTTATAATTTTTCATTCACTTGCCAGTTGATAGACATTTATATTACTTCAACTTTGATTTATTTTTTAGAAATTGAAAATAAGGATTACTTTTTGTATGCATTTGTAAAGATATAAGTTCTCATTTGTCTTGAAAAAATACCTAGGAATAAAATTGTTAACTCTTTTGATAATTGTAAGTTTGTGGTGAGGACAGGCAGTGGTGGCAAAAGAGAGCTTGCAGATTTTGATGACCTGGTACAGGAGAGTTTCTCAGCCTTCCCCCATGAGAATGGCATACCTTGGAAAATGATATTGAGCCCAGGGCTTGACCCACACTTTTCTTCTGACCATTCTCAAGAGGTGGAGGATTTTTCTTTATTATTTCATTAATAATAAATCTTTATTTACACCTATAATCAATGGATTTTCTGTCCCTCTTCAAAACAAACACACCTCTGCTGTTTAAGAAAGGATGAACTGTGCAAGGTGCTGAGGTTAGTGTACTTGTCCTATGGAGGCAGCTCTTCTCTTGATCATTACTAGTAGGGAATTCTGTCCAGTTCTTTACTGTGCTCCATTTTCTATGACTACCTCTTCAAGTCCGTGGAAAAGAGGTTGGAGTGCCTGTAATAGCCAGGGTTGTTTGTATATACCATCACACTGGCTCACATTTCAAATTCTTGAAATGTCTTTATAATAATAAACTGTATAAGAATAAATAAATTATATCATGGCTAGCACTTTGCTCTGTTACCTATGAGTCAACCAATCCAACCTGTGCTTGACTTAATTTAAGTTCATTGAATTGCAAAAAGTTTAGAACCACTTCAACACAGTTTCATTGCTTGTATGACAATTTCTGTGCATTCTGTTTTGAGACAATTGAAGATACTATGATTGACAACAATCAGATCTATAGCCATTGATATATGCTACTCACACTAGCCTACCAAAGAATATTCAGCATTAATGTAAAATTTAACCAAGTTGGTATTTCCCAAATACTTAGAAATATTTGTTTAGATGTAAAATTTTCTGAATTACCATTACTTTAAACCTGGTGTTTTTCAGTGAAATAAACATCCTGACAAACAATGAATACAAAGATAGAAAGCTGGGCAGTTAAGAGAGTCCTCTCATAACATGAATAATTAGGTTCTTTTTGCTAAAGTGTGCTTTTTTCTGAATATTTTGTTTATTTGGGGATTGTGAAAACACAGATCAGAGATGTTTGACAGTTTTTGTGTTTCCTGTAGAAACTAAGAGCTGCCTTTTTGATATAGACTACAAAACAAATGGGCCAAAGAGTCCAAACTTACAATGTGCAAAGGGTCTTTTGATGTCAGTCTTCTAATATCTGTTGCGGTGCATATTTTAACTGTCATATCTCATGTTATTTCATGTCATTGAGAGGCAAACATTTCGGCACATTCCATTTGAAGACATGATGAAAAGATATGTTGAGCATAACTAGAAAGCTTACATCTAATTACGAGAGAAGGGTTCAACAGACTTCAGTTCTTGTCAATTTTGTCCTGTAAATGGGTCAAGGAGAACTTTCAGGACTATAGAATCAGTCAAAACATACCCTCAAGCGCTAGAGAGGCCCACAGAAATCCACAAAGATACCCACACAACAGACTGCTGGCAATGGTCGAGAGACAGCCTGAACTGACCTACTCTGGTGATGGGATGGCCAAACACCCTAATTGTTGTGCTAGAAACCTCATCCAACTACTGAGGGATCTGGATGCAGAGATCCATGACTAGGCCCCGGGTGGATCTCTGGGAGTCCAATTAGCGAGAATGAGGAGGGTTTATATGAGCGAGAATTGTTGAGACCAAGGTTGGATAAAGCACAGGGACAAATAGCCAAATGAATGGAAACACATGAACTATGAACCAATGGCTGAGGGGTCCCGACTGGATCAGGCCCTCCGAATGGGTGAGACAGTTGATTGGCTTGATCTGTTTGGGAGGCATCCAGGCAGTGGGACCAGATCTTGTGCTCATTGCATGAGTTGGCTGTTTGAAACCTGGGGCCTATGCAGGATTGTTTGGCTCGGCCTGGGAGGAGGGGACTAGACCTACCTGGACTGAGTCTACCAGGTTGACCTCAGTCTGTGGGGAAGGCTTTGCCCTGGAGGAGATGGGAATGGGGGGGGGGGGTTGGGGGGAAGGTGACGGGGATGGGAGGGGGGAGAACAAGGGAATCCGTGGCTGATATGTAGAACTGAATTGTATTGCAAAATAAATTAAAATAAATTAAAAAAAAAAGAAAAAAAAAACATACCCTCAAGAATTTTCAACGTCTGCAAAATTTGGTAAGCAAATGCTAATGTTGTAAGGCAGAAGATGTCTATTTTATCAGAGTAGAAAACATTCCGGAATGTAAGACTTGTTTCCAAACCTGGAGACTATATTCTTTTATATTTAAATATGCACAAAATGAATATGTTATATAACCTTAAGTTTCAGCCATTCTTTTCTTTCCTTTCACATATGACAAGCATGGGTGCTCTTCTGTTGTTTTAGATCAATTCAGGCTGAACAGAAATGCGTTCACAGTACATACAGTACCTCCAATACCAAAGTGTTCCTCTGGTGGGGAGTCCATTCTTTGTCCAGAAGATCGGTGTGACTGAAAAGGGATTTTAGACTGTCTTTTCCCTCAGGACCAGTAGAGGGAGCATAGGTTTCTTCATAGCTAAGTAATAAAGACTTTTAAACATACTGTGGGACTTTTATGATTAGAGCTTAGAGATATAAAATTAAAATTATAAATGCTCATTAATTGCCTTAATAATGCTGGGAAATTGTACCTGTCTCAAGGTAAAAATATACATTTTCAGGTTATCTACCTTTTTGGGGTAAACTAGGACCCACTAAATAACTAGAACACAACACAGTTCAGAACAGATAAGTAGTTAGAAGTCGATAATCAAAAGTGGAAAGTAACTAGACTAGTTAAGTTAATATTTACTGAGTACTTGCTATGTTTCAGATCAGGAACTAAATTATGAAGCTACAGAGGTAAATTAAATTTAATCTGGGGAAGTAGGCAGGATAAAAGAAAAGCCATTTGGGAAAAAAGGTCATATTTTTAAATAAAATATTTATTGCATGGATGCTGGATGCAAGCAAATATCTGCATTAATAATAAAAAAGTAATATTTTATGTGATGCTTCAGCATATTACTCACTTATTTACCCTTAGGAAAGATATAAGGGCTCAGAGATAGTGAATTATAAAGGCAGGTCCTTGGCTGCTTGTCATTCAGCTTTGCATTTAGCATGACAGATGTTTACAGTTTGCCTGTTAAAACAGGAAAATTTTCTTACAAATAAATTCTCATGAAATGAACATAATTACTCAGTAGTATGCAATCTTCTTAAAACTAAGTTTTCTAGTTAGTTGAAAATAATTCCAGATAATTAAGTGTCTATATTTAGAAAACAAAGGTTAGCCTGGGAATATGTATATTCTGTCTAAGAAAAACTTCATGATAACTGAAGTGAATTCAGTAATATACGTTAATACACATTACACACATAAACATACACATATATGTGTATATATGTATGTTTATTTGAATATATATTTATATATACACATATATATGATTTAAAGAAAAATTTTTCATGAGATTACTAGACAATTCTTAATTGAAAGATTACAAAGTTTTTCTCAAATCAGAAAATTAACACATTGAAAATAAAAGATCTAAGAAATTTTAGTAGTAGGCCTTGGAAAATGTAAAAGTTTTGGATTAATAATACATAAATTTTAGATTAAAAGCTACCAAAGGTTTAACTTTGAATTCATTAACCTTTTCTAAGCTACAGTAAGCTTTTCTACATTAGCAAGTAAAGAATACTGATATCATGATGTCTTTGTGGACTCTAAATAGATACTGAGACTTTTTTTTTTTTTTTGAGACAGGGTTTCTCTATGTAGTTTTGGTGTCTGTCCTGGATCTCACTCTGTAGACCAGGCTGGCCTTGAACTCACAGAGATCTGCCTGGCTCTGCCTCCCGAGTGCTGGGATTAAAGGCGTGCGCCACCTTCTCCCAGCAATCTTTTACCCGATTCTTGATAACTTTAACTTCTTTTGAAGCAATTTTTAGTTCATTTTAAAAAATTATATTGATAAGTACTGTATTTATGTCATTTTCACTCCTCCCTCTACGTTTCAAATCCTCCAAGGTCATCCTCAAATTCATGACATCTTCAGTTGTGTTATATATTTACAACCTACTAAGTATATTTAGTATTGCTCATATATGCATGTCTTTAAGGCTGACCACTTGGAAAGTGATAACCTATCAGGGAGTTCATCCCTGAAGAACACTGATTCTCTTCCTCTCAGAGGCCAGTGATTGACTGGAGTTTTTCATCTAGAGATGAGACTTTGTGAAATTTTCTCCTTTCACAATGGCATGTCAACTTGTGCTGTCATTATTCAGGTCTTGTTTAGGCAGACATATTATTCAGATTTCGTGGGTATGAGTTCCCTTTCATGTCTAGAAAACATCATCTTTCTGGCTCTTACAATATTTGAAATACTTTTATATTTTCAAAAGATAGATATGTAAATATAGTACAAAGTTTTCCTATGTTACCTTTACTTTTATTCTTTTATAATCAATATGTAACATTACATAATACTGTGAGTCAAACTAAGATATTGACATTGATACAATACTCTTACCCAAATTACAATTTGCTTCAGTATCTTCATTAATTTAATTTTAGCTTCAATCAAGGTCCGAGTCATGATAAACATTATAGTTATTTGTTATGTCTCTGCAATCTATAGTCTATGACAGTCTCTTAACCTTTATTTACCTCTATTTTTAAAATTAGAGTATAATTTTATCATTTCCCCCACAATTTCTCTCTCCAATATCTCCTTGATGCTCCCACTCAAAAGTCATAGTCTGTTTCTTTAATTGCTATTACACACACACACACACACACACACACACACACACACACACACACACACACACTGGTGACTTCTTTTAATGTTACGTGCATGTATATGATTTCAGGGCTGACCTAATTGGTATTGGATAGCCCACGGGGGGAGGGGGGGTAGCTTATCCCTAAAGACTATTTCTCCTGTTCTCAGTATCCCTTAGCTGCCTGTAGTTCTTTGTCAATGAATGGAGACCTAAGACATTTCCCCCTTTCATGTTAGCATATCTATCAGTGTTATACTTCAAGTCTTGTTTAGGCAACTATATTATTGAGATGTCATGGATGAACCTTTCCTATCATTTCTAGCAGCCATGTTCTTATAGCAGCTTTCCTGGTCCTCTGGCTCTTAAAGTATTTCTGCCAGCCTTTCTACAGTTTTCCCTGAGCCTTATGTGCAGGAATTGTGTTGCAGATGTAGAAATTAAGGGTAGGCACCCCACAATCACATACTCTCTGTGTTTTGATCAGTTATGGTTTTCTGTGATGCCTTAATTTGTTGTAAAGAGAATCCTCTTTAACGAGGAGTAAGAGCTAAACTTATCTGTGGGTATAAAGATGAATATTTAGAATGAAGTTAGGAATTATGCTGGTTTAGCAAAATAATAGTTCTGCTTTAAGATCCATGACCTCACTTGCCTGAAGTAATTTGCTAAATTTCCAGGACCAAGCATAATTTCCCTCCTGTTGAGTAGGCTTTTAAGTAAAATTAGAAAACTGTTGTTTATTGCCAAGATAGGAATGCCATTATTTTACCTTTAGGGTCATTGTGCTATTTCTGGTTGTCATTGTGGTTCATAAGCATTATAGCTGGATAGGACTATTGATTTCTTTCACTTTGGAAGCTTGCATAACACCTTCTGGTACCACGAAAGATAGTCCCACAAAAGAGTCTTTAAAGTGGGATCCAAGTTGTGTTCTTTGGGTCTTGTGTTCAAAGTACATGGTGTCTTCAGCAATAGGGACTTATATTCAATATCTGAGATACAACCAAGAACAATAGCAATAGCCCATGTTGTTTTGGGAGTCTCTCAGATTGCCCTGATCAACAAACAACTCCAAAGGACTTTCTCATTCTTGGTGTTTGGGATTTTGTTATATGATCTATAGCCCTAGGAGTAACATTGTCAGCCCAAGTGAAATAAATTGATTCAATGTATATATGTAGATTTATATGTATTGTATATAATTTTAGATAAATTATTCATATATGGCTCCTTATGACTTTTTCAGACGTCTTTAGCATTATTTTATCCCCCTCCTTACCTCTTCTGTATTGACCGCTCTCTTCCTCTCTAATTAAAGCCTGTCTCATTTCCCACTTATCCTTTAAACTCACTTTTACCTTGCCATTTTCCTCTCCAGTGGACCCTGTCCCAGGGTCCCTTTTCACATTCCTGATTTCTGTGATTATGTTTGACAGGTTATATATGCACACCTGAAGAATTGGATCTAGTAACCACAGAAGATAGAGAATGTGGGGCATTTGTCTTTCTGGGTCTAGATGACCTCAATCAATATCATCTTTTCCATTCCATCCATTTACCTGAAATTTTCATGATTTTATTTTTCTTTGCAAATGAATAGTATTCCATTGTGTTTTTGTACATTTTCATTATTCATTTCTCAGTTGAAGGACATTTAGGTTGTTTCCATTTTCTGGCTATTGTAAATAGAATGGCAATTAACATGGGCTATTCAAGTATGTATGGAGTAGGATGTTGAGTGCTTTTGGCATATGACAAGGTGTGATATATCTGGGACATATAGTAGATTTATTTTTAGCTCGTTGAAAGTTCTCCATACTGATTTCCAAGATTGTGCTAGTGTACATTACACCAGCAGTGAATCTTGAGTCCCACATTTTCACCAGCATTTGTTGTTCATTGGTTTGTTGATCTTGGCATTCTGACTGGGGTAAGATGAAATCTCAAAGTTGTTTTGACTTGCATTTCCCTAATTTCTATATAAGATGGACATTTTAAATGTATATTTTAATAAAATATGATAACATAAAGTCATCACTTCCCTTTTCTTCCTCCAACCAGGCCTATGTTGCCTCTCACTACCTCCAAATTGATGGCTTCATATTTATATATATATGTATTTATTTATATATCTGTATATATGTGTGTGAGTACATATATATATACTGTATGTATTTATCATATGCATAATTATATAGTATATGATGTATTCAATATAATTATATGTTGTATAATATGATCATTATTATAGGTTAGTTCTCCATCTATCAGCAGCCATTAGTTGCTTGTAGTTCTTAGTCCAGATGTGAGAACCCATGAGATTTTACTCCTTCCATGCTAGCATATCTATATCGATATTGTCATTGTTCAAGTCTTGTTTAGTCAGCTATTTCTAGGTTACAGTCTCATGGCAGATTTCCTTTTAGTTTGGATCTTACAGTCATCCTGCCCCCTCTTCTGTGATGTTCTTTGAGCCTTAGGTACAAGACTCACTCCATAGATGTGTCCATTGGAGCTGGGTTCACACAATATATAGATCTCAGTATTGTTTCCAGTTGTGATTTTTTGTCATGTTCTCCACTTTTTCTAAAGAGAAACTTCTTTGACGAGAGGTGAGAAATAAACTTATCTATGGGTATAACGATAATTGTTTTTAAATTATTTATCATGCAGTTAGGAGTTACTGTGTTTAGTAATGTAGAGGTAATAGGTCCTCTTCTAAGAACTGTGACCTCACTAGTGCTAGGTTTCTTGTACCAGGTATTATTTCCCTCCTGTTGAATGGACTTTAACTCCAATTAGACAGCTGTGGTTACAACCAACATGATTACCACTATGGTACTTTGCCATGATGGTCTTTGTTGTGGTTTATAAGCATCACAGCTATATAAGACTATGTATGTTTTCCCTCTCTTGGCAGCTTGCATAGCACTTTCTGGTCCTATGGAAGCTAAATCACAGAAAGGAGGCTCTCGAGTTAGATACAGTTCAAACCATTTGTGTTCTGTGTCCTAAGTTTAAAGTATCTTCAGCAATAGAGATTGACCTTCCACCACGGAGAGGAAAACAAGGACAATAGCAATAGCTTATCTTGTTTTGTGAGTCACATGAGCTATCTTGAACAGAAGTTTCTTCTCTCTCTCTCTCTCTCTCTCTCTCTCTCTCTCTCTCTCTCTCTCTCTCTCTCTTCCCACACACACACACACACACACACACACACACACACACACACACACACACACACACACACGATAGTCTCTGTCTCTTGTGGGCAGTTCTGTCAGCCCAAGTGACACTTGTTCTTTTAAATCTTTTCCCAGAACCATTTGTTAAAGATGCTTTCTTCAGTGTACGTGTTTGGCATCTCTCAAATATTAGATGGCTATAGCTATGTGTACTCATGTTTGGGTCTTCTATTTTGTTACATTGGTCCACATGTCTGTTTTTAGGCCAGTTCTTTGCTGTTTTTATTACTATGGATCCATACTATATCTTGAATTCTGGAATAATAACCCCACCAGCATTGTTCCCCCCTCCAGGATTGCTTTGGATATCTCAGATCTTTTGTGGTTACAAATAAACTTTAGGATAGTTTTTCTATTTCTGTGAAAAATAAGATGGGGGGTTGATTGGAATTGCACTCAGTGTGTAAATAGCTTTTGGTAGAACAGTCATTCTTACATTCTTAATTCTACTGACCAATGAGCATGGGATCTCTTTTCATTTTCTAGATTCTTTCTTAATCTCTTTCTTCAGTCTTTAAGTTCCTTAGTTGGATTTATTTCTAGATATTTTATTTTCTTGGAGGCTATGATGAATATGATTTTGCTCATAATATCTTTATGTGTATGCTTGCTCTTTGTGTATAAAAAGGGATTGAGTTTTGTAAGTTAATTAAGTTAATTCTGCATCCTATGACTTTGTCAAAACTTTTGATTGTTCCTAGAAGTTTTATTGCAAGGTATCATAACATTTACAAATAGTGATAATTACACTTCTTTTTCTGTTTATATTCCTTTGATTTATTTTTCTTGTTTTGTTGTTACGGCCATGCCTTGAGCACTATTTTGAAAAGGGATAGAGGACAGCCCTGTCTCATCCCTGATTTCATGAAATTGCTTCAAGATTTTTGTCTGTTTGAGATGATGTGTGCTCTGGGTTTCTTTTCTTTTTTTTTTTTTTTTTGGTTTTTCAGGACAGGGTTTCTCTGTGTAGCTTTGGAGCCTGTACTGGAACTCACTCTGTAGACCAGGCTGGCCTTGAACTCACAGAGATCCACCTGCCTCCGCCTGCTGAGTGCTGGGATTAAAGGCATGCACCACCACTGCCCGGCCTGGGTTTCTTGCATATAGACAGCCTATATCATTTTTAGGTATGTTACCTCCAGTGCTACTCTCACTAGGACTTTTATCATGAAGGATGAAGGCATTATGGATGTTGTCAAAGGCGTTTTTAAAACTCTATAGAGATAATCATGTGATTTTTTTTTAAGCCCGTTTATGCACTTTCTTATACTTATTGACTTGCAAATGTTGAACTATGCCTGCACTTCTGGAAAAAATCATCTTGGTCATGTTCTGTAATGTTTTTGGTCTATATCTGTGTTAGGTTTGTAAGTATTTTAAAGATTTTAGAGTCTCTGTTCATCCAGGAATATTGGCATGTAATTTTGATTTTTGTTGTATCTCAAAATGTTTTCGGTATTAAAGTAACGAGAGTTTCTTAGAAGGTGTGTGGAAGTGCTTCTTCTGTCTCTATTTCAAAGACTGGCTGTAGATCATCTTTGAAAGGTGGGGAGAATTTGGCTATGAACCTATTTGAGCCTAGTCTTGCTCTTCCTTCCTTCCTTCCTTCCTTCCTTCCTTCCTTCCTTCCTTCCTTCCTTCCTCCCTCCCTCCCTCCCTCCCTCCCTCCCTCCCTCCCTCCCTCCCTGCTCTCCCCTCTCTTTCTTTCTTTTCTTAGGATACTTTTCACTACCTTTTCAATCTCCATATTTGTTATAGGTCTGCTTAGGCTGTTGTTTTTGGTTTAACTTTGGTGGTTTGGATGAATTTGGAATTTCATCTATTTCTTTTAGATTTCCCAACTTACAGAGTATTATCTTTTTTATTTTGTTTGTTTTTTGTTTTTTGAGACAGGGTTTCTCTGTGTAGCTTTACACCTTTCCTGGAACTCACTTGGTAGCCCAGGCTGGCCTCGAACTCATAGAGATCCACCTGGCTCTGCCTCCCGAGTGCTGGGATTAAAGGCGTGCGCCACCACTGCCCGGTGAGTATTAATTTTTAAAGCATTCTCATAATATCCTGAATTTTTATTTTTATTTTTTTGGTTTTTCAAGGCAAGTTTTTCCTCTGTAGCCCTCAATGTCCTGGAACTCACTCTTTAGACCAGACTGATCTTAAACTCACAGAGATCTGCCTACCTCTGCCTCCCTAGTGCTGGGATTAAAGATGTGTGCCACCACCACTTGGCCAATACTCTCCATTTTTTTATTTTTATTTATTTATTTATTTATTTATTTATTTATTTATTTAGCGCATATCGTAATGTTTCCTTTTTTGATTTTTGATTCTGTGATTTTGGTTCTTCCTTCTGGTTCATTGGTACAAGAAACTGTCCATCTTGTTTATCTTCTCAATGAACCAACCCTCTGATTAATTTATGGTTTTGTATTTAATTAATTTTTATCTTTTTTGTTATTTCCTATTGGATTTGTGTTTTACTTGTTCTTATTCTTCGAAAATTTTGAGTTGCGTTAGTAAGTCATTTGTTGTCTTTGTTCTTATTTTTAGTTAAGCACTTAGAGCTATGAATGCCCCTAGTAAAACTGCCTTTAATGTGTCCCAGTGTTTTCTACTGTTTTGTGTTTTCATTTAGCTTTAGAAATCTTTTACTTATTTTTCTTTGACCCATTTACTGTTTAGCAATAAGTTGTTTAATCTCTGCGAGTTTCTATACTTACTAAAGCCTTGTTTGCTGTTATTTTAAGATTTATTTTATCATCATCAGAGTGGATACATGGAATTATCTCATTTTTTCTAATTTTATTGTTTTTTTGTATGCCTTAGGATGTCTATTTTAGAGAACCTTCCATTGGTTGCCTAATAGAATGTATATTCTTTGGATTTGGGGTGAAATATTCTGTGAATGTCTGTTAAATTCATTTGATGTCTGGTGTCAATTAATTTTGATGTTTCTCTATTTTTTGTCAAGTGACCTCTGTATTAGGGAAAGTGGAGTCTGAAATAAGTATTATTAGGTTGATATTAATCTGTTCTTTAATTTTAGCAGTATGATATTCATTAAATATTGTTTGCTAGAATTTGGCACATATTTGTTTAGTATTATAATGGGTACTTAATTAATTTTTCCCTTGATTAGAATGAAATGTTCTTTATCTCTTGTGATTGGTTTTAGTTTGAAGTTTGTATTGTCATATATTAGGAAAGCAAAGCCTGCTTGCTTCTTGGTCCCATTTCCCCCATCCTTTTATGTTAAAGTGGTGTCTATCTTTATTTTATTTAATAATTTATTTATTTTATGTCTCGACCTCAGTTTCCCCTCCCTCTTCTATCTTTAAAGCTAAGGTGAATTTCTCATAGAAACAGACAGATGAGTCCTTTTTTCTTGATCCGTTCTGACAGTCTGTATATTTTCATTAGAGAATTGGCACAATTAATATTCAAAGTTATTATTGAAATGTCTATGTTGATTGTAGCTATTCTGTTGTTCGTATGTGTGTGTGTGTGTGTGTGTGTGTGTGTGTGTGTGTGTGTGTGTGTGTGTGTATCTTAATTGTGGTTTGTTTTTCATTAATTATAGCTTCATTTGTGCTGTTTCTAGAGTGCCTTTGCTGTGCTTATTCCTCTCTTTAGTTTCACTAATTGCTTGTAGGATTCTCTTTAGTGGTATTTTGGTGGCCATGAACATTTAAAGGTTGTTTGTCTTACAGAAAGTTATGTTTTCTCTTTCAATTATGACAGATAATTTAGCTGAATATACTAGTCTATTTTGGCAGTCCTAGTCTTTTAGAACTTGGAGTGTATAGCTTCAGACTCTTCTGTCTTTCAAAGTTTCCATTGAAGTCAGTTGTAATTCTTGTGAATCTTCCTTTACATGGGAGTTTTCTTTTTTTTCTTGCAGCTTTCAAAATACTTTTCTTTGCTATGTATACTTAGTACTTTAACTAGGTTATGTCATGGGGCACTTAATTTCTGGTTTTGTCCAGTTAGTGTTCTCTGTTCTTCTAGTTTCTGTGTGGGTGTGCATTTCCTTAATTTGAGGAAGTTTTGGTCTATGTCATTGACCTGGGTTTTTCTCCCTCATCTATGCCTATAATGTGAAGATATGATCTTTTCGTAGTGTCTCAGAGTTTATGCACATTCTTTGTCTGTGTGTGTGTTTTTCCTATTTTCTTGTGTCGTTTAACTCCTCTGCTTTGTATTTAAGGCTCCACATTCTATCTTCTACTTCATCCATTCTACTTGTAAGGATTTCCCTTGAATTTTCTAGTTGGTTTATTGAGTTTTTTGATTCCATCTTCATTCCAGCTTGAGTTTTTCTCAATGTTTCTATCTTTTTATTGGGTTCAGATTGATTTTAAATTCTAAATTGTCTTCATCATTTTATTCATCCTTCTATTTTTTTATTTTTGTAATTTTTGACATTATAATATAATTATATCATTTCCTCATTCTTTTTCATCCTTCCAAAATCTCCCATAAACAGCCCCATGCTCTCTTTCAAATCTATGACTGCTATTTCTTTAATTTCACACATATACACATTTTTTAATATATATTAAAAATAAATATATTTATAAAATAAGTGTTTGTAATCAATTGGTGTGCTTTTCCCTGAGGAAGATGATTTCTTTGGCGCTCATCATTTCTTGGTTGCCTATAGTTCTTTTTCTGGGGCTGAGGCCCCCTGACCTTGCTCCCATTCACATTTGCATGTCTATTGTTGCCCTGTTCCATCCATGTTTAGGCAGTCATGTTTGTGAGACTTCACGGATTTATCTTCCAACATTTCTAGGAAACACAATCTCACAGCATGCTTCTTATTTCTTTGACTCTTAGAGTATTAGATAGATATAGAGTATAGATCTTTTGCAATGATCTTTGAGGCCTGGGTACTGAAGTTGTGTATGTATCAGCTGTGACTGGGCTCCACAAGTATGTCTTTTTACTCGATGTCATTTTCTATAATGTTGTGCATTTGTCACAAAGAAAAGTTTCCTTGATAAAGGATGAGAACTACATTTATCTGTGGACAAATATTTAGAATACAGTTAGGGATTATTATACTGGTTTAATTAAGTGGTAATTTTAGGTTCTCCTCAAAGATTTATCACTTTATTAGCACTGGGTAGTTGGCTTGGTTTTTCAGTACTAGGCATGATTTCCCTCTCTTGTTGAGTGGGCCTTAAGAACAAATAGAGTTGAAGGATATCCCAAGGTATGTGTTCCACTGCTGTCCTGTTAAAGTTATTGCATTATCCTGGTTGTTGTGGTGGTTTATAGGCTTCATGGCTGGGTAGGGCTATTGATAGTTTCCCTTCTTTGGAAGCTTACAAGACACCTTCTAGTACCATGAAACCTAGTTTTCAAGGGGTATCTTATCTTCCATCTCTCAGATGTAGCCAAGGGCAAGAGCTTGTACAACTCTGGCCAACAACCCACCAAATGTGGGTTTTTTTATGGCTGATACTGGGGGTGTTATTAGGTAGTTCATGGCTCTTGAGGGAAGCATTGAGCTGATGGTCAGATGAAAAAACCTCTATTAAACTATGTATGCATATTTATACATCTATGTACATGTACCATAGGTGTTTTTAGCTAATTAATATGATTCTTTATGACCTTTTCAGGCATCTTTACTGCTATTTTACCCTTTACCTCCTTCCATATTTCTTTCTTTCCCCTCTTTAGTTAGACTCCCCATGTTGTCAGGTGGTAGAAGGGGTGCTTTTGGACAAGATGTACCTTTTTTTTTTTTTTTTTTTTGAGACAGGGTTTCTCTGTGTAGCTTTGTGCCTTTCCTGGATCTCGCTCTGTAGACCAGGCTGGCCTCGAACTCACAAAGATCCACCTGCCTCTGCCTCCTGAGTGCTGGGATTAAAGGCGTGCGCCACCACTGCCCGGTGAGTATTAATTTTTAAAGCATTCTCATAATATCCTGAATTTTTATTTTTATTTTTTTGGTTTTTCAAGGCAAGTTTTTCCTCTGTAGCCCTCAATGTCCTGGAACTCACTCTTTAGACCAGACTGATCTTAAACTCACAGAGATCTGCCTACCTCTGCCTCCCTAGTGCTGGGATTAAAGATGTGTGCCACCACCACTTGGCCAATACTCTCCATTTTTTTATTTTTATTTATTTATTTATTTATTTATTTATTTATTTATTTAGCGCATATCGTAATGTTTCCTTTTTTGATTTTTGATTCTGTGATTTTGGTTCTTCCTTCTGGTTCATTGGTACAAGAAACTGTCCATCTTGTTTATCTTCTCAATGAACCAACCCTCTGATTAATTTATG